>NC_134177.1:37823997-38450425 GCF_964188355.1 Buteo buteo | reverse complement strand
GAAAAGCTTAATATGCCAAGATCTGTGATAGATGATGAACCTCCATGATACATTGTAACTGAGCGTTCCCTGATGGGAAGGGTCCAGTACTCATCAGCATCTGCGTGGTTACTCCCCATAAGGGATCTGTTTGTTGTGGCATTGCTTGTTCCAGATCGCAGAGCGTCTCCCACGGCCGGAAAAACACGAACACTTTGGAGGGCTCTAAAACTAACCATGCTATCTGTTTAATATCTTGAGGTATCAGCGTATCAGCAGAAAAAATGAATCGCAGTATTTGTTGAGCTAACGCAGATTTGATTCCGTACTGACTCACAGCATTCTTTAATTTCTCAATGACTTTCCAGTCAAATGCTTCCCATTTGTTCTGTCCATTTGATGCAATAACTGAGAATGCTTGGAGCATAGTCCTTTCTATAATGGCATCTTTTATTACTCCCCTCCTCCAATGTCTCTGCCTTTCTTCTGCAGCGGCTACTGCAGGCGGCTCCGCGTCTATCGCGGGCGCAGTTGGTTTCACCGTCTCCGGTGCCGAGAGGCGGGATGGATGAACGGGCGCGGATGGTTCTGCCCGGCGGCCGGCCGCGCCTGGCGGCGGCCGCTCCATGGCCGGCTGACACGGGCCGCTGCGAGGCGGCGGAGGGGGGGGGGCGGAAAAGAAAGGGAGGAGGAAGCGCCGGAGGGGGTGCAGGTGACGGCTCGGCAGGCATAGGCTGAGGCAAAGAGTCAGGAGGCTCAGTCCGCTCTCCCGGCAAGGGCACCTGACTTCCCCAGCGGGGGGGTGTTTCCTCCTCTGAAGTCGGATCGGCTGCGAGCCGCTCGTCCCAGCAAGCGTCTGACCCGGAGTCGGAACTCGACTGACGGGTCACTTCCGGGCTCCAACACCTCTTCGTTGGGCTCCGGCCCCGCCCACTTCCCTTGCGGGCGGGCCGTCCCCCCCCGTTGGCTCGCCCCGCCTTCTACTCGGGGCGGGTGCTCGGCCGTTTTTTGAGACGGCCGCTCTGATTGGCTCTCCGCCCCTGACCCGCGCTCCCCTCCCCTTCCCTTTTGTGTGCGCTTGTTAGTTCTAGCGCTTTGTCTCTGTTCCCGCCGGGGGCATCCTCGCCCCGCCTCTCCCCTTGCCGCTCGGCGCCATCTTGGGGCGCACAGGGCGGTGGTTTAGCCCGAGTGTTCTCAGACTCTGATTTCTCCGCGGCACCCCTGGCCTCCTCGGCTAACCCGCCCCAGAAAGATTTTGCTCGATTTTGTGCCTCCGTGAGCGGATCGGGGCTTGGGGATTTTGGGGACGTATCGGCCTCCCGCGGGTGTTCTAGCTCGGCAGAATTGCCGTCGTCTGGGGGGTGCGGAGTCTGTGTGGCTGCCCCGACTCCCAATTTCGGGGTGACCAACAGACAGTCCCTTGCCGCCCTCCAGGTTTCCTGCTCTTGTATGGCCTTCTGCAAAGCCTGTTCGGCTTTTCCCCATGCCTTAAGGTGTTTCCCACAGCCCGAGGACTTTGTCTCCTCGCCTAGCGCTTTAGTGCATTTATCCCACAACTCAGGGTGGAGAATATCTACCGGCTGGTCAACGACCCCGATTTGCAAAAGCCTCGCGACCACGAGAGCAAAATCTTTAGGCTTACAATCAATCCCCCACTGCCTCTGTAGTTGGGATACGACCTTCACAAGGGCCTCCATCCTCCTCGTTGGCCCTGGTCCAGAAGCGTCCTCCCTCGACCTCCCCCGCCGAGCTGGTCCAGCTCGTCCGACCGTTCACCCGTCCAGGCGATCTTCCCGGGTTTCGGCACCACTTGTTGCCTAGGGCAGGCGTGGCGACCTGGTTCAGGAACGGCGATCCCCGTCCATCAGCTTGCGGACACCAATGTGGTGGACAGCAAATGGCGTTTATTGGTGATCGACACAGCACTATATAGCTTGAGTTCACAATGCCGCTTCCGTCTGCTTACATTGTAAACACTACTGACCATTAGGAGAGGGGCCCTATCTTTCCGTACAACGCGATATCTTCCGGCCGCCGGACCCTAATTACCTACACCGGTCTCTTCGAAGTAGCTAATAACTTGAGCCCGTAACCATGCCCCATCCAGGCCTGGAGCCGCGCAGATAATACCGACTGCAAAACACAGGAGTACAGAGAAGAAAGGCTCAGCATAAGTGGATTTCCAGAAATTAGCGCTTCAGGCATCAGTACTTATCTACTGAGAATCAACAGCATTTCTTACGCTGCCTCCATCTTCTTTCACCACCACCCACACCCCCACCAGACAAGGCCTGCAGCTGGGACGCAGGAGAAGTGGGGTTTACTCTCAAGTCTCTGTCTGCCACTTCCATGCTGTTCTACCCAGCTATCCAGTTCCCTTCCAGCCTTCGGTCACTAACAGTGAGGTCTGTCCCCAAAAAGGAAAGTTAGCGCTAGTAACCCCCTTCCATGTGATGCACCCTCCACTTTACACCACGTGCAGACTGTGACACTATGAAGATTTGGGAGTAGTTCCACACTTTGTCAGCAAAAATACACCAGATGCCAAGTTGATTAGAAATAACCTGAGATGGACTTTATCTCAGTCTGAATTTCAACATGCAACTAAGTGGCTGGGGAGGTACTCCAGGGATGAGTGGGGTAAGGAAGAGTAGAGCAGCATCTGTAGTCTGCCAGCGGCTTAACAAAATATGAAACGACAAGTGAACTATCACATTCTCATCCACTGGGAAACTTCCCAAGCCTAACTCAGTGGCATCAGGCTTTCGTGTGACCCTAGAAGTTTCTCAGCTGAACAATTTGTGAGCAATCACATTACATGCCTTCTACTGGAGTTGGCAGGGTTGGAATTTCCGGTTGAGAATAGCAGGCGTACATCTGCTGGTCGAGGCTACGCAGAACATGGAAAGTGGGGTGCGTATGCTGCTGTAGAAACATGTGCCCTGCGTCGACTTGGTTTGCCACGATGACCTCTACAGAGGCTCCGTCTGGGAGGAAGAGCTGTCATGTGGAGAAAAGAAATTCTCATTAGCGTTCACTGCAACACAAGCTTCATTCACAGCAACTCCATGTTCCACCAGCAACTCCTGAGGCTTACAGCCATGGGTGGAAAAAGCCTGGCACTCCGGTATTTCACTTCCAAAAGCTACTCACTGTTACTCCCTGCTGCTCTAACAGAAATCAGACTTGAGGCGGGGCCTGCCTTGCATACAAAAAGACTATCGGCACGAAGCAGTCGGAAGACTTATTTACCCAAGGGATCGGGGGAACTACAGGCCTGTCGGTCTGACCTCGGTGCCAGGGAAGGTTACAGAGCAGATCATCTTGAGTGCCATCACACAGCAGGTACAGGACAACCAGGTGGTCAGGCCCAGTCAGCGTGGGTTTATGAAACGCAGGTCTTGCTTGACTAACCTGATCTCCTTCTGTAGCAAGGTGACCCACTTAGTAGATGAGAGAAAGGCTGTGGATGTTGTCTACCTAGACTTTAGTAAAGCCTGTCACACCATTTCCCACAGCATTCTCCTGGAGAAACTGGCTGCTCGTGGCTTGCATGGGTGTACTCTTACTAGGTAAAAAACTGGCTAGATGGCCGGGCCCAAAGAGTGGTGGTGAATGGAGTTAAATCCAGTTGGCAGCCAGTCACAAGTGGTGGTCCCCAGAGCTCAGTTTTGGGGCCAGTTCTCTTTAATATCTTTATCAATGATCTGGACAAGGGGATCGAGTGCACCCTCAGTAAGTTTGTGGATGACACCAAGTTGGGCAGGAGTGTTGATCTGCTCGAGGGTAGGAAGGGTCTCCAGAGGGATCTGGACAGGCTGGATGGATGACCTGAGGCCAGCTGTATGCAATTCAACAAGGCCAAGTGCCGGGTCCTGCACTTGGGTCACAACAACCCCACGCAGCGCTACAGGCCTGGGGAAGAGTGGCTGGAAAGCTGCCTGGTGGAAAAGGACCTGGGGGTGTTGGTCAACAGCCGGCTGAATATGAGCCAGCAGTGTGCCCAGGTGGCCAAGGCGGCCAACGGCATCCTGGCCTGTGTCAGAAATAGTGTGGCCAGCAGGAGCAGGGCAGGGATCGCCCACCCAGGGATCAGCACTGGTGAGGCTGCACCTCGAATACTGTGTTCAGTTTTGGGCCCCTCACTAGAAGAAAGACGCTGAGGTGCTGGAGCGTGTCCAGAGAAGGGCAACGAAGCTGGTGAAGGGTCTGGAGCACAAGTCCTATGAGGAGCAGCTGAGGGAACTGGGGTTGTTCAGTCTGGAGAAAAGGAGGCTGAGGGGAGACCTTATCACTCTCTACAGCTACCTCAAAGGAGGTTGTACCGAGGTGGGTCTTGGTCTCTTTTCCCAAGTAAGAAGTGACAGGATGAGAGGAAACAGCCCCAAGTTGTGCCACGGGAGGTTTAGATTGGATATTAGGAAAAATTTCTCCACTGAAGGGGTTGTCAAGCATTGGAACAGGCTGCCCGGGAAAGTGGTTGAGTCACCATCCCTGGGGGTATTTGAAAGACGTGTAGACGTGCTGCTTAGGGACATGGTTTAGTGGTGGACTTGGCAGTGTTAGGTTAATGGTTGGACTTGACGATCTTAAAGGTCTTTTCCAACCTAAATGATTCTATGATTCTACATTTCTCAGCTCAGGCAGAATGGAAACAGCAGTGGAAGAGCAGGTAGGCAAATCTGATCTGTAACAGTTACATAAGCTGGACAGCAGAGAGCCACACAAAATCCAACTGGTTTTGAGGGCATCTGTGAACCAGCCACGTTGACATAGCATACTACGACAGCAGCGACCAACAACAGCCTTCCACCCTGACATCAGCATAGCCAGCAAGCTGGGACTTACCCAGGCAGTCATAAGGAGGGAATGAAGCGTCAGTGGTGTTGGTGGAGGTAGACCGTAGATGTTGGTGAGACACAGCTCTTTGAACTTCTTGCCAATCAGGCTCAGTACTTTTTCTACTTGTTGCGAAGAGCCTGGAAGACAAAAATCCCACAGAAAGTCTGTAGTACAGATATGCTGAGGACACCCCCACCCCGTGAAGTGATAGAGCTACCAGAAGCCTTCTGCGCTACATCAACGATTTAAGTTTTAATAGATTGGCTGCGTAACCTGACATCAGACCAACATGAGCAACTCAGGCCCCAGTTTCAACAGCGTTAGCCTCCAGTATGAACCCAATTCACTGGCAGATATTTTTCAGCCACAATTAATCTAACATCCTTCACAGTCAAGACCGCACTTGCTGATACGCATCCCATAGCTCCTCCTTCAAGCCTGAAGGGATCCTTCAAAACGTGTTGGTTAAACTACAGGAGCCGAAGATGTTAAAATGCATTCTCACCTCTAGAATAAGAGGGTTCAAATGCCAAGGCACAGGCAACTTGGCATACACCTCTACTGTAACAGCACCGATTAGAAAAGTTTTGTAAAGCACTAGGCTCACAAAGCCACTAAATCTGTTTAAATTCCTTGCCCATCTAATTAAGGCCCCCAAGTTACATATTAGACCATGAATAAAGAGACATTCCGCTTACCTTCGATGTGACAGACTTGGGAGTCACGGAAATAAGGCAGTGTTGCGACATAAATTTTGGCACCAGACGATTGCCTCAAGAAGCTCATAAATTTTCCTTGTTTGCCGATCAAGCGGCCAACTAATTCCTTTATGAAAGTAACAAGAAAGCAACAGTCAGGAAGAGAAACAGAGATCAAACAACACTGTTCTCTGTGGCTTATTTCACCCACATTCCCAGTTCCTGTAGCACAGGGCCAGGCAGAATAAATATAAGGGAATGCTGGACCAGCGCAGAGTTCAGCGGGTCTATGACAAGTCAAGGGAGGTACAGATCAGTAAGCACAGCTTGTTTTGATAGATGCGTCTTCATATCTTGTAGAATGACACAAAGACACGATGGTTTTTACCAGGCCTGGTAAAAGCTACTGTCTTCCTACAGTCAAGTGAGGTCACGTCCTCTCCCAATCTCCTACCATTTCTTATTTTAAAAAAGCATGCTACATGCATTTTTCATTCAAATATGAAATACTAAGTTTTAGCAATTTTTAAACAAGCTAATTGGATTAAATAGGGAGTAGACAAATTCATGGGAGAGTAAACCAGGCTATCATGCCCATTAGACTGCAGAGTCCCAGGACAGCTGTGCGGGATGATGAAGAGATGTCTTTGCATGCCCTATTACTTCTACTCTTCCACCGGCACCTGCCACCACCTACTGTCAGAGACCAGGTACCAGAGCAGAAGTGTTGGGCCCAAGTCAGTATGGATAATCCTATACAATGTAGAGTTGGCTACTTCAAGAAAAGTGACAGCCTGTCTGCATGAAACACTGAAACACATTTTTCTGCTGTAGAACTGCTTCTTTAGCCTGTGTTTTACTGATCCATTAAAATGCACGTTACATGTCTTCCCTGGGCTCACAGCATCCAAGCACTCGAGGCAGCATGCTTATCCTGCCGGCAGCTGCTGTCTCACATTACTGGCTGTCAGTATTCGGGTCTGCTGAGCAGCAGAACTGCAAGAGCGATGCTGTGCAGGACAGCCACAGATGATTTTGCATACACAAAGCAGGGAAGAAGGTATGAACATGGTCCTAAAAACACAGTCTCTCTCTCAACCCAAAAGAAAGCTCACTATAAAGACAGAGACACAGCAGCTCTACAGAATAGCTCAGACGAGCATTCAGCTTGTGAGGAAGGGTTTGGACAGGCAGTTGAAACATAACCCTCCTACATAGCAGGAAAAAAAAAAATAATCACCTGCCCTTAATAACTGTGTACCTTCAAAGCCTTCTGAATACTTTCAGAGCATCGGACTAACAGATTGGGGTGGAAGATAATGGGGAATAATGAGTCCGGGAACCAACATTACCCTGGGCATAACCCTGACATGCCTCTTGTTTACAGGTGTGTACTGGCTCTTTGTTCCTGTTGAGTCCTAACGGGAGCTAAATGCTTAAATCCTCGTTGATTTGTTGTTGATCTCTCTGGGATGGCACTGAGCCAGTACCAGGCTGGAAGAACCAGAAGATGGCTATGTAGGGCAAGGCAGGATGCGCGAGCAGGCCAACGGCTGGTTACCTTTGGAACCTCTATCTCCCAGATAACGACGCCGGACTTGCTGGATTCTCCTCGTAGCTTCGAGTTCTGCCGACTCACTGTCTTCCTCATGGCACAGCCACCGTCCACGAAGTCCACGCTATTTACATCCGAACCTACAAGACATACAGACATGTCAGTATTCAGACAACCCACACAATCCAGCTACCAGACACAAGGCCATGAAAATCTATAATTTCATAGAGAGGTGACATTGAGCTCTTCCTATGCATTCAGTTGGGATGATCCTGTATCAGGTTCTCTGGTATTTCAGAAAGGGTAAAGTCCCATCACACACAGCCTGCTGCAAGTTTCCTTTTATTGCTGGAGAAAAACCTGCACACCTCTGGGAATGCAACAGAAGGAGGCCCGAGTTCAGCAGGAGTCCTTCAAACATGGTGACACCTTATGCAGCAGCAGAGACAAGACACTTTAAGTCAAAAGTTACCAGCTGAACGAGAGCTATGCTAACACCAACACTGAACTGCCGCTGCAGCAAGGTATTTTGCATTTTCCCCACATGGTTTAAACAGGGCTTTTCACAGGGAGTTCAGCATGCAGGGAGGGATGTGCAACCTATTCGTCTGCTCTTTGCATTGACATTACATTCCTGCCCCAACGAGGGTTGCACGGTGACCTGAGCACCAGCTGTGCCCACTACTAGCTGTGGTAGAGGATTGTCTCTTGCCCGGATTTGTCATATGCTTGAAGAAACAAGGTGCCAGAGCTGAGCTACGTTTTGTTCTCAAACCATCAGCCGATACCAGGAACATTCGTACTTGGGAAGGGGACAAACTCAAACAGCTTCCTCCTGGTCAGATCCCAGATACAGTCAGTGGAACAAGATCAAGAACAAGAACAAGGCTGATCCTTCCTCCAGATTAACAAGCAGAAACATGAAGATCCTCACTTGCTTGCAAGAATTCAGATCACCCAGTACAAGACCAAAGAGAAAAATAAGCCCAACAGCTGCCTCACCTTTGCCACATCTTAATAAGTAACACAGCACAGATGCCTCGAAAGTCAAAGGCAAGCAGTGCAGCTGTTTGCAATAGACTTGCTAGACAAGGATGAGGATTTAAGTCTCACAGCCTGGGTGCGAAGGTCAGCTGTAGGACCTCTTATCCAACATAGCCACATTATCAACTTTACCTGCTATACTCCATCTCCCTACCTGTCTCCCTGCAGAGCTTTCAGCCCTTGTCATCACCAGGCTCCACAACACACCGTTGTACCTTCTCATCACACCAGCATTCACAACAAGGCAAAACCGTTTTCCTCCTATGGTTACTCTCACTAGTGAAAATCTTTTGTGGGTTTAATCCTTAATTGTTGGCAAACTCAATCCCCATGTCTCACAACAAGCAGCGTTCCAACTACTTTGTAGCAATTACAAAAGACATCCTGTCATTAAGGGCTGTTGGCACCACAGGGTCCTATAAAGGATTTTAACGTCCATCCCCAAGGTCACACGGGTTAACATTTGCTCAGACAGCTTTGTATTCGGCCAGGCACACATCATCCAGGATCTAGAAGGCAAAAGCAACACAGAGACAGATGGGGGAACTCCACGAACATTGCTCCCTGTTGGGATTTCCTGGCATGCACCTACCCTCCCAAGCAAAAAGGCTTCAGGGTAATTGGTCTGCAACCAACTGATTTGATCACAACTCATCAGAGCACTGCCCTGGTTCATCCAACAGCACCTCAGAAACCTGCCTTACAGCCTCCTTTCGGCAGCAGCCCACAAACACAGATAAGAACCCAGTCCTTACTAGAGGCTGCCCGAACTGAAGCAGAAACCATTTGCATTAGCAGGTCTCAAACCAGCAAGGTGTTCAACAGCCTGGCCTACATCCAGACACAGCCCATTTCACTGGGCTACTCAAGCACATGCTTCGCTTTAGAAAATAAGCTTTGTGCTGAATGCAGACCGGTCTGTTCAACCTTTCGTCGTATACCCTGAAGATCACCCAGCTAACACGGGATCCTACAGAGACGGGAATTCTGAGAGCAAATGCATACCCACCTGCACACGAGGCCTAAATATTCATCTACTGGCAAAGGTAAAGATGAAGAGGACTTATCTGAACATGTTCTGAAGCAGAAGGGTTACAGCACATAAAATGTTTGTTCACCACATTTTCGTGGGAGCATTTTCAAATCCCTTACCTCCTGAGCGATCTCCATCCACCTCTGCTGCCCTGCTACGCTCATGATTCAAGCCTGGACCATCCTCCACGATTCCCAAAGACTCTCGTGTCAGTGTCGCTGATGCTGATGGCCACTGATCTGGGTTTGCACTAGAGCTTGAATCCTGTACAAGGCTCAGCGCAGCACTGCCGTGACACTCTGTGCTCTTTGAGATCAGAGGGAGAGAAACACAAGCAGGGACACCGCTTTCATCTTGAGATCCTGTCATTTCTAGTTTTTCACTGTCGTCCTCAAGGGTGCTGGGCTGCGTTGTCACTACTGACAGGTCTGGAAGGTCCTGTGAGAGATCTAGCCTCTCATGAGTTTGAGACAGCAGAGAGGGTGTCGTCGACCCTGCTGAGAGCAGGGAGGTCGAGGTTTCGTTCTCTCGGCATTCCTCTTCTGACGAGAGAGGCAGTCTTCGAGGAACACATGCTTCTGGTTTGGGTGGTGAATCGTTCTCTGGCGCTTCTTCCTGCTGCTCTTCTTCAGAGGCTATTGCTTGTTTATCGTGATAGCTTGCATGCTTTTTTCTACGGGAATAGATCCACCAGCAGCCAACAAGTGCCAGCACTCCAGGTATGGCATATGGGATAATCTTGCGGAAATGTGAAGCCATTTTACAGATCCTTAGCAATTATGTCTAGAAGAAGAAACAAAAGCCATGTTACAATAGTCACAGGAAAGGTAACAGCAAGGCTAAAGTTTCATAAATGCCTTGAGGTATTTCTATTAGCATGAACAGACTCGTTTTCTAGCCACTTCTTAAATTCACATCTCTGCTCCACCAACAGACCACAGAACAAGATCCTGACCTAAGACTAGGAATATCTGGACATTTCTCACCATTACACTCACCAATTTCACCTTATCCCACCTTTACATGTAAAACAATTTCACCTTCTTTCTCCTGCCTCACCTTCGCAGGTCAGTACTACACACAAGGACAGCATCCGGCACTGCAAGTCTCTCCAGCATCAGGCTGTGTTCACAACACAGCGGTACCACCAGCACTCCGAGACACAGACTTGACACGCTGCAGGTCTCCCCACTTCTCTGCTTGAAAGGTAGCACCACATTCCTGAGAGTTTCATAGGTTGACAACACGCACTTCTCTAAAACATAACAGCTCAGTGAAGGTGAAGTGCTTTGCAAATGTTCTCATCCACAGCAACTGCGAGAGGCTGGTGAGCGGGCACACGACAGAAGTCTGCAGTTAAGTAGACGCTAAACAGCAACACGCAGCTACTCCATTTACTTTTATATACACAGTGTAGGAATTCCTAAACAAAGAACAGCTACAGCCTGATCAAGCAAGTGCCTCCCAATAACCAGAAGTGCCTCTACAAGATTTTGCAGCAGTGAAGATGGGAAATCTGCTATAGCGCCCTTACAACCGCAGTATTTCTCTAGCAAAAGCAGCCCGGATAGGGACACTACTACCTAGGAACCCAGCTCCAAAGCTTGTTCTACATTACTATGTTGACAGCTGCTGCTTCTCTGACTTTCTAGAGTCGAAAGCTGTCTCTCTGACTTAGAAAGTGTGTGCACCCTTCCCCACCTGCACACCGCCGAGACTCATGCCCCAGTCGTGCTCCTCCATTTACAAGCCTCACCCGGATTATCCGAGGCAGGGCTGACATGCCTTTCCTTTTCCTTAAGGAAAGTCTACAGCTGGAACACAAAGCTAAACACTTACCCACATCCCCAAAACAGCCTTGCTGCAAAGCACTTACAGTTTATATTTTCACTGAGCAGGAATTAAAGCAAAACATCACATGTCTGGTGATGCTTACACATGACAGATTTTTCTCCAAACAGGCCTCAAGACTTTTGCCGATGAGCAACAAAAATAAAGATTGTTTTCAGGAGATAGCAAAGTCCCAGAAATGGGAACCACGCACTGGAAAAGAGTATTATCTAGCTCCTCTTTAGAAGCATAATATTTCCGAGACAAGACAAGACAATCAAGTCATTCTGTCAACTATGCTTAGTCTGTCTCAACCGGAAAAAAACTTGTTATCAGAGCAAGCCTTCTGACCACAGCTTCCAAATACAACTCTCCTTTAGGGCCTTGATTTTCACGACAAGCTGATTACATTCTAGCCGAGGGACAAAAACATGCCTCCCTCAGGCTCAAACCGAGCATCCAAGCCTCAGAAAAATTAATATTCTCTCCAGATTTCTCACCTCCTCCAGCCACACCCTCCCATGCCACAACAGCAAATACACAACTTTATCCAAGCTAGCTCAGACGCCAGCCTTGCTTCTGTACTGTTTACCACAGAGTCCTAACGACTGAGGCAAGTAAATACATGACTGGCAAAAACAGGGACTAGAAAATTTCTTGCTTAATCCCAAATCAAAGGTCAGCTGCAGACATGACTTAAGAAATCCAGTAATATCTCCAGTATATCACAAATGAGGTATTTATGTTGTTCTACAAAGAAAACTTGAGTGTGTGTTAATTGGGCATTCATAGCTGCTTTCTTCTAAATCCAAGTTACTTCCAGCTGGCTTTACACAGTCAGGTAGCAGGGCTCACTGCTGAGGATGAACTTTCAGTTAACGGCAACATCTGAGATTTGGAATTAAAAAAAAAACCAAAACCAAAACCAACAAACCTAGGCAATAATTTGGATGTTTGGGTTTTGGAACTTGGTAAGTGGAAAGGGTGAAGTCTGTACATTCCCAAGACAAAAGGTTCACATTTATGCTCTCCAGCACAATGGCACATTGTGAGCCACTGCGAGTGCTCGTCTGCTGTCTGCTTAAGTTGTTATAATTAATGCAGAACCACCCTACAAGCTGTCTCGCAGGCGTACCACAAACTCAAATTAAAGTAGCTCACATAAGTCCATTCCGAGCAAGCTTTCCTGATTAAACAGACAGCCCTATTATTATCCGATTCCCTATTAAGTTGCACCAACTGTACAAACAATAGCCCCACACAATTCCGCAGCGCAGGAAGGCAGTGGCAGGATGCCCCACAGAGGGCCAGGCCTGTCCCAAAGCCTGGCAGACAAAACAGTTCTAAGAGTCATTTTCAACATTAATATAATTTAAGATAAAGATCTTCACTCTTCTGTGATATTTAGATCAGTGGGGACTGGTGGATTAGCTGACTGCTCCTTGTGAAGCTCATTTAATTTCAGGTTTTTAATTTGACTAATTTTAGCAAGAGCTGCATTATACTATCAGTGATCGTGTTAAATGGGAATTCCACATCCTTCCGTCAGCTAGAAAGGGATGAAAGGCAGTGGGTCTGGACAAGATGCCAGCAGACACCCTAAAGCACCGGGTCGGCTAGGGGACAGCTAACACCAACAAACATCTCCTTACGTAAATGTGATGGGAAGACTTCATTGGCCTGATTTCGATACGCTGGTCACAATGTCACTTTTTACATGATGCCTAGAAGATGGCTGATTTTTAACCTGCTCAACCAAACGGCTGTAAGATGCAGCACATACTTCTCTCCCATTGCCTCCACAGGAGAGCTCCTAAAGCCCACATGCCTTTTCCAACACGTTTAAGAGCGACAAAACCCGCTCTCCGCTGCCAATTTGACAGCCAGTTCAGGACTGCAGGGGCAATGGGATCATTTAAACACATGGGGGGAAGAAAGCCTGCGATTCTCCTGCCAGCAGCAGAACAGAACGTGGCAACTTGTCAAATCACATGGCTTTAAACACTGCCAAACTGGAGGGAGCCTGGCCCGACAGTCCTCGCACTCTCCAGGCAGGAGGAGCCAGCTGGAGAAACGCAGCAGCTCTGGAGGCTTTGGACCGGAGACGATCGGCTCCCAACACGCAGGGCCCCATGCAGTCCCGCACCAAAAATAGCGCGGAGCTCGCACACTGTAAGCGCTCACCCCGCACCACCAGCCACTTCCACTTCTTGCTGGCATGTCAGGAATCCGGTCTAAATGTCACACCTTCTGTCAAGGCAGGGCCAGAGGGCTGCAGCTAGGACATGAGACTTTTCCAACTTGCTAAATAATCCCCACGGTAGGTCAGGATGGGATTAAGACAGCAAGGGAGAGTAGGGGTCAGTCAGCTCTCCAAATCTCTATCCTGACTTGATTTATGGAAAACTCCTGGTAAAGACCAGGGAGATGAGAACAAGAATGAACGCACACCCTTGCCTACCTTTAAAAAAGAAAAAAAAAAGGGCGCCAAAGACAGTCAACTTATTCTACTTGTTCACATTAGGGTCCCAGAGCAGTTTTAAGCCACCTTGTTTCCCTAGCCAGGACAAACAACCCTTCAGTATACACATCCTTATTAGGTTAGAAATGTTTGCAGCATGATGTTCAGAGAAAAGCCAGATAATTCACTCTCAAGGTTCGAGGGGAGAGTTCAGCAAGCACTTGCTCCGGATTTTCAGGGCTTTCTACACACCAGGAGGTCTGTTCTGGGGGCAAGCGGCTTCAAGTCTCTACAAGAAGAGAGACAAGTCCCAAGCGACTGAGCTCCGGTGCTCTGCAGGGACATACCCTACACTGCTGCCAGTCCCTGCCTCCTCCGCTCCCCTTCCGCCCCAGCGCTGGAGAGGTTACACTTCCAAACCCCAAAAGCAGTGGAAATCCAGGCTGGAATTAAAGGCTGTCCTGAAGGACCACAGAGCAAACGAGCAGGCAGCTAAATTGGAGATGTAGCTTCAACAGCAAGGCCGGGATGCCTCCCTACAAATCCTATAGTTAGTGATACAGCACTCAGGAAATAAATACTATCTGGGTGAAAGAGAACTGGACAAGGTTGGCACAGTTAAAACTAAATGGGACCACGTGGGCTCTTAAAATTTTCCATGCTAAAAATAACCAGTAGCACGTGCTCTGCCTTATAGGAGACATAAGGAGTTGACAAAAACCTAAAGAACTAGAGGCCCTACCATTAAGATTAAAATACGAGAAATTACTGCAGAGAAACAGACATAGACTTACTTGATCTACATTTGGCCTAAGGCTTTTCTTTTTCCATTGAAAGCCCAACTGGCATAGGGTACTGCAGTATCTAAACCACAGCTTCTTTGCTTTTTCGTACAAAGATAAAGGAGGCAGGCAGTCAGCCACAGAGGGACCACCTGCTGCCTCCTCTCTGGAGAGAGAGCCTCTCCAGAGTGAGGTTCAAACTGGAGAGCAAAGAGACCTCCTACCCACTCAGGTTTGCATCAGAGGCTGACCTCAAGGGACACATCTGTGAAGTCACAGTGGCCTGCCATGTCACAGGGCTGCAAGCCCTTGCATCACGCACTCCTGATCACCAGGGTGTCAGTCGGCCACAAGACTTTGCAGCCTTTCCCGCACTCTTTTCCCAGGCCAGCCTGGTGTACCACCATCAAAACCACCATCACGCAGAGGTGAGAGCTGGGAAAACATGACTCAGTGGCTACAAACCTCCAAAGACAGGTAGGAGCCAGGCAAGCAAGGTCTCAAACCGGATGGCACTTATTTGAAAAAGAAGTGAACAGGTAAGTTTCTCTATACTTAAGTAATTAAAGTGTTCTGCAGCAATTTCTGCTTCAAACAGCAGCCAGCAGCACTGAAAGACAACAGCAGCAAGAGATACCCCTTAAGCAATACCACCTTTTCCCAGCCCAGTTAACATGGGCTACAGAGCTCCAGAAACAGGCTCCTCTGAATTCAGAAAACTACTAATGAAGTCTCTCCACAACCTTAAAATATTTGAGAACCAACAGTCCTATTTGCAGAGGGATTCATTACAACATCAGCAAAAGGCTGAAAAAGCTGGTTGCTGTAGAGCAAAACAAGAGCTCTGGAACAAGAAACACCACCAACACCGGGCTGTCTTTTATCTCCAAGATAAAAACTCCTTTCAGTGTAATCAGCTTCACTGGTGTTCCCACAACAGCTCAGTCCCCTCCTTTGCAGCTGAAGCTGCTACACTGATGGCCCAGGCTTTATTCGTATTTCATTTTACGGTCACGGCCAAACAGTGGCCCAGCACAGCTCCAGCGGTACCACTTCTGGGCCAAAGCAGGACTCAAAAGAGTTTCTATTTACACTGGAAAGCATGGGTTTACAACAAAAGTATCAACCTAGCCAAACTGTAGGGGGTTTTTTTACAGGTGTTTTGGAAATCACCAAGAAGCTCATATATATACAAACACCGACCACCAGCAACCCTCAGCACCTGCACTGCCTAAAGGATTAACACAAGGCCCTGGGCTGATCACTCCTGCTATGCCATAAGTCACAGATTACACTTTGTAACTAACATTAACCCTATCAGATTATCAAGCTCCTTACTGTACTTTATCTCTTATTACCTTCCTGCTCCCATCGTTTCATTATTTATAGTTTCCTCAACCAAGCTAGAGGATTCACAGGGAGAGACACTATTACAGAGGAAGGCAAGATCAATTCTTCGCCGCTTTGCCAGAAAGGTATTTCAGGTACAGGAGCAAATTTCAGAAACTGCTTCTGTACCACTTTACCAATACCACCTTTACCTTTCTTGGCTATTCCTCAAGATACGGTGGAGGGTTGGTTTGTTGTTTTGGTTTTGGGGGTGGGTTTTTTCCCAGTTTTGGAGTCTGCTCCAGAAACAGAGCCAGACCAAATGTTCTGCTTCTTCAAGCAAGCCAGGAGAGTTTAGCGCATAAGCCAGAGGCCACACAACCTTTCTATTATCACCCAGCTCCAAACTGCAGAGAAAGTCCTCTGATTCAGACTAACCCACTCTGTGCACAGGCATCCCTGACTGGGGAATGAACACTGCTTTTACAGCCAAGAGGCTAAGACATCAGTTGTTGCGATTCTTTCTTTCCTCCTTGACACACTTACCAGTCCAGATTCAACTCTTTTAAAAGCATTTTTCATAGAAGACTAAAGAGAATCAGTCCTCCACAGTACAGCTGTTATTACCTTTATAATCTACCAACACATTACAAAAGTTTTCCCCAAATCCAGATTTTATTGTCTTTCATTCTTTCTGCATTTTCACCCAGGCTGGAGAATAGAACAAGTTACTTCCCAGAATTTCAGAAAAAATACATCCAATACTTAGTATTTTGTGTTTGCTTCTACACCAATGAAGCTAATGCAGCCCTTGCTATGGGCAATGCTAACGAGTGTAGTGTCCACTACCGGTGCAGCTTAAAAATTAAAATTTAAAAGCAGCCAGCTAAGTCAGATGTCTGGCACCTACATCAATTGCCACAAAACAGGCATGGACAGCACTCAGGAGCAGAGACTAAACTAACCAAAGGCTTCCAATATACTCTGCACATAAAAAAAACCCAACCAAACAACAACAACAAAACAGACCTGAATTTTCAAGGAGACAGAACAGTGAGGTTTACATGACAACACACTGATACTGCTGCAAGAGACAGTGAGAAAAGAGGCAGCACTGAGACCAAACAGGTATCTGGAGAACAGCATCAAGAGCTGTTCACTGGGAGGTTTACTGTGCACAGCAACAAGACCTTGATAAGCAGCTTCTCAAAACAAAAGCTGGACTAGACTTAAACAGAAAAGCAAAAAGCAGTGTTGTTCAGTTGGAAGCCTTGAACCCAGGGCTTGGCTTGCTGAGAATAAGTTGCAGAAGCACACAGAGAGGAAGAATATCAAATATTTGTGAAAAAGGCACTCCACGTTCATCTGCACCAGGAAGGAACAGCAAAGATTTCACTGAGAGTCATTTAGACTGAACGAGCAGAAAGATAACTTGTATGCATTAACAAGCTTGCTACAAGAAGATACTGTCCTGGTTTCAGCTGGGATAGAATTAACTGTCTTCCTAGTAGCTGGTACAGTGCTATGTTTTGAGTTCAGGATGTGAGGAATGCTGATAACACACTGATGTTTTCAGTTGTTGCTCAGTAGTGTTTAGACTATAGTCAAGGATTTTTCAGCTTCTCATGCCCAGCCAGGGCACCTGACCCAAACTGGCCAACGGTGTATTCCATACCATGGGACATCCCATCTAGTTTAGGAACTGGGAAGGGGGGAGCAGGGATTCGCTGCTCGGGGACTGGCTGGGTGTCGGTCGGCGGGTGGTGAGCAATTGCCCTGCGCATCATTTGTACATTCCAATCCTTTTATTACTACTGTTGTCATTATATTAGTGTTATCATTATTAGTTTCTTCTTTTCTGTTCTATTAAACCGTTCTTATCTCAACCCAGGAGTTTTACTTCTTTTCCTGATTTTCTCCCCCATCCCACTGGATGGGGGGGGGAGTGAGTGAGCGGCTGCGTGGTGTTTAGTTGCTGGCTGGGGTGAAACCACGACAGTTACACAACATATTTGAGACCTAATCAGAGAGAGACATGCTTCGCTTTGATCTGTGTTACAGTAGCACTGGCAAGGCCTGCCCAGGTTACACTAAGGGGCTGTTCTACACAGAAAGGCTTCCCCCAAAGACTGCAGGCTGCCTCCTCTCCTCAGCTTTGGCAGTCCTTTTTTTAAAAAGCCAAGCCAAGACACAGATCAAGTGACCTTCCTACAGTCACATCGGGTTGGAGGGAACACAAGCAATATAAAATAGGTACTCTTAGCTCAAGAGACAGGAGCCCATCCCCTTCACCAGGCAGCAAACAGAACACTACACTCCATTCAACTTGAACTACTTTAGGGAAGTGATGTGCAAGTTTCTTTCCTGCACCCCTGAACACCAAAAAATTCTTCCTAACCCTGCATTTCAACACGAAGTGGAATACAAGTCCAAGCTCATAACAAAAGGGGCTCGTCTTTAAGGAAGGAAAAACTGCAAGGTCACAGCCTTAAGATTTATGGGGGTACACACTCCAGTCCTTGTCCCAGAGACTTCAAGTTTCCAATTCACAGATTTATCCCCATGCAAAGCTAATACTCCCAATACAAGAGACACATGCAGACCATGAGCTTTTGCCAGGAACTGCTGCTACTTATACACGGGGAGTCAAAATCAGCTACAGCACATGGTAAGTTTCTCATCCTCATTGCCAGGTGGCAGCAGAGGTCAAAGGCAATCAGGACCTCTTCAGGTCTACAAGCAGTGATTTGTTTGCTGAAGAAAGATTTTAAATGATCTTTCATGAAACATTCAACTCTGCTAATAGCAATGTATAGGGCCCATAAATTCAGAGACAGCTTCCAGCCAGGCTACAAAATGCAGGAACAGCAGAGTTCAACAGAATCCCTGTAGTGGACAATAAAAAAACCCACGGTAAACCAGCTGAAGACAGATCATTTGCAAAAGCAGCAAGTGACATGCAAACATATCACCTTCAGCAATCCTCATGAGAAGCAAACTCAACAGCTTTAATTTCCAGGAAATATTAAGCACCTGCTGAATAAAATAGCTTCTTCCAAGCACCTGAAAGTGGCTGCCTGAAGTTAATCATCACTTCATAAAGTTTAACCAGCCATTTGCATTAAGAGTTCCACAGAAGCACTGTAGTTAGAAATCAGGATTTAAAAAAGGCTTGTCATTAGATCTGAAACATTAAACAATTAAAAGTCATTAATGTTTTAATTAATGTTTTTTATTACTTCTAGATGTTGCTAAGGCCACATAGGATACCAGCCCTGATCTTATTACAGTCTCCCTAGACACTAGAAATACCTTAAATAATTTTTCCACATCAGTTAAGTGCATATGAAAGATGAGAGCCATAGAGAAGTGGGGTATGTTGCTTTTAAAGCATTACGCTCTTCAGATAACTCTCCTGCTGGAAAAGCCTACTTGCTCCCAAATACCCCTGAAGTCAGCCTGCAAGGTTTTCAAAATGAACACAAGAGTCTCACCATAGCAAATCAACTGCTTCCAGCTCTGAACAGCTTTGGCTGCAATCCTCAAACAAACAAACTCCTGTCACAGTTAACTCCCAAGAGAACCTGCAGGAACTGGGAACCTTATGTACCATGGTGGATCTGAACTGCAGGTAACTTCAGCTCACACCCTGGGTGGTGAGGGGAATTCCTGTTGCCTAATTTCAGGCATTATGGAATGTCTAGGTTAAAGTCAAGGCTTTCTAGGCAGTTGATGATTTTCAGTATTAGTATCTCAAAGTATCTCCAGAGATCTTTAAGGAGGAATCTGGTTCCTAGGACAGGTAGCTAAACTCAGCGTGACTAAGGAGAGCACACCTAAGAAGCAGCAACCAGAACACACAATAGCTGGGTTCCTGCAGCACCGTCCATTCGGACCCTCCAAACTGAACAACGTGATTTGTCTCACGTCCGAGAGCAAACAGCCTGTAGCCCTGTTGTGCAAGATACGTTACAAACGTGGTGAGATTCACCCGCCTAAACCCCCCAGCACGGTGTCCCATAAGAGCTTTTAAAAGAAGTCCTTCAAGAGCTCAACGAAACATTGAAACAGAAGCTGAAGGACTGTCAGGTCAGTGGTACCAGGACAGCAGCGATGTAATAAGAAGGTGGATTCTAGAAAGCTTTGAGCACAGCTCAAGTTCTACAGGCTTCTTGCTCCTTTTAACTTACAAAAAAGTTGCCACTTCCTTCAGTGCACTCAGCAGCACATGCAAGCAAACCAGTTCATCAAGAACTAAACTGTGCCATCGAGATACATGTAGTGAAGCCGTACTACTCTTTTTCAGAATCACAGGTACATGGACATTACTAGATGACAGGTACTGTAGCTCTGGCAGATGCCTGCACAGTATTTCACCCTTTACACAGGAAGCTCATTAAAGAATGAGGAGGTTAAGTGACTTGAACTGGGTCACACAGTGACCCCCCAGCAGAGGAGCAAGCTCAGCTCAGTTGCTCTGACAGCTCTGGTCCATGTGCTACCAAGAAAAAGCCGTACCTCCCTCATGAGTTGTGCTGCCCTCCAGCATGTCATGCGCTCTTCCTCGGCTATACTGTGCACACACGCAGGGCTGTAACTCAGTAGATTCAAGTTAAGAACTTCTTCCAAGGTACATCCAGGTAACTTAGAGAGAAAGAAGAATATAATGAGCTACAAGCTCTTTCACACCAGGTCTAGAGCTCAGAATCGCTTTGAAAGGGAACAGTGAGGTTAGCAACCGTCAAAAAAATGCCAACACGTTCTCTATTTTACTGCATCTTACAATGCTTCGGGAACTCCAGCTATTACAGACTAGAATGTAAATAGGAGTCCAAATCTGTCCCTTCATTTCATAAAATGTAACCAATTCACAAATATTGAATCTGGAAATACAGTGCTGAAAAATGTGAAAGGCTAACAACTTGTCAAACCAAAAAATGACTTTTCTGCAAAGCAAATACTTTAAGAATAGACCATCCATGTATCCTATTGACGATTAAATCTACCTATCAATGTCCAACAGGTGTAACAATACAATTCAAACTGCATGCCAAGTCTAAATTAACTAAGCTTTCACTTTCATACAAGCAAAATTCCTTGCATCCCCTGACTCTGGCCTTAGCCCCAGCTCCACACAGACTTCCAAATCCGCCCAAAATGAACTCATGGTGAGAAAACCACCTTTTCTCATGCTAACAACTCTATTGTAATAACATCTTCAGAGGCCATACTCAAGGTCTCAGGGAAAAGTAAACCACTGGAGTGCTTAATACTACAACAGCGCATTAACTCGTTCACACCCAGACAACCTTGCCAAACAAGGAGGAGTTTTCTCTCACGTTTTCTTGATTTATATTTTCACAGCTGTCAGAGAGGAAAGCATGTAGGAAGCAAGTTATATAAACCACGCCATTAGGCTGAAGTCCTCGGTGTGGATCACACCTCCTTCCCTCTCCCACCTCCCTGCACCCTTGCACAGAGAAAGCAGAGGGACTTGATTACAAAAGGTTACATTTTCAAAGATTAAACTGGTCATTATTTGCATTGCTAGCTGTGTTATAATGCATGACACCATACAACCAATGGAGGAAATTCTCATTCTCACATTCTGCTGTCGGCAGCCTCACTGCTTTCAGCTTTGGTTTTCTTGCAAGGCAGCAAGCACTGAGGCTCTGCTGAGGTGTGCCTGGAGCAGAGACGGGGTTGGAGAAGTTACTCTCCCTCTCACTTGCTGAACTGCCACTAGACAGTAAGTCATGGCTACAGAAGGAAGAGATGAGAAAATTACAAGCTTTCAAAGGTCAACAGTTTCGCAGCAGAAAAACCCCAACAACATCAGAAGCTAGATATTATTATTCCACCGGTCTGTTTTGCATCTCACAGGAAATAACAAGTGACTGCACAAAACATTTCGGATCCAGAGCGGTAATTCAGAAATCCTGCCTTGTTTCAAAATTTCCAAATCTTAAAAGCCATTCTTGAGGAAACAACATATTCCAAGCAAAGTTGAAACATGCCTACGATTTGTCTGATGGACCTCGTGGCAAGCCAGAACAGAAAAACAAAATTAATGCATACTCTTCTGTTCCAATTTCATCTGCAAATTTAAAATAAAAAGCAAATGCCATAACCCTCTTCCCAAAAGTCATTTTAGGATTGCAGTGAAAGAAAAAAACATAGAGCCAACGCTCCTGCTTCGAGATTTTTAGAAGTAAAACAGCTGGGGTCACCAACACCAGCACTGCTTTTCTAGCAGTTTGAAATAACAATATGTAAAAATATTGTTTGTCCACAAAACTATTTCACACATCTCCTTTAAAAATCACCACTCTTTTCAAAAAAGTATAAATTTAAATGTATTCTCTCCCACACAAGAAAACACAATTTCTTCTACAAGAACAGTCATATATGGGCTGATCTAATAGCTCAAGACAACTGAAACATACCTTTAACATAACTCTGTTCCCATTGTGCTGGAAACAGGGCCTAATGAAACAAAACTTTGGCAGTAAAACAGAATGAAAGGAATGAGACAATCAAAGAGAGGAACAAAGGGAGCAGAGTTGTTTCTGCTTAGGAAAATAAGCTCACTTTGCTGTTGGGAAAAGCCAAAGCCGATTAGGATAAACCAATGACTAGGCATAAGTCTTCCAAACTAATTACACAGTTCGCCACGTGAAGTCTAATTGCAAGTGGCAAAATAAGGACTACACTACTTTCACAGGAGCTCTATAAAGGGAGCATTACCTAGTAAAAGGCAAACCCCAAGAAGTTCCTTATCATCAGCCGCTTGCAGCTTAAAAGGTGCAGAACACGCACGTCCTGAGAGAAGTGCAATTCGTTAGCATTTGGGGGCTTTCTTCTGCTGGTCACAGTCCTCTGGGTGAGGCTTTAAGGGACTGTTGCTTTTTTTTCCTTTTTTAAATGATACCAGAAGCCTTAAACGCTCCAGCACGTCCTGGTCTCGAACAGCACCATTTTGCTTACACTTTCAGAAAGCCATAAAACAGGTAGATCCGCAGACTCGGCCCTGCTGATGGCTCAGGGCAGCGCTTGTGGCCTCTCCAGAGGGGAGGAAAGCGCAGCCCCACCAAGCTTCCCTTTGGATCTCCTCACTTCTAACACTTCCTCATTGAAATTCTTTTAAAACTTGGTCTTAACAGCCAGCTTTTCACACGTCAGCACAAGGGCAACGCTGCAGACCCCAGATGGGTTAACATGGCCAGTGAGTTTATTTTGTTCGCAAGAATGTTTGAAACATCTTTCACTGAAATAACAGAGGATCACAGAAACAACTGCATTAGACTATCAGGATTAGATAGTAAGACAATGGCTTCTTTTTTTTTTTTTTCCTTCTGATTGTAAACCGTTACGGCTTAGTTTGGAGTTTTGTTTTCCCAGCTTAGCCTCCTCGCGTCCTCCCGTGGATCCTGCTCCCTGAAAAAACTGGAAGGAGAAGTCTCAACCCCAAACTCTCACGCCCAGATACGCCTCCCACCGGCTGCCGGACTGGGGCCCGCGCCATCCTTACTGGCGGTGCTGGGCTGCGCTCCCTGCCGCCTGCACCGCCAGCCCAGCCAGGCTGTGTCCCACTGGGGCCAGCCCCCTCCTCGGCACCCAGACCCCCACCAAGCCTCTCTGGGGACCCCCACCATGACTGGACGTGCGTGGGTTCAGCATCACCAGCCCTAAGTGTTCAGCAATCACGAGGCTGTTGATTACACCGCTTCGTGCTCGTTCTGTTAAGCCTTTCGGCTTCACTCAGTTAATTTTCCCAGTCTTCTTCCGCAGCTTATAGCAGCTAGGGTTGCCCGTCTTCACAAAATGAAAGCTGGGACTCCTGCAGATCCCGGGCTTTACAGAAAGAAGAAATAATCGCTATCAGAAATTTCACGATCAAAATCTCAGGAGTTATCATCGCCACGTATTTTGGCGCTCTAACGGGCAGGCATTTTCACTGGTGAAGTCAGCGAAGAGGATTTATTAAAGCACTCTTCTTCTTATTGGACAAAAAGGTTCTGGCATTTACTTTTCAAAAAGCTGTAGTTTCAAATTCAACACTTTAGGCCCTTTCCTGCCAACTCCAGTTAAAAGAGCGAGTCCGCCTGGCCCCAAAGCTGGTAGCTGTTCTAACCACATCATGTATTTTGCGAGCTACTTCCAGTTACCAAAACAACCTCCCCTGGTTGCAAAGCTCTTCTCTGCAGCAAGTACAAACAGGATTTCAAGAATCACAGCAGTAGGTAAGCCATTTTTTCCACACCAATAAGTAAGCTCAGCATTTCAAAGAGCAAGTCACCTGAGATGCTCTTATCAAATATGGGCGGCTCCTCTACATGTTAATTATGTAACGCAATTTTCTTTATTTTAGGAAAGCACTAAGCAAATGCAAACCTTGCCAATCGATCATGATGCATGGTTTGCATTGTAATGGCTTGACTGGAGAAAGAGGATTGTGTGCTAAGCAGCACACAGACGTATCACCAGTCCCTGCCACAAAGAGCTCGCAACCTGAGCCAGTCAAGGAAAGGTGGGGATGCAGAATGGAGAAAGAAGCAGTTCCTGAATGGTCCCACAGGGCCAATCCTGGGTCATTATTTCTGAGTGCAACATCCCACCCACTGCAGCGTATTAATGAGTCATCTAATTTAGCTGGCCCACAAGCCCCCATTTCCTAGGGTCATTAACGAGTTCTGCATCTTCTCACAACCAGAGCCTTGGGGAGAACCACCTCAAAACACCCCACAAACTAAACTGTCTCAGCTAATAAACAGCAAAACACAGTAGAAAGAATCTGAACGCCTGCACGCAAGGTCAAGTCATGGTGACAAAGCCAAGAAGCCTCTCCTCCAAAATGCCACCAACTTCACCAAACTCACCTCCTTTTCACAAGCTAGAATAGGGAAGCGTGATACAGGGATGCAACTGGAAAAGGTCCCCTGGTATGACAGGGACCAAGCCCTGTGAGCCCAAGTCCTACAGGAGCTGAGCTCTTCACAACTGGACCACACAGCCTCAGCAGGACCTACCCCAGCTCCGCTACCAGAGGAATTGGTTCCAGCCTCGATCGCAACCTGTGCAACTTTTTCAGCGCCTTAATTATTTTAGTCTTCAAATTAAGACACTTGAAAAAGTATTCGATTTTCCAGAAGAATTGCCTTTGGAAAGCCAGACCTCTTTTAAGCTATCTCAAGAAAGGCAGAGCATGAAAGCAGAACTGAAGTGTCCCGAATCACTAGTCACTACTGAAAAACGCAGCCTAGCTGTCTGCATTCTCAGGGACTGTAAAGTTGCAAGCATGAAACTACCAGATGGTGAAATTAAAAAGACTATATTAAGACAGCATCCAGACAATATGCAAAGCGCTTATATTGAAACTATTATTAACTTCAAAAATACAGGTTAGAGTTCTGCAATTAGAAGTAACTACAGAAGAAACATCCAAAAGCTCATGTAATCCTTTAATAAAAGGCTCAGCAGGCTGTAAACATCCTGCCGGAATCGAAGATTATTATTGAAAATAAAATGAATGGTTTGGAAAACAACTATCAATCCAGGACAGGAACAATTTATAAACTCCCCTCCTCAGCCTTCAACAAAGTACTGCCTGGCCAAGGCGTTTCAGGGCAGATAAAAGAAACAAACAAACTACAAGGAATGGTAGCCGCTTTCCTTTGGGAGATCCTGCTGTGTCCTCATGCAATCTTGCATCTAAATCATCAATTGATGCACTCCAAAAGACAGGAATCGAGCTGTATGGAGCCCCACGGATAGCGGGGCTGACAGGAGTCTCCATGGAACGTGGTACCATGAATTGCTCTAAAAGCAGACGGCTCTGCAAGCTCTTCACCTCGTCGGACTCCTCACCAAGCATCCAGAAACCTTGGAGATCCAGGAAGCTCCATGGAAGTTGGTGGCACTAAGCTCCAGCCAGAGCCTGGACTGTGGGCTTTGAGCTGTTCCATCATGGAAAAGACTATTCTGGCAAGGTTCAGGTCTCCTTCTGTGCATAAACTTGTTTGGATTTTGTTTTTTTTAAAAATGATGTCAGGATGCGATATATATTTCCACAGGATCTTGCATAAGGATTTTTTAATAAGAAATTAAATGGATATTCTAGTGACTTCCATATTACTCTGTTGTTCACGTGGTTCCTTCAGGCATTTTTGCAACTTCATGAGCGCTCTCAAATACATCTATCTGCTCCTTTTGCCACTGGAATCAGGGATAAACAGAAGGCTGATTTTTACAGAGAAGACAACTGTGTAATCATTCAGCTAAGGGTCAAATTCTTCCTGAACATACACAAATTCACCTCCCGATGACTCTTTTTTCTTAATGAAAGTAAACAGTGTTGGCAATGTTGTACACATACACATGCAACAAACAGAAAAGAAATTCCAGAGGCTTCGAGAAATTACACTGAAAAGCAAAAAATGTGGCCCTCCTTTGAGCATAGGCCTCATTGCACTTTTGTTTTTCAAAACACACTTTAAAAAGAAAGGGGGAATGGGGGAGGAGGAAGAATTCAAAATATGTAGTGCTCACTTGGGCAGGAACTTACCTTGCCAAACTGTTCAAAGTATTGCTTTACGTCTTCCACTACTGTATTAGCCGATAATCCACCTACAAATATTTTCTTTGTTCTTGTGACCATCTGTAAGAAATTACAAGACAAGCATACGGTTTAACCAGAATATTTCAAACAATATGTGGAAAAAAGAAATATTCTTCAGATGCCATCCCTTACCCAGTTAATGAGAATATTTCTTTACAAAAGCAATTCAGATTCTATTTGATTA
This sequence comes from Buteo buteo, assembly GCF_964188355.1. Classification (NCBI taxonomy): domain Eukaryota; kingdom Metazoa; phylum Chordata; class Aves; order Accipitriformes; family Accipitridae; genus Buteo; species Buteo buteo. The sequence goes on along the minus strand of NC_134177.1, from coordinate 38,424,070 downwards.
GATACTTCTTTTTTGATTTGTCTTGTTTTGTTTTTATTTGAGAAATGGCTGAGTAAATGCACTCAATAACAACTCTAGCCCCCCCAGACCCCCCCACGCACGACCTACCGTCTTGGAGTCCAGCTCGTGGTGGGGCTGAGCCAGGACTTTGTCTACACTCGCCGGATCCGCGAACGTAACGAACCCGAAGCCTCTGCGAGAGACCAAGAGCGAGGGGATGGGGAGGGGGGGGAGGGGGGATGTGGATGGTGAGAACTAGAGATAAGGAGAGAAAAGTCATAGAAATAAACCGCTGCCTCCTTCCCCCCCCCCCATCCCCTTCCCCAAAGCCTCCGGTTCCGAGGGCGGGCAGCCCCGACCCGGCCGTCCCCGCACCTCTCCGCCTCCACCGGCCGCTTTTGTTTCCTCCTCCCGGCTCGGGGAGGGATGCGGAGAAACCTCCCGAAGAGACCCACCGGACACGCGTGGGATGGGGGTTTGAGGGATTTGAGGGCGGGGGGGGAGTGTGTGCGGGGGTCCACCCGCCCCGGCGCCAACTCGCGAAGTTTTGTCAACCCGACTCGGGTGGGCGGCGGTTTTACCTGGAGCGCTTGGTGGTGGGGTCCCGCATGACCATACACTCTCTGATTTCTCCGAATTTGCTAAAATAGTCTCTAAGGCTGTCTGCGGAGAGAGAGAGAAGCAGAGAGGCAGAGGAGGGGAAGGGGGGGGTGAGGAGGAGGAGGGGGGGGGCGCGGGCAGGCCCCGGCGCGGCGGGACGCGGCCCACGCGGGGCGGGACGCGTGGGGAGGTGGGGTGGGGGGGAGCGGCGGTCCTTACCTGGTGCGGTTTGCCAGCTGAGGCCGCCGATGAACATCTTGCTGGAGGGAGAGAAGAGAGCGGAGTTGAACGCCGGTGCGGGATCGGCCATTTTGACGGGGCACCTCACGGCGGCGCGGAGGGGCGCGGAGCGGCGAGGAAGCGGGGCGCCCCCCCTCCCCGCCCCGCTTCCTCGCCGCTCCGCCGCCCGCCGACTTACCCGGGGTCGTGCTGCGCCTCGCCGGGGCTCCCCGAGGTAGCCTGGCTCCCGTCCGCCTCCATGGCCGCGCGGAGCCCGCAGCGAGAGCCCCTGAGAGGACACCCCCCCCGCCCGCCCCTCCGGGGCTACGGCTCCGGCTCCGGTTCGGTTCGCTCCGGTTGCTTTTCCCCTTCTTTCCCTCCTCCTCCTCCTCCCTCCGCTACCGGAGGATCTCACTGGAGAGGCGCTGGGGAAGCAGCCAGACCCGTCACACGTGGGATCGGCGCCGCGCCGTCCCTCCCTCCCCCCGCCACCATCCTCTCCTCCCTCCATCCCGCGCTGCCTCTCTTCCCTTCCCTTCCCTTCCCTTCCCTTCCCTTCCCTTCCCTTCCCTTCCCTTCCCTTCCCTTCCCTTCTCTTCTCTTCCCTTCTCTTCCCTTCCCTTCTCTTCCCTTCCTCTTCTCTTCTCTTCCTCTTCTCTTCTCTCTTCTCTTCCACCACCCCCCTCGACCCCACTCCTCCTCCTCCCCTTCCCCTCCCCTCTCCCGCCCGCCCCCGCGCCACGGGGCGGGGCCCGCCGCCGTCGCGGGGCCCTGCCGTGACGTCACCGCCGCGCGCGCCCGCCCGCCCGCCCCACGGCGGCGAGCACCCACGGGCGGGCGGGCAGCGCCCGGCGGGCGCACACGCACGCAAGGCGCAACGCACACACACACACGCGACACACATGCACACACACCCGGCTAGCCGGTATCCTCCGGCTGATAACACACCGCTCGCGATAACGGCTCCGCCACTCCGTCCCCGCAGGCCTGCCTCCGGCGTCCACGCGTGTCCGTGGGCCCGTCCGCAACGGCGGAGCAGACCCCCGAGGTGGCGGCGGCGGTGGGTGTCTCTCGCGGGGAAAGCGGCGCGAAACGCGCCATCCCCCCCTGCCCTGCTTCCCCCTCGGCACGGCCGGGCTGGTGTCAAATAAGTGATTCCGGGGGCTGGGAAGAGTCCGTGGGCAGGGGAAGGCGGGTGTCCGGCGGGGGAAACCAGACTCGCTTTTGGCGACTGGTGAGAAATTCGGGCATTACCGGGAGGTGTGTTTATCCCGTCACCCAGGCATCGGCACCCACTCTGCCCTTCGCGTGGGCACCACGCACAGCCCGCATCCTGCAGGCACTCTGGGTCTGACCCACAGCCGACTGGGGCTGCTCAAAGAGAGCGGCTGCTGCCCAGTTCCCCCCTGTCCCAGCATCCCAGGTCTCCCACATCCCAGTGCTCCCAGGTCCCAGTGCCCCTGCATCCCAGTGCCCCTGCATCCCAGGTCTCCCACATCCCCAGGGCTCCCACATCCCGGTGCTCCCACATCCCGGTGCCCCCACATCCCAGGGCTCCCACATCCCAGTGCTCCCACATCCTGGTGTCCCCACATCCCGGTGCCCCCACGTCCCCAGGGCTCCCACATCCCAGTGCCCCCACATCCCAGTGCCCCCACATCCCAGGGCTCCCACATCCCAGTGCTCCCACATCCCGGTGCCCCCAGATCCCCAGGGCTCCCACATCCCGGTGCCCCCACATCCCGGTGCCCCCACATCCCAGGGCTCCCACATCCCGGTGCTCCCACATCCCGGTGTCCCCACATCCTGGTGCCCCCAGATCCCCAGGGCTCCCACATCCCGGTGTCCCCACATCCCGGTGCCCCCACGTCCCCAGGGCTCCCACATCCCGGTACCCCCACATCCTGGTGCCCCCATGTCCGGGGCTCCGGCAGCACTGCTGCAGCCTTCGGCCCCAGCCGGGCACTGCCCAGCACGAGTGGACAGCGTTTGCCCTCAGCTCCGACATGTTACACTCGGCATCTGAACAGCACTTCGCAGCGTCAGACGGGAAGCGGCAACGGGGCTGCCAAGTATTGCGTTATTATATAAGGTGAAAGCAATCAGTTTCACCTAAATCAAGAAGCACTGAGCGGGAGCGCGGGCCGCCCACCCGACGGGACTGAGCCGTGTTGCCCTACATTTTCAGAACCATCCACAATTCCGAGTACCTCCGCTCGCCCGAGAGCCTCCTGACCAAAGCCCTCCTGGCTCAGCGGCCATGCCTGCAAGAGCTGTTTTGGGGTCACCAACTACTTCAAGCTCAGGGATTATAATTTTTTTTTATTTGGGGGGGGCAGTGTGTGAAGGTACTTTCCAGCAGTGACTTAATGAACAAGGCGTAAACAAGAGGACGTGCACAGGTCCGGTGGGTCAGGCCTACCGGAGAAACAGCCATCTTCATGTTTTGATGCTGACCGCTGTAAAAATATGATAAAATTCCCTTTATTGGGTTTGTTTTGATGTGAAGTGCTGAATTCGGGTTCAGTGGCGTGGCAGGTCTCTGCCCCCCTCGTCCGGGCAGGCAGGGAAGATCCCGGCTGCTCCGGCCGGGACAGGAGCTGACCCGGCCCTGCCCCAGCGGGGCGAGCGGCACCGATGTGCAAAGTACATGGATGGGGGGATTAAAGAGCGGTCTTTTCCTCCCCCCTCTGAGCCTCCTTTAGATCTTAGCTATTTCTCGTAATAATCACCGGGAAATCACTAGTCAGGAGTGTGGTTCCTGGGGTTATATTACCCCTTTAATCTCTCTGACCGTGGTGCAGAATTTTAAGGGGTTCCAGAAAGAACAAGCGCGAGACAGATTTTGCTGATGGACAGAGGGAACTTCAGCAGGCCCGATCACAGCTCAAGAAAAAAATTTGGATTTCTATATATTAAAATGAAATCTTCACTGTTATCCCTTGCATCAGTGAACATTACAGGTCGAATGGCTTTTGAAAGACTTTATCGGTACTTTCTCTCTTCTGCCTTTCCCAGAGCTGTGGCCGGGTTCAGGCAGGTGACTGGTTTCAAGCTGTTCAGTCATTTTCGCTATTTCTCCTGCACACGCTGCTGAGATTTACAAATTCAGCTCATTTTCAGCCAGCCTTCCATTACCGTGTTTGTTTTTGCCCTTGGTCAGGTTTACAAACCTGAGCAGTTAATGTATGTACATTAAGCTGGAACCCCCCCGGGGTCCTTACTCCGGGCGTTTTGGCAATGGCCATTTGCTGGCGTTTGCAGGAGAAAAATCCCACTAATGACTGATTTGGAGAAAACCCGGGACAGCGCAGCCAGGAAAGCGGGTGCAGGGCTTTCCCCTCTCTTCGAGGCTGCCCTCGCACCTCTCCTCGTGCCCAGAAACCAGCTCCGCTGCCCCCAGAGCGGAGCCCGCTCCCCGAGAACACGGCGTGCCCGAGGGCAGCGGGAGATGCTGCAGCGTTAGAAAACGGCCCGATGCAAACCGCTGCCCGACTGCATCTGCAGAGCACACCCAGGCCGGCTGCCTGCGATCCTCTGCAGTGTCACCGAAAACCAGGGAGCGCGTTTACCCTACCTGCCACCTCCGCTTACGTCCCACTCGGCACACACCCATGAGTGGTTAATTACACCACAGCTTTCTGCCGAGCAAATTATTCTAACAGTACCTAGGGCAGAATGTGGCCCAGGCAGTTAGTAAAATTAGTAAAATGTCTGGGCTATGTCCAGAGGAAACAAGTTTCGCTGCTGTCCGGTCTGAGTACAGAGGAGGCAGGCACCCCGCTTTGCTGCCCTGGATGCAGATGGGGGGGGGGTCAGCACTGCCGTGTTTCTGACCCCAAACCTTCCACGGTCAGCATAGCCCTGCAAAAGGGACTGACCACTTCACTGCCCCGTGTTCCAGTGAGCAAAAGCCACAACCACTTCACCAGGGACGCTCTGGGGGCGCGCTCAGTGCCTGAAGCCCACGGGTGACGAACCAGGACCCCCTGTCCTGTTCCCGGGGCAGCAGACAGCACCCATCTCCAAAGGTGCTGTTCCAGGGAGGAACACGGGAGTGGGAGGTGGAGAACGGGGATGCACGTTTTACAGATGGGGAACAAAGCAGAGAGATTTAAGGTCCTGTCATACTTGAGAGTTTTATTAGTCTGTCTGCAGCAGATATAGGACTGATTTTTTTTATTAATATTTTTTAAGAGAATAGGCATACCGGTGAAGTCCTGGTAATAAAAGGTGCCAGAATGGAATAAAAACTGAAGAATCTCTGTTCATCACACTCATGGGCCCCACGCTCTTTACACAAGGTCACACAAACCCAGTACTCGAACCCCTATTTCTCCAGCCCCTTCACTGCCTCTGCTGAGCGGTACCAGCCGCCTCCCTCCGTCCCCGTGCACAGCACAGCTCCTCTCCTCGCCGTGCTCTAACTTCGCTCTAGTTTGTCACTAGCAGCGACTTCACCTTGAATGGCAGCATCCTCCATCCATCCTGCGGCACATCGCTGCCCGCCCGCTCGGGAGGAGCAGCGGGACGGACGGACCTCAAACCCAGACAGCCAGAGAGTACAACGTAATCAAAATAAAAAGGCTGAGAAAATTAACTTTAAAGTGTTAAATGAGAAGAACAAAGACGTTAGACGTGAGCTGGAAGATGAATTGTGCTCAGAGGAGAAAACAGCCCGGGCGGTTAGGTACAAAGGTGCTATGTTTACAGTGGTTGCGACGCAGAGGAGATGGCAAGCGAGATATTGATTTGATAAGCAGATGAGCCGAAATTCTGAATGCGTTGGAGATGCTGTTTGGAAAAAAAGAGGTAGATGGAGAGACAGGGGAACACAAGAGAAACAGCTGGGTACGCTGAGATGCATGAGATGTTATGGAAAATAGAAGGTCATCATGATCCATGAAATTCTCAAAAGAAATAGGAGAAGTGGAGATCGCAGGCAGACAGCAGATGTTTTCATGCCAAGACAATGATGGAACCATAATTACAGCGAGATAGAGCATCCTGCATAGTCACAGCAACAAAGAAACAAAACAAAACCCCAAAACAGACACGTTTGATTGGTAACTCGAAAAGGCTACAAAAAAAGTAATAAGCATTTAGCCCTTCTATTACACAGGAGTCAGGCGAGTGGAAGAAAGACGGCACCTCTTCAGTGCAAAGCAAGAACACTGCCCAAGAGGTCAAGCTGCTAACAAAAGTCCACGTATTTACATGGGTCTCACACACAATAGAGCTGGGGGCACAGAAGTAGTCTTCTCTCCCCATTTTCAGCAAGGTGGGGGCCCTGAGGCTGGGATGTTCAGCAGACAAGGGGACAAGCGCTTCCTCACGGTTCCTGGGCAAACCCATCCTGGGCATCTTTGCTCAAGGGCAAAACCCGAGCGAGCAGCAGAGGCGGGCACAGACCGCAGCTGCCAGGGCCCCCGCGCACCTCGGGGGGGTCTCGTCCCATCTCAGCTGCCGCTGGCAAGTCTTCAGGGGCCAGAGGAGGACGAGCAGGGTCTGAATCTGGGGTTGGGGCTTGTGTGCTTGAAAGCTCAGCTGCCCTTGCAAACTGCCAGCCCTGCGGGGTAGCGACGGCAACAGCGCTGGGACACCAAGGGGACTGTCCCCTGCGAGGGGGGTCAAAGCTCTTCAACCAGGAGCACCTCTGGCCGTGCCCAGCACGCACCGCGAGCCCTCATCCTGGAGCCTTCCAAAGTGTCACTAGGAGCACAACAGCCCAGGTATCGAGATGGCGTTAAGCAAAGGCAACTCAAGGGAGGAAAACCAGAAACTCGTGATGAGCGGCGAAGCTTAGAGCACTACAGGAGGTAAAAAGAGCCCTCAAATATGTGTATCTGCATGAACATCGCCGCAGGTTCCCAGTGTCTGACTCAGATCTGCGCAAAGGCCAGAATTCCTATTTTGCAAGACGGTTTATCCCCCTGTTTGCCACACTCTGTGCCTGCTAACGCAAAGCTCACAAGGGCTGTCCGGGCAGACGTACGTGGCGCTCGCTGCCTTCAGGAGGGGGAAGAAGAGGGAAAGGAGAGGGCCCTGGGATCGCACTGTTTTTATCAGGTGCCAAGATATACTTCTAAAATGACCACAGTTACAGTCAATATACAACATGCTTTTAAAATCCTGGGCTGAGGCAGCAGCTGGGACAAGCCAGCACAGCACCGCTGACTTCATTGGCTCCACTTGACTTTAGACCAGCAAGGTCTGAGCCTTCGTTTGTACGACGGGTCTCTAAGGACAACTTTTCCTCTGCTTACCTGGGGCAGCACCGTGCCGCTTGACTCGCAGGCAGCGTTGCCCGTGGCAGGCAGCGGTCCTGCCTGGCTCACGGTGCTGCTCCCCGGCTCCTCAGGAAAACCGGGAGAGGCAGAATCTGGCCCCTGTGAGCCCTTAGTTCCTTCTCCCTCAGCGGTGAGAACAGGTTTGAATTATTTTTGTCGGGTCTTAAAAAACCAAGTAAGATTACAGTCGTGATATATGGCATTCTTCGCCTACCAAAAGGCTCCTGAAAGTGCTGGTTTTGTCTCTGTCAGAGGAATAATATATGTTCAGGTTGCAATCTGTCTCTAAAATACAAATGGGCTTGGAAATATGAAAATAAGGTTTGAATTTATTGCTAATTAAACAAAATAAAAACACTTTCATGCACTATCTTTGCAGCATCTCAACAGGAACATTTTTTCCTGACTCATTTGTACTTGTCTGGCTGTTGCCTCTGCAAAAAGCTCACTGAGCTGTATTTTTCAGTTTCCACATCTACAAGTCCATTTTTCAGTGTGAGCACAATTATCTTGCTTCATTTTGGCTAGGGGGAAAAAAATTATCTGATTTAAAAAAAAAGAAAAATCTTGCTTCTGTGCACTGGGGTAGCTCTGTACGGAAAGGCATGCCACAATCACAGAAAAAAAAATCCAAGCAAATTAGGGGTCAGTCTCTGCAAGTGAAAAGTAACACTTTTTCTTTATCATCTCAAGTCCAGACACTGTGTAAGGACAAATCTGCACAAGCAGAGATACGATCTAGACCTGCGAGCAGAGAGGAACATCCAAAGCATGTAAATCAAGGTCCTATAGACGCATCTTATGGCTCAAGATTATACATCTTCCTTCAAGGACTGCGAGCCTGAATAGCTATGCTTCTCTTGCGCTGCTTCGGCAAAAATAATTCCGACTTGCTGATCGGCTGTCGGCGGTGCGATGCTCAGCTTATGCTCGAGTGCCATCTGCTGCTCTGCCCTCGCTCCCAGGGCCTCCAAAATGGGACAAGCACCGAGCGAGATGTTTCGCTCACTCCAGCTTTGCCTGGGAGCTGAGGGGTCCCTATTTTCCTGCTCGATATTGGCACCAAACGCTGGTGGTCCTCTGGGGAATGAACAGGACTTGGGGGACGTGTAAAGGGGACAGGGTAGGTAGAAAAAACCTCCCAAACAAACTCCAAACTAACTTTTCTCCACTATGACTCTTTTCTCACTCATTTGTGGTTGTTTTTCTGGCCTCAGCAAGTGTCTGGGGGCAGGACTGGACACCTGCAGTGCTTCACGCTGCTGTTCCTCGCCATGTACCTGCATACGACACGCTGGTTTATGCCACAGAAGCGCAGCCACGTTGCCCGCCCTGGTAGCAGAGAGGTTGTATTTTAACATTCAGAAACACCATAGAAGAATTAGAGCTAAGGACCTGACAAGGCGGCCAAACGTTTCTTTCCTGCTCCAACAAAACCATCCTTCCAATGGAAAACACGCGTCTCTTAAGGACGGGTTGGTTTCCCTGACGTCCCTCCCGAGCATCCCCCCTGCACCGGTATGATGAGTTAATCCTGGCTGGATGCCAGGTGCCCACCAAAGCCGTTCTATCACTCCCCCATCCTCAACTGGACAGGGGAGAGAAAAAAATATAACAAAAACTTGCGGGACGAGATAAGGACAGGAGAGATCATTCACTAATTACCGTCACGGGCAAAACAGACTCAACTTAGGGAAAATTAGCTCAATTTATTACAAATCAGCCAGGGTAAGGTAATGGGAAATAAAACGAAATCTCAGAACACCATCCCACCACCCCTCCCTTCTTCCCGGGCACAACTTCACTCCCGGATTTCTCCACCAAGCCCCCCCAGTGGCACAAGGGGGACAGGGATGGGGTTTACCGTCATCACACGTTATTTCTGCCGCTTCACCTCCTCAGGGCAAGGGCTCATAACACTCTTCCCCCGCTCCAGCGTGGGGTCCCACCCATGGGTTCAGTCCTCCACGAACGTCTCCAACATGGGCCATTCCCACAGGCTGCAGCTCTTCACGAACTGCTCCAGCATGGGTCCTTTCCACCGTGTGCAGTCCTTCAGGAGCACACTGCTCCAGCGCGGGTCCCCCACGGGGTCACAAGTCCTGCCAGAAAACCTGCTCCACGGGCTCCTCTCTCTGCAGATCCGCAGGTCCTGCCAGGAGCCTGCTCCAGCGCGGGCTTCCCACGGGGTCACAGCCTCCTTCGGGAACCCACCTGCTCCGGCGTGGGGTCCTCCACGGGCTGCAGGTGGAGATCTGCTCCACCGTGGACCTCCCTGGACTGCAGGGGGACAGCCTGCCTCACCAGGGTCTTCCCCACGGGCTGCAGGGGAATCTTCGCTCCAGCACCTGGAGCATCTCCTCCCCCTCCTTCTTCACTGTACTTGGTGTCCGCGGGCTTGTTTCTCTTACATGTTCTCACTCCTCTCTCCGGCGGCTGTTTCTCACTCTCCCAACTTTTTTTTCCTTCTTAAAAATGTTATCACAGAGGCGTTACCACTATTACTGATTGGCTCGGCCTTGGCCAGCGGCGGGTCCATCATAGAGCCGGCTGGTATGGGCTCGCTCTCTCTCGAACACAGGGGAAGCTTCCAGCAGCTTCTTACAGAAGCCACCCCTGTAACCCCCCCCCGCTACCAAAACCTTGCCACACAAAACCAATACACTAACAGTGATGCTTGACTTTGGTTTCATAGAAGAGCTGGGCTAAGTAATGCTTCCTCTCACACATAACAAGTATTTTCTTTGATCCTTATGACTTCCAGTTTGCTGGAACCACTAGATATTCCTGAGCTTTTCTCCTATTACTGTTAAACTTCTGCCTTCCTATGAATCTGTGTTTGTGAGCCTCAGGGGTTTGCATGAGGCTTTGATACTGAATGTCTGGACACTTCTCTAGCCCAGCTCCTCTCTTTGGGTGCTTCTTGCTCCCCAGCAGATGGTACTTGTTGGCCTCCACTCTTGGACCTAGGCCTTTCCCAAGCGCTTATGCTCATCGCTTGCAGATTGCTTTCAGAGGGAGTAAGACAGAGTGCTGTCCTGAAGGGAACAGAATAAAATATAAATGAAGCAGACGGCACAGCAGGAAGCAGGCTGAAAGCTTGGGATGTACCAGTGTGCTTTGGAGGGCTGCCTGCTGACTAATGAATAGCCAATCTAGTCATAGGAGGGAGGGCCACTCTCCCCTTCTCCAGAGTGCCAGGTATTTACATCTTCTTCAAACACATTTAAAGAACAAAGTTAGATGGAAACACCTCCTGCTCCCTTCTGACATGTGCTTATCTGAGCCTGCCTCTGCTCTCTTCTCTGTGGGAAAGGCTGCACTGCCAGGATTGCACCACACTGATGCAAGCTCACATTATATTACACTGTCAGCCAGCAAACAAAACCAATCTGTGCTGTATGCCTCTATCATACATCTTGCCTTGCAAAGAGGGGAAAGATGTGGCCTGGTACAAGTTAAAAGTACTGTCATCTCTAGTGCGATACAGTATCTGCCTAAAGTGTTTAACAACCAAGAACGTGAAGTCAGTGCTTTGTTCATCATTAATAACACCCGAGGGGCTTGGGGGTGTTTTGGCAATGGGATGATGTACTGTCACATATAGGATACGGTGTTAGATCCAGTCTGGATTGCTAGAAAAATGTGCACCTGTGTGAAGGTTGTGAAATAAAGCTGCTTTTGTTATGGAAGAGAGAAGCGACTACCTTGAGAGTGCAAATCCTTCTAGTACCTGACAGTGTTCAACCACTGGCAGTAGCTGGCACTCTTAGCAGCTGTGGTGGAGTCCCAAGATTGAGAAGGTCATGGAAAGTGCAGGGAAGTCCTATGTATCTGGTCAGGTGTGCACCCAAAACTAGTCCTGCTTTTGCCTGCTCTACAGTTCCAGTGTGGAAGCAAAATGGATCAGAAACACCAGATGCCCTTCATTGGCATCAAATTTATTGGACAAAATATCATGCTGAATGTAAAGCTGTTTTGCAAATATGCTGTTTTCTGCAACTCCAACTGCAGTTGAAATTTGTTTCTCATTTTAAATGGTTTTCCACTGTTGATGGATTGGGTTTGATCTTCCATAAGCCCTAGTTCTACTGGTAAATTCTAGTTTTAAGTAGTCCTGTTGCTAACATCAGTGCCTGTTTCCTGCCTGCTAACCGAGGCAGTCCATACTCCAAAATGGACACGCTTGTACAGCAGTCTTAGAAGGGGACAAAACACTCCTATAACTGATACCAAATACTAAATGCTGACTGAGCCAGTTCATAGTGCTCAACTGCTACTTAAATATGTGGAGAAAACAAGCAACCCACTCCTTTCCTCTTGCTACTCCCCCCCTCCCAAAAAAACCAAACAACAACGACTCAAAACCAACAAACAAACCTCCAAACAAACCAGCCCACAAACTGTCCATTGCTGTTTGTAGGTACTTGCATGTTCCTGACTGCCAGACCCATGTGTGCCTCAGAATCCTAATCAAGCCGTCTCCAAAACCAGAGGTAGGAACTAACATTTTGCCATGTTGGAAAGTGTAGAGTTGCATTTCATAAGGTATTCTTTGGTTACCATTTCCAGTTTCATCATCCAGAGTCAGACCTTCTACTTTACTAGGATGAAATTGCTAATCTCTTGGCAGAGATTTGCGTAATTCTTGCAGCACAGGGCACAGATACTAATAGATGTATGGATCACAGTTATATAGGCCTTATTTCCTTTGTAAGAGTGGTGGGTTGACCCTGGCTGGATGCCATGTGCCCACCAAAGCCACTCCATCACTGCTCAGCTGGGCAGGGGAGAGAAAATTTGACAAAAGGCTCATGGGTCGACATAAGGACAGGGAGAGATCACTCACCGATTACCATCACAGGCAAAACCGACTTGACTTGGGGAAATTAGTTTAATTTATTACCAATCAAATCAGAGTAGGGTAATGAGAAATAAAATCTTAAAACACCTTCCCCCCACTACTCCCTTCTTCCCGGGCACAGCTTCACTCCCAAATTCTCTACCTCCTCCCCACCAACAGTACAGGGGGATGGGGATGGGGGTTGTGGTCAGTTCATCACATGTTGTCTCTGCCGCTCCTTCCTCCTCAGGGGCAGGACTCCTCACTCTTCTCCTGCTCCAGCATGGGGTCCCTCCCACGGGAGACAGTCCTCCACAAAATTCTCCAATGTGGGTCCTTCCCATGGGCTGCAGCTCTTCATGAACTGCTCCAGCATGGGTCCCTTCCACAGGCTGCAGTCCTTCAGGCACAGACTGCTCCAGTGTGGGTCCCCCATGGGGTCACAAGTCCTGCCAGCAAACCTGCTCCAGCGTGGGCTCCTCTCTCCGTGGGCCCGCAGGTCCTGCCAGGAATCTGCTCCAGCACAGGGTTCCCACAGGGTCACAGCCTCCTTCGGGCATCCACCTGCTCCGGCGTGGGGTCCTCCCCAGGCTGCAGGTGGAGATCTGCTCCACCATGGACCTCCCTGGGCTGCAGGGGGACAGCCTGCCTCACCAGGGTCTTCCCTACAGGCTGCAGGGGAATCTCTGCTCCGGCGCCTGGAGCATCTCCTCCCCTCCTTCTGCACTGACCTGGGGGTCTGCAGGGCTTTTTCTCTCACATGTTCTCACTCCTCTCTCCAGCTGCAATTGTGGAGGTTTTTTCCCCCTTCTTAAATCTGTTATCCCAGAGGCGCTACCACCGTCGCTGATGGGCTCAGCCTTGACCAGTGGTGGGTCTATCTTGGAGTTGGCTGGCATTGGCTCTGTCAGACATGGGGGAAGCTTCTAGCATCTTCTTACAAAAGCCTGCGGCCCCTCTGCTACCAAAACCATGCCACACAAACCCAATACAAAGAACCTTTTTCCTGTTTCTAAAAAGGAAATATGTGTTGGAGTTGAATTCTTAATAGCAATATGGCAAATGGATTAAAAAAAAAAAATTATTTTTTCAGTGACTTCATTTCACCATTATTCTGGTGATATTTTTTTTTTCCCACAACAATCTGGCAAGGTCCTGCCTTCCCTGTTACAGCGAAGGGTTGCAGACAAAAAGTGTCAGACAAGCTTATTCATGCTAATGACAGCCATCCATCTTTTCTTACAAGCAAACTGCTCTCCTTGTACAGTTTTAACTTAAATCCATGAAAAAAGCCTTTCTTTCCTGAGTAATGTCAAAGACCTCTCCACCTCTATTTTTATTTCTTTGTCCTAATCTTTCATTCTCTACTAGCATAGGTGCATCTCTTTCCTTTTTGCTTCAGTGAGTTTCAATGATTTTGACCTGCGAAAGGCAAGGGTAACAGAAATTTAATCTTCCATTGTAAAATGTATCCCATTACTTCATAATTTTTTCCATTCAGACAAAAAAGCGTATTTCTTATACATGTGGCGTCATCTGCCTGTGTGGTAGAACAGCTTTGTGCTTTTTAAAATTTCTTCAGTTTCTATTTTTTCTGATTTTGTAACTTTTATTGATTAGTTTGGTTAAGATTTGAAGCCTTGGCAGGCCTTGCATGCAAAGTAGGTTTTGATGAAGACTAAGCAAGCAGTTTAGAAATCTAAACTCTAGCCTCATTTTGGCACTGATTTATGCGAGTGAGTGACAGTCAAATTCTCCTTCTGTCTTCTTTTCCCACTGGCTTACCAGATGGGGGTTGGGATAGTGAATGCATTGAGAGGCAGGACTTCTGCAGCGCTGGGAACAGTATGAAAGCTCCCAAGTGTCTGAGATGTGGAGAATCTAAATGTGTAGAGAGTGTTGCTTGTTATCTCAACAGATGACTCTTTCCTGTTGCATTGCTTTTGCAGTTGCTCAGTCATTAACTATAACATAAAAGCAATTCTTCTCATAGGGAGATTTAGAAGGTTCCTGCTGTGATTGTTCTGAAGGGAAAGATTTTTTCCTTCTCCTTATAATATCAGTGTTCCCAAATGTTTCATTAATATGTAGAAAGTGAAGGGAAAAATCAGGATTTTTGAAGACTTGTGATTATGATTCTGATGAGCTGCTCCTTGGCCACAGATAAGTTGGCACCACAGCAATCAGGTGTTTGCAAACAGCAGCAGTGGAGAGAAAGTGAGGATCAGACCATCGTTAGTAAGATGTCCATCCAACGAGCTACAGAAGCTGCTTGACCAGTTGCTTACAACTGTTGCCTTCTGTGCATAAGGGTGCCCCTACAAGGGTGCAGTCCCTTTGCCATTCAGCTATCAGGTGAGCTAAGAGGTGATTTCAACCCAAACTGGCTGGCATACTATAGGCATGGAAAGTGTCAAAATGGTGGTATCATGAAGGCTGGTATCCTCCCGCTTTGCAGGAGAAATGATTAAATCTTTTCATAGTCTCCCAATGAGTTTTCACAAGTTTCTTGCCTTCTGCCCAGAAAGGCGTGTATTTTCCTACAGTTCATGGGGAAATCAATCCTGGAGCAGCTCAGAGTAGTGCTGAGAGGAAAGCTGCGGATTGTGCCTCAGCAGTACACAGGTGAGTGAACATGATGCTCCAGAATGCGCAGTAACTTGCTGATTTGCTCCCTTAAGCAGCCATCTTCTGGGTCAATGCCACAGTGCAAAGCTACTCTGAGTTAGGGGAGAGCAGCACAACGAAGCAATGTCTCTGCTGTCTTGTCACTGTCCATTTCTTGGAAAAAAAATCACCAAACCCTTGAGAGAATGTCTTCTCTCCTTGCATACAGAAGTTGGGCTCTTCCTCATTAGTGCAGTGTTCACAGCTGGCGCCTGTGCAAAGAAAATTCAGTCACCTGCTATACAATAGCTTTTGTTTAATCTCCACTGCAGTGATCAGAGCTCTTCAGCTTCTTCTTTGTCACTTACCAGCCTAATTATATCACAATAAAGACTATGCTGGAAGGGCAGTTGTTGCGGAAAAACCCTGGATGGTAAAGACACAATTAGATGCGTTCAGACATAGGGAGCTTTAGCCATTCTCTGTCATTCTTCTTATGTACAGGCTTCTTAATCCTGTTGTGCTGACCAGAAGATTTAAGACAGACCAAAACAGGAATTGCAAGGGGCTCCTAGGATTAGAGTGTTGATACTAGGCAGTCCTTGGTAGCTTAAAAAATGGTATTATAGATGATTACTAAGGATGTGTCCATACTACAATATGCCTTAATCCCAGGGGACAGTTGCAGTAAGAAACACCAATGCTGTGGTCAGCGCTAAATGCCTGACCAGCTATGATGTCTTTCAAATTTACTAGAGAAAGAGTGAAGCAGTTTGCAAATAATTTTAGCTAAAAATGACAAAATGAAAAAGGACAGCACTTTTAAAATACCAAAGCATTTTGCTTTAAGACCTCCAGTTGAAAAACTGACTTTCAGTTAGGAAATGTAAAGTTTTAAATGGAAAAAATATCAATCTTAATTTTTTAAATCTTATGTATTACAAAGGCAAAGTAAAGTATTTCATTTGGGCTAGAAAGATGCTCTGTGGTCAAAAGCTAAGGGCTTTTTTCTGTGCACCTGGAAAAATTTGTCTGCTTGTTTACCCCAAAGCAAATCTGTCTCTCCACCTCCACACCATGAAATTTCTCTCTCCCACCCCCAAATTCATATGTATATGCAATTCCACTATTGATGTAAAACAGAAATCCTTTATTTGCTCATCTCTGGGTCCATAGGACCTAAAGAAGTTAATCAGTTTTCATGTCATGCTGATACCTGGAACTGATCCTGTTGCCAGGGCAATGTTGTGAAATGACATTTTGTGGATGATTTGCCAAGCCTTCTTCTCTACCTGGTCCCATGTTCATTGTGAAAAGAACTACCAAGTCGGTTATACCTAAAGACTGTGGCAGCCAAAACGACCCTACTTCTCTCTGAGGTTTTCCTTTGCTTTTTTTCTGATACTGTGTGGAAAGACAATCAGAGCTGAAATAGTTTCCCTATCATCTACTATTGAATAATTTGAGGGTATGATTATCTTTCTGAATATTGCTGCTTTATGGAAGCTTCAGTGGTGGAATTACAGGGCTTGTTATTTACCAATATCTTAGCAGTCCTGCATTTTTTTCACCTTAAGGTAATTTTACTAATCATTCTTGTCCTGGATTGTTGCCATTGTTTGGGTGGATTTGCTTTTCTCCTATAATTTCTGCACTTACTTGGAGGAGGAATTGTTGCCAATGAAGTCAGGTTATTATATGAACCCTGAAACATTTATTTCACAGGTTGCTGTGTTTGGAAGGTGCTATCGTGCTGAATTAAAAGAAAGCTATTGCAATTCTGGGAAATTAATATCGAGCGCTCAGCCCAGATTCCAAAGAGTCTCTGTGGCCTTGTCTAGACTGACTCAAGAGGCAGCGTCTGTGCTAGATTGCTAAAATGCATTAGCAGAGGTAGAGCATACTTTAATGCATGTGTTAAAATGCACTTTTCCTATGCTAACGTCAATAGTCTAGCTACCACCCCATACATTCCTAGTCTAGACAAGCTAATGTCCGTAGATTTATGTGCCAGAGGCAAGGGGTGAACCTTGAAAGGCTGGCATATATGACTGTTCCTTTACCTCAGAAAGGAGAATTTTAATTTTCTAAGTGTAGAAATCCTAGTGGAGGCAAAACCTTGGTAAATGTGACTGCAGCTAGCATCAGTGAGAGGAGGAGTGGGGGCGTATGTTTGGCTTTAACTGGTTATGTTTGGCTTTAACTGGTTATGTTTGGCTTTAACTGGTTATGTTGAGCTCTGATCACCCTGCACCTTTTCTCCAATACAAATTGGCACAGAAATAGAAAAGATACCTCCTTGCTCTGAAGACAATGCTAAGGAGTAGCCTCCACGAGTTGTCTAGACTATCCTAAAAGATGTATTTAAAGCCCATTAGCTAAAATGACTTAATTATCATATTAAAAAGGTGAAGCAGGCAGGATGATTTGTATTCTGTGCTGTAGCCTGAGAAGGCTGGAGTGCTTTCTGGCACTGGGGGATCTCAAGGCTCTGCTTCTGTGTTGAAATGGCCAGCAGTTCTGTGCAGAGACTAAAGTAGACTAGCATCTGGACTTCACCCAAATCTTGGAGAAATCAAAGGATACAAAATCAGAGCGTTGCATGTAGCTTTTGCTTCTGAGCATCAGTTAATAAAGTAAATAGCTTTGTTCATTCCCTACCATTGCAGGTTGTTAGGTCAACTGGCATTTTATGGCTTTAACGGCTTGTGAGCTTGCTTAATATGTCAGAATTTGTGGAACAGACTGTGTTTAAAATTCAAATAATCCATTTTCATATGAAATCTGCGTGGGATTTGAGCAGTGTCCAAATTAATGCATGGCACATTTGAATACTGACTAATTAGACTTAACAAATCAGTAAGAATTGGGCACTGGTGAGAACTAAACCTATTAAAGAAACAGAATAACAGTTCATTTAAAAAAAAAAAAGGAAAGAAAGAAAAAAAGCCCTGACACTTTATGTAGTATTTTCCATTCACGGAGATTTTGAAATGCTGATTAAAAATGCAGTGACCTCTGGGATAAACCTTGGCTGTGATATGCAGAGCAACAAGGTAAAGTCTGAGCAAAAAAAACAACAGAATTAAAGTCCTGACTGATAAAGCGCAAAGCTTAGGTCTGTCATTGCTGAAGGATTTGTTTTCCAGACAGTAGCAAGAGAAATGAAGTAATTACTTAAATGACAGAGAGACTGTACTATTGATGTTTTAAAGCCACCCTATGCATCCTTGCAGGGCAGAGTGAATATTTGATTCCATGCTATACTAGGTTGTTTTAAAGATCTGAAAGATGTGGTCCAAGGAGTTCCTGCTGTGTTTTCTCAGTGATTTTTGCAATGCTTAAATGCTTTCCTAATAGGAAGTGCACTGGGACCCAGGATAAAGTCTCACAGGGAGAGACCAATAGAAAAAGACTTCAATAAAGCTTCTTTTTCAGATATTAGTGTGGTTTTGAGAGCTTCTGCCAGGAATGTGTCTTGTACCCTGGATAGGATGTGTCTAAGGCTGATTTACTCAAGCTTTCTTACCAGCAGTCCTGTAGGAGGGGTTCTGTCTTTGGAATTGTGCTGTTCCAAATTGTGAAAAGGGAGTTAGATATCTAGGTATCCTCCATGTTTCCAGGTGAAATGTTTCAGCGGTGTTCTTGCTGTGTTCCATGTATCTAGCATTTGAGGAAGAGGAGGATACCTGAATTGTACCAGGGGACAGGGAACTGAGTGTGTGACTTTGGCAGGAACACAAAGATCTGTGCTTTGGCCATACATAAGATGACTCGCATGACTTATGTGCAAAAGCACTTGAAGATCTGAAGGAGGAAAGAATACATAAATAGTAAGTGTTTTCATAAGGATGCTAAGCTGAGCTACTGCTGTGTTTCCTTGTACTATAACCCCTGGAGGTTACAGGACTGAAGAGGCTGCAGTGGGACAATAGCCTGCAGAGCAATAGGAGCTGATGTGCTTTCATTCTGTGTAGTTCTCAAAATGCATCCCATTGACTCCAGCAATGCCTTTCACTGGGAATTCCTTGCTTGGGAGGTCTGACTGCAGCCAGGTTTTAGTAAGTCAGTGAAGTTGCCTCATTTGTACCAGTGCCCCGATTTGCAAAGCCTGTGAGCAGCCAAGTCATTCCCTTCCAGCTGCTTCTCATCTGCCATGTGTAAATACTTTGCCATCATAAGCAATATTGAGCATTTGAGAATACCTGCATTATGTTGAGAATTGCAATTTGAAGTGATATCTTTTGCTGCAGAAATTAACTCCCTCCCATTGTATTTATTTGTAAATTAGTCCTTACTGCCTCCTAATAGGATCACACCATTAACTATATCATTCATCTCACTGGCTAAATATCTTGACACATAAATTTTGGACTTCTATTGACTGAGCATTACTGTACGGTGAACCATGTCTAAGGAGCAATCATCTGAGCCCTGACCAAGGCCTCTGTCTTCCTTGTGATGAGGAAGTTACGTGACTTCCAACAAAGCATTAGAATGAGATAAGAGTAAAACTTTTGTGACATGATAGGGGCATTTCTTTGAATTATGCTTTCTGCTTTTTGTCTGCTTACTGTTGCTCTTAGTTTTGGCATCCCTGATGGATCATAATTGGTGGAGGCAAGGCAGGAGACTGTTGGGTATATCACATTTTAAGTGAAACAGTCCCAAGAGAGACACAGCGGAGTTCTGCTAAAGGATATTTGGGACTTCTCTACACATAAAGTTGCAATATTTTTCGCTAGTCTTGTGAGGTTGCAGCCGTGCATGTGTAACAGGTATTTGCATCACTACAGATCATTACAGGATGGCATGGGAATACAGTCCATTCTGTAACTCCACTCATAGTATGATTTCTCCAAGATACTATTATGCCCTAGTGACAGATGTGGATGTTCTTCCTATAGTCCCTGCTGGAGCAGCTTATGAAGCGTAAGAACAGATGCAAGTGATAGGATCGAAACAAAAGACTAGAATTTTCACCAGAATGCTTCCGTCTGTGAGGTAACCCTAAAGGCTGAACAGACTTGCTCAGCTCTTCTGCAAAAGAGATTAATTTTGCCCCAATGAAAAGGAGAACTATGGCAGGTTTGTCTCACCTAGACACTGTTCTGGTTATCTCATGAGGAATTTCTTTTTGCCTATGTAGATCTACTGTTTTTTCCTTAATGCCTGTTTAAAACTTTGGCCACCCTGATTTCCCTAGGTAAGTTAGATGTTGTAAAGAAGCATTTTATTTCACACTATAGTAGACCGCCTTTCAGCTTCAATATAGTCAGTTTAGCTGTACATGTGCATTGGAAGAGCCTTTTCTACCGGACTGTAGCATCAGAGACATAGCAGGATTTCACACTAAAGCACCCCCGGTTTTCTTGGAACTGAAGCTTTTCTAATGGAAGGAACAAGGAATGTACAGTAAGGAGACATAAAATTTCAATTAGATTTCTGTTCTTGAATATTTCCCAGAAGGCTAAACACAATATATTACCAATCTGAACTATAATCATAAAGTCAGTAATTGCCTTTAAGGGGTCAACACATTTAAGCAGAATTTGCAGTGAGTATTTTTGTAAATACAACCATATTACAAACAGGTGTTCTTTTAACAACTAGTCTTATTACCAATATGCAGAGGCATTGCTCTTCTGTCCAACTAAGGCTGCTCCTCTCAGATGTACTTTCATTTGCTCTTAATATAAATGAGCCTATTTCAAGAGGATAATTGTATAGGTTTTGCTTGCTCCTTTGCATAGAACTCAGAATTGGAGCAGTGAGTGCAGTGAGTTTTGGAACACAGACTTGGAAAAAAAAAAGTCTCTGTTGTATTTAACTTTGTTATGTACCTGGCACTACAGATGAGATGTTACATGATAAGCAGATTGAAGTTTTCCATTTTGCTTTGGGTCAATTTGTCTCAAAAGCACATGTCAATTACATGTTGGGACCCCAGATGCCTTAATAAAAATAAGATACTTTAGGATTAGGCAGGGCAAAATAGTTGGAGCATGAAAAATATGGCTTTACAAATTCAAATTATGTAAGAGAAGCAGGACAGATAACAGTCAAGGTCATGAAGATGCAGTGGAGGAACTTCATATATTATGTATGTAAATAGCTTGTAATGGTTTTGTTTGTAATGGTTTCTATGCAAATCAAAATGTAATAGGAACAGTAAAAACTTGCTCATTTATAGAACTTGGCTTTAGAAATGCAGAGACACTGGGAAAAAAAAATCTGTGAACTAAAGCAGGTGCCATACTACATCATCCCTCAACTTGCATCTCTCCACAAATTCACATAAAGGAAGACCTTTATGTGACCTCTTTCACAGTCAAACACACACTTACTTTGGTTTCCACTCATACCATTAGTTGCTTTGAAGTTGTAGCCTCCTGTGGAGGATGCCTTCATCACTGATGGCAGAACATTGATTTTGAGTGAACAAACACCATGTGTTATTGACTGTTTTCCCTGGCCCTATGGGGTGTGTCTCATCTGACAAAGAGACAGAGCAATTTGCACACAGTTTCCAGGCTTCCTTTTTATAGAGAGACATTCGGTCCATACTTTCCCTTATAACAAGAAGTCAAGCAGTTATTCCTTCGCAGTGAGGCATTTTGGTTGTATGCACATGGTCTAGTCAGAACCTGGATTTTAGCCTGCTTTGTCCTGGTGGGTATTTTTTCATAGCTGCACCCCCAAAAACCTGGATGTTATACAATAGAAGACTTGTTTTCTAAGTGATCCTAGATCGTTGTTTATGTGCTAAGGTGTTGGAATGGCTTTTCTCCAGAAATTGAGGCAGAATGTACATGTTTTCCTGACATGTCCAGGTCAAATTCTTGAATTAAATGCATAAATGAACTGGCCATTGATTGATATCTTTTGTTATGACTGTAAAACTGTTCCAGTATATGGCTCTGAATAAGAGAAAACTAGAAGGGCTCAACTCTTCGCACCTTTTCAGTATAGGTTGCCACTTTCAAACTTGGATGGCTAAAGCCAGACACTTAGAGGTGGGCTTTATGGGGATGCTGGACTCGTACTGCTCTGTGACCAGTGAGAGATGAACAAAATGGTTTAATGTAAGTCCTATCACCTTCCATTCTAGATCACCATACTCCAGCTCTTAGATAGGAAAAACCTGACAAAGCTAATATACCCCATCACCTTTGACCCAAGAGAAGTACCCAGGCTCCCTCAAATCTTGTCCTGGTACTGTGCAGTGATCTACTAATTACCATGCCATACTAGTGAGTAGTGAAATACTGCTGATTTTTCTTCACTTAAATTTTGGTGGGGAGTTTTGTTGGTTTGGGGGGGTTGGGTAACTCTTAGGACTAGTTCAAAAAGCCTCTGAGTTTTGGTCTAGTGCAGTCATTCTGCGATTAAGATCTGCAAACGTATGTGGAAATTGAAAACACTGGGAGGGGAAGCATGGCAGTAAAATATCATTTAGCTTTTTCCCAAAATGGACAAGCCAATTATGCTATATGAAAGACAAATGTGGAATACTTTTCCCCCTTTGTTCTGTAAATGATTGTTAAAGATGCCATCGGGGATACTATGTGCAGGGATGTTCCTCAGACAGTCTTGCAGAGCTGTGTTAGGATGTCCAGCCTGAGGTAAAATGGGCCAGTTTTGCTGGCCCGGAGGCAGAGCAGGGATCATACTGTGGCTTAATCATCCTGAGTCCTTTGCTGCAAATACAGGTAAGCAATGCTGCCTCTCTTGCTAGTGCAGGCTATTTCCAGATCTGCACTAGTTTAGGAGTTACCAGTGAGCTCTGCAAGATGGAAATCAACACTCACAGGGTTCCCCTGTCTGTATGGGCTGGGAGAAACAGCTCCCCATCATGCTTTACCCTTCAAACAGTGTTACAACGCAGGTAGCTCTTGCACAGGACAAAGGGTTTGCCTCCCAGCTGCTTTCTCCCTTGCAGACGTATGCAGGAGAGCTGTATCTGAACCTTATTCAAGGATGTGGATTGCACTACAGGAAGGGTAAAGAGCTCTTGGGAGTATTTCACTGTGTTTGCTCAACCATTTAATGCAATCTTTAGTGCACAATGCTGTACACACTTGATATATTCCCTTGATTTTTTTTTAAATTTATTTTATTTTGACTGCTACGGTAAAGCTTGTGGGTGTCTCTTCTCCCCCCACCCCCTTTTTTCCCCTGTTGTTTTTTGCTTTAAAGTATGTAAACCAGACCTCTCACTTCACTGAGTTTTCAACATGATATGAGCATTTAGCATCATGTCATCGTGACAGTGCAGGACTGTGATCTACACACATGATGATGTTTCTGTATGTATTCTAGACTTACTAGTATTTCACAGTAGTAAAGACACATACAAACGACAGCATGGACATAACTATTTTTGTAAAGAATTGTTCACATACAGCAATGTAACTTTCTATATCTGCACAATATTATTCGCAAATGGATTTATATTTCTATCCATGTATATAGTGAGTCAACACATATTTGTTGTATACCTATAGGATTATGGTAAAAGTTTGGATAAAATGTACAATTATTAATATTAAATAGATATTAAATCTCTTGGAAAGTGAGAGAGACACACCTTCCTGGAGACACTCCTGCTTAGTTTTCACTCAGTCTTGCTTCCTGTTACAAGGAGCTTACTCAGGCTACACCTGGGGCTACTAAATTTCCTAGTTTGTTCAGTTGCATTGTAAATCTAAGCTATTTTCTTACAAGTTGTTCCATGGTAATGTACTTCTTGCTGCTACAATGGCTAATAGACCGTGGATAAAATCCTCTCAGTGGCTTCAGAAATTATCTTCATAGCTCAGACTATGCTCAGAAGAGGACTCAACTGGGCAGCAGACATTCTAGCTGATGGTGAGATTTCATCTAAATCCCCACTAAAAGCCAACCTGAGTCAGTGCTGATGAACACTAGGCAACTTTTTCATTTATATAATGCGGATTGTGGCTCTCAGTTCAGATGTTTAGGGACAGTAGTGCAAAGAAATAAAATACCCTTCCAACTGGTCTAAATGGGGGTGTGGGGGTGTGACATCTTCAAAATACTGGCATCAGCACCTATGAAAATCATTGGTAACATTGATTCTAATGGTAGCAGGATTTCTTAAACTAACATGAAATGCTTTTGCTTGGTGCTGTTCAGTAATGGTACACATCTGCCTGTTCAGTTTGGAGTACAAGGCCTTCAACAGTTCCTGCAGGCTGAATGTACCACCTCTTTCCCATGGTCTTAAAGCTGCAGGAGTAGTAACGCTATGCTGTTAGCATGGCATTTGCCATGGGCAATTCAGTCACTGAGGGTTTATACATCTGGCTAGGAAATGTTTTGGGTTGGACTCTGGGTTGCCTCACACTCCTTGCTGTCTCTTTGACAGAACAGCATCAATGAGTTTTGCTGCAGGTTTGGCATGCTCCCAGAAGCTGAGCCCAGATGGCAGTCTGGGTGGGTGTTTCTGCCCTAACTTTGATTTAGCTAGAATGAGTAACAGCTGAGAGGAATTTATTTGGATAGTAAAGTCAGTACAGAATTTGTCTCCATGCTTTAAAGCATGACAGCCACTTTACAGGGGTCTATAATTTAGTGACAATAATGAAAACAGTTCAGCCTCATATCTGCAGAGAAATCAAAGCAAGAGGTTCTCCTTTTTGGAATTTATTTAGCAGCAGAGTTGAACAAAGTGAGGAGGCATCACAGACTAGAGAAGAAATATTCAAGCTATTGTCAGTGCAGCAAGTGATAACTGATGTGAAGGGCAATGATCTGCTTTGGAGATAGATGTACTTCATGCAAATTTAATACTTGCCCAGCCTGAGTGTACAAGAGCCATGCAAAGCTGATTTACTATAGGCAGGACTTATTTCACATGTATCTTTGAGAAGAGATGTCAAATGTTCTTGCAGCTTGCTTTTCCTCTCAGGTACTGGGATGTAAGGATGAAGGTGACCACATGTATTTGTTCTTCATGTGCTTTGGAGCTGGGCAACCTGCACAACTATGTTCCTGCTCACATGAAGAGTAGTGGCATGGAGAATTTGCTCCTTTGGGGGTGTGGGGGGACAAGGCAGTCAATCGCTTCCTGTTACACATTTAACAGTGCACTTGATCTGAATTACAGGTGGAAATGACCGTGGGAGGCATGAGCACAACACTGTGTGTAGCCAAGGGTGTTGGTTGTAGGGCCAGCAAGCCTCATTAAACACGTGGAGCCAGGTTCAGCACTTCAGTACACAGGGCAATGCCCTGTGTATGGGTTCTTCAGCCATCTCTGCCTAGGGACAACCTGGACACTCCGTTGTTATCTAATTGGTTTGGCAGTTGTGCTGACAGTGCCATGACAGACTCTGAAGTGAAGCACTGCTCAGTATTGCACAGATTGCTTCCCTTCCACTCTGATTCATTAACAGGTTTTCTTCCCAAATGAGTCAAGCCTGTTCCAGTGGCATGGATGACTGAGCATTTCTTTCAGAAAAACTGAAAGAATATGGCACCACAGACAAAGACTTTCTACAGATCTCAGCTTATTTTGAAATGAGTTCCTTTAATTGCTGGGGACAACTAGATATGCATGTTTCCATGTGGTATGTAGGAGTAGTGTAGGATAATCCTATAAAGATTAGAGAGATCATCACTTCCCCATGTTTCACTGATGGGGAGGACTTTTTTTTTTTTTTTTCCCAGTAGGCTTTTGTCTAGATTTAAAAAAAAAAAAAAGTTCAGAAAGCTATTAATCCCTCTAATTCATTTTACTTTTTTTCCTTACTGAAAATAGACTATAGAAAGCTTATGTATTGTTACTCAGCAAATGGCTTCCCTTTGAGCATTGAGAGGCAAAGTGACTAAGTCATGCTGCATTTTCTTATCTAAGTACTAATACAAAAATAGGTACAACTCTGTTCTTCCATCGTACTCTGGAGGT
This sequence comes from Buteo buteo, assembly GCF_964188355.1. Classification (NCBI taxonomy): domain Eukaryota; kingdom Metazoa; phylum Chordata; class Aves; order Accipitriformes; family Accipitridae; genus Buteo; species Buteo buteo. Next base: position 38,398,578 of record NC_134177.1, on the reverse strand, counting down.
TTCACAATCAGAACTTGAATTCAAAAGATTTGGAGATACCTTGAGAATCCCAGCTCTGACACAGAAAAGCTGTCTCTGAATCCTTCTGCGTCTGAACTTTATGGTATACATGGGCACTCCCCTGATTACATTGGGAAGCTCACTTTCATGTCGGTCAACATCATATAACTTAAGACTTCATCAGTCCCTCAAAGGCCACAGTTAAAAAGAATAATGTTTGGCAGTGAACATCGGGTGAAACACTGTAATATGCCCTTATATTGGAAGGGTTGGAAAAACAGATAAATTGCAGTTTCATGAAGCTGTAGCTGTCAGAGTCAAATCATAAGATCAAAACATGCTTAACAAAAATGCCAGTTACTGCCCTTGGGACCAGGCATGAGAGGAAGAACAGAGAATCTGCTATTAAATATAGAGGGACAAATTTTCTGTTACTGAAGTTCTGCTGAGGCCAGCTGGATTACTGAAGAGGAGAACAGGACCCTTTAACATCAAAAATATCAAGCAAGCTCAGGGGCTGAATACTGCTGTCAACGTTCTGACATTTCCCAGTGTTCAAAACTGGTAGAAAGGCCCTGGCGCTATATCACCCTCTGTTTTGGTAAACAGTCAGATCTATGAGATTTTGCCTGGTGTCCTACAGGATTTGCTTTCGCCTTCATCTAGTCACCCATCAGTATGTAAAACTGCATGGGCACCATGCAGCAAAATTACTTCCTAACTATAGAAAGGCCTTTTTCTTATTTTTTTCTGATCTGAAACTTACAGTTTAGGTAGAGCCTGGAGTCAATTTTCAGCTTCCCCTGCATAACATTTCTGCCTTGGAGAAGTACAGATGACAGTGCAGACAAAAGTGGATCAAAACAGCCACTTCTCCATGTGCATGACATTTATGCAGATATTTAAGGATTGGGACTGTATTGTCCAGAATAACCAGGTGGAGTTACAGAAACATAATATATTAGCTTGATGATAATATTGTTTCTACCAGATGTACTATTAGTTCCACGAACACTGACCCATTTTCAGTGGGGTTTGTATCTCCATATATTATTGATCTGACAGGCTTTAATCCTTCATATTGTAAAAGTGACACTGCTCATAAATCATAAATGGACCTTGACAGCTATTTCTATCAAGAAAGAGCCAAGTCAGCTTAATCTGAACTCGGCTCCTTTCCCTTCCTCCTGCAAGGACAGCCACTTTGGGGTGTGCTTCATGAGGATGGAGTGTATATGAAAGTGATCAAAAGTTACCATTCTGCCCCAGTGTGTTTAAGAAAAGATGCCTAAGCAACCACTCTGTGTGGGTAGAGGCCTGTTGATCCTAAGTGATAGATAGTGCTAGGAGAACATCATTTGGACTTTGCTGGAAACTCAAGTGTGCCAAAGAAGGCACGAGCATCAGGGAGAGAGGACAGTGTGTGCTGAGGGGTGCAGTTTTGCCTAGATCTTTTCAGTCAGCATAAAAGAAACTAAATAATAATTGATGTTTTAGAACCCTAAAAATAACCTTTTTTTTGAAAAATCCTGAAGGATCCTGGTGGAAGTGAACTGTTAACCCAAAGTGCCTTCAATCTTGGGGAAAGGGCAAAGACAGCTTTCTGCAAGGGAGGATGTGTGCATTCATCTGCCTTCTGTCTGGCAGCACCCTGCTTCCCTGGCAGCATAAGAGATAGCTGCTCCCAGACAGTCCCTAGCAAATGCCCTACCAGGCCAAAGGAGGAGGCAGCACTATGGGGGAATCATTGAAAGGCTGGGCACATGGCAGCTGTGCCTGAGGGGGACCTGTAAGAGTTGGTTTAGCCTTGCTTTGTCCCCTGCTTACAAGTGGGGACTTAAAGGGGAGCTGATGTGAAATGTCAGTAGCTCTGGCTCTCAGCAGCTGCTTGTCAGACTTGATTTGGAAAGTGCATAGGAGTGGTGAATCCCACTTGTGTTGTATGGGGACTGAGAGGGGATAAGCCTTTGTACAAAGGTAAATGGAACAATGGAGCACTTTGATATTTGCACCTGCTGCTACTTAATGTGCATTGACCTTCACCTGGTAAGAAACCTAACTAAAAACCCCTATGCAAATCTATGTTATGGTGTTTTTATAAGTCCCATTGCATGGAAATCAGAGAATTTAAGGGATTTTTAAAGTTAGAGCCTGCATGTTTGGCTCATAATGGTCCATTTAAAAGCAAAGAACTGCAAAAGAGTATAAGCTCAGAAGCAATCCTAGGACTTTAATGGGGACAGATGTGCAGGGAAACACCTAATGTGATTGATATGTGTCAGCAGAACACTTTTGTCATGTAGCTGTCAGGAATAAAGCAGTTGAGGACTGAAATTGAGTGTCATACAGAAGAAAGCCCTTGTGAAGCTATATAGACTGCTCTGCTTTCCTGACAGAGCAGAATGAATTGGGACAGATATGTATTTATATCACTTGATATTTTATTTAGTGCACATACATATTTTAGCAAAACCCCGATTAGCTCCCACAGCATGTATTCTGTAAAACTTCGTATTGTGCCTGTGAGTGGCACTCTCGCTAGCCCCTGTGCTTCTTGCATAGTGAAAGAGGATAGTTGCTGCCTTAGCCTTCAGGGCAAACTATGTCTTCCCTTTCTAATTCTCTACTAATTCACTTCTCCTCCTGTTATGTGCAGAGGTGTACTGCTAACCATGGAACCACGCCTAAACTCAGCACAGGGTCTAGACCTGTAGTCTGCCCAGCAGCTTCTCTTCACTGACCTTTCCCCCCTGCAACTCACTTAAATGGCCAGGCAACTGCCCACTCCTATTTTCCATTAGAATAGCAAAAAGACAACTGTCCTCATACTGTTCTTTTATTCCCTGTCCCAGGTAGGAATTCTCTGTTCTCTTCTCCCAGTGCAGACTACTACTTCTGCCTTCCCTCTACCCATCTAATTAAATGTCATTTATTACACTTGCAGGATTTTCTTAAGAGGGATCAGTAATTTGTGTGCTGTGTAAGTTGTGCTATTCTCTTTATATCAAAACTGCATTGATGTCAGCACTTAATGCTAAGAGAATCATATTGCTGGGCAGTAGTGAGGGATATGGAAGTCCAGAATGCTTGTGGCTATTGAGGGTAAGATACTGTTGTCACCTATAAAAGATAGTTGCATCCTCACCATGAATTCCCACAAATGAATTAAGAGTCCTGCGATACTAGCTGTGCTTTTTGGAGTTAAATGCATGCATTTCACAGCTTGCAATTGGCTTTGATAAGTAGCTTCTCATTGTAAGAAGAGTTGTTAAAAAAAACCAAACCAAAACAAAAAAAGTGAAAACAAAAATCCATAACGAACAGTAAACTTTACTATTACCTTTCTGCATTATTGTGTGAAATCTTCATATAGTTAGAGGAAGAGCTGTCATATCTGTCACTAAGTATATGAATGTTATCAAAACAAAATGCCATGAGAAATCTACTGTTCTACCAGCACCCCTTTGCAGACTTTGTTTTCAGAGTAAAGCTCTGAAAACAGCAATGTTTCTATTTATCTTTAGTGGGGTGAGAACATGCTTGTAGACTTCCAAGTGAAGCAAAGCTAGAGCTGAATTTCCATGTGGGCTGTTTTCAACCAGTAAATGCAGCTATACCTTTTTCCTTCTTTTTTGTTTTTAATAAAGGTAACAACTCCACTGGCTGTCTGCACATGGGTTGTGTTGAAGGATGAAGCTGTTTGTTTTGGCGTAATCAGCAGCTTCTCCAGAACTTAAAACACTGCAGTGACCTTAAGGTCTTGCTGAAGTTCCATCAAATGTGAATCTGAGGGGCTTTTCTTGCTCTGGCTTGGAGTCTCCCTTCACTCTGAGCAGATGGAGCAGCATGGTCTGCCAGCTAAAGACCAGACATTCAGTCGGCTAACTCTGCTCTATTAACTCTCTGGCAGTAAGATTACATGTAGGAAGAAACTTTTCATATATTTATTTTGCATTTATTTTTCAAAGAGTTCACCCTTGGTACCTCTTACTGGCTGTGGCCTGCTACTTTACTGGGGCTTCTTTCTTCCAGCCAGCACAAAGATGTGAGCAGCTCTGTGGGATCCATCCAAACGTTAAAACAAAGCTGCCAAACATGCACTGCCTGCGATGTCACCCACAGTGGCTGGTGTTCCATCTGTGACTGGGATATCCCAACCTTTCTTTTTTTTTTGTACTTGTGTGGATCCAGTAGCCCTGCTTCACCTCACACATTTTTTCTATTACACTTTTTCTGCTGGGCTAATTTGATCTAGGAAAGTGTCTCTATGAGTCCTTGTAACTGTGCCTTCATAGTGCAGAAAATTGTGCCATGGAGTTGACTTCTGTCTCAAAGATACCCTCGTTGGGGTACTGCAGAAAAAGAAAGATTTCTTTAGGTCTCCTCTGTCCTGATGATGATGACGGCACTCTATGCATCTCCCTGTAAATGTGAAGAAGTTCCATTTGTTGTGGAAATGTTGTGGACTACAGCTCTTAGCAACTAAATTGAGGGGTAATCAAAAATACTTTATGAAACTTATTGAAATACAACCATGATATGTTAATAACTGGTGCAAGAGTATATCATGATGTGTTGATGCAGATTCTATTAAGTGAGGCTAAGTCAAGGCATCCTGTGAATAACAGGATCACTGTTCTTTTCTTTCCTTTTATACTACTGCTTGCTCAGGACTGGAAGAAAGGGAGGGGAGAATAGACAGGGAGAGACTCCCAGATAGTTGCATTACTTTGGATTTTTATTATCCATAGTTATCTGGCACACACAAAAGTTACCAGAAGCAGATGGTAAAAAGATAAATGAATGGGAATTGGCAGCATACCTAGAGTAACCCCAGTCTCATGAAAACAGGGAAAGAGAGAAAAATAATCACTATGTACCACTTTGAAGTGACCACAGGGAATCTCTTTGTTTTCTGGAAGACTTCCCAAATCCAGTCTTTGGTAGCCTTGCATGTAAATTAACACTACTAAGGATGCAATGTAGTTCAGTGCCTTCTGGTATAAAGTGACCACCTCTCTCGAGGATGTATTATCAACACCAGTGTATGGATGGTTCTTCCTTCATTGGTTTCTTTTATGGGAAAGTGCAGTGCAAAAGATTATTCCCTTCAAATTATTTACATGTATCCCTTACGATTTCAGAGGGAATAGCAAGATTGCAATTAAATTTATCCTTATTAGCATTAAACCCCGAAGCAATAATGTCAAAAAAGATCTGAACAAGAACCCCCCAGGAGTATGAAAAGTGAGGAGGAAATTGTTTCTATGTTCTTAATTCTGGCTATTGGTTTTGGTCTCCCTCTGTCTTTCTGTGCTGACAAACTGTACATGTTGAAGAGACAGCAGTATCCCCACAATGAAACCCAAGCTGACAGCAATCTCCTCCTGGAAAACTCTTCAATGGACACGGTAGGCTGTCCTCAGATTTTTTTATTTTTTTTTTAAGAAATTATGGCAGAAAGTTAAACAAAGGTAGTCATTTGCATAGGACTTGGAGAAGCCCTACTCTGCCACAACCTTCCTATGTGATAGTGTTGAGTCTCTTAAACCCAGTTATTCAAAGTTACCAAGGTACCTCATTCCTTCCCAAATACAGCAGAGATGTAGTCATTATGCCGTGGGCCCTCGTTGCTAAAACAGGGACAGCAGTGTCACTGGGTGTTTGTGAGGTTAAGTACATCCAAGAGCATGAGCTGGATAGCAGCTAAGGTATTGAAGCCTGTGTAAATAACAGCAAAGAAATGAGGCCTAGTAACAAAATGCAATGGCTTGTGAGAAGTGGTATTTTCTAAAGCATTAATGACGGAGATATGTGCTCCCATTAGGTGCATTTAGAAAAATCCCATGCTAAAGTCTCAGGGAACCTGTCCGACTTTAAAGAATGAGGCCAGTGGAAGTCTTTGTAGATGTGATGATTGGATCAGAGTCTGGGTCTCTATGGTAATTTGTTGCAGTGAGATGTTACTGGCAGCATTAAGTGATCTAATTCTGTAGGTGCTCTTTGTGAAATCAAGATACCTGCTGGCTAGTTAAACGCGTACAGACCCACCCTAAATCTCTTGCAAAGGCTACTGCTGTGAGTGATGCTGAAATCTTTTAGGTGTGGATGATGTACCCTGTCATATTCAAGGTTAAATTGATTATTGATTTCAGGTTAGGATCAAATTTTGATGTTCGCATTAACTGGTACTGTTGGAGCTTATGTCTCCCTCATAGCATGGCAATTTCCTAGGACTGTCAGGGCACTCCTTATTCAACAATGCCCTCTCAGGGACCAAAGACACTTCCAGTCATCTGAATTTTTCTGTGGTCTTTGTGACACATGACAATTGTGGCCTTGTCAAATTTTGGGTCTGCCTTGGAGGGGTGCGTGAAGTGAGCACTGTGGATCCCTCTGGACTGCATGGCTAGTGTGTGGTTGTCTGCCCTCATGGCAGGGACTCAATTCAGGCAGTCAGACCATGTGTCAGCTGCTAAACTGTGAATAGCTCTTAGAGTGCATTTCTATCCATCCCTCACTCAAGCCAGGGATATGTAAAAAACCGTATAAATAACTGATGTTACTTTTAACCCAAATAAATAATTATAATTGCCTCAAAGCAGTATCTTGAGCAAAAAATTAGTAGATAAGAAAACAAAACTGAAAGCATGTGAAAATCTCACTCAGCCCTAAGTGTGAGTCTTCTTGTCCCTTTCAAAAAACACATATGGCCAAGAACAGCCCTGCAATAACAAACCAGGGCAGGAAAAAGATGTTTTAGGAATAGCAAGTGGCTATCAGGGTTTCTGCACATGATGCAGGGGGTTTGTCTGAGGCGGAATGGGGACTGATGGGCATTTGGCAATTTTTGTACATCAGAACCCAAGAGCTAGGGAAAGTAAGTTACAGGATGGTCACAATGTAAAGACAGATCTGAACCACGTCAGCTGGAAATGCCTGGAAGGGTCTGGCTGTGTTTCCACTCCTGCAAACCTGGGCTGAGGATTACGTTATGTGGAAGAAATTTTAGCTTTTAGGAGAATAAGGTTGTCCTTACCTATCCGAATATGGGTTACGTAGAAGAAAGTTGAATCTTTTTTGGGATGGCAATCTCTTCTAGGAACATTCATAGATGAAGGCAGACTAATAAAAAGGCATTTCTGTAAAGCTAATAGTTTCAAGCAACTTTTCTAATAGGCAGCAGAATTTCTGTAGAAAAGCTGGAATACTTTGTATTACTCCATGCACCCAACCCCTCTGCCTGTAGCTTGGATGATTTATTTTTTTACATATCTGGTGTTAAATTATACTTGCCAAGTCCTGTATGACACTTGGATGTTCTGCAGGTATGTGACTAATGTGCAGTTCAAAACAAACTGAATGGCTGTTGCATCAGCCTCCACCCCGTCTCATTTATTCTGATATCAGAAAATCTATTTTATAGCAGAAGATAATTTCTCCTTGCTTTAAGGAACATCATGTGATGCCAGGAATAGAGAGAGTTTGAAAGACTGGTTGCAAAGAAAGTGAGGTGAAAATTTTTCCTCTCTTTCTGTTCACAAATGGATCCTCATTCCTGCAAATGGTTTTATTCTTAGCATTACTGACAAGTGCATGCAAAGACTCCTGCTGCTATCCTAATGTCTTAGACATCACCTGTAAGGCTCTGAAGGTAGTCTGGGATCTGGTTTTTGGCTGAAACTCCAGACTTGAAGCTGGGAAGGAGAGCAGGTCCTTGGAGTTAAAAATAACAGGGAAGACCTGCTTTGCCTCTTACTGAGCAATAAAAAATCTTTTCTAGGCTCCTTTGCCCACCTTTCTCTTGCTTTTTACTGCATTCTCTGTACAAGGAGATTATGGGAAATCCATTTCTAGGTCAATAGCAAATTATGAGCCATTGACCACCTGGAACTATTCCTAGTTAGAAAAAGCAGAGAGTCAATTTCTGCCATAATCTTTCCCATGTCCCTGTTCCTCTTGCAAGGACTGCTTTAGCTAATGGAGTAGAGAGAGCAATGAGCAGTCTCTGCTGGTATTGGCAGAAGGGGAGGAAGAACAGGAGAGCTTGGGTAAGAGCATCACTTGTGGTTTTACCCCAAAACACTGGTAATGAAGGCTAAGCATGCAAGTTTTTCTGCAAGGAGCAAAAGTTACTCTCACAAGGCCAGTAACGCAGCTAGGGACCTTCTGGTGCTACAAATATAGCAAATATAGTTATTATTTTAATGTTTTCTTTCTTTAGTCCAAAGACCGTTATATGCCTCTGCTATAACTAAAGGGGAAATACCTGTTCATACAGAAGACTGAGGGTCACTACAGGTCTCATAAGCTACAAAAAAGCATAAATACTAGTGTTTCGTATGGCACTGAACTACATATTGGATTGGGTTTGAATTCCAGATCTGCTCATACTGCTTTTTCTAGATGCTTCTGTTTGCTCTGCCTGATCTGTTGAGATGGTTGGTAACACACTGATCCAAAGTAACTGAAGTGTAACTATTGGTTCTCAGCAGAATGGAGTCTTTCTTACATTCAGAGAAAACTTGGAGATGCTGCTGTAAATGTTCTACCCTTATTATATCTTAGTGTGATATGTTAAGACAAATTAATTAGTGTGCAGTATGCTGTGCCTTTGTGTAACCCTCAAGTAATACCACACTTCTGTTGCACACTCTAAAAATATCTTGTTTCCTCGAAATGCAGGTCTGAGTTTTGCTGAACTTTTTTTTTGGCCAGAAAACACTTTTCATTTGAACACAATGTATAGTATAGATATTTACTTAGATTTAACAAGTTTTTAAATGTGTTTACCGAAGTTTTGTTTTGGTTTAGTTTTCTGCTTAAAAAATAGAGACTAAAAAAGCTGGGTTGTCTGTAAGCAATTTTTTTGTTGTTGTTCTGTTAACTAAAAGAGAAGCTAGCTATCTATAACCTAACAGCCACCTCATACTGGCACTAGCCTGAAGAAAAGATAGAGCTCAGAGGCTGATGTAGGTGAATGGACCCTTATATATATAAGGCAGCTCCAAAAAAAACCAGACTACACCTTCATCCATCTAAATGACCACAGCAGGCATACAGGAAGCACTCCCAGGAGAGAAATAGCACTTACCAGTGCATACAGCAGCATCTATACAGCGCTTGCCATCTTCCAATTAGAAGAGGATAAGTATCCTCTCTGTTCTTTACCCTGAAATGAGGCTGCCAAGGAAACTGGATAGGAAATGGTGTATTTTGTCAAAGGTACAGCACTTTAGTTCCCAAAGCAGGTTCCTGGACTCCTAGTCCCCTGTTCTGGCAGCGACCACACAGCACGACTTCTAAGGCAGCATCACCAGTGGGAGCAATTCCAATATTCCTGTAAGGCTTATTGTGTGAGGTGTTCCCCTGCTCCTCACAGTGCAGGCTGTCAAGGTCAGCTGCCAGGGTGAGGTTATAGTACTTAACAGCCCGGTGAGGTCCCTCATCATCAATGAGTGAAACACACGGAGACAGCAGAAGGAAAATTCAATTCGTAAACATGTTCAGTATTAATTATATAGGGCTAGGTGTGCATTGGATCCCTTACAGAGCAGTGGCAGTAACTCCCTGAATGGCCTGAAGACTAAGGCAATAGGAGCACGATGTCCCAGTATTATCTGGGTTTGTAGGCACCTCCTGAATTCTTCTCCCTCCCATGTTTAGTCTGCAAGAGGAACAGATCAATTCCTTGGAAACCTGCACATGCTTGAGCTTAGGAAGGGCTAAATCAAGGTTAATACTTCCTCTGAAAAACCTTCTTTGCTTTCTGTAGAAACAGGCTTACAAATAGTAAAAACAAACCAGGCTTGTCTAGTTCAAACTCTACAAGTTTCAAATGTCATTTGGAGGCTGTTAGGATTCCCTTTGCATTTATACACTTGGTTTTAATAGAGAAAGGCTGCATTTTACTGGTCCATAACTAGCACAGTCACTTTTCACTTCAGTTTAGTCACTCTTCTACTTTGGACAAAGCATAAACCACTAGAGGTCAGGGGAGGAATGGACAGGGATACCTTCCGAAAAATGGAGGTGAGGATAGAATTTGGCACAGAAGGTATTTTTTTTCCATGCCCTTATCATCTAGATGAATTTTGATAGCCTTGATTTTTAGATAGTCCCCTGGGGAAAGCACAGGAGTGTAACTGGCATTTGACATCTTTATTCAGTGCTTGTCTTTGCTACAGACTAACAGTGAGACCTTTAGCAAGTCATCTGATTGCTTTGTGTCACAGACCTCCCACCTGTCATGTGAGGATTTCTACTGCACGTTCTGTTTTCTTAATTCACGTGAAGCACCACGTGGCAGTGATTGTTTTTCACCGTATGTGGGAGAGGTGGTATGGGGGAGAAGAATGGGAGCCCCACCATTCACTGGGGCTGATTGAAATGCAGATAACTCACCACCTCTTTTATCTCCAAGCATTTCCTTCACCTAGAAATACTTGCGAACTAACCTGGCCTGAGGTTCAACTGCAGGGTGAAGGCTATCTGACACAGATGAAAGCCGTTTACCAGATGCTCTCTTCTCTTTTTTTCTATTTTTGCTTTTCATCTGGAGCATGTTGATTATATGCAGAGGAGTCAGTCTGTGCTTGCCAGATCAGCTCCCGTGGGCAACAGACAGGGGACTGGGTATCTTGGTCCTCATGCAACCGTGTCCATAGGTGAGCTGAAGGTGGCAGAAGGCCATTCACCAGGAGAGGGAGCTGCCTGCCCTCTGAAGGAGCAGACACGGTGATGTGGTGATACGGGAATGCAGGACCTGGGCAATGCCCTGTCCCCCCCTCCCTGCAAAAGGACAGTTTGTCATCTGCACCTGCTACTTCAAAGGCTGGAGGGAGGCCAAGGGAGAAGGGAAGCAGAGTACATGAACAGAACTTGCACTGGCCTTTTTCAAGGCTGAGATAGGTGTTTATTCCCACCATTGTCCTTAGAACTAAACACAAAGGCTCAAATGCAAGTGACCAGTATTCTGCTTGCCTGCTTGGCTGGGATGGCCACAACAAAATCAGTGGGTACAAGATACTGCAGAGTATTAGCTTTGGGAACCCTGTCCACACGGGAAAGGTATGCCAGCATACACCAGGATATGTATTTAAATTGCTGTGACTGAGCTGGTGTGACAACATAAGTATTTTCAAATTGCTTTGAGTATTTTCCCCCCCCTTTCTATTTGTTCTGTTGCTTTTTACAAGAAATTTGGACTAATTCAGGAAACCCTTACCTATGTTCCAGGTTGCACGTAGCCATGCAGGGCACTGTACAGTTACACCCAGAGAAACATTCCCCAGGAATTATGCGCTGCACCTGCTGCTGACCTCCCAGGTTGAGCAAACTCCATGTCTGGCTCATGCACAGGGCATGTGCTCTGACTGCCTGTTAGGGGCTGTGAAATGAAGGGTGAGAAAGTATCGGAGGGGGGGTTTAAGGTGAGTCATGTGTACTGAGGACTTGGTATTTCTAATGCATCTGGTTGCTCACACTATTCTGCAAGAAACAAGAGTATTTCCTTGTTCCCACAAGGTTGTTTGATTACAATACTCAAAGCCTTCTTCCCCTGCTTCCCCCTGCTTCACCGTAATAGGATTGCAACCTGTCCCCTGGGGGTGGAGAAAAATACTTCGCATATTTTTCCTCATCACCGCTCCTTTGCTGTAACTCTCAGACCTGGTCTCTTACAGCTCCTGGCAGCAACAAGCCCCTTCCAAACTGCTTAGGGAGCACTTGTAAATAGTGTCTTCTGGGTTGCTGTGTAAGGGAAGGGCTCTGGCTGTCACAGTACCAACGGTAAACACACTTTTCCATACTGAAAGAAGTGATTGGTAGTCAGAGTAGTATTAGGCATGTGTAAATGATTGCACCCACAGCTTCAGTGCTAGTGCTGCTCATTCTCCATCTGCTCCAAGGAAGATCTAGGAAAGTTGCCAGGAAAATATAGTAGTAAATAATGTTTCTATTGCACCTGCCATGAAAGACTTGCAAAGTGTTTTGCAAGCTATGCTGAAGTCCTGCTGCCACTAGGAAATGGGAGGCCATTCTTGTGCTTTCTGGTAATGTGAATACTGGGAGGTGTGAGGAGGAGACTTAACCCCGGACAGCACGGACTTGGTGGAGTCTATCTCTATTTCTAGGCTTGCAGTATGAACTCAGTTACGGGAGGAGCATAGAAAATTAGATGGATGCCTCAACACGGCAATTTCAAGAAACTGGAAGTGTTACCAGATTGCTCAGTGAGGTAAAAATCCCGCAACGACAGAAATGTTCGTGCTCCTGGGCTTGTTATACCTCAAACGCCCACTGGGAGGGACGCTGCACCTTCCTTCGCATGCCATGGCATTGGCACTCCATTAGCACCCCGGAGTAGCTGTCACGGTTAATTTCCTCAGAGGTTACTGCTTCATCCAAAACTTTGTGAGACTCTTCTGCGGCTTCTCTTATCAAATATCTTGTATTCAAGCACTTTAACTAAAATTCCTGGCTACTTCTCTGCTCCTGTATGTAAATCTGCAGCTATAAAATGTTTTACCCTTGCAACAAGTACCATGGAAGTAGCCTGCTTTGACTCCCTCAGGGCTCTGGAACACCAGCCTCCCACAGAGCAGACTGTGTCATCGTAGTGCCACAAGAAGCATGCTGCACCCAAAGGTAAAGGATTCAGGCCCTCTTCACTATGCATACGCTGCCTCTCCCCTCACACAGAAATAATTCTTTTCAAAAGAAACCAGAAAAATAAAAGTAAAGACGTCAATGTGAAAGGCCTTGACTAAAGGAGTGTTGCACGCAAAGGTATAAGGAGTGTGGGCTGGCGGCTGTGCCCTGCAAGAAGCATGCCGCAACAGGTGGGCAACAGCCTGTGGAGAGCTGGTTCAGAGGGAATTCTCCCTTCTTCTGGATACTAACAAGGACAGGCTGACAGTGGAGTGTCTGGAGGCTGTCACTGGGGCTGTCAGTGGCTGGCTGCTGTATTTGGCAGCCTTATGCTAGGTCTTGCAGTGCAATCAGTTCTGGTTGCTCCTTGAGGGCTGGTTACTCTTTCTCTGTTTCTTTTGGTTTTTCACCTTCCTGCTTTTAGGTTCCTTGCAATAAATAGGCTCACAGATGGTGCTACATATGTCTGCTTGTTTGAGGCCTGATACAGGATGTGTAGATATCTTCCTATTGCAGAACACCTGTCCTGGAGCTCTTTGACACTATTAAAGACCAGAAGGACAAGTCAGGTTCCTGGTAGGCCCTTTCTGAAGGGATCCCTTCTTCCCACAGCTACAAACCTAGATGATGATTCTGGAAGAAGTTGTCCCCTAGCCTTGGATTTCCTACATAAAGAATTAAAATGCCACTGGGATGGCTCCACAGCCATTATCACTTATCTGGGGAACACCTGCCATGCTGGTTGGTGGTGACAGCTTTCCTACTCATTTGCCTTCCAGCTGCTCAGACTAATCAGAGCTCAGCAGAGAGTAACTCACTGCTCACCTAGAATCTTATTTGGACTGTCTGGATGTTTGAGTATTTCTGCGTCACTTCAAAGATGATTACAGACATTGAGTTCCCCTTGGAAATGCTCATGGATAAGCTGGAGATTGTCAGCATGAGAAAGTTGTACAGGTATAACCTATAGATATTTGTATGGGCCTTGTAGGGGACAACACTAATATTTTTTTTTAAGTTGACTATGAACAAGTGAGCCTTCTGTGGATTTATCTGTGCAAGGGCTTGCTGCACTCTTTTGGCTAGCCTCATTTTTTACCATGTTTCCACCAAAGTGGTATTACTTCCTTACCTCTTCAGGGAGACTTTTGCTTGGTGACTATTGAATGGAGGAAGAAAGGAAGTGGTTTGTCTGGGGGCAGCAATGGAGTCTGTCAGAACTGCATTTTTTTATCTGGTATAATTTTTCCTGATGCTGTGCCAAAACCACACCTCTCCAGTGAGCTGGTTAGATGGAGCAGGGCATTCTTATGGCCTGGAGTCAGCTCAGGTTTTGCCTCCCATAAAACTAGTTTTTCTCACTCTCTCAGTGATAACTGACAAAAGCAAATCAGCTCCTACCTGTGTGATCCAAACAAGCTGTAAATCAACTCTACCATGTTTGTGTGGGAGGAGGATGTTTCCAAGAGCTAGGAAGGAAAACTGCCTTTTAAGAAGTCAGTTACTTAATTATGTTGGTTTTATGGCACACTTCTCCATGGGCTGGATGTGGAGGAGGGCAGGGCTATTCCCATGGTGCTCAGATGCGAGGAAGTTCATTGTATTTCACCCTCCATTCCTCAGGGAGTTCAGTCCACCAAAAATCAAGGAAAACCCAAATGCTAAAAATACTTATGTAGAAAAGAAAACCCACAGCACATTCATGTGGTATCAACGGCCAGCTACTTTGTGGTGATAAAAGCACTGTGGCTTGTGTATTGTGAAGGACTTCGCAGTTCAACAAGTTTTGGTTTCTTCGGAGAGAAAGATCTGGCAGCTTTTTTCAACAGTAATATTTCCGAGGCCTTGGTTTTGCTTCTATAAGCAAAAGCTGAAGATTCAGATTCAAGGGTATCGCTGAGCCTATTTCTCATAATGGTAGAAAATGTTCTGCAGATGGAATCAACAGTGATAATAAAATATGCTTTCACAGCTATTATCTTCTGGCTGTTGTCTAGCTGTGGCACAGTGTAACGCTCATGCAAACACAACTAATGGCAGGTGCCATGTTATTTGTTTTTTCTAGCATAAAAGGTTGACTTTAAGGTGTGATTTCAAACTTCTCAATCTTCCTTGCAACCCAGATGTTGTGTAAATTACTTCTCTGAAATCCATCTGTATTATCCAGAAAATTCCAAGTATGACAACTGCTCCCCTTTCTGTCTTGTGCTAATGACAAGACAGGCTGTAAGGAACCAGAAGGGGACAGCATGTATAAAAGGTTCTGCCAGGTTGGTGCTAGAAGGCTTCTCTCCTTTATAGAATCATATCTGCATAAAATCTTTGTACTGTTATTAAAGAGCCATATATTACTGGGAACTAGCACATGAAAACAAACCTCCTGGATAATAGACTGGAGAGAAAATGCTATTAAATGTAAGGTCAGATAGTCCTGGATATAATATCTAATAGATTTTTCTCATCAAAATGTGCCTGAATCAACAAGAGATGATACGACTTCAAAATGATTCTTGCAAGTCTTAAAGATATGATAAATAAGTTGCCGAAAAACATTATCCTAGCTTGGGTGATCATAAATTGATTCTATTTAAATTAAATGAAAGGATAAACAAAAGTAGGTTTGTGATTCAGATTTTCTGTTTCAAAGGGAAAACTGATTAGGGAAACCAACGTACTTGAATATGAAAAAGGTCTGGAATTTCTTTGCCAGCTCTTGTACAAATATTACCAGGATCTCTCCTGTGTATGGGACTCTCCACTCCAGCACACTGAAAGGACTAGAATATAGCAGCAGAAAGTGTTTGAACAAAACTGCCCTTTGAGAATAGGACCATATAGGTGGAGAAGAGGGGACAAAACAAGGCAGCATTGAAATGAGATTAGGGTAGTGAGTAACGACATTCCTAATGATACATGTGATCTTATTCAATATTTGTATTGGTTTACATTTATGGAGAATTTAAAAATGTAATGGAATTGAAATGGATAAAATTCAGCAAGCAAAATGCATGATTATGAACCTAGAGATCAGCAAGGATTTCTGCTATACACAACATCTGGGGGCAGTCAGATGAAGTAGAAGAATAGATGTAAGGGCCAGTCAAAGGATGGAACTGACTTGTCATATGGGAAAAATGCAATTGCAGTTCTAGTAACTGGGAAGGTATAAGGGGGTATCAAGGCATTGTACAAAGCAGGAATGAAATCTTACCTAGAGTTTTGCATCAGGTTCTTAGCTCTGGCACAAGTGCACAAAAAGGTTGTCCATTTCCCAGTCATCCTAGGAACCCATTTTATGAGGCAAAGAGTCTACCCTGTGAGGGGCAATATTCTATCTATAAATACACTACAGGGATGAACAACAGAAAAAGAAACATATTTAAACCAAAGGATAGCATTAGTCAAAGAGCAAAAGGGTATGACTAGGCCAGGAGTGAATTTAGTCTGGAAACAAGATAAAAGTTTATGATCCTCAGAACAGGGAGGCTTTAAAAGAGTATCCAGATTGGAGCTGTGGGGAGAAGACACTTGTTTTAGAAAATGGAGGTCCGGAAGGCCTTTCCAGCCTCATGTTTTATGGAGCGCATAATGGAGATACAACTGAACTAGTTGATATTAAAAGCACTAGGTGCCATCAGGAGATGATAATTTTTTTCTAGGTGGCTGGAAATGGAACTGTTTTTTTAGGAGCAGCATTAAGGTGGAGTCTGGTTATCTCCATCAGTGTTTACCAAATGCCACTCACCTCTAGTTTTGGGGATAACTGGGCAATTTTCTGGCCAATACACACTTTGCTACAATGCTTTCAGATGTGCCTGTGAATCAGTGTTGAACATATGTATTCTGAAAGAACATGTGCTAGCCTCTCCCTTTACGTTCTCTTCCCCTCGGAGTAGAAAACATATTTCCTGATTCTACAACCAGGCTCTAATTCAATTAAAGGAACTGCTGATAGCAGTTTGTGCAGCTTATGAATGGCAGGAAAACGTGAGTTACAGTTGCATTCAACCAGATCCTCTGCTGCAAGACATGGACCTCACTTGCAAAGGTTTTATTTTTAATGTTCTTTACAGTGATGCTGGTGAATGTGTGGAATTCATAAAATAAGGCATAGGATACATCTGTGTGAATATTGCTGCTTGAGTCATTTTAGGAAATGATGCACGTTGGAGACCTTACAATATTCTTCCTGCTGGACTGGGTTTTTCCAATATGTAGCCCAGCCCTCTTTACAGTGAAGAAGTCTGCCAATGAATGTTCAGTGCTCTGCCTTAAGAAAAAAAAGAGAGAGAGAGGCTCTGTCTACAACCAAAGTTTTCTAGTAAACTGGGATGTAGCAAGGCTTGATCTGATCTGTTGGAGGCTTCATTAGCTTAGCTGTGTCTGGGATCTGGTGCTCTGAAGGAAAGTAGGACTCTGATGTAGTTGTCCAGGCAGATAGCCCCGAACAGCAGGAGAGTGACAGAGTTCCCTGTGCTACACTTGTAGACATAATATTAGTTTGATCCTTTTGCCTTGGCTTGCATGGTTATGTGACTGAATGTAAGAGCTGCACATTGGTCTTGCTGCAGGTTACATTTCAGGATAAGGCTGGAGAAGATCAGCTATGGCAGCTCAGATGAGCAGTAGTTATGCTGATCTATGTATCTTAGAAGAATTAGCTGCTAAAAAGAGCTAGTTGGAAACAGTAGTCCCAAGAAGTTTGTTGTATTCTTGAGAATTAAGCACTTAAGCAATGCCCTCTAGCTTTGTTCTGACTTTGTAATTCTCCGTTATTTAGCAAAGCTTATAAAATTTGCCCTCTTGCCATATATCAATTGTGGTTCATTATGTTTTACAGTAATGAGCACAGAAATAGGCAAGTGATAAGAACAGTTGTCATTTAGGCTCTTCGGTAGCACCAATTGCCACTGTAGTTAAAGCCTCTTTTTTTCCCCTTTTGCACTTGCTCAGAAAGGAAAAAGCTTTTGAACAACCAGAAATGTTTGCCCTAAGTTTTATTCTTATTTTTATAGATACATGTATGTATACGTGTGTATGTATACATACATGTATATGCCTAAGTGTATACACACTTGAGTTTGGCTATATGTAAAAACAGATTAGCAGTGCAGATGGGACCTTTTCTAGCTATTTTAATCCAATAGCCTGTATCTTATAGCTACAGACTTCTGTAAATTATTTCCTTTTTGAACTACACAGGTTTTAGAAAAATATGTAATTTTGACTTGAATAATTTTTGGTAAAGTAGAACTGCTACAATTGCTGATGACTTGGTCCAGCTAATTATCCTCATTATTAATAAACATGCATCTTATTTGTTGTTTGTATCTATGTAGCTTCACATTCTAGCTGGACTAGGGCGTTTTTTACAGTTTTGTCACACAGATGACTCTAACAACTGAATTAGTTTTCCTATGTATACACACAAAAACCTGTGCAAATCAGCCCTTAGCCTAAAAATCTGAACCCATTTGTGCTTCTTGAATCTGTTGTTATAAAACATCATTCCCAGTCCCTTCATCTTTCTTGCAGCTGTTTCCTGAGTGCTCTTCTATTTATCAACAGCCTTCTTGAGTGGTAGTCAACAAAACTGTACTTGCTGTGTCAGAAGTTGATGTGACACCACAACTGAAAGGTGATATCACTTGCTTCCTACTCTAGGTTCTTGCGGTGTTCACAGCCCTTTTGCCTACAGCACTGCACTGGGAACTCAGGTTTAATTGACTTTTCACTGTCAGCCAGGTTGCCTTTTCAAAGTGACTGCTTTCCAGAGTAAAATCCTTTGTCCTGTAAGACATATGGTCTGTGTTCCTAGACATTAAAACGTATTATTCCAACCTGTCAAGCGACCAAGATCATTCCAGCAGTAATCTCTGCTGTCCTTATTTACTAAATGCTATAGCATTGGAATGTAGTTGTTGACTGCTTTCTTCCTTGTTGCTAACAATGTATTAAAACAAACAGAGCTAAAGTTCCTGAGGGACTCCTTCAGAAATATGCTTAGTAATACAGCCCCACTTATAATTACATTTTGTGACTTGTTATATAGCCAGGTTTAATTCATTTAATGTGTGATAGTAAGTCTGAACTGTTGTGGATCCCTAATCAGCATGTCACATAATACCAAGTTAAGTGTTGTGCAAAAGTGCATTACAGTGACATTGTTACCTTTCAGCAGGCAACCAAACTTTTGATCCCATTAAAATAAAAATCAAATTAATTTGGCAAGTTCTACCTTTTAAAAAACTTTTGTTCATTGGTACTAGTTATATGATCCCCCTGTTTCTCTATTAATTGAGTCCCATGTCAGCCCTTACATGACTTTGTTTGGGACTGATGCCAGGCTGGCAGGTCTATATTTATGTTTATAAAATATTTGCACAACACGAGGATCCCTCCAGGCCCCTGGAAGTTCTCTCTGTTAACAGTTATCAGCATGTCTCATGTCAGCAGACCAGAGAGCCCTCATCCTGCTCTTTTAACCATCTCTGAAGTTCTGACTTAAAAGTGTCTAGGTCTTAGTAGCTTCAGACTGCAGCATAGTCTGTTGTTGACAGCTCTACCCTTTTATCTAATGATGAGGTAGTATACTGTCAACACCACTCTTATGTTAAAATAGACTTGAAAATGAAAATATTGCTTACAGAATATTCTGTGTCTTTTTGCTTCATTATCAACTTGTTTTATTTCTAGATTCCAATTTATCAAAATTTGTCATTTTTATGGTAATAGTATGGGTTTTATAGCCTCTTTCTCAGTAAATGAGTGGCCTCCTAGATTGTTATAATTCTCTAACTTTTCTCTTGACTAATTGGACTCATGACTGTTTCAGCTTTGTGAAACAGTACCTCTCAAAACACCAAGCACTATACACCGGTCAGGTAATTACTCACTGGCTATATTCTGTCTGCATGGAAGAAAGATAATCCAAATGTAAGCATGCCTATGCGAATCACAACTAACATGTAGCTATGCGATCAGTTCCTCTTTGTGTTGAAAATGAAGCCTAATTTAAAACTTCTCTGATTAGGACACAAGATAGCTTGAACTAAGAAGTAGTAGTTGCTAATAATTTACAGAGTTGCGGTTAAGTTTGTAATTGGCAGGACATGTCCCTTTACTCTGCATCTATCTCACTGATTTTTTTCTCTCTTTTACTCTCCATCCCATAAAAGATAAGCTTAAGTTCAAATCTACCTACCCCCTACTCCATGCTACTTTAACTAGGCAGTGGATTGAGAACCTCTTTCTTCCTCTTTCCTTTTAAGACGTGAATGATATCAGAATAATTTGGATGTTCTTCTTCAAATTGCTATTAAATTCCCTGATCTAGACTACATTCAAACTGTGATCCCTTCAAAGAATCTCACTAGTACCTGTGACCACCATTACCTTGGGTAGAAACCTAGCTCAGCTTTCTAATTTTGGAGTAGTGCTTTGGCTTTGAAGAATGACTTTGCCTTCTTTTTTATTTTTAATGCTCATGGTATAGAATTTGCTGTGATATACAAAGAGCTCTTTGACTGATGTTCTTGGTCTCTTTACAAGCTGGACAGGGCAGTCCACTAGTGAAGCAACCCCTGCATGTTCTGTTTTGTTTGATCAAGTGGACCAGTCACCGGTGTGGTCTTCGGAGATTGGAACTGTTGAACTACTAAGAATAATAGCTGGTTCATTCCATCCTATATACCTAGTTGTCAAATCCTGTCCCGTCTAATTGTAGGCAATTGTTCAGTTCAAGAATGTAATTGCTGTTAGTCCAGAAGAGTACATCCCCAATATCCTATTGTTAATTAAATGGCTTCACTGTTAATGCTGAAAAAGCATGAAAATTACTAAGTGTGAAATAAAATAAAACCATCTTCTGAAAGCACAGATTGGCCCTTCAGGTGCTGAGGCTATAGGTGTTGTTTTAACTGCAAATGCTTCAGCCCACTTGAAGTACTATAAATTCAAGTGACCCTGATGATGTATTAACATAAAGCACATGAGGTTATAAGACTGGGGTTGTAATTTTGGGGACAATGGCTGGGACAGTGGATGCTCAGCCCTAATTACAGCTGCTAGTTTTAAGCTGGAATTTTCAAAGTTGATCGAGGAAATTTGGTCTTGAAATGAGTTAAGACAACTTGACTGAGAAAACCATGCAGCTAGAGCTGTACTGTTTCAGCCTGTTCCACTTTGTGTGACCTCATCTTTTATCTGTCCTCATGTGGGCAAAAACAAACAGTGGAACCGTTTCTGTTAATGTTGTTTTTGTAAGGATCCCCTTCTCATGGCTTGTGCCCTTTTGTAAGATGCCAGGAAGCTGTTTAGAAATTGGTAGCTGCTGGGTCTGTCCTTATTGTTTTGGTATTCCTCTGCTCCCACATGGACTTGGCAGTCCCTTCCTAAAATGCTGGGGTAGTGCAAGAATGCTATTTCTGTAACTATCCATTCCACACTGGATTCTTAAATGCTAGTTAATCAGGCCTCAAGAATTTAGCTGTTCTGAGAAGTGGGATGCTAATGGCAAATATGCATGTTATCATCTGCAGAATCTGACTCTTCTAGTGGGAGGAGGCAGTAGTTCAGGCTCAACATCCTTCATTCAAATGTGGAACAAAACTTGCCAAAAATGTGGCATACTAGTAATTGTACTCCCCACTGGGACCTGAGGTGAGACCACAAACTCCATTTATTTGGAGCATTGAGACTCCTCTGAGTATAATGGAGGTCAGTACTTTTGGAAATGGATCACTACATTCAACAGTCCTGAACATCAAGGGCCATTCACTAAGAAACTGTGAAGGGCAGTGGTGGTGGTTGCCTGTTGTACCAACTGCCTCTGGATACTGTGATTCTGAGCAGTCTGGTATGCCTGTAGATTTTGGGTTTGGGGTTTGCATGTGTTTTTTCTTGTTGGATGTGGGGAGGGTTAGGTGTTTTGGAGTTGTTTGGAGGGGTTTGGGGTTTGGGTTTGTTTGGGTTTTTTTTCAGTTTTGGTTGGCATGAGATATATGCCAGGCAGGCTGGAATGCTATACAAATGTTGTAACTGAAAAATTCACAATCAAACATTCAGGCACTTATGTAGGATTGTAGAGGAGGGTGAGAGCAGCTGCTTGTATTGTTGCAAAAGCTAAATGTTTTCTAAATGTTTTCATAGAAATAGAGCTTCTTCTGATTCCAATTTATCATTTCAAGCATTACAGCACAAGGGTCAGAAAGGAACTGGGCCTTGGGATGCCAGCTTCTGTTTATAAGATTTTTCCTTTGATTCACTGCCTCTGCCTCCATCACGTCTCTGTTGAATTCAAGGAATTAAATACCACTATATTTCAACATTGAGACTAAGCCTAATTTGCCTTCTGAGAGATTTTAAAACTTCTGTGCATCTTGGGGCACTGTTCCTATCTTCTCTCCTTAATGAAATTGTTCTGAAGGCGACATGGTCTGGCCTTGTTGCTCTGTGCAGATGGCACCCTCCACAAACAGGTTTTAGTGCACCAGTGCCCAAAGCTCTCCTCAGTGAGACATGTCATATATGAGTATGGAGGGAAAAGGATGATAACCAGGGGGTTATTCACATCACTGAGCATTGAACACACACCTTAAATAGCTAAATTAAGAGGCTGGTGTCTCTAGGTAATTTAAGGTAGAGAGTCTGTTTGAGAGAGTGACTGCTGGAAAACATGGAGGTATATGCTTATGTGTATCCCCCTTCGCTGCTTTGGAAGACCTGCTTGATGCTCAGCAGGTCTCCCTAGTACAGCATCTCACACAAGAAACCTCTGAGCTGGACGAGCTTGTAAATGCTGCTGCGTAATATCAATTGTTAGTAACAGGTTAATTCAGCTAAGAAGTTTCTGCAGAAAAAAGAAGCCAGGAGATACAGTGGGCATAATGGGGAATGTAGGTGTGTAACTGCAGGGTTGTTATTCTTGTTCTTGCAGAGCTGCAATCTGTTTGAAATCCAGGAATGGGTAGGGCTAGAGACAGTTCTGTCATTCTCCTGTGTTTCACTCTTGCAGCCTTGATGACCACCTGACATTATCACCTTTCATAAAATTTGGTCAGGTTAAGGCGTATATCTGGATAACCTAAAATCTGGGGTTTGTGATCCTGTCCTGTAGTTTGGTGTTCTGTGTAGCTTTATTTTTCTTAAGTGGGAGACTGTGTGTGTCCCTGTGTTTGAGACCTGATTTTGAACCAGATTAAGCAAAACATGGGAAAAGGACAAAAGTCCTTTTGAGTCATAATTATTTACAGTCTAACATGTTAGACTACTGTAGGCAGTTACTACTCCTGATAATAGTGGTGGCAAGACTGGTGTACGTTTTGGGAAAGCGTTACTTCAGGGAGACTCCAGTCCTTTCACAGTTGTGTATTAGAGATTATTGTGACTTTTTGAAGTACAAAAAGTGATTTTTTCCAAGATTTTTATTAACCGAAGAAGGAATCTGGATTCTAAGTAAGCTGGACTAGAGGTGGAAAGGCATTTTCTTTTCATTTTCATTATTTCCAAAACAGCAATGTGATGTCCTCTTGATGGTCTAGTTCCTCAGGCTGTAGTAACTCCTTAGATTAGGTAAGGTCCAACCTGGTTACCAAGAGGGCTCAGGTCTTGGTTTTGCCTTCCACCGGTGGTCCAACCCACCATTCCCCTTTGCAAACAGTTCCCTCCTCCCTTTCCCTCACAGCAACAGCTGGCAAGGGGGAAGGAGGTGAGAGAGAAGGCAGTTGCTGGCATCTAGCACCACAGGATCAACCATCGCCCTGTGGAGGAGAAGGTGGGAGGCTGGTCATGAACCTCCTATAGGCCAGGTCTAGCCCATGGACCAGCTACTGGACTATGTCACTGTAGTTAATATTGGTGCACTGGAAAATGTGGGTTTGTTTCCTCAAAGACAAATTATAGCTGTTGTCAAACATAAGTGCTTTTGCTTATACTGACCACCTCTAGAACTCTACACGGGGGAAAAAATCAATAAGTGCAGACTAGGATAAAATAAAATAAACATTTTCAAGCTTTTAAGATACTAACAAAATAATGAAAGGAAGAAAATAATCCCTGAAGGGATAAGCTCTGTTGACTGCACTGGGAGAGAACAGGACTACTAACAAGTGAGTTTGTTCTTTTCCTCATTGAACACTCAGCAAGATGTCTGCAAGTACCTTTCAGCAGAGCATGGTTAAGGACTTGTGCATGGTTTCACTTGATCTCATCCAGACAGCACATCTGTGTTTGAGGCCATTGGGACAAGACAGTGATGGGGTATGGGCTGAGCTGCTTTTAGAGACATGCCCAAGGCTGCGTTACTTCTCTGCAGAAAGGGTGCTGATTCTCTTATCCCTAGCTAATATCTGTTATCTGGAATCTACAGAAAACTGGCCAGAGCTCATTCTGGAGCAGAGATGACATGCATAATCAGGAAGAAGCAGAAGGATGAGCTAGCTAAGTTCAGACTTGCTTTTAGTTGTATCTACACACCTCTTGGTAGTGTTCCCAGTGTGAGGGAGCTTCCTAGCTTTTAGACAGAACACATTCTCACCAGTTTCTAGAAAGATGCTGTCCATCTTTACCACCAGCGCTGTGAGAACGCTACTGTTTTGCCATCACCATTTCAAGGTTAGGTTCGCGTAATGTGCTTTCCTAGGGACTATGCTCAGATCAATTTAGCAACTGAAGTGGGTGCAGAAAATGTTGTGTGCTTGGTAAGCAGAGTAAGAACTCCTACCTTCAGGGCTGGGACTTTAACCCATCTAGCTTCACTCTTATATCATCAGATTACAGCCAGTTCTCTCTGTGTGGAGTGCAATAGCTCGTGTTTGAGTTCAATAATGCACTTTCTAGAAAGGCAATCAACCTGGATCGAAGGACGTAAAGGGATAGAGAACACACCCCTTCTTTAGCATTTTGTTCCAGAGGATAATCACTCTGTAACAAATGTGAACCAGATGATTCATTAGGATTTTTCTAACTCCAGCTCTCAGACATTGTTCTGGTTCTTGCTATGCCTTTTCCCACTTGATTAGAGCTCTTAGAACTGGCATTTTTCTCCCCATGATAGAACTTGCACACTGCAATCAAATTGCCTCTCAACAACCTGTAACAGCAAACCCCAGCAATGACTCTAAACTAGAATCTACTCTATTTCTCTTAAGAGGTAGTAACCAGTGATTTTAGCAGTTCAGTCATATGAATCATCCTGCCAGTAAAGCCAATTCCATCACATTTTTTCCAGTTCCCTCTGCTTTTCCTTTACATAAATCTCATGACATGGATGCACTGGCATCTGCTCCGTTTGTCTGTCAGTTTCCATGTACAGTTGAAGGTGTTAGGGTTGGCTGTAAGACCCTGCATGTCCATGTAACTAACTGCCTAATCAATGACTCTTTGTGCTATATCTGTAGATGTCTTTGAGCTGAAACTCCTCTCTGTGTCAGAAATAAAAGGATGCTCTTGCAAACCCCTTCAGCTTGGACCTGCATTGCTCCGTGTTCAATGGCCATCAGAAGCCTGCCTGAGCTCTGGAGCATATATGTCGACCTTTAATAGTAAGTTGGTATTTGGGCTGGTTTCTCTTTTCTTGGGGACTTGCTGGATCAAGGGGATTTGGAGAAGTCACTCCCCAGCCTTTTTAGGCAGTTATTCTAATGTGCAGTAAGCTGTGTTTATGTGCTTGGTATTGGTTACAAATGAAAAGAAAGAAATGAAATTAAACTTCAATTTCTTAAGAAAACTCTGCTTTCTTAGTTGCTTTCAGGGGAACAATTTGATCCATAAGACTAAGGTCTTTAATTTTGCCTTACCTTTTTATCTCATTAGCATCTTCTGAACACTGTTTTCTGTGTGCAGAGCCCAGGGGTAGCCCAAGCCATGAAAATAGAATGGAATAGACTTTGGAGCAGACCATCCACATTTGAGGGCTCCTGGATACTTTGGCTGGTCTCTGTGGAACTCCTTGAACCTGTAGTTCAGCTGTCTTTAGTGCCTGATATGTCTAACTTAAAGAACGCATGAGTTTTGCCTCCACTGCTGGGCAAGCTGTGCGGTCTTTGTGAAGCCATTTCACTCCTTTTTCTTTTCTTCGTTTCCTCCTCTTTCTTCCTCTCTCACTTCCTTCTCCTTTTTCCTCTCTTGCTTCCTCCTCTTTTTAACTCTCTTGCTTCCTCCTCTTTCCCCCTCTTTTTCTTTTCAATTCTACCCTGTTTTTTTTTCCCTTTTGGACTATATAACATTCTGGGTGAGCACTGTCAAACGACCATATTATGTACACCACTTGAATTCTGAAATTAGTGGGAATGTGAAGAAGCAGTTTTGTTAGTATAACCTTTGCCGTGCAGTCAGTCACATCTGAACTGCAGATGCTGTTATGGAGTAAAAAATGATTCCCTAGACTTCGACAAGTCAACCAGAACATTATCCTATGTTAATACAGCTATGTTGTTTGTGTTACTGAAACTAGCTCTGGAACATCTGTGCAGACCTCTTCTCAACATAAAACTGTAATTTACCACCATTTGGGAGTGTCGCGTGTCATCAGAAATGGTGCTCGCTCCTTTCCTCAATGGTGTGTTACTTAAACAGCACTGAATCGCACGCTGACTCACCAGAAAGTGCCCTTTCCACCGGCAGCATCCTGGGGGGTTCCTTTTGCAGTATCTCACCAGATTACTGGCATAGTTTGGCCCTGGTGTCATCGGTGCGACTCTGTGGAAAGGGTGTGACAAAGCCAGGTATGTTGAGCACAAACACACACCACATTGTGCTGTGAGTAACTCTGGTTTCCTCCGAGGTAGGTGACCGGGTTTTGTTTAAATGTGTATCCTGGAGACAAAGGCTTTAATCATGATACAGTTTCGTAGGTAAGATCAACAAACTGAGACAAATCTGAAATTGTAACCTACTGTTCCTGGGCAAGTGCATGTGAGCTCTCAAGCAGTCACTTTATTTCTCTGTTTTTAGTTAGCTTTTGTAGTTTTACTGCAGGTACGACAGGCTGGAGCCACTCTGATTGTGAACACTTTTATCTCTTTGAAGACTTGTCCTTTTGAAATGAAATTTCTCTTGGCCGTTCTTAGCTCAAAGGTGGAACTTTAGAGGGATGAAACTCTTTTCGGTGGGGGGAACTGTGGAGCAATTTGACTTCCTTTGAAGATGCGTGTTGTTCCCGAAGCAACTTCTGCGCAGTAGGAGAATTGTCTGGGGCCGAGCGGGAAGCCGCGAGGTTGGCAGCGCATTCCAGCGTGCCCTCGTACCATCGCCCCCTCCCTGACAGCGCTCTTTTGGTGACCGTAGGCGGTTCTGGGGGTTGAAAGCGGGCAAGGAGATTTTTCCTGGTGCCCAGACCTGAGGGCGGGCCCGTGTGGCCCACGTGGAGTTTACCGTTGGATACAAGCCAGTATCGCCTGAGTCCTCGTCTGCGTCTGGCAATTTCTTTTTTTTTGCCCAGCTAACCACGCGGTTCTGCCAACCGACCTGCAGAGTACTCACGCCCCACACGGGGAACCGACGGCTTCGTCCCGCCCCGCCGGCAACGCCGAGCAGGTAAGACCCGATCTCCGCCCCCCCCCCCCGCCGGGTGCCGGCCCTGAGGGGCGGCCTGAGGCGGCCTCACGAGACACATCCCCCCCCCCCCCGCCCCCCCTTGCTGCCCCGCCGGGGCTCGCGCGCGCGGCGGGCCGGGGCGGGGAGGGGAGGGGCGCGCGCGGCTGCGCGCGGCCGCTGAGGCGGGCCGGGGCGCGCGGGGGCGGGGGCGGAGCCTCCGCCGGGCCCCGCCCCGCCCGGGCAGCTGTCAGAGGCGGCGGCGGCGGCGGCGGCCGGTCCCGCAGGCAGGCGGCTGGGGCGGCGGCGGCGGCGGGATGCGGCGCTGAGCGCGCAGCGGCGGTCACTCCGCGCGGGCTCCTGCGCGCCGCGGTTCGCCTCCCGCAGCCCATGATGTGCCTGGAAAGCGACGGCTCCTCCGGCAGCAGCCCGGGCTGCGGCGGGCGGCTGCGAGCCGGCGACGAGGAGGAGGAAGAGGACGGCGAGCGGGGCTGCTGCGGCCGGGGCGCCGAGGGCGAGGTGCAGACCCTGTCCGGCAGGATGAACCCGCCGGCGGCCGGCAAACACCCCGAGCGCCCGGCCGCCCGCCACAAGGCGCCGAGCCTCGGCCGGGCCCGGGTGGCGGCCGCCGGCATCCTCAGCGTGGGCAACGTGCTCAACTACCTGGACCGGTACACGGTGGCAGGTGAGGGCACCGCTCGGCCTCCCTCCCGGGGAGGGGCGGCCGGGCCCGCCGCGGCCCCCCGCCGCCGAGGGGCCAGCCTCTGCCCCGGGCACGGTGCAGACGCCTCCGTTCCCCCAGCGCCCGGTAGGGCCGTCCCGGGGGCTGGGGGGGGGGGGCGCAGCGGGGCCGGGGGCTCCGGTTCGCCGCGGCGGGGCTGGAGTAAGTCGTGAGGGATGTGGTGTGGCCGGCTGCGGCTGGAGCCCATTGTGCGGACCCTCCGGTATTGTTCTCGAGTTAGCCCGAATTTTAGCGAAAATAAAAGGAGGTGTCCTTTGTTTGTCTCGGCTCGATGGCGGAGTAAATGTTTTGGGGGGGGGTGTGTACAGAAAGGACTGATGCCGGGTAGCGCTGGCAAACGCGGAGCTTACTTTATGTGATTTCGTGGGCTGATGGGAGAAGCGTTATTGATCTTATGGACAGTATAAATGCTGTGGGTGACAGGTGCAGCTGCTGTCAGACAAATACCGTCTGCTGGGCAACGGGGGAAATAGAGGAACGCGGTCACTTTTGTTCTCGAGGGTGAAAATCGCACCGAAGCAAATCACCTTCGCTTTGTTTCTGCTGAGTCCCTCCAGCCTGGAGAACCAGGCTGTCCTTCAGCCCTTTGCCAAGGAGGGTCCCTTCTCTGCAGAACTCACAAGTAGGTGACAACAGAGCTGCCTGGTAGTTTCTGCTGGCTGGCGAGCGGTGGAGCGGTACGCAGAAGGAGCAGCAAGGCAGCTGCATTGCACTTTGCAAAGCGTCTGTTTTCTTGAGGTAAACATTTTAAAATCATGCACTCCCCGACGGATGTGTTTTACCAGCTGTACTGTGTGAAAGGCACTGTGTGCCTCGGTGATTACTACTACTATGAAGCTCGGCTCTGAAAGAAATGTGTGTTAGGATGTTTACTGTACAGTCCCTAGAGGGGACTCCTCATTTATTCTTGTCAGGCAATAACAGCAGGGAAGAAGATGATTACTGAACTTTTTCTAATTAGAAATGAAGTAGGCTTGTTGGTATTCAACTGTCTCATGTAATTAAAATATAATACATATTCTGTGTTTGGCAATACTGATAATTTTATCTTCAGAGCTTATAAGGGGGTTTGTGCATGTATAAATTTTGCTCTATGCATATACATATTTTAATCACCAGGACTCAGTGTGGTGTTAAACAAATCAGACATTTGTTTATACTGCATTAAAATAATACATGTTTGTAGGGCAGTAACAAGTGCAAGGGACATAAATCTAGTCACTGTTGTCAGAATAAATTGGCCAGGTTGGCTTTGTTTTGTCTGGGGTAGGGAGACGGGAAGGATTAAAACGAAAATTTAGCTGACACTGTTGTGGCCTTTTTATTATTATTTTTAGACAGGACTTACGCCTTCAGGAAATGTAAAGGCCAGTATTAGGAAGTATTGAGTACTTGGTTGGTAGTCGGTGTGTTACAGGAAGAAGCTTGAAGATGCAAGGTTCATCTGTTATTGTTGAAGGAAATTGTAGTTTGCTCCCTCACCCTCAAATAGGAATCTCTCTACTGGAGTTTTACCACAAAGTGCCATTTTCCTTTAATGTTTGGAAAGTTTCCTTTTCAGGAAGCCATCTCCCCCCTCATGCACGCTTTTTTTTTTTTTTTTTTTTAAATCACCCTCTTGTTCACCTATTTGCTCTAGTACTTTAAGCAAGACCTTTGTCATCTGGTTTTTCTGCATGCAAGAACAGAAGGCATGGGTTGCTCTGGCAAAAGAAGGGAGAAGCATCTTCACTTCTGGGAAGGCTGGAAAGTGCCTGATCAAACAGAGGATAAAAATGCCTGCCTACTGTGATGTAGTATTGCCAGTCCCAGTGCTATGGTTGCCAGTATTTCTAGGATAAGCTCTGGTTTTATGGTGCTCAATAACTGCACTGTGGAACTTATCTGTTAGCATTCAGCTTGATGTCAAAGGTTTAAGATCTCCAGACATGAGACTTTTCTTTGGGGACAGAATGAAATTTTGCATGACCTTTTTGTCTTCTGTCAATTGGTAATTAGTTTTCAAACTGGTGTTTTATAAAGTGCTAATCCAAAACAAGGAATAATTCAAATCCAGTTTAATAGAAGAGTTGTGGTAATGAAAATGATGTGTTTTGAGCTCAAAACTGACTTTATAATAAAGCCTTGTCTAAAAGCAATCTTTGTGTCTTGGTGCACACCACATGCTTATGTGATGTGCACTTGCATATGAATCAAGCTAGCACTTTGAATATTCAGCTCATGTCTCAAGACAGGTAATAATTAGTGAATACAACTCTTCAGACCTTCAAAGTACATTTCAAATATGAATTGTTGCAGCAACCTCATAAGGGAGTTTAACACTAGCCACGTTATGGCAGGGGAAGTAGCATCAGAAGTTATGATTTACCTAAGGCCAGTGAACTGTTGTGAGAACTGGAATTAATTTCTGGTTCTAATTCTGTTTCAAAGAAAAAAGTGTTAGAAGAGCAGCAGTACCAATGGAAACTGGTTTCTGAGGATTTGTGTCTCTAGGGTTATCCCTCCTGTGGGTTCTCTGACGTCAAATAAGAGTTGACCTTTGTCATTAACCTTTCTCTTCTTGTCTTAATAAGAGTCTCTCCTCCACCCAACCTTTTTTTTTTTAAATGAAAGTGTTGGGAGCTTTGGGACTTCTTCCTGCTGTCAAATTTAGTCAAAAGCACATCAGTGGACTCAAAAGTGATTAGTAGGCAGCTGACAGACAGACACAAGCAAACAGAGAATCCAGTTTAATGGGCATGATACTACAAGTACATCTTCTATCTTACTTGAAAACTTGGTTGCAATCATTTCGGTCTTTCTGGTTACAAATGCAACTATAAAAAAGAGCAAGTATATATTTAGTGTGTGTATATATATATAAAAGTGTATGCAAGTATAAATTTAGTTTATATTTAGTCAGTAGAAAAAAAGATCATATATGGAGTTCTTTGTTGCAAATGTAATTCCCAGGGTATCTTCCACTATTTTCTATCGTAACCACACAGAAGCTAGATAATATGCACCAGTCAACACAAGGAGATCTTATGTAGTGGAAAGAACTAGGCTGACATTTCCTGTAGCACGTCTTGCTCCTAAAAGTAAAAAGCAAATGCTTTTGCATTGCTAAAAAATAAACAGCAAATGTGATATTTCTTGGTGTTTACACTCTGGATACAAAGACAGTGTGTATAATGATTTGTTCATGGCTAATCTTTTTTCAGCTGCAACAAACAAGGAAGTAGCTGCCTGTTTCCCTAGTTTTGGTTTAATGACTTCCCAGTGTGGATTAAATGAGTTTAGGATGGGATGTGCCTTTTGCTATCTGGGATGTTCCATGACAGAGCTTCAGTGCAGTTTCTGAGATCAGGACACACAGAGCCTCACATCTGACACTAAGTTGCAGCTGTTTTGGGAATACATGATGAAACTGGGCCTCCACTGAGGACTGGCCTGCTTCTTACAGCTTAAGAATACGTTTCTTCCAATACTTTAAAAATAAAAAGCCTGTGCAGTAGTGGTAGATGTTTCAATAATGTCCTTATGTTTACACAGAGTTGGAAATTTCCACTGTGCATGAGGAATGTTAAAATATAATGACATTTGGGAGAAGCTGTCCCAGACAAAAAGTGGGAGTGCCTCTGCTGTGGCTCTTCTAAAGAAAAGATTGAAAACTCTGTGCTGAACATTACTGACTTGAAGGGAAATGATCCTCTGCAATTTTCTTAATAGGTCTTTGATCATACTGAAAACAGTTGCCTGTGGAAAAAGCATTATTTCAAGAGTCGTGATATTTTGCTGCTATTAGGAAAGGAAAGAGTAAGGAAAAGGGAAAACTAGCAGTAATGAAACCATTGTAGATTACCTGTGAAACGACAGCATTTCAGCCATCTGGTGATGCTGGGACATACCTTCTTCCTTAATGAAGTTTTGGGAAAAGTCATCTTACCTTCAGAAGGTTGGAATGTGGTTTCACAATTATGCCATGGATGACCTTTTACTATGCCTGCTGTTGACGATGAAAATAGTCTTGCTTCATTAGGGTGTCACCTCCACCTTCTAATTCAGACGCTACTTCCTGGCATTTCTGGAGTGCCTTTAATTTAAAGGTAATGATTTAATTAAGCTGGAGAACTACCCAGCAAAGTAAATGAGTCTTACTATCCCACTACAGAAGGGGAAACAGAGTTGTGGAGTGTCGGCGATTTGTCTGTGGTAACATAGTTAGTGGCAGAGTTTTGGCTGGTATTAGTTCATCCTTGAGGTTCTCTATCCCTGTGACACAGTACGCCATAGGCTTTGGTCTGCTGTTTTTGTCCTGTAAATGTCTGTAACTTGCTAATAACCATATTTGTGTTAATTAGCCTCTCATTACAACATAGTTGCAAATCAAAAACCATTCTTTGAAGATACATACATGCAAATGATTTTTGAAAGTTGAAAGTCAAGTTTAAAACTATGTAGTACAAGCTATAACTGAAGGGTTAGGAAAGGTTCAACACTAACTCTCAAGTATAAAGACATTCAAGAGGTTGTAAGCCAAACCTGCTTCTTTTTACTTGTGAGCTCAAATTTATGATAGTAATATATTACCTCATAGCATGTATCATACTGAATGATCTTCATACAGTCTGAGATCCCATATATGTAATGGGATAAAGAGAGCCCCTTATCCCCGTTGTAACAAGACTGTGCTGAGTGCTTATAGTTTCAGGGAGGAAACCATTAAGTGGTAATGCAAGCTCTTCATTTTTCATCTCTTGTTGAGCTAATCTCAACCTAGGACTCAGCTGTGGAAGAAGTGTAATGTTGGAAAATATTAGAAAAGAATATTGACAGAACCTACTTGAGCCAGCAGTGCCACTAGCTCACGCATGTTAGAATTTGCAAAAGGATGACAATGTTTTGCTTGGACAATAGGTACCTGTTACTGGCTCAAAATTCAAGAAGTACTGCGATGTGAGCAGAAGCTAGAAGGACTGAACCTCATGCACTTCAAAAGCAGGTGATAGAAAGCATTCTGCAGCACAACAAGGACTGTGTAGTAGCATCTAGTTCTCTAATATCGTGTTTTCCCTCTGAGATGGGCTTTATTGCCTAGTTGGCTGCTTCCTGTTTGCTGGTTCTTATGTGAGTTGGCAGGATTTGTTCCAGAGTATTTTACATTTCAAGTGAAGTCTTATTATGTTTAATCATAGTATTTTTCTTCCTTGTGGTGTAGGTTTGCCAGATAGTAACTATCTTTGTTATTATGTGCAGATTTTCCTGTTTGACTCCGAGATCCTCTTTCATGCATGTTGATTAATTTTATCCCCAAAGCATCCAAGTCATCACAGTCAGTGAATGTGGCCTTTATTACATGGAGTTAAGAGCCTCATAAATATTGAGTGTGTTCTTAAGAATAATGTGATGATCTTACTAGTCCCTTGATCTCTGAGATTGTCAATCTCAGAAGCTGTGTGGAAAAGCTTCTCTGGTCAAAAGTTTGGGAATTCTGTAATTATTCCTTCAGGACTTTTCAAATACCATGCCAAGCTGTAATAGGGTTAAATTCCATCAGTCAACTTTTTCATAGTTGTGCCTATTTATTATACTTTTATTCTTTATTGCTTCTGGTAGACTATATATCAGAAGCAAATAAGTTGCCCATTAGGTAGCATGGTGGGCTACTAAGTTCAATAGATGTTGTTAAAAGCTGGTGACTTTCCCCTAATATGAAATCCCATAGCTCTTGCTTGGGCTTTCAAGTGCTGAGGAACTTGTAATTGAAAGGTGTTATGACATGTCGCCTGAAACAAGTAAGGTTTGTAAAGGTCTTGAGGTTCCTTAAAACTGTTAATAAAGGCTCATGGTACCTATTCAGGAGATTCAATGGGAAACCATAATTTTATTTTACAGATAGAAATTAGGAAATTCAAAGATCAGAGCTCTTGCTGAGTTGCTTGCTTGCATCATCATTGCTTTATGTGTATTATAGACCAGGACATCATTGTACAGCTTCTACTGAATCAGATGGTACACCCAAGGTACTTACAATTCACATATGTCAAGAGATATCAGAGAGCTGTGGGCCATGGATGGAAGAGTCTGAAGGAGACAAGAGACAGTACTGGTTAGTGTAAGGGACTCTAGGAGATAAGGAGATATGACTTATTTGGTAGGCAGTGTAGCCAAAGAGTGAGGAGGGATTTGAGCAAAGGCAGTGGTAGCTTTCAGCAAGTGTTTACAGACAGCATCTATCAAACATGACGAGCATCACAGGAGAAAGCATGAAGATGTCTGTTGGAAATCGATGATGGAGGATGATGCCCTTCAGCTGGCTGAGAGAGCTTTCTGAAAATTGGCACTATGGATGTAGGGTGATGAGTGTTCTAGAAAAAAAATAATGTATGTTCAAAGTGAGTTCCACAAAGGACCTGTGAAGTGCCTAAGGCGCCACGGAAGTTAATGGGAGTTGAACAAAACGGGCCTGGACTCAGAGCCCAGAGAGGTGTGTAAGTGAGGTGAACAAATCCTCATGGTTTCCAGAGAAGTTTGGGTACAGAACTTGGTATGGACCTGTCTTGAAAATTGCATTTTTGGTGAACTGGTCTGGAATTCTTGGTCTGAAAGTCAAGAAGCAAATCTGAGACAGGTATGGGCAAAATAAAAAACCAAACAAACAACAAACCCCTAACCCATAGTTCTGAGCTCTTAACTACTAGAACCTCCCTTTGAGTTTGGTACCATTAAAATAGTTCACCACGCTATTCATAGACTGGACGAGTACTTTACGTAGAATTGGCATGCCCCTGCAGGGCTTGAATAGAAGGCATCTCATACACATTTTTTCTTTTTTTGACACATCTGTTTTCATTGTTATTTTGTGGGTGTTTCTGTCTTATGTAACCCAGCAATTTCTGTAGGGTTGCAGGGAAAGGAAGTAAAAGGGAGGGAACACTAATTTCCGTGCTTCTAGTTTTACAACAGTATAAATAATCAGGAAAGTGAGAATGTAAGGGATCCTGGATGACTGAAGGGATGTAGAATCCTTCACTTCTGAGGTCATTCCTTTGGACCTGTTGCCAGTCAGGAGTGGCTGAAGGTTTCTTTTGGAAGGCTCTTGAATGAGCTATTCAGGAGCCTCTGGTGGTCTCTTTCCAGTCTTCATGACATTGTGTGTTTCATGAAAGCTTCCAGACAAGACATGGCTGGGAACCACCATGTTATCTCTCAAAATGTAAAATGTTAGAATAAGGCATTGAGTTCTTCTGTCAGGCTGATCCTTCTAGAGAGCAATGAAGTATGTCGTGAGAGCAATGTATCTGTTCCCACCTATTCTGTATTTCTGTTTTTGAGGGAATAAATGTCAATCTTCCTTCTCCAGAACTGTTGATCTTCTACGACAACTGAAATCATTGAGCAATTTTAGCTGAAGAGAAGGGAAAGAAATACAGAAGAAAAACTCATGCCTTGCCAGACCTAAATTCAGGCTTCAGCAATATGACCATACCAGGGTTATGTTGTTGGTGAGCAATATTATCTCCTACAGGCTTTTTTTTTTTTTTTTTTTTTTTTTTTTTAAAAATACCTTTCCTGTCCTTCTGCTGGTGGCCAGCAACTGCAGTGGCTGAAGAGAACAGCAGAGGGAAAAGATCAAGGTTTATATGGAGAATAGCTGCAGTAGCAGCTTGGAGCTTGGCTGGCAGAACGAGGGAACCACATGCTGGAATGAAAATCCTTTCAGCCTTGGCATGTGATAATGTTTTTTTATTTTAAGGCTGCATTGAACCAAAGCTGCAGTAATCTATTTTACTCCTTGTTCAGGCTTCTGCCAATAATTATGTAAATAACTGAACACAGTTAATTATTTGTTTCCTAGCTTCCCATTTTCTTTATTTCTATTAGGAACTTGTCATTATTGTCTTAGAACGTGAGCCCTGTGTTCTTGGCAACATGGAAAACAAGAAGAGTGGGTGACCTGACAGAGTCAACAGGACTTCTGTCTGTGTGAAGCCTGCAGGGCTTGAATTAAACCTACCCGAAGGTTAACTTTGATTCATATGGCTGTCCTATGATTTGATGGTCTGCTCTCTCTGCATATTCTCATTTCAGAGAAGTGATCCTTTGGGAGAGTATGCCAACAAAGCTGTACAGATCTGAAAGGGGGGGGCCTTGCCCTGTTGTTGGTTTGCAATTTTCATTTCTTTCTGCCTGTCACCTCTGTATTTCATGATTTGTGCCTGTCTGGTAGTGATGACCTTGGATGTTTTGCATTTATGCTGGCATATATAGTTGCTTTAGCAGTTTTGCTACCAGGTATGCAGTGTGGGAAGTTTACAAACTACTGTGTGCTCTTGCTGTATACCTCTTCAATGAGACTTTTCATTTGAAAATGTGAGACTATGACAGGATTATTTTTTTTTGCCTTTTTTTTTCCTCAGTTTTACATTGCCTTTAGTGTTGGGTGGTTTTCTCCAACAGGCTTGTGCTTGTAAACTTTGTCCCAGCTAGAGCCACTGCAACTTGGCTGTCCCAAGCAGCACAAGTTAAATAATTTGATGTGACATCAGCTGACCAAGCTACACTACTATCCCAGCTTTAGTAATTGAGCAGGTTGGTGTATGAAATATTGGTTATGGGACAGTGAATCAGGGCTGCTTAAGCTTTGGGGCAGGGACTAATTTTGTGCAGTTCCAGGCATACTGTTGGTGCTAAATAATAATTAATATAGAATTGCAACACTACTAATAAATGCTGACTGTGTAAGTTAGGAAACCTTCTATGCAATAAGGAAAAATTATTCCTAATGCATCAATGTGGCTCATAAAGAGTGGTCATTGTATGTGTTTGTGTGTTAAGCTATTAGAACTCAAATACTGCTGCAGCTATACTAATGTTAAAACTTTTGTAATAGTCTTGTTATTTCCGTCTAGAGCCAGAAATGCTGACTAGCTTTTGGGATAACAATCTTTTATATGTTCAGGAAACAAAACACCCAAGGGCCACTGGTGACTGACAGCTACAGTGCACTTATTAAAACTGGCAATTTTTGGTCAACTCTGTCTCGGATGTGTTAGTTCCTTCTCTGACAGGGAAGAGAAGGGGGAGGACAAAAAGCGATGTAATGTGATAGTGTTAGGAGATGAGACATTTTTTTTTTCCTTTGCAATTTTTGAGGAGTTTGTAACTCAGAAGTACCAAGCAAGGTACCTGAATAATAGTGCTTGGAAGGGCAAACATTGTTCTCTCCATAATGACTTTCCTACAACAAGATATGGAAAATACTAAGGTGTTGGTTTCTAGTCATTGATCTTTTACTATAACGACAATGTGCTGAGATGCCTGAGCTTCTGATGATCAATTAAGCTATGGTGTTCGGGGCACTAAAAAGTGTGTGTGTCTGTTTTATTCCCAACTGGTATTAAGGCAAGGGAGATAATTTTTTTTTTTTTCCTCTACATGAGAGGAATCCTGGTGGTTTTGTTCATCTGTGCTTGCATACAGACTGCATAAACAATTATACAATCTCTAATGAAAAATCTTGAGTTACTGGTCAGAACGTGAGGTTGTTGGGTGCTAATTCTGGCCAAAGGTTGGGCACTTACCCACTAGTACTCCGCACAGTAAGTGTATCTTCTGCCCTTTCCTCCCTTCCTTTCTCCCCAACAGCATTTCTTAGTTGTTGAGGGAATAACTAACTTTATTTCATTTATCTCTGTGTTCTTTAATCTACTTTTTATATGTATGCAGGTGCTGGATGCTCATGAGCAGTTTGCAACACTTGCCTAGCACGTACTGCTGTGTGCTTGCTGGCTCTGTGGTGTACTTTAAACTGTACAGAAGTACTGAAAAAGCAGTACAATTAATGAGTTTGTTTCTCTTGCCTACGTCATTACAGCAGGGTCTTGGTAGGACTGCTAAAACTTAGGGTCATTTGCAATTTCCTTCATAAAACATATATTTTTAGGTAGTCATAATTTGCACCTCTTACATGTTGGCAAATTCCAGCTTGGCAGAAATGGGTATTGCTCGCAGTTATTTTCTGAGCTTAGATGTGTGACCAGTTTTGGAAGCTAGTGCACTGTTTTATATGTGCTTTAACACCCAGGAAATTGGGTAGACCTTTTGCTACTTAAGTTTTGGTCATACTCTTGAGACACTGGGGTTGGGGGCACTGGAGAAGTGGGGCATCTTTCTGAACCTGCATGTCTCAACAGTTACAGATGCAGTGCAGGGAGAACAGCTGTGCTTCTTAGAGCTTATTTCTAGTGAAAACACATTTGTTGAGTTGCTGCATAGTGCCCTTCCAGGGTTTTTTCGTGTCTCAAGTCATGCTTCAGTAAAGCTCTTAGAAGCTAAAACAGTTTTCCAAGTAGGGTTAAAATTACTTTTGTCCTTAAAGGTGTGCTAAGATGCGTGTGATATTAAGGCATATTTTTGGCAGCTATTCAAGGTGCAGTGGGTATACTTTAAGTTATTACAAAGCTGCCAAAATTATCAGGTTTTTGGACTGTGGATCAATAGGGATTGCAACAGTAGCTGAAGAGAGAGGTAAATCACTTTTGCTCTGCATTTCATTGTTCTTGTTAAACTTCTTTTTCTCATTTGAAAGTGACTCAAAATTAGTAATGCTTCTGTAGTCATCTTATGTTCAAAAATATATAATAGTATAAATGTCAAACTCTGTACATCATTGCAAGCTTACATTTGCCTCATAAGTGTACATTTAAATCAACTTGCATTGCTGAAAGCCACTTTACTTAACAAGAATAAATTAGCAGTAGAGCTAATGCTTGAATAAAAACACAAGTTATGTGAGTGGCTGGATAGAGGTTTCTACCTGTAAGCTCATGCAATACAATTTGAATGAGGATTTAACCTTCCTGATTTAAATATTTTATTATAAATATTTTATGTTATACCATCCCTTCTATGTGAATAGGAAATATGTTCATCACCATTTAGGAATTACTGGACTTTGTAACCTGACGATGTTTGGCTTTATTCCCTCAAAGACTCGTGCAACTAAAGTACAAACTGCTTCAATCTTGAGTGGGAGAGATTTCCTATGCAATTGCTGTCTGTAGCAAGAGGTTTGTGTATACAGAACAAGCCCAGCAGTGCGAGAGTTTAGTTTGTCTAGGTAGTTGTAGACATTCAGCCTCTGGTCTCTGTGCAGAGACTGCCAGAAAACAACAGGTAGTATCAGTCGTGGTGTGGACATCACTAGTAAGTAGATTTAAATCACTGATCTGATAATTAAGCTGTTTGTAAATTTCATTAATCACACTTTTTGGCTGGCAAAACCAATATTTTTCAGCACTTCAGTTTTCTTGGTAGATTAAGACAAATACATAGAACTTTTTGCTTGCCTGAGTTTGGCTTTAGTGAAGGAAGCTGGTAAGAAGAAAATTTATTAGCAGCACAGTTTTTCCACTGTTTTCAGGGATTTCTTTTGTTCTGCAGGAGTAAGGTTTGCTTTTTCTTTTTTTTATCAATGCTATTGACATAATACAGAAGATCACTGTTTGCAGCTTCCATTCGAACATGTGGACTCCAGTTGCCTCTGCTAGTATTGAGTCCTAAAGACAGGATACCTAAAATACAGATCTTATGGTCATGTAGAAAGCTTCTATTTTAAAAAAATAGGTTTGAAAGTATGGTGTTTCTAAAATATATCTGCTGCTTTATAATTACACACTTTAGATATTAATACATATAATTTTGAAAGTATAATTTAGACTCCAGTAGGTAGTATCATGACAATTTTAAGGTAGGTTTAAAAAAAAATTGTACCTAAATACCTAAATAAGAGCAATTTTCTTAGTTATATTCTTGGGCTTAGTCTGGAGGACCTGATCCTAGACTCTGGTGTGTTTTTTGTTTGGGTTTTTTTTCCCTTTTAATCCAGAATGCAATAGAGACTGGATTGTTCTGCCTGTTAAAGAAACAGTCCCAGGGTGCTTCTATAAGATTTCAAGGCTAGAGGGAAGCAAGAGCACACTTTGGGTACTGTTAGGGTACAAGGTACGGTTAGAAAAGAGTCTCTTGACAGCTCTTAAAAAAAAAAAAGCCAGGTAGTAAAAGACTTGGTTGGTGGTAAGCTGAAAGAGTACAGCACCTGCAAGTGTTCGGGACGAAGCGTCAGTCTGTGTGTGTGGTGGCGTGTTCACACACAGATTCCATACTCTCCTGCTCTGTATTTCTTTTAACAGATTAGTTTCCCTTTAAATCTAGGATAGCGTCTTTCCAGTCAAAATTGCTTTGCGGCATGTGGTTTGCTGAGGGGAAAGCAAGTAATTTTTTGTCTACCAAAGGATCATGCCATGTCAGCTGTCTGATCCCCCTGTAATTTTGCCGCGGACCACTGTTCAGTACCCCTGCTGCTGAGACTGCAGCTGCATGTGCCCTTTAAGTTTAGCATGGGTGCTCAGGGGGTCCTCACTCTTTCTTTCTCTTTCCTTCTCTCCTTCTCCCAGGCTCTCACTTGTGTGTAATCAAATTAAACAGTGGCACCAGCCCCAGTGGAGAAGAGCTCCTCTGTTAGAAAGCTGTCCCTCTAGAATTTGCACACAGATTTCATCATTTGCACCTGCCGTTGCTGGCTGCTGGTATGACCTTGTGTGCCAGCAGCCTGTGCTGATAAGTGTTGCCTGTTCCTTCTATCTCAGTTAATAGTTTTAAGGACACTTAATTCCTTGCCAGTCTTCTAAAGCTTGTCTTTGTCCATAAACACTCTGCATTATATTTTTACAGGGTCCAGTTGCAGAATGCTTTCAGAGCATGTAATGAAAGCTAGAAAGGGCAGCGTTATGAGGTTTCTGTTAAATACATAAAGAAAGGCAGCAACCCAAATCACCAGCAATTGCTGTCAAGTCGTAACTGCGCAAGGGTGCTGGGTCATTTGAGACAGTAGCAGTCACTTGTGGAACACTGCAGACTTCTGTTTGAAACCCACTGTAAGTTGGTAAAGCCTCTCTTGCTGTTTCTATTCAGATCTTCTGGGCATTGTGCCTTCTCTGGGGTACAGGGCTGCTGCCTTTTTCCCCATGCGGGACCCAATGTGCCAGACACCTGCCTTGGCAGCTGTGCCTTGTTGAGTAGGATCGAGGTGCAGCAGCACGCGAGTGCGAAATGGCCATTGGGCTGTGAGACTGGCCAGTTCTGCCTGCTCTGCACAAGTCCTTCCACCACACATTTCACTGATGAACCCCTTGGAGTCAAACCAATGCTTTTTCAATGTGGAAATTTGAAACCACTGCCTCCATTGGTACCTACAGGGTATTTCCTTATGTCATGAAGCCATCTCATTTAAATATTTTACACTTCAAAGTATTCACTTGTTTCAATCCAGGATTCTTTGGTTCCACACAGACTTTGTATCCACTCTTTCTATCATTGAAAATCATTGAGACAGCATTGTGCAGTGGAGCTTTCTAAGAGCCCTACTTAGACTAAGCAGCAAACTGTGGCATTTGGTTTCCTTTGGGGTTCCTTGCTGGAGTCCCCCTCATTGTGGATAATTTTCGGGTGAAGTTTTCATTTGGGCAGTGGATGTTGCACATCTCACTGGTGGGTTTAAGAGAGGTAACTGTACCCATGGAAGAGTGGATCTCTGTGTCAGAATTGGAGAATGTTGATGGAACTGAACAGGGTGCAGCCTGCTTTGTTGCTTCTGCTATTGCACTGTTAAAAACATTAATTTTTAGCTGCTAAGTATCTCCTGTTGGTGATTGCTAAATGTAGTTATGTACAAGCAAGCTCAAACAATGGAAAATATATGAAATACGAACCCTTTCTTTGTGCTTGGGTGGGAACATTCATCTTGCTTTGGGGAGGAATGTTCACCTCACATTTCCGAACATTGTATTCAGCAGATGAGCCGTTTCCTCCTTCTCCTTCAGATTTTGGTTTCTCCTTTGGAGACAGGGGCTGAGAGGCCATGCTTAGATGGACTGTTAGAGTAATTATCAAAATGAACAGGCATGGTTTTAAAGATGCTGTTGTGTGATTTTATTGTTATTGAGTGGAGGGGGGTGGAAATTGGCTTGGTTCTTGTTCTGTTTTTCCATAGTTCACTCTATTGACATGTAGATCAGCAAGAGTCATGTTGGGAAAGAGCTGCCTTTTGACTCTAACGGTGTCC
The DNA here is from genome assembly GCF_964188355.1 of Buteo buteo. Classification (NCBI taxonomy): domain Eukaryota; kingdom Metazoa; phylum Chordata; class Aves; order Accipitriformes; family Accipitridae; genus Buteo; species Buteo buteo. Next base: position 38,356,546 of record NC_134177.1, on the reverse strand, counting down.
CCAGCTGGTAAGAAGACTGAAGGAACCTCAAAAAAAAAAAAAAAATTCTACAGCTGACAGCCTCCTGTCAAGTGGCATATTTGCAAATATTATGGAAATGTTCATGTTGCTAACTGAGTTTTATCTTTGCTGGGTGACTCTGTCACTCTGTTAAATGGCTGAGAGAAACCTCCTTGTACAGGCATGGGCATAATTTCACACATCCTAAGGTAATGAGAGTAAATTACGGGGAAACTTCGTTCCTAAACAGTTGGTCTCAACCCAATTTCATGGAAACTTTAACAACAAAACAAATACAAAACCTTAAAAAAAAAAAAAAAGCCCTTAAAAATAGAGCTGAGGTTAAAAGGAGACTGTGTCTAATTTTGTTAGCATTGTGGTCCTAATTTGTCGCTTCTGGTGACTTGAATTCCTCACAAATTGCTGGTTTGTCTGCAGATCTGTAATTCCCACATGCTGTAATTTTGCCCTTAGAAATGTTGGCCACTGGCAGCTCTCTCTTTCGGAGCTGGAATTTTGAATGTTTTAAACTCCTCAGCATGGTCTTTTTCTGATTAATCTAGGTGGAGACGCTTGCCTCTCAGCGAGGACTGAGAAGCTGTCTGTTGTGGTGTAACAGAAAGCCCTGAGAAGGCAGTGGGAATGGGCAGGGTGCTGGGGTGCAGAAGGTGCCTGCTCTATGTGTAAAGCAGGCGCTTGGATTGCATGTTGGCTGTAGAGAGAAGTTTGTGTTCTTCGGCAGCAGGGTAACCATCCAGCAGAAGGCTGTGCTGGAGAACCAGGCTGTCCTCTTCTAGGGCACTTCAAAATGTGAGATCAAGAGGTACTGCAGGAAAAATTCTAAGGTGTTTGCTGTGAAAAATCCAAGAATCCTCCAAATAATGTGCTCTGCTCTTTAATTCCTATCAGCTAGTGGAAGGGTCAGATACCGCTATGAGCCTTTGGCTGGTTTGAAATCACTAGCTACATGCTTTGAGTTTCAGCTAGCACCCAGTCTCTCATTTTAGGGCACATGTTTAATTGTTATGTCATAAACTGAAAGAATATATCATTTATTATGAAGTCCAAAAACTTGGAATGCTGAGATGAAAGGAGGGATGGATCTAAGTTGCACTTTCATCTGGTTTTCATCATTTCAGTTCGATTTCATCTTGGTGGTTTGTTGTTGTTTTTTTTTTTCTTTTTTTTAGGACCCCTGAGAAATTAAATCTTCTTTGTTGTTTGCTTTTTACATCAATTTTATTCTCTGGGTGTCCCCTGTTGTTGTTATAACCGTTACTATACTCATAGCCTTAGTATGGATTTCTCAAGTAAGAGGACATGACAAGTAAATGCAATTAACTGAACTATTCAGCGCTTCAAGGGCTTGTGATGTAACCTAACCTGTGGATGGAGGTCAGTCTTGAAGTGCAAAGATACTTTAAGCTTCAGATATTTTTATTTTTCTGCTCAGCTCTAAAGTTTAGTGGATGCTTACTAAAGTAGTCATGGATGCTTCTTAAATCTGAAATGTCTGGGGAAGGCTTTTTGGTTATACACTATTTATGTATTATTTCCATTTACAGTTAGGAATTGCAATTAAGGACACTGTTGTGCTGTGTTCTGTGCAGACGAGTAACAGCAAGGACTGTTGGGAGAACGGAGCTCTCTGCTTAGCACATGGATCACCTGTGCCATACCTATATGCACTAATTCCTTCACTGGCCTTTCCGTCTGTGTAATAGGGATATCTCTGCTCTTGGCAGCCATCAGCCAGTAAGGCTGTTATCTCTGCTTATGCATCGTTATCTCTGCTTCTGGACAAATTAATGGGGTTCTATGTTGTTTAATGTGAAGCAGAAGACTGGGCCTAAGCAGTTTGCAGGATGCATATGTGGTGCAGCAGCAGCCGTAACAGTGCTGCAGTGCACTTCTGTGCAGTGCCTGGTACAGCGAGAAGGCAAAACCGTATTCTGTAATTTTATGAAAGAAGAGTTTGTAATTTAAGCAAATGCTTTACTTGATAGGCTGCAACCATTTATTTTTGAAACATGCTCTGAAATGTTAGTAGTGGGTTTGTACAAAAATGTTTGATTGTGAAGGAGGAATGTTTATTTTGGGTTGAAAAGTTTCAGAAAGGAAATGTTATTCATATCTTGATCAAAGTTGAGAAATGTGAAGTTTATAAGGAAAGTAGCTCGGCTGAGGTCTGTTCATGTTAGTGTGAATACAGGGCAGTTGCAGAGTGTTTATACTGTACAATGGAGATCAAGATTTACTAGTCTATTTTCCTGTGTTAGAAAGGATAAATGGAAGAAGGAACAGAGAGCTCAAGCTAGGTTTTGGACACTGCCATGCAGTATTGATGTTTATATTACAGCAGAGTCCTAAGGTCCACAAGAGCGGATCCTATTGCAGAAGTCGCTGTGCTCTTTAACCGTGCTGCATCCCTGTAAGTGGTGCTGAAAGCAGGACAGCAAAGAGAAAGAGGATGGGGAGGAGGCTCAGTCATGTCAGGGGACTTCAGCAGGAATATGTGAGAAACACAGGTGGCCCATGTTCCAGAGTGACCGTCCTGTGTGCTCTTGGATAACGGGGCACAGCCTCGCCAGCTCTGCTTTCCCACCTAGCATAGCAAGACTGTCTAGTCTATAAGAACTCCTCACAAATAATCAATATTCACAGTGGTCCTGTCAGTTAGTTGTTTATTTTTAATATCATAATGTTGGTGATGAAGCTGCTGTCTTGCCTTGTGTTTGGAAACTGAGAACAGCAACTAGAAGAGGTCGATCCTGAAATGGCTTCTCGGAGAAACAAAGGCATCTTTTCATCTACCTACTCCAGTTGTTTTCAAGCTGCTAGAAAAACACTGATGCTCCCCTAGCTGCCTCTTGTTTGGCGAGTGCTTTCCATCGTGGCAAAGCACCATGCTTCTGCAAATGAATAGGCAGTTAATTTGTGAATGAGTTGACTTGCATACCTAATTTCCTTTCACACCTCTTCTTTGCAGCTGATGTTAGCGTGTATTAAAACATAAAGCTTTCCCTGCTATGCTGAGAGAGAGTGGGGGTGTGTGTGAAAGGGAGAAAGAGGATAAGGGCTTTTAAGTAAAAGTATGATGCTGGATGGCATTTAAATACCTGTACTTTAACAGAAATTGATGATGTAATATGAAGGACTTGGAGAGGAAATTGATGCAACTCAGAACACTTTGGGAGGCTCTGGAACTAGTCTGTATCTAGCTAGAGCAATGGAGGCAAGGATTAGGACATGTTTCTGGTGAAATAACATGTGTTTGGTCATTTCTGAAGGCTTATTTGAATATTTGTAGGCAGTAGCATTGTTAATTTTGTCTTATAAGGCAAATTAGTTATTGTTTTCTGCAGGGAGGAGAAAGTAAAGCAAAACCACGCATTCCCCTTTCCCTCTCCTTTCCCTTCCAGGTGCTTTTGCCCCCCCTCTAACTGTGGCCGTGGCCACACAAGTACTTGCTTTGGCAGCTGACTTGGGGAACAGCAGCAAGTGGGTCAAGGCAGGGCAGGTAGGTGGGAATAAGCAGCTGATAAGCAAGGTACTGGGACACTGTGCTGATCAGATGAGAAGGATAAAGCAATTAAATTTTTGTGGGAGTAAAACCCCAGGCAAATAATTTGTCTTTTAACAGACCAGATAGCCATAGTAGTATTTTGGTAGCAAAGCAAAAGGCAGAGGTTTTTATTTACTTTTAGCTTTACAGGCGCAGGGCTTGTTTCGCAGAAGTTACATGAAAAAGAGGGTGTTGAGTTGGTCAGGATAGAATCATAGAATCATTTAGGTTGGAAAAGACCTTTAAGATTGAGTCCAACCATAAACCTAACACTGTCAAGTCCACCACTAAACCATGTCCCCAGGTGCCACATCTATATGTCTTTTAAATATCTCCAGGGATGGTGACTCAACCACTTACCTGGGCGGCCTGTTCCAGTGCTTGATAACCCTTTCAGTGAAGAAATTTTTCCTAATATGCAACCTAAACCTCCCCTGGCACAACTTGAGGCCATTTCCTCTTGTCCTATCAGGATACCTGTCAAAGGGACAGAAACAATGAGTTGTTTTCTTGTGTTCTCCTTTCATTTGTCTGTCTATTAACCTGTGGCCTTGTTGTCTTATGTCTGAGCAAGTTTTTTGTCTTAGAAATCATCATTGTTCTGTTTGTAAAAAATAAATAAAAGGGTGGTGGGTGGTGTCTGATGGAAACTTATACCCTACAGACAATAACTGCCACAACTACAGCCACAATAATGAGCAGGCCTTTCAAGTTTGCCGTGAAACTTAGAAATAAGTACTTTTTTGGCGGTGATTGAGTTGTATTCTGGGTTTGGAGCCTGTGCTTTTTCTGTTTTGGGGATTTTCTGCACAACTACGTGGTTTTGTAGAGTTTAGTCTTAAAGAATTCAGTAACTGCAGTAACAGTGTTTCTTCAAAAAGCTGCAGCATGAGGCAGAGTGTATGCTGTTGTCAAATGGCAAGCTAAAACAAGACAAATGTCTGCTGGTGACTCCAAAAAGATTTGCCTTCCGTGGAGCTTCTGTGAAGCTTCTGCTTTCATTGCTGAAGTGCGGAGGATTCTCATGACTCCATCTGCTTTTATTAACTTCCTTCAGTCCTATTTTCAAGATGATAATCTTTACCCTGAGTTGGCCCATTTGCCTAAAACTTGCTGTAAAAATGAGTACTTAAATATTACATAAGCAAAAAGTTCATTGGAGAGTACGTAGTAGGGAAACAAGAAATCTTTTGCATGTATGTTTAAATAGTGCTTGCAGTATGACTGCCATTAGGTTTAGACTATTTTGTTGATGCTGTTGCTCCACCACAGCAGAAATCTCACTCCAGCTGCGTATGTGAAGGGTGTAAATATCAGAACTAGCAATTTTCTTCAAGCGTTTTCTTTGCATTTGAATGGATGCAAAAAAAAAAAAGGCTTCTGATCTGACAAGCAAACCTGATGATGGCTCTAGGAAAACATTTTTTTGTTGTTTTTGTTTTCAAAGCAATTTCTGCAGTTTTTCTCCACTTCTCTCTTGCACAATTTAGCTGAATGGAGATGTTTTATGCCTCTAGCACATAGCAGGATCCTCATGTCTATAGATGTTTTATGCAGTCTTTTCTTTTTGCAGTATCCTAGGGTGGTGTGCCTGAGGTGAATATTTTTTTTTCCTCTTCATCCCACAAAAGTGGGATTAATAACAATATAAACCCTAGAAAATTACACAAAAAAGAAGGTAGGAGTAGGATGGAATATATCTGCATTTGACAAATGTCTTTGTCATTTCTGACACCTGCATCTTCTAACATCTAACATCATCTGTTGTCCCTGAATATCTGCAGTCCTTCTCTGGGCCCTTAGAGCATCAGAAGATAGGGAACGGCAGTTTGTGACCCTACTTACAAGGAGATAAATTAAGGGTGTTCTCTGAAATTACAGGTAATTTAAAAGTAATTGCAAGAGATTTCTCTCAGTCTCTGCCATTTCAGGTATTTTCTTTCCTGTGGCAGACACTTGATAGGAATGCAGCTAAGTAAAGAAAGAAGTGTGAAGCCAGTTCAAGACTGGATAGGGTTATGTGTGTATTTTTAAATAATGGTCATATAAAAGTCAAACTGCTGATTGTGTTTCTGAACACAGAAGGAAAACCCACTATATTTGGGTTCAGTTGTAGTATGCATGGAGCAGTTTGGATTCCTCAGCGTCAGCTCCATCACAATGTGGGAGCAAAATGAGCAGGAGACGAAACAAAATCAAATCCGTTGCATGGGAATTTGATTTGACATGAAAGGCAAGTTTCCTAATTGAGGGAGGAGCAGTCTAGATACTCTAGCAGCAGAAAAAAAAAGTTAAACTGATTTAGAGAACAATTTTTTCTGAATATATATGTATCTTACAGTCCTAGTAAATATAGCATTTTAGGATTTGGTTGTACTTTCATGTAGAAATCTCTCTTGGTTAAAATAGTGCCTTGAGAAAAGGACAGATGGTAACTCTTTCCCAACTCAACTTCTGTAGTGAATAAACGGATGAGTATGATCCTTCTGGCTATTAGCAGTGATATGTATTAGGAGGCTGCTAATTTTCCATGGATTTGCTATGTGACTTAGATTTCTTGCAACACTGCAGCACTGCGATACATAGTAAAAAGCAGTAGATACGTGACAGGCACTTCTCCAACCATTTTTGTTTTCTGTCCAACTTTTCAAGAACAACCAGCTATGTGACAGTTCCTCAAAATTGCTTCAATTTCCTTGAGGATCACCAGGTGCCTTCTAAGCATGCCTGGGGTATTTCAAGTGAGGTGTTAATAAGACTCATTTCCTAGGCAGATTGGTGTTCCAGATTTATATATGCACTAGCACAAATTATTTTCCCCTCAGTAACTTCTAGTTTTCTGTAAATTTTTGATCCTTATGAAATTTAAGTCTGTGGTTGGGGACTGCAGGAGTCTGATGAAGAAGTATGAACAAGACTTTCAAGGTGATCTACTTCTGAGTTTTTGTTCCTTATTAATTACCATTGTTGTAATGAACAGGTGGCTAGTATAGTGAGCAGAAGTAGCATAAAGAGCAGTTTTTCATATTTCTAAGAAATGCATGGCAGGTAAAGAAAGCCTACTGGTTTTTTTCTTTTCCCAAACCACTTGCATTTGATTCTTCCTCACCAAACCACCACCAAATCAGTGCCAAACCAGGCAGAGCACAGCGAGTGTAAGGCTTTGCAGTTGTGCACAAATCTCTTTCAATTTGCCAGAGAGGAAGAAATTGGACAACATAGGTGGAATTCTTTTTTGTTTGATTTCCTTCCTCTCATTGCTGCTGTAATGAACACGTGAAAATTACCTCTAGCAAAACACTTAAGCTGAGATATAATCTGCCAAGGGAGTTTGGGCATACAGTACCTGCTTAAAATAACAATAAATTAGACAGTTGGATGCCGTGTTCTCAGTGCAGCTTTGAAAGTCTCTGGCTTGAAGTATAATTACAAATAAGATTTAAACAATGCCATTTATTTACAAGCTTGCTATGAGTCATGAATTGCATCTTTCTAAATTAACAAAAAGATTAATTTTCTCTTGTTTTCATTTCCATCATCCCCGATACCTTGGGGGGAATACCTTACAGAGTAAATGACTTCTGGGACCCCATCCGAAAACCATTCCAATGCGGAGGTTGGTGAGGAATGCTGCAGCTTCCCTTGGTAAAGTGCGTACCTCCTGGGAACACCTGGCATGCCTGTTCAGACCTGTACAGAGCTATCTGCTGGTGTTTGGGTGGCATTCATGTCTGGTTGTTGGACTGACTTGAAAGCACCCTCGCTAGATTGGCATTTGCCTGTTTAAAAATAAAGTTCTTTGTGCTATGGTAGCTTGCATATCTATCTTGTCAGGTCCTTGTGGATTTACCTACCATCTATATATGCTAAAAGATGTTCAGTGGTGAGCTATATCTGTACTATGGTGTGTTCTGCACTTCTATCCAGACCAAACTTCTCTTGGTTCAGCACTGAAGGGTTGACATAAGCAGTGGTCAGCAGGTGCTCTACAGCCCAGCTTCCCAGCAAATACCTTGCACACCATGTGGGTACTTGGAGTCAAGCATGGTTCCAGCCAATATCATGAGCAGAAGGAATAAAGGCTTTTGGGCATGAGACACTTACGCAAGATCTTAAGTCTACTCTCTACCTGTAACATGTATACCCCCACAGCAGAATGCTTTACAAGAAGTTTCTTTTATCTGAGAATCACTTTATCTGATAGCACTGATTTTGGTGCTCAGAGTTTGCAGTACTTCCTGAATCCTCATTCACTTTAAATTTAGTGACCACACAGGCACTTCGCAATACTTCTCTGAGTTACTTTTAATACTCGGACAGCATTGAGGGTTTTTTTTTCTCCTTTGCCTCAGACTTGCACTGTTTTTTTTATTTCATACCCTCTTCATTATGCAGCGTTCTAATGGGCATACAACTAAGATGCTTTATTTTCTGCCCAACATCTAAATCAAGAATAAATGATCAAAAGGATTGACATATGTCCTAAAAGAAGTACCTTTAATACCAGTGACTGATGTGCAGGACCATAGAACGTGGATTGCTGTTCAGATTGAGGACTGGTTTGCCTTTTAATTTTAAAATGGATCTTTTATTTTTCTTCTCTATTCAGTGAGAAAGGATGTTCACAGGACCCCAACAGGCTGTTTCTTCAACGGGAGCTCTGCCTTTTTATGTTCTGTACAAGTGTGGTGACTAAGCATTTTCTTCCTGACCCCTTCTCTTCAGCTGTTTAGATATTTCTATGCAAAAGTAGGATGTGGGTAGGGAGGGATTATTTCAGTGGTAGTCTCTTATGTGCAGCACCTGTGTCTAATCTTGATTGTCTCTGAGGATTTAAGTTTTCCACTTCACACATAAAAACATCCTGAGATAAGGCAGTGAGAGTTAGAGACTCTCTATCCCGAAAGTCATATTTTATTGGCCAGCTATGAAACTTCAGGTTATTAAACATCATTGCAAGAAATTTTGGTAGGTCTGTTTTTCACCAAAGTAGTTTGGTGTTTTATCTTACTAAAAGACTGACAATATTGATTAACAGAAGTGAGAGTTGTAACTGACAAGATAATGCATGCACTTCTGAGTTTATAGATACAGTGGAGTAATACTGCTGGTTTGCTTCTGTATAGAGAGGAAAAGCCACTATGGCTGGCTTCAGAATGCATATAGCTGTTCTGAAACAGGAAAGTCACTCTGGAATGAAATGTGGCCACTATGACCAAAATAAAAGAACTTCAGCAATTCCAGTAAATGAAGACATGAATTGCAAAGGAAGTAGTTTCTTTTAAGCGAAGGGTATTTTGTAAGTCAGTCTCTAGGTTATTCTTTATTCCCCTCACCCATTACCGTTTTAATCTGTTGGCCGATTTTGGCCACACTTGAAGAAGGAAGACGTCTCAAAGATGCAGTGCTGCTAGAGGTTTCATAGAAATTTGGAGCCAGGGAAATGAGGGAGTCCCTGTAACATGAGCTTAATGTTTATTAGATGTGAAAGAAACCACAAAGGCAAAAGATTTTGAACATCCGCCACCTCTGAAAAAGCTTGGAGAATGCTGTCTCAAGACATAAAGCCATAGGAAAGCAGGGTTCATTAGTTCTGCTTTTAGGAAATAACTTTTTGCTATAAACTTGCTGTGAACTGCCTTGTGGGACCTTGCCAAGCCTTTCTTTGAAAAAGATGTGGGCTTCTATGAGCTATGTGCTGCGGTTAACTCTTGATCTTGTGATTAGCTGTCCTGACTCTGAGGTGCACCTGTCATTAAGGAATTAATGCACATTCATGAGCAGAAGCTTAACAAATTAGAGCCTTTTACTGTTTATAGTTAAGGGGGGAAACCCAAACTCCTTCTCCAGCTAGCTATATTGCAGTGTCTCTTGAAACGAGTGGAGGCTATGTCCTTTTTTTTTCCCTTCTACTGCAATGTTAATTATCACAAATTAAAGTGTAGGTGACTTGCTGACAGCAATTTTTAAAAAAATCGGACTCTTGAGAAACGAAGGGTTCAATATCACCCTATTTTTAAAAAAAAACAGAAAACTTTCTGTGCAAGGTGAAGGAAGGGTTCTTCTGTGTCCTGGAAAGAATGTACAATTATTAATTTTTTTCCCAGGTTCCTGTACTCATCTATTTTTTAAGAAATTCATTACTGAATGCCCCGAGGGGTAGTTCATGGAATTTGGTATCGCTTTGAAATTCACGCAATGAAGTTAGAGTTAGTACTGTATTTGTCACTGGATGATCTTGAATTGAAGTATGGCATCTAACACTCCTAGCATGCTGCAGGAAGAGCTAGGGTTCATCTTTGGCAAAGGAGGAAGCCTACTCTGGTGGATAGCAGTCCGTGCTGAGGTTCGGGGGAAAGGTAGGGAGCTTAAGTCTCTTTCTGGGCTATGCTGCTCAATTAGTTATACATGAGCTCAGATGTATCGTCGCATCGCTCGCTGTTTCCCTTTCCCCATATTTAAAACAGGTAATGATACTGACCTGAATGATAAATGCTTAGTACTTTCTAGATGAAAAACACTATAGAAAAGATGTTTCCATTTACACAAGTCTTGTTAAATTCCCAAGTGCTTGTTAATACAATTCCATTGCAACATTTCTCACTAGTGACTATGCTCACTATGGTGTGTTTATCCACAGGAAATGTTTCCTTTTCTTCAACCCTAGTCTTTCCTTCAGAGTGGCAGTAAATTTTTTGATTCCTTGTTTTGCCTTGCAACAGCTAAAACACAGGCAGGCCTGTCAGCTGTGTCCTATCACAGATGCCAGTTACTGCGAAATCAGACCTTTGATCAAAGGCCTTTATGTTTGCAATATCAGAGGCTCAGCAGCCTTTATCACCTACCCACAATCTACAAATAAAGTTTGAACATGGAAAGTGGTTAAAATGGGTCTGCTTTACCAACATAGAAATAAAAGCTGCCCTAAATCAGAGAGACTCTCTCTCCTAATAACAGCAACAAAAAAAATGTTCCTGTCTGTTTATTTGGGAAGCACATGTCTTATAATCTTCCTTCTCCTAATTTCCCTTTCATCTGGGGCTCTTCTAAGCACTTCACAAGAACATAACAACCAAGCCCTACTGTATCTGTGACACACATGATTATTGTTATTATCTTCATTAGGCTAATGCAGACTCTGAAATTCTGCATGATCAAATAACTTACCCAAGGTTAAATAGTAAGGTAGTGTCAGGATTGGGAACAGAGCAGTCCTGTCTCTTAAGCCTGGGTTGAACTCAGGTTTTGCTAACGTGGGTGTGTTATTTAGGAGTGTGTATCACTGTGGTGTTACCATAGCCCTTCTTATAGAGGTCCTGTGGCAATGCAGCTAGGCAAAACCCAAAAATGTTGCTGTGGAGGGTCTTGTAGCTTCAGAAATTGCTACACGTTGCACCGGACAAAACACTCTCTAAATAAAACAGGGCAAGCCCTGCTTGTGCTATGAGGATTTCCTGGTATCGTTGTAGTCACATGGCTACACCAATGACCCCTTCCAATTATAGAGAAGCCCTAGCTGTCAGGCTTATTTTAGTGCACTCTATTCTCATCTAAGTATACACCCCCATGCAGGTATAAGGTTTTATACACAGATTTTGCCACTGTATCAGCCATGGAGCTATTGTAGAACATAGTAAAGTCTTTAATAGGTCATATTTAAGAAGCTAGACTGATGCATTTAAATATCTTCTGTGGTAACTCCAAAGCTGGTTTCTTTTCTCTTTTCCCTAATAGTGCTGTGGGTAAGCCCTGGGTTCCTTAACAAGCTTTTGTGCCCCACAGAGATCTTCTTTGAATACCTGTGTGCCTTCCTAATTAACTGTACAAAGCCACTTGCCTTGTCACCTAGATGAATTTAAGGACACATTGCTTAGAATAAGTAATGCAGCCGTGGACAGTTGGGCACCATGCTTGATCATTTCCTAGCACATCTTGACCAGGACCCAGAAGGAAATACAAATGCTTAATGCATTTCTGTGGGAGGTGCGTGCACACCCATGTGTGTGTGCATGTATGTGTGCAGAGGAGGAGAGTCGCATTGCTTTGTGCTCAGGGAAAGATATTTTCAATTGGTGGGAGATGTTGGAGTGGGCAATGTCAGATAGGCATTTCCACTCATACACAGATAAGAAAACACCTTTGTTCAGAAGACTGCAGTGGCTGCTTTAAATAGTTATGGAAGAAAACACAAGAGGGTTCCAGGAGCTTACACTAGCCACATGTAGTAATATACCCGCAAACATCATCTGTGGGAAAAATGTCTCCCTCAAGTCACATGGTGATATGAAAAAGCTCCTCTAAACAGAATCTTTTGATTTATTTACATCATGCATGTAGTAGGATTCTTGCATAGGTCAATGCACTTGTGATGGGAGAGTTCCCCAAGTGAATACCAGAATGGGGAGAGGGAAGGAGGAAGGGAATATGCGTTGGGTATGAGAAGCTGCTGTACAGATTGTAGTGCCCTCTGGATCAGGAGATGGGTGAGACCCATAAAGTCCTGGTTAGGATGCTCTAGAGAGAACAGGGAAAACAGGTGAATGAAAGGGAGCAGCATGCAAGGGTGGCCTTAGAGTAGCTTTATTCTCCTTCCTTTATGCAGGATGACAGACTCATAAACCTACTTACCACGTTCAGCAGTGGTGTCTCAGAGACGTTTAAAGCATATATTTAACAGTAAGGGCCATTCTGGGATTACTAAAGTTAGGGTAGGTATTTTTATCTGCAGCCAAAAGCTTTTTCATCTGGAAGTTAAAACAAGAAGATTTAGGTAGCTGCTTGAAATCACAGGGCTTTGGAGTTTTTTTACAGATTTCCTGTCATCTTAGAAGTGGGCTGCAGCACCAAGTTTGCATTACAGTTTTATCCAGGTTTTAATTGTGGAGGGTATGCTATAGGCAATTCCAGCTTTTCCTGCTTTTGCACTTAAAGCCTCAGGATCCTATCCAGGTCTAGGTCCCAGAGGGAAATTCATGTAGTGGACATTAACTAATATTGCAGAGCCGCTTTTTAAAATTGGCATGCAGCTTGTCAGGAGTGCTGGAGATGTGCTCATATACCCCCATCCCGACATGAAGCTGATTACCAGAACTCTTTATTAGCCCAGGACCATGACAGTAGATGTGTTGTGCTTTGACTGAGAAACTGGTGGTCCTGCACAGCAGAAACCTGCCTGGAATGTGCCTGATGTTCCCTGCCGGGCTGCTTTACTACCTGCCTGCTGTTCTTCTCCAGGCCACTCTGTACAGGGTACCTCTGCATCTGGAACCTCCCCTGCATTTTATAAAACGTTCTTTGTAGTAAAAAAGAATAGAAAGCTCCTTACAATTACATACAAGTATGCCAGCGTGCCCTGGACAGCTTGTGATGTTCCAAAATAGCTTCAAGGCATTGCTAAGCAGAAGCAAAATGCAAATGAGAAAAGAGATGCAGTCACTTGGAAGTATGTCCAATCTGAGTACATATTTCTAAAGATTTGATAGAAATCTTCTTAACTGGAGAAATTAGCTGTCATCTGCTGTAAATCACCAGTCACTAATTACCCCAGTTGTTCACTCATATCTCAGTCTTCTGTTTCACAAAAGTGTGTGTGGCTATAAAAGGGGAGGGAGTGGGTAAAAAATCCTCACTCACTAGAGTTTGTGACACTGGAGAATATAGAGGCTTTCTTCTCTTAGCCTTTGCAACCTTGAAATCTGCGTTTTTTGTTTCTCTCTAAGTAATTTTTTTAGTTTAACATTTTGAATTGAATTTTATTACAGTGAAATGTGATCTATTGACAGCCCCAGAGACATAGCTCCTTGTGCATAGAAGGTACACCTGACAGCACAGGCTTTTTGGTGGGCTGCTTCTTCCTAACCTGCCTGAAAATCTTGAGTCTGACAGGGGCTGTGTCAGAAGATAACAGTGCCACTTCTCATGGTCTGCATGACTGAGGCAGGCAACAAAGCGACCAGCTAGAGGTTATGCTTGCACAGAACTAGGTGGAGAACTGTTATCCTCACGTCATGCACGCCATTAGTTCTCAGTTTAGTACTGTTAAAATATTTGCATGTACTTTGGCTGGTTCCAAGCAAGTCATGTCCACCTATTTACTAGATAAGGTGGTATTGAGCATTCAGTAGGATATGGTAGTATGCTTCAAAGGTATTTGGTTAAAATATAATCAAGAAGATGAAAAAGTAAAAAGGCATCAAATTGATTCTGAGAACAAGAGCCTAATCATTATATATTGTCTCTAGAAGAACTTGTAAATGACTCTTTCCTTTGTTCATTTTGTCTAGCCAGAAAACCATGAGAATAGAGCTGTGAAGTCCATACCCACATCCGTACAAAGCCAGCAAAAATCTCCAGAATGTCTCCAAAAAAGATTTTGTAGATGCTTATTTTAATTTCCTTGCAATTTGTGGCTCATGCCAGTTTCCTGACTCATTGTCACTCTGGTATGGTGATACGCCAGGTTTTCCAATAAGGAAAACAAGGGAGTGGTGAGTCACTGGCTGAATTCATATGCACTTGATTTGCTCTATCATTATCTATACTGTTTTTATTTATTTTAATTAGCTTATATAGAAAGTCTCTGAGATATGTTTCATTGCATGAATTAGCTAGACTTGTTAATCTTCTGTAAAGATTAGAAAGCCAGAAGACAACTAGAGCTTTTGGTAGCAGGCCCAATTTTTTCTGCCATAGCATGCATAAGGAAAGTATGAATGGGGGGAGTCTCTGAATTTTCTAAGATTTGAATAAGTGAAATAATAACGTTCTTATTTTTTGAGGCTCTGCTCTTTGATCTGAAAATCTGTTAAGGCTGCTGGTCAGCTCTAAAACGTCGCAAGAGTAGCCTTTTCCCTCAGTAAAGATTGTGTTAGAGCAGAGGTATTGCAGTGCAAAGTGTGCCTTGCTTGGTTTGTGTGAGTTAAAAAACTAGAAAGAGGGTCTGAATTGAGTCCTGAGGTAGAGATGCTGGGTATGGGAGAAAGGTCTGGGCAGCTTCATCTGAAAGCTGTTAATGATTCCTGCCATTTCAGCTGACTAATATAAACCTTAGCTACTACTTACATTTCTGCTGGTTGTTTAAAGTTGTAACAGCTTTTGATTTTTACCATTCCACAAAAAGGAATCTTTCCAAGTCTTAATGCACAGGTTTGTTTTTAAGTTCAAGTCTAGGTTCCAATTCATTTTAGCCTGTCCTTTTAGCCAAATCATGTAATTTATCTCTAACTGAAGTCTTCCCTTGGCTTGTGGGAATTACAAGGCTGATTAATATAGGCTAAGGCAGGAGTCTCAAAGTGAGATGAGGCAGGGGTGAAATTAAGGATCTCAGTGTAGGGAGCTGTATGGCAGGGGTGGAAAGGAGAGCAAAGTGACACTGTGAGCTTAGTCTCAGATTTGACCCATGTCATTTTGCAATTTTACTGCTGAGAGCTGTTGTTGCATTGGATCATAAATGGAAAATCTTCTGTTTTGGAATTTATTTAAGCTCTTGGGCTCACCTTGGCCGAGTATCCCACGTTCCCCATTTGACAAGGGCTTCCTTCCCAGCCATAGTCCTGGGAACAGGCCTACACTGTAATTAGGGAGATGAAGGATTTGATTAGGGTGTGGTTTTGCCAGTGAGGCACCAAGCATTTGGCAGCCATAGTTGCATTCAAATTCCTATTTGTTTTGTTTTGACTTTTTTTTTTATAAATCTGAGCAGGACTAGCTGTCCTGTGCTGCCTTCCCTAGATGCCCTGACCCTGTGTTAATGATGCCTTGTGCTAATTGATTCTACACCTGATGAAAATTTTTTATCTCCTCCCACTCTTGCAGGCAATTTTGTGCTAAGACTTTGCGTACAATATTACAGTGGAGTTTGAGCTATGTTAGAGGAACCATCATTTATTACTATCTAGCCCCTGCCAGAGAAAGAGGAAGAAGTTGTTTTTTAATGTATTTTCTTCTCCAAGCCCTTGGTTAATTGCATTCCTTATTTTTTTTCCTAATGCTTAATTACTTGTTACATGCCGTGCAGGTAAGCCAATAGCCTTTGGGAACGAATGAATAGCTCGGATACTTCCCCACTGATATTATAGTAATGATAAAAACATTGAATGGAAAAAGTGGGTGTGACAGGTGGTGCAAGTCTCTGAGGTTAACATTGGTTTTTGATTCAGAATAGGAATGTCACTACAAAGCAGACAGAAATTTTTATTTTGTTTCCCAAGCAGTGGTGTGCTTGGCAGAGTGTACAGCATCTATCCTAATGAAAGCCCACTGAAAGTGCTACTTAGGTAAACAGCAAGTCCTCTTCTGTGTCAAAGCTACAGGTGTACGTCCTTATGAGCTTGGTCTCCATTTCAAACACACTCATCTGAGATGAGCCTTCATCCTGTCACCTTTCTGTATGTGCAGGTAGTGGGAGGCTATCGGTGTCTGTGAAGGCATTGAACTCTCACACTTAACTACTCTGGGGTTTTGTTGGTGGATTTTTAAGCAGCTGTTTCATGGCCTGTGAATGACTGTAGTGCTGGACACCAAGACCCTGGCTCATTTTGATCTTTGGCTTGAACTGCTGTGCTGTATTTCTTTCTTCACAGTGCTCTGCTTTGCTTTATTACTTAGGGAAACCCCCTTCTAAACATGCCACTGTGGGTGTTGGCAGTTTCTTTCCAATGCTTTCTAGGTCACAAGTGTTTTGCATGCCAGTGTGAGCAGATCTTAGGAAACCCTTGTTTTGATTTGTCTAGTTGCTGGTTTGGTTTTGTTTGTTTCTTTTTAATCCTGCAACACTATTTCAAAACCAAAGACTATTTCACCAATGCATATTATCATGTCATGCAATAGTGGAAATTAGTTTTGCAGAAGGAAAGTCAGTGTGTGTGTATATCCTAAGGAAGGTCCTGTCAATGTTTTCAAGCAAGACATCACCACTCATTTATTAATACTTAAAGCGCAGGCCTGCGTCTTTTTGCACGTAAGACAGGAATGCTTTCATGGTAATCCAAAGAAGGTGGTACTGCGTTTTAGTTCTAGACTTGCTAGTTCTGGTAGCAGTGGGAATTTATCTTGAGGTACAAATATCAGCAGGGCTACCATGGTGGTTTTCTGCAGCTGAGTATTTAAATACGGTCCAAATTGTGAAGCGGGCGTTTAATAGCTAGTGGGTGGCTGAGCTGAAGCCAGCTCGTTTGAAGCTTAGGGATCTGTGTGTGAACTGCAGTCACACCTTGGGGTTGCAGTGAAGATACAATCACAGAGACCTCAGAATAAACTTCTCTCCACCTAATCTTTTCACATGTCTCTGAACAGACAGGTGTGTACACCACTCCTGTGCCGCCTTAATGCATTATTTGAAACAGGTTGAATATGGCTGCAGGCATGAGGAAGAGCCTGATGGTAGGAAGGTGGCTTGTGCCTTTAATGGTTAGGAGGCCATCCCTGCTTAGTTACCTCCACCTGCGGGAGCTGGTCCTGGAAGAACCAGAGAGCACCACCTGGGAAGGAAAATGCCTTCCTAAGGAGGAGAGGTAGGTAGCAGCAGGTAATGGAGGAAAAAGAGCTGTCAGTACAGAGTCTGCTCTGGCTCTTTGGGAGCCAAGAGAGTGTGAGTCTGGGTTCTCCTCCGCCTCCCTTGAGGATTCCCCAAAGAGGGGTGTAAGTCCAGGGCTGCAGTGGGGCAGGAGAGAAGGTGCTGGGGGGCACACATGATTGCTGCCAGTGCCTGGCCTGCATTTTGTGGAAAGTTGTGTGCTGGTTCCTTTCAAGCACCTTAATTTTTCCCTATTAAAAGATACCTTTAAAAATGCATGTGCTTTTAAAGTAAGTAGTTATGTTGGCCAATGGTATTGCAGCACACATGCAGTGTTTAAAGAATGTGCATTGGCATTACTGGCACAAGGTCTGGTGAGCTGAAAACCTGTTGCTTTGTTTCTGTAGCTTTGCACTCTGTGCGCAGGCTAACTTTATATTTTGCACCTGCCTTGGAAGCAGTTTGAAATCCAATCATGACGTTTTGTTTTGGTGAGTGGAAAACGGGGCTCTCCCAGGGAAGCTCTAATGTCTTTTTGCTTTGAAATTGTGATTTCATTGTGGCTTAGCTTAGGAACACCGTCTCTTACCATGGTGACTCTTTATTCACAATACAGGTAGCAGTAGTTGAGTGAAGAGCCCATGTTTCTTTTAACTATAAAGGATAACCAGGGCACTCTGCAAACTAGATCTGCTATGGAGTAATTCTGGAAATGATGATTAACACAAGAAACATCTGTACTAAGTTGACCTTCTGTTCAGAGCATCTTTTTGCCCCATATCAGATGACCTTCCAGTCCTGCAACTTTTGTTTTGTTGTAGCTCTGTTCAGGAACACAAAGCCTATCTAGGCAAGCAGTTTGCCTCATCTGTGATCTGTATCACCTACCTTCTAGTTTGAAGCCTGAACCCCATGCTTCCAGGAAAATTCACCTTTCCCAAAGCATTTCCCCTAAATCAGAGGTAACTTAGTGATTAAATGTGGACTTCCATTCCAAAAGCCTCAGTATCAGGTCTTTTGTATTCACAGTTTGTGAAATGGCCATTAAAAATAGCAAGAGTACTCTGGATCCTAGAAACCCTCTGACACTGTCAGTGGATGAGGTCAGCCACATTATTCTTCCCCATTTACTTGACATTCCCTCCCTATCTAACACTCCACACCCAAAGACCTTTTATCCTCCAAATTGCTCTTAAAAGTCCTCTTCGCGCCCAGTGCCCGCAAAAATCCGATAACTGCCTTGGTGTCTTTGTCAGGTACTTAGACGCTAGCATGGCAGTCCTAGTAAAGTAACCTAGATAGGGCTGAAGTAACTAGTCATTCCTCTGTCTGGTTTCCCAGTAAGTCCTGTCTTTGTGCCCATCTTGATCAGCACTCCTGGCTAGGTACTGCCCATGTTTCATCTCATTGAGTTCCAAGCTCCACATCAGCATTAACAGTGTCTGGTTCAGCTGGTAAGATACTTTGGAAGGTTGGCACTGTGTTTCCTGTATGTTTGTTCAGTCATGAGAATGCCGAATGTGCTTACGAAGTACTAGGTGATGGCACTAACGTGTGCCATGTAATCAATCATAAAAGACATCCCAAATGGCCATCAGCCTGCTGAGAGGCTGTCTCGGGAAGAGGGGTGCCTGTTCGCTGCACATGGCTATTTTGAGATCCTACTGGGACATAGGTATGAACTTTAATCCAAGAAAGGCCTTGTCAGCCTTATGTGGCAGCTTCCCCTTCTTGGATTGCATCAGGTGTTGTGAGACACCTGGGAGCACAAATCTACAGGCAACCTGATCATTGTCTGGAGCCTGGCTCCAGCTATCTCTGCCTTCCCATCATCTAGAAGCAGAAGGGAAAGTCAAAAGCTCTATCATTTTCCTTTATTCTCCCCTGGTCTATCATTGCTTAATTGTATCCCTAATTCTTATTAAAGTTTGAGGTGAGTCATTGCCATGGTGAGGTGGAAACAGAGCTGAGCAAATTTAAGAGAGGAGGAGTGTCTTCCCATGTGAGCGTGCTGAGCAAGAAAACTCCCACAGCAGAGAGAAACTCCTATCACATCACAGATGTGTTGCATCATCTGCTTGCTGCTGCCTCTAATTTAATGCTCTAAATCCCATATCAAAACACCTGTAGTCAAAAAAGAATATAAAATAGACTTCGGAGTGGGAAATTCATGCCAATTAGACATGCAGATCTCTCTTAATCATCTGAGACCTTCTTCCAAGCTCACACAGGACTTACAATTGTGGTCCTGTATTGTCCTGTTGCATTGACTATCCACAGAACCCACTTCCCTCTCCACCACCAGAATAAAGTTGTAGGCTTAATCCAAGGTGGCTGCACTTTAGTGTCCTAAATGCATTTGATTTGTGGCTACAGTAGTTCAAGCTTGTAAAACACATGATGATCTCTTGTGGAAAAAAGCACTGTAGAACTGTAAAGCCATTGTCACTGGGCAGATAATTTCCTTGTAATGAACTGGAAGACCTCCTCTGCTTTACTGTGTAAGTACAAGGGATTATAATGGTACCTGCTGTTCTGGTTTCTGATGCAAATCCAAAAAAATCTTCTTTCGGAGGCTATGTTTTCCATCGCATCCCAGGCTACTGCTCCTTGTAACTTTGGATGGTTTAATGTGCCTCTGGCATTTTGGCACAGCTGGGAATATGTTGCTGTAGGCAGGGCAGGCCCCTTCAGGGTGATGGAGGGAGATCTGGACGTGCGTGTGTATTCCACCATGGGATTAGGAGCACAGAATCCCAGAGTAGTTGAGACTGGAAGGGACCTGTGGATGTAATCTAGTCCAACCCCCATGCTCAAAGAATCTGCTTCCTCAGACAGTTTTAATAAGGCAGGGCTACAGCTCTTAATCTCCCTTTTCCCATCACTGAATCAGTCCCTTTGGTATCCTGTGGCAGGACAGTAGGTTGTGCTGTTTTGCTTTTTGTACAGGTGAGATTCTGTTACGGGCTTGCTCTTGACTGTTGTGCACCTGCTAGTTTAGAAGGTATGACTCCTGCTTAGTGATCACTTCAGCACAGAGGTTTTACCATGAGACCGACCAGCTTCAGAATACATTTTTTTCATCAGCTGCCATCCTAATTAGAGCGTTTGCTGGGACCAGTACAGTTGCAGTGTCCCTGGTTTAGTATTTTACTGCTTTGTTTTCATTCGCGGCCTTTAGGTAATATACTTGCAGCCCATTTCACAGAGTTTAAAGATTAAAATGAAAATCCATCATGAGTTCAGTGGGAGTTGAAGCCCCATCCTGAAAGAAAGGTGGGTGCAGAACTTAGCCCTTTGTTACTGAAATAAAAGAAGCTGCAAATTGATGGGCTGAACAGGAGCATGGCATCCACCAGGAAGCCATTTGCCCATGGATCAGGAGGTGAATGGGCATCACTGTGACCGCCCAGTGATGTACCTGCTCGGATTAAGTCTTGTATTGAATGTGTCTGTAAAAGTAAGAAAAGCTTGGATCCCTCTGACTTGGCTTCTCCAGCTGGAGTGTCTGGGGCTCAGCTGTGGGGAGGTAGTAAGATATTTCATTTGTGTGTAACACAACTGAGTGATGATAGGAGAGCATAAGAAAACATTGTATTCAGTATTTCCTCCCTTCTTCCATGTTCTACTTGAGAATGTTTGTGGGTTTTATCTTCTATAAAATTGGGATTATAGTACCTACAAGTTGTTTTGACTTGCTGAGCTTCACCTGATGTGGGCAGTCTGAGACCAACCAATAACGGAGCACAAATTGAAGGTGTTCAGAGCTGGTTAAGCTAAGTAAGGCTTCTAGGTTGGGTTGCAAGAGAACCGTTTTTCTGTGAAAGGGTGGGGACACCAAGGGGAGTGTGTAAGTCATCTAAGTCGCAGAGGGTTTTGCTAGGCAAATACAAAATTTATTTTTATTCATCAGATACTGCCTGGATAATGATATCTCAGTTATTAATGGAGCAAATTTGGGAAGGATAGCCAAGAAATGCCAGGGCACTTTGAAAATGGAGGTAAATCTGCCATCCAAGAGGAAGCTAAGAGTTCCTGTTGGAATTGGAGTAGACAGCAGTGCTCCGAAGGAAAGGAAAGGCTAGGGGAACACTGTGTCCGGGTGGATGTAATCAGGCACCTAATACTTCAGAAAATTACAGAATCACAGAATAATCGAGGTTGGAAGTGACCTCTGGAGATCACCTGCTCCAAGCCCCCTGCTAAAAGCAGGGTCAACTAGCGCAGGTTGCTCAGGACTGTGTCCTGTTGGATTTTGGGTAACTCCAGGGATGGGGAATCCACAACCTCTCTGGACATCCTGTTCCAGAGTTTAACACCCTCACAGTAAAAAAGTTTTTTCTTATATTTAAATGGAATTTCCTGGATTTCAGTTTGTGCCCTTTGCCTTTTTTCACTGGACACTAGTGTGAAGATCCTGGCTCCGTCTTCTTTACCCCCTCTCCTATCAGATATTGATACATATTGATAAGATTCACACCCTTTCCCACCCCAAGCCTCTCTGCTCAGGGATAAACAGTCTGATGGAGAGAATACGAAGTGGGGATTGTTGTAGGAGGTTGAACTAGTGTTACTGGGCAGATATTGGTACTCTAAAGCCAACCTGAATGCTGCCCTGAGTAAATGGTGATGTACAAGTAATAAAGAATAGGACAAATGAGCTTTCTTGCTTTTTCCTTCCTTCTCTGTATCTTTTTTTCCTTTAGTACCTTTAATTAATGTCTGTTTTCTTGGCATTGTCCCAGATGTCTTCTGGGAATTGTTATCACTGGGTCTTTTATCTCTTGTGTTTGTCATTTAGTGTGATCCTGGCAGTCCCAAAAGCTAAGATATTTATGGTGAGTGAGTTCAGGTTGGTGCTTAGTTTATTCCCATGACCTGCAGTGATGAGCAGAATCAGTTTGGATAAAACCTCAGGTCAAATTTTGAACTAGAGGTGAACTTTTATAGATGTTCAGTACAGTTGGAGAATGGTGTTTCTCATTTTTAAAAAAAGAAACTTGCATATACTCAGTTTTGGGGAAGACAGTAGCCTAAATAAGGAAGTCCCAGATATTAAGAGAGCAGCTGTCTCTGTTCAAGACACAAGAGGTCAGAGTGCAGTTTTTTTAGACCCTAGACAAACACTCATGCCTATGGATCTGTATCTGACACAACTGGACCATCTTCAGCTTGGCAAATGTGTGTCCCCCAAGATGAGTTATAAAAGCTCTCCTGTGCATTTTCCTTGTTGGCTAGTTGGTTACAAAAGCATGCCTGTTCATGTGTACATGACGTTACGTGTATTATATGTTTGATACCTAAGTGCTAAATCTAGCTGAATATGTAAATACTACAAAACCCATTAATTTTGCTTATACCAATTAATATATTGGGGGTTCAGGGAAGAGAGAAGGTTGGTTTTGGTTCTGCTTGTAGTTGCTTTAAAGCTAAGCATTTGGTCAATTACCCACCTGTACTGAGCTATTTTAAATTTATTTTCTACATTTGTTTTGGAAATGAGAACCCCCCAGAAGTAGTTAAATGTGAAAACCTCCATCATTGCTCCTATCAATGTGTCATATCTCCTCCCAAGAGAGATTTGTTAAAACTTGTCTTGGATTCAGTTTGTCTGTCTTGTTGAACCATTTGAATCACCTAAGGCAGAGAATCAGTTTCCCTATATTTCTGTAAAATAACAGAAGTAAGGGATCTGGATTCTGCAGAAAACAAACAAAAAGAAATCCCTTATCTTATTTAAGTAGAAAGGAAAAAACACTTTCTCGTGCATGAGGATTTCATTCCCAAACTCTTCGCATGATATCTACCCACCTCTGCTGTTACTGTAGTAGCCCAAAAGTATTGAGTGTGCATGTATAGAAAAGAAGCTGATGTGCAAACTTTAGAAGTTATGTGTCTAAACTACTGGAATTTGAAACTTTGCTGATGCTTCACAAAAGATTTGAGTTGTATGCTTTTCAAAGGCTGAAGGCACTGAGTTTCTTCTCTCTTGTTTTCCCTGCAGGTGTGTTACTAGACATCCAGCAGCACTTTGGAGTCAAAGACAGTGGGGCTGGCTTATTACAGACAGGTAAGATTATTTGTTTTCTCGCTGGTTTTTATAACCTTCCGCTTCTCAGAAGGGTGCCTTCAGGTTTCTTCATTTATGGCCCTTGGACACACTGGCTGTGAAGTACGCTCTTACTAGGAAGATGAGTGAACATGAGGGGTTTTTTGGTTTTGATTTGCTGCTGGGTGGGAGATCAGGGATCAGAATGACTTGAGTGCAGAATGTGCCAAAAGCAAACAAGCCTAACGATATTATTTATGACAACTAAATTCAAATAGGAGGTGCCTACTTCCCCTAGATCAGAAAACTCATGATAAACCAACAGCAGCATCCTGTTGTTCTCACTTCTCTTAACTCTCTGTAGGTTGGTAATAAGTGTGATGTATGATGCCCTTCATGTGCTCTACAGAGAATCTGCTGAATGTACAGTAATTGGGAGTACAGTGTGGCATGAAAATGTAAAACTCATCAGGACAAGTACTTGAGGATGAAAACTGCAGGAAAGGCTAACAATCATTGCATTCACAGTAACTCATGGATTAACAATATCCCTATGATTTGGTAGCGTTAGCTTCAGACATTTCTCTCCTTGTGTGTAATGAAGAAGGATTATTGCAATTGTGATGTCCTTTTAATGTAGCAGACATTTTAATATTGCAGACATCTGCAGACAGAGCTGTACAACCCCAGGACAAACCCAGCTTTTCTGGCCTCTAGTCCTGAGGTGGTTTAGAGGAGTGCCTTTGTCAATGGGCTAGATTTGATGACGTTGAGTAGCGGTCTCATGTAGTTATGACAGCACATTTGGTCTTTATGGAGAGTTGAAAGGACTAGCTGGAGAGCAAATGCAGTATTTTAAGGAGAGAAACAGTCTGGTTTGGAAGTTTCCTATAGAATTATTAGTTGGAGTCATAGATTTGTGGTGCTGTGGTTGTCTTGTCACTGTCATCTGTCTGAGGGAACCACACTGGAACAATTATATCTCTGAAAAAATTAGAATTCAATTAGGATTAGAAATAGTGTGCCAGAAAGACATTTTTTTCCATGCTTTTTTCCTTATGCTATCACAGTGGATCCCAAATGCCTGTCAGGAGCTTGTCCGTGAAACTGTAGGCAACAATAAAGTGTATAAAATAATTCATTCTTTACAATCACGCTAGAGGTGAAAATGTTCTGGAGCTCCATTATTTGGCCTTTGATTTCAAACTATGTGAACCGCTGCAAGTATCCTCCTTTTTATTTTCTGCAACCTGTGACACAGCAGGGTCCTCACCTGTGGTTACAGCTTCTTGGTAATGTTGCAATACACACAATTAATAACAGTTTGTATTAGGGCTTTAAAAACTCTCTTCCTGTGGGACAGCAGAGTTCAGCTAAGCTGATGTGTACAGCACATGTCCAGAACAGAGAGCCTGAGCTTTACAAGTGTTACCGATTATAAGCAGCATCAATCAGTTATGCCCACAGTGGCACTGGTTGTCCGTCAGGCTCTTTTCTACAGCAATTATTTGTATTTATTTATTGTACTCAGAGGAACAAGTCCTCAATGTATCATTAGACATGAAGTGCCTTCAAGAAAATATTCTAGTGGAAAATGACACTTGCCAAAGCATATATTTAATCTTCATTCCCCTCAGTGGATGAAATCCTTCTGCAGATGATTTACTGACAGCAAATAAGAGCTAAGCTCCAACAGGGCATTTCATTTGTTAATTGCAAGAAACGTTATTTATTTCTCTAGCAAACATACATGGCATATGAAAACAGCATCACTGAGGTATTGCAAGATTGCTGCTGAGTGTGTCATATGTTTTGTAACTCATAGTTGTTGCTTTAAGAAAAGCAACATTTTTCTCTTGGTTTTTTGTTGATCTGAAAACTGAGGGCTTGACTTTGCCCCTGCAATATAAATAATGTATTAATCACAGCGCCATCACAGGAGGAGAGTTCTCACAAAATAAAACACCATTTCACGTAAGTAAGAGTAGGGACACAGAGCTGAAAACTTATTAAATGTATTACTTAAGCTTAACAAGTTTCTGTGTTGGCAGTTGGCCCATGTACCCTTAACCCTGGTGAAATAAAACACACTGGCCTAGAACACCATAAACACTACTTTTAATCTTTTGTCTGCTCTCGATAAGTCTGACGTCTCTAGATGTGCAAATTGGGGAAAATGGATGCAGAGTGTAAAAGCATTTGACCAAGGTTGCAGAGGAAGCCTATAGAAGAACTGGGGCCAGGACTGATGTCTCCCAGACCTCTGCCTTAACCTTGAACAGTTCCTTTGCAAGCAGACAGACAGAAAGATCATTTTATTCCCAAGAGATGGTCCTGCTAACTAACTGAGTGATGTGAGACGAAAGACTGCTCATCCTGAATATGTCCTCTGAATAAAGAGTGGATTAGTCCTCAGGTTGTTAATCCTGCATCTAAATGAGTCCTAAATTAATTTACAATGTTAATGAGGGGGAGTGAAATGTAGTATTCACTGGCAGTTCATATCACTCATCAAACAGGCTTTAAAAAATAATAAAGAAAATCCTTTTAACTGAGAAACAAGGCTGCACACAGATTTAGGAAGAGGTGGTACTGAAAACTCAAACAGCAAGGGGAAAAGAAATCTACCAAAGGCAAGGTATGACCCTACATTCATACCATAAACCATTCTTTGCAGGCACAGCCAATCTCATAGCTCTCTCATTCCAAATGTTCAAAAGCCAATTCATACACTCTCAGCTTCTGGTGCTCTCTGGAAAGCAAAGGTGACTGGTTTCTTAGGAATTGCAAAGACAGAATTTGAATTTTTGTCTTCTTTTATATTAATCCCAAGGTAAAAGCTGCTCTTTGCCTAGGAGATATAATGAAAACTGGTTAGAGGGTCACTGTAGCTCCCTGTACAGAAAAATCACAGAGGCACTCCAGCCTCATCCATAATGGAAAGGAGCAGAACGTGGTAGTCTCTGCAGCAAGGATCCTGTGACAGCAAAGGACACGCTGACAGATGGATCGCAATTGCTGCTTGCCCAGTAGCATTGTAGACCAACAGGCATATAATGATCTTGATTCCAGAGCCTCAGTTATCTCTTGATGCTGCTATAATTCTGTGCTGATCTTCCTTTTTAAAGCACTGCATACACAGTTATATAAATATTAGTTAAGTTCACTTAACTGTCCTACAGGTCTGCATCCAAGTTTTCTTGTGCTTTTCATTTCTTTTTGGTGGCTTTTCCCAGCTGGAGAAAGGGTAATCCTGGCTGGTCTCAGAAGGTGATAGAGCATCTCCTTGCCTGCTTGAGCTGTACAGCTGTAGTCAGTCAATACATTTATAAGCCAAACCATAGAAAAGGTCTTTCCCATGTGTGGAGTTAGGTAGGAGCAGCAGTTTGGACTCGCCAAAACTACAGGCAGCTAAAAACACAAAGACTGAGAAGATGGACAACTAGATTTGTAGAGCTGCTTCAAAATAGTGTTACGTTTGCATATTAGACCACAGGAGTAGTGCCCCAGTGCTGTACTCTGTTTTTCACGAGATTTCTTCCCCTTCTTTCTTCAATTTTTGTGCTTTATTGCTCTGTCTGCTTTCCTTGCCCTTGGATTTATTTTGCGTTTGTGCCTGTTACCAGTGTCTATTTAGCACACCAGAGCTCTAATAATAATAGTGCCTGGCTCTCAATACAGTTTGTCTTCTGTAGATCTCATGATGTTTTATATAGGGAGGAATAATGAGGCTTGCCCTTTTCTACAGATGGGGAAACCAAGAAAGCCAGATGGGAGAAATGACCTGCCCAAAGTCACACAGCAGGTCTGAGGCAGAGCCAGAATGAGAACTGCAGTCCAGTTCCTGAATATGCAACATTCAACTGGGTTAATGCTTAGAACCAGAGATTTGGTCCTTGTTAATGGGCACCTTAATCTTCTAGCCTAGGCAGCTCAGGGGAAGGCACATAGAACAGTGGGGACTTTTGCAAGTGGAAACTGCAAGGCATCAAATGGAGGGTATGGCAAGGATTCCATTGAAATTCAGAGGGGAAAGTGTCTGTCTTCAGAAAGAGCATAGGGATGTCATTAGAGGAAACCTTGGTAACCAAAAGTTTATACCATAAGGTCAGAAGAAAGGAAATGTGTAAGGAGCGAGAGATCTGGAAGGACTCATGAAAGGTGAATAATCATAGATAACTGGGGCTCTGAAAGAACTTGCCTCTGCTTATGTGGAGAGACATGGGCATTCTCCCAAATGCCTTTCAGCCCCTGGTTTCCCAGGAAGCCTAGCAATGCCAGGTACTTTCTTAAGTCTTGCTGTGGGCTCATTTTTCCTGTAAGGGTCAATTCCAGCTAAAACCTCTGTTCATTTGAAAAGTGAAACCTTTACTTACCTGAGTTCCCCTACCTCTTGAGCTGACCTAGTGTAACCTTGCACTAGACTTCAACCTTGCAAATACATT
The DNA here is from genome assembly GCF_964188355.1 of Buteo buteo. Lineage (NCBI taxonomy): Eukaryota > Metazoa > Chordata > Aves > Accipitriformes > Accipitridae > Buteo > Buteo buteo. The sequence goes on along the minus strand of NC_134177.1, from coordinate 38,328,974 downwards.
AGCAGCTCTGGTGTGCTGTGATTGTACCAACCAAGCTATAAGCACTTGCAGTGAGTAACGGTCTTGAAACACTGGAGTGCAATGATGGGATAAATCAGACTTGCTAAATTGAAGGTTTTTCTTTCAACTCTCTTTGACTCCCATCATCTTGTCATTAGCTTATGATGACAGCTTATGCTGCTCAAACATTTTTTATTTATTTTATTTTTCATACCTTCTCTGGATGCTAACCTTGAATATGTCTATATTACATGAGTTGCAGGTGCCGCATGTTTCTTTTCTACCATCTGCTTCTACCTGAATAGATACTGTCTTGCTCCTCATCTGTGCTATGCATAACTGAATCATATCTTCATCTTTCACTTCCTACTGCTTAACTGTTCTTCTTGCTAGAACAGAGGAGCTCATATTCTGGACACTTTCCTATTTTCTATTTAAAATTCATGGGCTTTCCTTTTGAGTGAATGACTCCTTACACCAGACCACCTCCCAAGGCCCTGGTATCTCAGGTGTCCAAACCAGAAGTTGAGACCAAATGCTTTGTCGTTGCTCACCTTGATTTTTGACTGCAAATGATTTGGACCATCATGTCCTACCCAGAGCAGGTCATGCCACTGTCATCTTCCCTTCCCCCAACCATGCTAAGCATTCTTAAATCCAGGTTACTTCTCTGGCAATCTGGGGCTCTGCATGACAGGACTAGGTGGAGCTCCCTTTCTTCCAGAAGGAGATCCTCTAAGTTATGTCAACAATGAGCAAAACCTTTGTCCCCATTTCCCCCTCCATACCTGATTTTGTATCATTTCTTGGGAACTTTTCCAGCCTTCTGTGGCATGCCACTGATCTAGGGATTAAACAGTTTGTATAGGACAGCTCCAGTTCAAGCAATAAAGATGAAAAAGCAGGGCTCTGCATTCAATGTGCCTCGATTAATGTTGTGACAAGGGTAGGTCTTTTCCTTATCAAGGTAGAGTCAGTTGAGATAGTCCAGATCCTGATTATTTCCGGCATAAATCCTTTACAAGTTCCAACAGTCCTTTTTTCCTGTGTGCTAGAATGGTATCTGATATGGTAAGAAGTCATGGCAGTCTGAGAGTCTGATTCATGAAAGCAGTTAAGCCTATTTGGAAATCCCTCTGCAATCAAGAATGAAAGTATTTTCTCGAATCAGTGAGCAGGTTATAGGAAAATGTGTTTGTGCCCTAGCCCTGTCCCCCGTACACCAAGGACCAAACTATAAAAATGCTGTTTACAGTGTGAACTCCCACTGGACAGCCCTAGATTGCAAAGTAAATAATCTTTGGTGGGGGAGAAAGGGCAGGGAAGTGAGGGGAAGATGTCCTTGCCTCCTGCTGATAGGAGGGAAATGCTTGAGCCAGTGTTGCACTTTGTCTTTTTATTGTACGTGTCAGCAGGTGAGTGCAGGCTACTAGAACAGGGACAGGCTTGTCTTCATTAACATCTTGATTTTATGATACTACATAGCCACTAACACAACATAACAATTCATTTTCCCATCCTGTCTTCCTGCTTTGCAGAAGGAAGGTTTGTCCTAACTACTGGCCTTTCAGGCAGGGCAGTTGTTGCAAGAGAAACGTGCACTTGTGCTGCCTGTGGCATGTCTGTTCTGTAAGTAGATATTGGCCTGTTTTCCCTTAGGCTGTAGTTCAAGCACCTCTTGCCAAGGTTGTGTTCACTTCTGTAATTTATTATAATAATGAGGGGAAAGATTTCCCACAGATTTTAGAGAAGTAGTTATCATTCCACCCAAAGTCCTAACAGTTTTTAACATAGCCTGTTCATCTCCCCCTACACATGTACCTCAAACCTCAGAATTTCATTCAAGCTCTTTATAGTGGAAGATGGGATTTTTGTTGGTATTGTGTAATTCTTTTAAACAACAACTTCCTCTTAATACCAGCTACTCAATCTCATGTAGCAGGCATCTGCACTGTATTGTGTGTTTCATGCACAAATACTTCAGAAGGGCTAGTCTTACCACCTTTGCTTTTTTCATTAACACCATATTTGGAATTTTGAAAGAGGGAGATGAACATTTGAGTTACATTAACAGTTATTTTAATGTCATTATTAGACATCTAATGGCTACCAGTTGCTGGAAGAGAGGTGTGTACTTACATTCGATACCTCACAAGTAGCTTAATTTTTTCGCTCCCCCTCTGCAGTGACACTAAAAGCTTTTGGTAGTAAGTGGAAAACCTGCTTAGCTTTAATTATTGCTTTTCACTGAGCCTGTAAGTTTAATTTTCAAGTGTGGTGACCAGAGGTGTGTTTGTATATGGTCTAAATCAGAAGGAGCCCTGTATTTTTTCTCAGTACCCTGATCTAGATCTGTACATGCAGTTGCTACGGATACCTAGTGGGCCCAATTTAAAGATGTTAGCCCATAGGAGAAGGTTTTTTGCCTTGACTTTAAGGGAAGTTGGTCTTCTATGAACTGGGAGTGGGAAAATAGAACTAACTTTCATAGTACATTTTGTATATTTAATGTGCTTCATCCCAGGGGAGCTGTAAGTGTTCTCTCTTGAAAGATTTATTTTAAGATTGGTTTGGTTTTGTCTTGCTTCCCACACCTGAAGAACTCTCATTTTCTTAGAGCACAAACCTACAGTTCTGCAGGGCAACATACTGTGTTGTGAAAAATGTAAGCAGCTATATTCATACAGGGATCTGAGATCAGGTGATAAAGAGGTCAGGCTTGGTGTGTGCCTGCTGGGAGATTTCCAAGTTAATATAGTAGAGTTGGAAGCATTGCTGTTGGAGGAGGTGTTTGATTTGAGAGAGAGATCATTTGGATAAACCAAATAGTCTTGACAGTGTGTAGGAGCTCTGGAGTGCTGTAGGTACTGTCTTGCAATGAAGCAAGAGCATTGCTGTTAGTTGTTGTAATGCTGCAGGCATTTGGTAGAGTCTGGAAGTGCCAGGGTGTTTTTGTAGCAGTGGGAATGTTGGGGTCCTAGACCAGCCCATATGGTTGTTTTGCTTCTCTAATGTGTCCTGTCTTGAGTTCCAGGTGGCTTTCCCTCTAAACCAGTGCTTCTCAAACCTTTTGGGCTGTGTACCAGACCACTCTGCATCCTTACAATCAAATTTTTATAGTGATTTATCATCAGACCACTGTAAAAGTGATATTGCTGTGTGGCTGGCTGCAAAAAAACTTGGTGTTACCTTGTGGAACACCATTTTGGGAGCCATAGCCTTTAACTGTTACAAGCTGCTGAAACAGGTGGTGTGTTCCAGGTAGAAGCAACTACATTTCTTCAGTGTGGGCTGCAGTTAATTCCCCTGTATAGACCCATACACACTTGAGGAGGAGTGACTCATTGGTAGACACATATACCTGGCTTTGAAAATGAATTCCAGGCCATCAGTTACGTAAAAAGTGAACATTCCTCATGGTATTCGGTAGTGTTACCAGCCTGCAGAACTAGATTCCAATTAACACAAGTAAGTCTGAATTGCATGAATGGTGTATTGTTGCACCAAGTCAAAAGAAATCTCCCAGTGCACTCCCTTTACCCCCATTATGTGCGCATATTCCAGGATTTTTCCTGTATGCTGTTGTAAGGTTATAGAGCAAAGACCAATTTTTGGCTTAGATTATGCAGGGAACCTGGTTTTGGAGGGAAAATACTACTGACCATAATCCATCACTTACCCCAATTCAAAGTTAGTTCTCACAAAAAATGTAAATGTACATAAACATTTTTTGTTAAAACTGCCTTCAGTTGTTTTCAAGTTTTAGTCAAGTGACTGAGGATGGCTTAGGTTTTTAAATCTCAGATGAAAAACAGTTATTTGATGGGATGAATAGGAGGAGGAGGGGTTCACACACATTCTTGTGTTCTTTGCCGCTGCAAGCAGGGAAGCGCTTTGGTTTTCAGTGGGAAGGATGTTTTCCAGGAAAGTTCAGTTCTGAACCTCTTTTATTCCCCCACTCAGTAATACATCAGGTTATTCCTAATTAAACATTTGGACAGTTTTAACCATTTCCTCTTTCCAACCCTTCCATCCACTAATGTTTACAGAAGCAAGATTTATTTTACATATTCTCCTACTGCATCATTCTCCTTGCTCCTTGTAGATGAACTGAATTGGAAAAGTGGCAACTCTAATTTATTCTCTTGTGGGACAGTAGTGTTGAAGTGAGAGCATTAATAGCAATACACCTTTTCTGCGAAGAGTTGCCTTAAAGGACTAAGATGTTATAACAACTTTAACTTGCTTATTTGGAGCTGCACTAATTTTAAATGGATGGTTACAATAAATTACAATTGGGGTAGACTTGGAAGTGAATTAGGGAGGCAGTACAGGTAAAGCAGTTTGAGCTTTGATTTCTTTTTACAGTTCTACTGATGGCACTGGCCAAAATGCTCTCTTCTCTGGGTCTTTTCCCTGTTCCCTTTCTTCTCTAAATCATCAGTTTGTAGAAGCAAGGTGATCACCTACCCTGTAAGCCTGTGATGAAGTGCTTGTTAAAACTGACCTTGTTAAGAGTTTTGGCCAAGTGAAGTTTTCAGGATAGGATTTGTCTGTCTAGTGTTTTGGGGGGCTTGGGTTTGTTTTGTTTTGTTTTCCTTGAAGGATATTTGAAATATGCGCCAAATTCTTTGTTTTTAATTCCACCTTAATCACACTTTCTGTTTTTATCCTTGCCTCTACCCACCCTGGGATTTGAGTGGTTCTGCTCACCACAGCAATTGAAGGTATTAGCTGTCAGCTCCTTGCTTGTATGTTCAGCATCCTGTGGCTTTGTCCAAACTACCTGGCAATATAAATAACAATAAAATTGCCTTAGTGCCCATGGCCACACCTTTTGAACACTAGAAATCATTGACAAAGTCTGACAAAGAAAGGTACTTTTCCATAAGAGCCTTTGTGACTGGAATGGGTCATGTAAGAAAGACAAGTGAGTTAAAGAATAACTTTGCCACAAAAAAACCCCTGATTTTTTTTTAAATTTTTTTTTGCTTACTCTGGAATGTGCAGGGTGCTTTAGAGATCCATGTGTCTTTGAACTGAGTTGCATTCAATCTAAGCATATGGGCTGTTTTTAAAAGCAGCCTTCCTTTTTACAGGTGTAGTTTAGGATATATAAATGCTTAACTTACTAATTGTGCCTGCAAATCAAAGTAGTTAAGTGGCACTAATTCCATCAGCAAAATTGCTTCCAGGGTAAATTGCAAGCTCAAAATTAGTGATTGAGTTGACGATCCTTTAAAAACCCGATACTAAAAATAGGTATTAGTTCAGAAGGGCTGATGTAAAGAGTTATTATGGCGAGAACCATGCAAGTGTTTGACTAGATAACTCCATCTCCTTTATCAATCTTCTTGAAGGTACAATTACAGAACAGGAACATGAAAATGTCTCATAATTTTTGCTGGTTTGGTCCTCCCTCATCCCCTGTTTTGTTTTTAAATTGACATTTTCCACCATCAAAATGCTGCCCGTATGATGTCCCCCAAGCAGGGGCTCACAGGAGCACTGCTGGAATGTATAAATCTAAGGCACTACTGGTTTGCTATAGCTCGCGATGCTGAAAATGTCATCAGCTATGTGGTTGCTTTTGCTTAGTGGTGTGGGCCTAGAAAGAAGATCTGTCTCTAAAGGTTATTTTGTTGCATTTCTTATAAAATGTGATGAGACCTTCTTATGAAGAAACCTACTTCAGGATGTTCAGCTTCCCTAGTATCTGTCATGATCTGTCAAAACACCAGCCTTGCAAGTTAACTATTATGCTGAGGTACTTGGAGTTTGTTGGCTACAGAGTCACTGTCAAGGGACAGATATTTTAGATGTGGATACAATAATAAGTGGAATCTAGTAGACTAGTGCCCTGCTCTGGCTCTTGTACTGTCCAGTGTCCTGGGCCATTAGTGTGCAAAATCTGTGGTTTACAAGGGACATTCAGGTTTGGGCATGTGAAGTGAAACAGAGTTGAGCTTTAGAAACATGACCTTCCAGCTCCTCACAAGACCAGTGAGGCTAAATCCACGAACGTGTGTCTCACCTGCCGATGGGTGAGGCCTTGGTGCTCCATTGCGGTGTGGGTCTGCACAGTGCCCTGCCTCTGTCAGCTGGCATCGCTGGCCGAGAACCGCAGGTGGTTTCATTTCTGTTTTACCCGTCCGGAGCCTTCAGTTACTGCCAGCTTTTTGGCTAACGTAGCAATCATGCTGCGTGCTAACGGCTTTGAAACCCATGGATGTGGTAACATGGCAAATTATTAGCAAGTATGATACAAAATATGTCGTATTTGGGGGGAGGGTGGCAAGACAAAGAGAAAATACTAAAAGAAAATGTCTTTGGAAAAAAATGCAGAGAGAGAACAGATTTTCCTGAAAAGCAAGTTGTCCAAAGTTGCCCTTGTTCTCACTGAGCATGTTTTATGGCAGCGAAGGTAATAATACAGGATATTATACAATGGATGTTGAATTTTCACTAAAAGCTCCCTAGTGAGATATTCCTACCAGCTGCTAATGTTATACCTTCCAATGACTTGGACAATACAGTATATGACCCACTGAGCTGAGAAAATGTTTGCATTGTATATAAAAGAGGTTAATTTTCCTTATTTGTACTTACTGAATTCATAGTCCAGAAACTAGACTCCATTGTCTAGTCACCAGACAAATAAACTGCTGGCAACACCGTGACCGGTTTTCCCCCAAGGTTCAGTTTTCAGCTGTATAGGACTGCTAGTAATGAAGCTCAGCTGGCATCTTGGGACTTTTATGATGGTGTGGTCTCTAGGGAGGGGAATGAAATAGGCGCTGAACACAAACTGACTTCACATGGGCCACCGGTCAGTCATCAGTCTCACCTACATATTTAGGCCTGACTGAAATGTTTTTTTTTTAATATGCTAACAATGCCTGGATTCACCAAATATTGTCTTTCCTTTTTTCCATTAATGTAATTGATGATGCATGAAGGCATTGAATTTGCAAACCTTGCGCATTGCAGTATTCATTTCAGTATGTTGTTTTCCAGTAGCTCTCATTCTGCCAGAAAGATACTAGTCAGAAGAAATTTAAAATGAGGGATTATTTAAACCAGGGTGCAGTCATGCACCATGGCTATTGAAACTACTTTTAACCCTGGGATCATTTACAGAGGTCATCTTCTTTTATCCACAGATGCAAGTTTAGTTGCAAAGCTCACTCTGGGAGCTGCAGTTCAACTTGGTATTGAAGTGTTTTTGCACGTCAGGGATGACACTTTGGAAATTCATGTGGGTGATAATCTTAGAAATAACAACTGTAAGACAGACAGAGACCCGATTTATTCTCCAGTGTAGTTATGATCCTTTTCCTTTTACAAACCATGGCAAATTAAACATTGCGATACGTCAATATTTCAACAGTTTCCTTAAATGAATTTATCCCTTTTTGAAGGCCACCCAGCCACTCTGAAACACTTGCTCTTTGTCTAAATTGCCATTTATCACAGCAAGAGGCAAGAGCATTTCTAAATACTGCCAGCAAAATTGAATCAGCGAATAATCTCTCTTGAATAGCACTAGCCACTTAAATTGTGAGAGAGGCTTCCTTACATACTCTGTGATCCCCCTTCATTGTAGGATGAAGACTGCTTGTCATTGTAGGTGTTTATTCATGGTCTGCTGTTTGTTCAGCTCTCTTGTCCTACTAGTCAATACATAATTGCAAATTGCAGTCCATAGCAATGTTTCTTTGTATTTACTTTGTGGTACAAAAGCCTATTGAAATGTTGCTGGTGTTTGAAAAAGTAGATGGGTAAGCCTGTGGCTCTGTACCCTGGCAGAGAGTTGTTTAATTGCTGATGGGCATCGTGTGGAATTGGATAGGAAGTGGGAAGTGTTGATGTCCCCTATCCTGAGCTCAGACCACTGCTTCTTAGATGATGATGAGACTCCCTCTAAAGCGTGCTGGACACTCAAATCTGTGGGAGTTGAGGGTATTCTGGATGTTGTAAGATCATGTTCTTAACTTCTCTGGCTTGCACATGGAGCTTGTTAGGAGGTTAGGGTTTGGTGGTTGTCTGGAAAGCCTGTCTCTTGTAGTTAGATGACAGTCCCCAAGAGAAGCACAGGTGGAGTTACCTGCTGTCCTTAACAGCATGGTCACAGCTGAGAGGCTAGAGCCTTGTTTTCTGCCAAAGGTAGATCTTGCTGTCTGGCACATCCAGACTCCTCTCTGACCCGTGCTGTACTGTTAGTCAGCCTAGGTTGGAGGTTCCGTGTTTTATTTCCTGGCCCTTCCAGCTACTGGTGAATTGTTTTTGTCTAAACACACAGTGTCTGTGGCTGTGCAGGTGTAATGACTGGGGTAATAAAACAAGTAAGAATTAGTTCAGGGTACAGGGTAAGTGAAAGGGCAAATGGTTCCTTCCTTGCCTTTTAGAGAATTCGTGACTCACAATGAAACTAGACAGCAAGTGCATTTACACACACGACACTCTTGGCCAATGTGTCTAGTCCAATTCAGCCAGCCAGCCCCGGCCCCTGTGTGTACTCACATTTTATCTTCACATGCATGCCCTTCACTTCCTTCTTACGGGAGTAGTTTTACAGATTATCTGTATCATTAATTTGCTCATTCTTAAAAATAAGGAGGGGAGTGTAATGTAAAAGCACATAAAGTAATGAACGTCTTAAAAAGGTAGGGTGTGTGTTTTTCTTATGTTTTCTTCGTAATGCAGAAACAATCAGTACAGGTCAGTTTGCCAGAAAGCACTCCAAAAACTTATCAGGGAACAGTTAGCTTGTGGAAATGAATGCCACAAGGGGTGTTGTCAGGGCCAGAGCTTAAAAGACCAGATCTTCATGTGGATAACACCTTATAATTCTTGGGAGGGCTTAAGCCAGCCTCTGAGTAATTCAGCTGCCTGTGTAGGAATTTTGTGTACTTTCCTCGGAAGGATCTGATTGCTGTCGCTGTCACAGACAGGATGCAAGACTACATGGTTTTCTGATCTGTTGCCATTGTTCTAATGTTCTTATGAAATGGTCTCCTGAGGTTACATGAAAGATCTTTTATTGGGGGACTTGTTATTATTTATACGCTGCCAACACCTTAGGCAGAAAGATGGACACTGCTGTTAAGGAGAAACTGTGAGGTTCCATCGAGAGATGCTTTTCCCTCCTTCTGTGTTGCTGCTTTGAATTGAAACCCAGTCAGCACTGTAGAAATTTCCTCTGTAAAATTAGCGTGGTTTTGGTCCAGTTCCTGGTGGGTAGTAGCTTACATAGCACGAGCTGTCATTGCAGGAGATACTATTGTATTTTACAGGCAACTCAGAAAAAAGCAGGCAACTAAGCAGGACAAAATACTGAAATTCCCTCTGTGGTCAGCAAGCAGCTTTTTAGAAGTAAAGGTTTAGTGGGCAGTGTTAAGAAATGGATGTGCTTCTTCCACAAATAAGTATGAAGCTATTATATCAAGCACTAAGATCCCTGGGAGGGAGGGAAAGTTGGAGGAAAAACTTTGAGGAAAGTATGAAAATCCCAGGCTGTTGGATTAGCATCAAACAAAAGCAATCACCCACAATTGCTTTTGCATCCATATCTTCTGTGGATTTTAGCATGTTCCCATTCCATGATGATTTCTATTCCTGAAAAAATGAATTCGCATGAAGCTGCAGATGGCAGGATTTTAAGAGCAATACCCCTTGTTGGTGTTGCCTGCATCTTAGAGCAAGTGAATAAAACCCAGGTATTTCAGATGTCCTCTTGAAGTTCTTGTGATGAGAGGTAATATATTTTCATCCCTTAAAATTCAGTTTAATCTCACAAGCGTTTGCCTTCCTCCAGATAACTAGAGGCAGGCAGTGTAAGACCAGGGCGAAGTTCATCTCTTTAGAAATTTAGAAAGTTTTGAACTGACCTCTGTGAAGGAAGTTAGCTACAATAAACAGAGATGAATCAGCAATTTTCCCTTCAGATTGATAGTTTTCTTAGTTATTGAGGTTTTATTGATTTTTAAAAGATGCCATCTTCCTGGACTGCTAAAAGCACTTTTGAAGATGTAAGGCTTGAATTGGAAAGGTAACAATTTTGCAGAAGAATGGTGTGAAAGCAGTTTGCTTACCAAACTCTGACACACTTCTATTTGCACGTGTACAAATGCATGTTGTGAATATAATTCCTTGTCCTTCCCTGCAAAGACATTGGTGCTCTGCTCCTGCACTTCGGTGATAACACCGAAGCAGATCTGGAGTGCACTGGAGGTCTCTTGTTAACCCCAAAGTGTTTCCTGTCCATTTGCCCTGTGTTTACATGCTTTCCTGAGCAATTTCTGGAACATGTAATCTGCAGATATGTCTTCATATCTTTGAGTTTTAACTCGCAGTAGGACAGCTTTGGTGGATGTGAATGATAGACATTAAAAGCTTGAGAGCAAAGTCTCATTTCATACCTCTGTCCTGGCTGGAGTAGAAATTGTTTGTAATGAGGCTGTCAGTGCTGTGTTATTTGATAGCCAATTGCATAATTAAAATGAGAGTATGGCCATTTTCCCTTCAAAAAAGGGAGCATGTGTTTTGCCAAGCCCACTAGAAATGGTACAACAGCCCCCTAAAGAATTGTAATGATAATTAAGAAGAAATCAATCAGTCCCACTGGCTGCCTGGAGAGAATGCCAGCAAAGAACTGTGTCGTCCCCCCCCTTGTTTCCAAAGCCCAGCCATGTGGATTTGCAAGGCTTTGATGTTGCTTTTCCTTGCCCCTCTCAGCATACCCTCAGTTCCCACCAGCACAGCCCTCAGGACTGATAGCTGCAAAATCTCCCTCGAGCTTGCAGCCCTGGTGGAAGGCGATGGCTGAGGGTCTCTTTCTGGCCGAGACTGCTAGCAAAACCAGCATCTGTGCAGCAGCCTTCATCGAATCCCGTACCCTGTAGTGGAACTGTGTCTGAGTTAGCCGTCCTGTGCCCTAGCTGTTTGTACGGCATATTTATGAAGTATATGTTTGGTCACTGCAGGGCTTCTCCTGCTTTGTAAATGCAACCAGCAGCTATGAGAGACTCATGTAGAGGTTAGCAAGGCATTCCTACTGCAGAATAGTAATTTATTTGTGAATTTCTTTTTAAAAACAAACCCAAACAAACCTGAAGTCTGACAAAAGCTCTGGGATAAGAATATGTCAGATGAACATTTCTTTTAGTAAATTTCCGTGAGTATGACAAGCTCTTGATTCCACTCTAAAGAGAAGGGGAAGCACTTCCTGTTGCATTGTTTTTCTTAGGAAGCTGCTGTTGGTAAATTACATGTAGCAAATAATTTATTAGTAATACACCATACTTTCAAAGTGTCTCCTCTGTCTGCTGTTGTCTGTTGCTGCAGGAAGTAGGTTTTGAGATTGATTTCTCTTTGAGACAGAATAACTCCTATTGCACACTAGTTAATTACTTGAAATTAAAATATTAGTTGAGGTAGGATGCAGGATTAGTGGTACAGTAGTAAAGAAGGATGATAAACCTCACTTTAGGATGGAAACAGTCTTCCCCCTCTATCTCAAATTGGAAACAAGGAACATTTCTCTTTATACCAGATACAAATGATGTATCATTCTATGAAGAGAATAACAGATTTAAAGTATTTTATTGCTCATTAAATCTAATTCATGGTACTCAATGCAGATTTCAAGGATCAAGGGATTTAGATTATTCTGCATTATCAGCTTTAGGCTGTCATTTCTTGCTGTGCACGCTGTGGTCGAAAAGGCTTTGTGGGCAAAGGAGCGCGTAACTGTTCCTACCCTAAGGAAACTGGCTTGCTTCTGCCTACCCATTTATACTGCCTGCCTGGCACTTGCACTGCTGGGCCATAGATCTGGGACCCTGCCAGAAAAGATACAAATTTAGGTTTCAGTCCTCAACAGCTCCCTGATTTTGCTCTCCAGATGGCCACACAAGCTCTAGTACTGGCACAAGGGAAAGTCTGACCAGTTCTTTTAAAAGATCCCACCTTTGTTTCCAAAGGCTTCTGTGAATGCGGTTGTAGCGTGTGCCTGGTATCATCATTGCAATGGAAAAGAAAGATACCAAGCAGAGGAAGGGACTAGAATAAGACAGAGATCCTTTGGGTTTGTGGTTATTTAAATGCTTTTCTTAAGATACCTTTCTCTAGCCCTGAGCCCTGGGTACAGGTGCCTCGTCCTCCTGGCAAAAGAGAGCAGCCCTCCTCCCTGCTGGAGGTTTATTTGTGATTGAAACTCTCAGATGGGTGGCACATGTGCAGACCGTCCTGGAAAACTGCACAGAAAGGGAAAAGCAAAACGGCTGTTCTTTCAGATGCAGACTTCTGTGAGTGCTAGGAGTGATTACTGGCTTTTTCTAGAACAGCAACTAAAATTGTTTTAGGTGTATTTTAGTCATGTTGAGGCGAAACCAATCTTGTAGCAGTGTCACTTATAATGTTGCAGTGCTGCAAAGCTATTGACCAATCTCTGTACCTCTGGGATCTCATGTCTAATTCAGGATCGACCAGAATGGATACAAATCCATCCTAATTGGCTAGCTAAGTTAATGAAATTTCCCTGCAACTGATTGCACAATGGCAAACCGACCCATGTCACGCATTGTGTGAGCACCGAGGCTGCACCCAGGAAGGGGTGATGTCCTCTTTTGCTCCACTGTGTTAACTGGCTAAGTGCTCAAACAGTCAGAGCCAGTTAAGTCAAATGGAGAAGAAATTGCAAGGGGACAAAGCTTCTGTTAACGGACTGGGTACTTCATCACTTTACCTTGTGAGTGTGCATGTGCAGGGTCAAAGTCACCTGTGGTTTTAGAAATGTAACTGTGAACCACGTGCCAGCTTTTAGAAATAATTTTAGGTGCAACTCAATAACATGTTAATAAGCCGTTGCCTAATCAAGCTGGTGGAAATGATGCAGATGCAATTTTGTCATCCTAATTATTTTTTTTCAGAATAACGTGGGAATAGTTGTACCAGTCCAGGCCAGAGGTCCTTTTAGTATGTTATTCAGTCTTTGGTTGTGATCAATAGCACATATATAGGGAAAAAAATAAAAGACTAGGACAAGAGTATGGTGATAGTTCCCTGGTACACCCTGTCAACTGCATAGCTGAGGACTTTCTGAACAAGAGGAATTATCTTTAACAGTCCTTAAATTAGTATTCTTTTAGGACTTTGTCCAGTCCTGTTTTGAAAGAACATAAACTCTGAGCTGTGATAAAATCCCAATGTTTAGTTAAGTTTTGTGCATGAAGTGTCTCCTTTGGTTTGAATTTTGCAGCTGCCAGTCTTATTTGATGCCACCTGGTCGTTCTTCTAAGAGAGGAGCTCGTTCAGTTTTCCCCTCTTCCATGGTACTCATGGTGCTGGATCTCTTCTATATCCCACATCAGTTGTTCCTTTTCCAGTATGTTTCATGTTTTACAGTAAAAGGACCTGTTTCATCCTTTTGACAATTCTTTTTGATGCTGTCTGTACTTTTCCCAGTAATAATCTTTTATGTTACAGGGGCGCAGTAAACTTAGAAATACTAAAACATGTTTTCTGGTAAAGAGGTTCTGAACTCTGTTGCCACTGGGGGTTTGTAAGGAGTTATATCTAAACAAAAAATTCAGCTCTAGTGCCCACTGAATCAAGTGGGAGTCCTGCCGTTAACTTTGGTCAGGAATCTAAATCAAACCATGCTAAAAGCATTTTGCATAAAAACAACTCAAAGTGGAAGTGGCTGTAAAACAAAAGTGGCCTTGACTTATTTAATCATTCGTTTCTGAACGGCAAGAAATGCAAAAGCAGGGTTTAAACACTGACAGACAAGCTCATTTTCTGGGTTCTGCCGTTAAGTGTCAGCAGTCTAATGCTGTCTTAGGCAATAATTTGCATGGCTTTTGTATGGCACTGCCATGGAAAGCAAGCTCTGCCACAGCCTCCTGTTCCTGCCCTCTCTTTTTGGCTGCCATGTAATGAACCAGGTCGTGGAACTGACCCAGGTGTGACGATTTTTTTTTTTAACTGATGGGGAGAGGTGGTCTGCTCCTCCTGAAATGTTCTCATGGGTAAATTTTAATCCCCCAGTCAAACACATGCTGTAGCCATAGAAGACATTCTGCTAGGAAATACACTATTTATTTCATTGCAAAAGATGTTCATCAGGGCTGGCTGGCTGGTGGTGTCCCAGAATCAGCTCGCTGCAGGGTCAAGCAAGCACTGGTTTAGGCACAAGGGAAGCGGTGGACTGTAAGCTGTACGCTGGAACTGTTCTTTTGGATTGCTGCCTGCAGCCTTGTATTGTGAAGCACATCTCTAGGAACACAGTAACTGGTTTATTGATGTTTAGGTTGCCCAAATCCCTTTAAAACAATGGTAATGTAATCACTGTAATTCCCAAAGTGAAAAGCAGAAGGTGGGTTTGGGTTTTTCCTCTTTTCTTTTTACATTATGTGTCTCTGTACAGCTGTTCAAAATTTAATCTAGTAGCAAGTTAGCTCCTGCTGCAAGTAAATTTGCTGGACATCCAGAGAGACTGAACAGCACAGTAAAATGCTGGCTTTTACACTGTACACTTAGGTAAAAAATTTGAGTGCTGTTTTAGATCTTGGCTTTTAATTCAAAGCCATTTTTTTCTTGCCTTTACAACACTGATTGCCTGAATCAGGAAACCCAGACTGATTTCAAACTTTGAAATGTTATAGCAGTATTTGTGAGGCCTAAGTGAGAGAAACATCATTACTACTCTTTAGGGAGTTCTGGTATGCTGTGGACCATAGAAGGGAGCACCATAGGTTGATCAGCTTAGGTCTATAGAAAGTAGGCTGCGAACATTGTTTATCTTTCCTTTAAGTTGATAGGGGAGGCAGTATATATTATGGCAGGGTTCGTGTTCTCTGCAGTGTGTTGTACCTGATCATTTCTGGGTCTCTCTCTGTCTTCTAGTTACGAGCAGTAACGTTGCTGGCTGCAGGCACCTGCCTGTCTCAGCCCGCCAGTAGCAGTGCCGGTGTCTGCCAGAGCAGTTGACAGCTCACTGGTTATAGGCACCTCTCACAGGTGGTGATCAAACTGTCCTCTGTCCTCTGAACAGCCCTTAAATTGGGCTCTTTAGAAGACCAGAATGACAGTAGTTCATGTCTTACAGCTATGGTTTTACTTCCACTACTGGACATGCAGCCATACTTGCAGATGGGTTTGTTGAGTTGAATGTTTCGTGGTTTGATTTGTATTTGAATGTTTTTTTCTGTAAGCCTACTCATGTAAGGAACTGCCATGGCCATTGGACTCTAGTCTTTGCCAGTCTGTGGGCAACTGTACTTGTGTGTAAGGGTTGTTTCCTTTTTTAGCCTTCACTTTTGTTAGAGTTATTTCTTGTAGCTGTTGTCTAGGCACTTGGGACTGAAGAGAAATACTTCTTCATCCCTGTGCAGCAATCCACAGAGTGAGTGAAATCTCTCTCGCATCTGTAACATCACATACTCACCACTGTATGGATCAATGATATACTATACTATATATGGCAGTTTTGACAGCAGTGACTTATATTTGACCACAGTGGTTGCTCTTTGCCCAACACAGTTCCTCTCAAAGCTCAGGTGGCATTAGTGTGTTATTGGACTGGCTTTCTGGCTATTCCTACTTGATTTTCTGTTTTCAAGGAGTGGATTTCCCAGCAATTCCCACTGAAGCAATTTTTCTCGTTAGCTAAGGTGAGCAAAGCAAGCCTTCAGGATATCCTTTGCTGGGAATGTACGGGTGAACTCTTGGAAGAATCTGGTTTCTGCAGTGAGGAAAAGGGGTGGAATTACCAGTACTGAATTCTTCCCAGGGCTGCATCTTGTGTATTGTTGAGTCAGTCATTAACTTGCCAGGAAAACCGTGTTCAGGCCTTGTCTGTCTTCATAAGTGTGTTTTTGTAACCAGGTTCTGACCCTGTCACAGCAAATGAAATTGAGTGGTATTGTACAGCAGCCGCCTTCTCAATGTAAATGTGTATGTCAACTGTGTGTGTATATAGTCATCCTAAACATGTTGTTTATATTTTGTATCAGTTTGCTCTAAGGAAAAAACTGACACCTCATGGTGCAACATGCTCCTTACGGAAGAGACAAGATTGGAGCTTGAATACTGATGAGTGGCATCTGCAGGGAGGGAAACACAATCTAGAGTGTTCTGCCAACCAGAGAGATACTAGAGAAATGCAAACAGTGTGAGTAATTAGGTCCACACCTTTTAAAGCACTGCTTTTCTCCTCGTGAATTTGCTGAGGACACAACTGCACAAGAATGAGGCATTTATAAAATTCTCTATTTCATCTTGTACTGTGGTCTGTTCTGGGAGAGAATTTCAAGCCATGTCCAAACCAAACATTTGTATACTTAAGTCCAGTTGATTTGGTGTGTTCTCAAGCCTTTTTTTTTTTTTTTTAAAATGCTCCTGTGTTCGATGCTGTCAGTATATGACAGCTTTGTATGGCATATGGAACTGATGGTGTGTTTCAAAGGTCCTTACACTTGTCAGAAACTTCTAGTCTGCATGATAGTCTGGAACCCAGTGAACTTGTGTTTTGCACTTGGCAAAAGGCAGTAACATGATCCATCTGTTGGCCGTTGAATTAGAAACGAAGTAAAACAAAGTCCCTGCGGAGCATGATGTAACAGCGTACCTATAGCAGAGTTTGTGATAATGGTTATTTGGAAGGTGATATTTTGTACAAGCAATTGTACTGTGAGAATTCATCTCCACCAAAGGATGAATGATTTAAATCACATTCCTGAGATTTCCCAGGGTCTTGGATTGTCCCTTAGTCAGATATCGCTTTTACCTTGGTCACATCACTACGTTGTGTCTGAACTCTGTCGGGTTCAATGCTGAAGTAGCATGAAAGGATTTTTGTTCTTGCTTAGCTTGTATGGTGCTGTAAGAAAAAAATTTGCTTTTAATTGTGGTTGTAGACCTTCAAAAATACCTTTAGCATAGATATGGTCCTGTAAACAGGACACTGCTGAAGCTGGAAGACCTGTATGGGTTCAAGATTTCTGTAGTTCATCCTGGGCAGGTCACTTTCCTGTGTCTTGATTTCCTTAGCCCTGAAGTAGAAATTAACGATGTTTATCTTCCTTTCTAAATTGTCCCAAGCCTCACTGTGATTAAATGTGCTGTGTGTGTATGTGCTGAGTATTAGTATTATAGCATCAAACTATAATGAAAATGAAAATGAAAAAAGAAGCATTGCAAAACATGTCTGTGAAACAGAGGGACTGGTTGGGCTATTGAGAGAGTCTTTATTCACCATCACAGGTAGATGGCAGCTGGTCTCATAAGCAGCTTAAGAAACACGTGCATTCACAACCGAAAGTCCCTGGAGTAGAAATGGCTCAAACAAATCCCAGAAGGGCAGCGTCTCATGCAGAAAGAGCAGGATTGTGCTTGTACACACCCGTAAATTATCCCATCCAGAGTGAGCTGGGTGTTTAGGTGTTCTCATTGTTTGGAAATTTGTTGTTGGGAAAATATTAACAACCTCACAGAACATAGTTCTCTGCTGTGTCTAAGTGGATTGCCAGTCCCTTGAGGCAGAGGCTGTCTGGGTTTGCCTTCCACAGAGCCAAACACATTGTCAGCACTCAATTAGATGTGTATATATGGTTTCATGCTGACTCAGAGTTCAAAGATAGCCACTATTTTTCTTCTTGCCAAGCATCCCTGTGTAGAGCGAGCAAGCTATTTTTACCTGAACCTGAACCTTTCTAGCATTATTCCTGATAGGAAAAAAATAAACGCTGTGCTTGAAGTCAAAACTGAAAGAAGGAATCTTTTCTTGGAGGTGCCTGTGATCCTCTCAACCTTCTAGTAACTGAGGAAATGGCAGGCTCTGCGTGTGCTTCTCTGTCAATGCCTCTCTTCCTTCTTGGTTATACTACATGGACAACCCGCTGGCAGGAGAAGCCCCTCTGAGACACAAAGGGTTGATCAGTCCCTGTAAGAAAAGAGCAAGTGAGACAGAGACAACGGTGTCTTTGGAATCAAGGGGCGGAAAGCTGATGGGTCAGAGCTGTTTCAGGGAACAGTTGTAGAGTCAAGCTGGTAGATTTTTGTTTGGAGGGAAAGAAGAGAAAAATAAGAGCAATGAAGTCTAGTTCCAGTAGGCAGGAGCTTTTTGTGACTGTTAAATATAAAGTCGACAGTTCTTCTCTCCCCTCGTCTCCTTTGCTTCCACTGTCTGGGGGTTTACTTTTCCACTGGGTACACAGACAGCTCTTGAGAGGGGAAAGTGTGGGCTGAATGGCAGGTCCCTGGCCATAATCCCTGAAAGATGACTGAAGCTATAGTACTTGAAGTAGGTAGTAGAGGCTGGGGAGGTTGCTTTCCTTCTCTGGTGGGTGTTTGGGCAGAGGAGAGGAGAGGGAGGGAAGTGTAAGGTGGGGTTTTTTGTTTTTTTTTTTTTTGTTTGTTTGTTTGTTTTTTTTTTATGCTGCACATTTTTGTAATTCCAGCCATGCACAGAAAAAGCTGGGCAGTGCTGGCTGGGAAGGTGCTTGTGCACCTGTACAGGGTGGGACAGGCATTCAGAGGCAGAAATAGACACCAAGCCATCCTGTTTGGGCAATTATACTCTTCCTGCATTCTCACCGCAGTCGGCATTTCAGCGGCTAAGCCACAAAGGGAGGTATAAAGACAAATGTGATCTACTTTTGAAAATACCTGTACTTAAAAGAACCTCCCTCCTGGGGTGGCATTCATTATGTGTCTGTTTATTCATCCTTTGCTCACATGATAATTTGCTCCTGCAGAAATGTGTCTCAGCTCCACCCAGTGCTGGGACTGAGCCACTTCTGCTGGCACTGCTGGAGATCGTTTACCGGAGAAATTAGCTGTAGAGCATACATAATGGCGACGGACATAGCTATACCTGCTCACAGCTGCTCTGAAAGCGATCACTACCTTTTCAGTAGCTCATCCCAAATCCTGACGGATTTCTAACTCTGCCCTGGCTTGCACTGTACATTTTCTCAAGAGTTGGTAATATTCTGAGATGGCTTTAAGTGTAAATGGGAAGAGGAGCTGTTGATTTGGAAGAGGCAAATGAAATGCCAGCCTCCATCACAGCGCTCTCCTAGTATGTAAGATTTGTGGCAGTGGGTTGAGCCAAAGCTGCACCTGCTGTGGTGTCACGTCGATATTAACTGGGGAGCGGGTGAGTGCAAGGAGCAGAAAATGCAGTGGAATAGAGGAGAGGAGCCACATAGGAAGAGGGTGGCTTAAGTGCCAGGCTCCTTTACTGGAATGCATCCCTCTGCCTTACGTTGCAGCCATCTTTTTCTCTACAAATTAAACATGTTTCTGCTGCCCCTCTCTCCAACTGAACGTGCTGGCAGTTTTCTGTCTTCTGGGTCAGATCTCTCCTTCATGGTGTTTAGTTGTTGCAGAACCTCAACTCCTGGTCTAGAGTAACTCGGGTTTCCATCCCACCTGATAACGCACCCTAGATTCATTCACCTCTATTCTGCCAAGCCAGTCTGTTGTTCAGGAGTCTCGTCTGTCATTTGCAGGAGTAATTGCAAAAATTGATTCATGGGAAATGCCCGTAACAGGCACATCCTTTTGACAGACCACACAGCCATCATATTCTGCATTTATTTGAGTCAATCAATGCTCTGATGCATATTTGGGTCATAAATAGTCTGATATAAATTGCATTTATTATTATGACAGCTGTGCTCCATTACCTATTATTTATTAGGTTCTGTTGTCCTTTCGTTTTACACCTTGTAGAGCTGTCAAGTCAGCTGCTTACCAGTGACAAAGCTCACAGCTCAGTTCAGAACCTTCCAAAAATAAATTCTCCAAAGGGATTTGAGTAACAGCAGGATGTATATTGTTGGAAAGGCGTTGTACAACCTTTTTTCATTTGTTTTATTGGAAAGAGGAGGTTTGTGCTTTTTGCCTACTTTTGCCCAAATTCCAGAATTTGACTTTGCATTTATGATCCAGAGGTCACTGAAGCTAATAATCCCACTGATGAATGTGAATTTTGGATCACACCCTCCATCTCTCAAAATTGAATTAATCAGGTTATTCGGTATTTGAAATGGTGGGATGCTGACTTGGATGTTTCTAATTTTCCCTTGGAAGCTTTTTTAGCTTCATGTCTTTTTACATCATAAAAATGGCAGAATATCTGATTCTGAGATGAATGAATTTCAGTGTCCTTCCAAGGCTAAGGTCAAATTGCCATGGGCACACTGCTCTTTACAATTCAGAGTCATTTTCTACTTCTCATTCCCAATAAACAGTCACATATCCTTTGTGCCAGGTTGCCGCACCAGCTTTGCAAGGTGCCGAGCTCCTTGGTGTTAATTCAGGAAAGCACTTAATCATGGAACTGATGACTCTAAGGTGCTTAATATAAGCATGTGCTTAAGTGCCTTGCTGGACTGGGGCCAGGACAGATGTACTCTTGCAGAGTAGATGTTTGTAAGCCACTTTTGGTCGTCTAGAGCCAAGTTCACTGGAGATTAAGGGTTTCAGGGATGGGCAGCTCAGGGAACTGGACTGTGCTGCAGGGGTGGGTGAGCATGACAAAATGCCCTTGTGTGGGGAAGAGAGCATTTACCCAGGCAGTCCCTGTCCTGCAACTAAGCAGGGAACCAGGGCCAGCAGAACGTGGGGCTCTTGGGCTACCCCAAGCATTGCACGCACCAGCTGAGTGGGAGGTGGGAGCCTGCGTGAGCAGAGACCTGTGCCGGAGACGTGCAACAGCCCTGTCTGGCAAAGCTGGGCTCTGCACCAGGAGTGTGTGCGCTACAGGGAAGGGGCAGCACCGCTGCCTGGGCTTCCTAAAAGGTGTCAGCCCCACAGTCTCACGTGGGGACTGGTTTCCTGGGGATAGAGTACTAAACTGGGTTTCAGACTGGCTGTGTAGTTTCTCTGTAAAACACAAGAGATGAAAGCACTGAGTAAGTGCTCGTAGTTTTATTCAACAGGTGTTGTTTGCTCAAGGATTTTGGGATAGATGCAGGGACTGAGCAGTATCAATAGGGCTTATGTGCTAGCTTAACAGCAGCGTTCATAGCATTAGTATTGAAATATGTGTGATATAATGTGCATGTGCTTCTTTTCATGTCTTAACATTTCTGTATTATCTCTTATTTATTTTACTCTAAATGTAAAAAGAGTAAATCTGCAATTCCAATCAAATATCACAGTGCAAAATTGATATACACACAAACATATGGCTCACAAAATATAGATGCAAATGGATATGTGTTATTTATAAAGCAGCTTTGACATCTTAATATACTAAAAAAGAAGAGACATTTAGATAATTTCATAGTTCAGCATTCTGCACGTTTTTGAGCTATCATATATCATCATCCATGAAAAATTCATAATTTGGGTCTTAACCACTTTAATTTTATACATGCATTCCAACCAAAGGGGTGTGTGTCCTCTGCTCTTGCCTTTTTTTTTTTTCCCTATGCTACCCCTCCACCCCCTTTTATACAAGTAAAAGTAGACGGCTGGGGTTAGACAATGCCAAAAGCCCACCCTGCCTTCCAAGAACTACCTGATAATTAATGAGAGTCATAACCCTGTGACTAAGGAAGGATCTCCAGGTATTCTAGTGTCCCACCCAAATCCTTCTGGGTTTGCTGAACCCAAGACAGTCAGCAAAAGGCAAAATGTTCATACTACACAGCAGTAAAATTGATGTAGTTGCGCTCATCCAAATCTTTAATGTGGACACACAAAAGCCAAGTATAAATCAGCTTGAAACCTGGCAATTTCTGCCAGGTTCCAAATTAATAATGAGTATGGTGTGAATGCCTCATTTCAGGTGTTTTCAGTGGTGTCACTGGCCAGATCGTTTTTGCTAGGCTGGAGGAGTGAACTCTGAAGTCAAGAAGATTTTGCAGAGGTTATTCTATCAAGAGCCTCATTCCTACATAACAGAGGGTCTTGGGTTAATGCTTTGGGGTTTTTGGAGGAGAAGCAAAGGGGAAAGGTGAACTTGTACAGAAAGGTGTACTTTCAGAAGAGGACATTCCTGGCCTGTTAGGGCTTTGTAGGTTAAAACTCTTTCTTTAGTGAAATTGTTGCTCAGTGATGGGTTTAAATGCAAGTTCAGTATTGGTGAAAGGACCTAATGAGGACACAGCAGTTTTCTGTCTAACTACAGGGCTGGTGCCAGTAGGATGATAGTAGTGTTTACTGTTTTTCCTCACTATTTCATGGTTGCCTTAAAATACTGCTAGGAAGGGTGAAAGAACGTCAGTTTGTGTGGCCTATTTCTCTCTGGTCTCTGCTGCAAGAGCCAACAAGGAGCCCTTGGCTTGCTTTCTGTTTGCTTGAAACTCCTTCCAACCTCCACTTCACTTTCTCAGTGACATTTAGGCAGAAGCTATTAATTTATTCTGTCCTGGTTTTGCCCATCCCTGGATTCTGATCTCACAGCGGACTGAGGGACTGGAGCTTTCAAACATAGTACAAGTTCGCTGGTCTGAAGTTTCTCAGGGAATGAAAAATCTGTTTGATTAAGGAAACAGGGACTTCTGAAAGCCTATCAGACTGCGCAACTTTGTAAGTCAGGGCTGCAGAATGTCTAATTAAATGGAACTGCTCTCTAGAGGATTTGGCTTGCAGAAAATTAGTTTTCATGTTCCTGGCCTGATGTTTATTAAATGTTTCTTTCCTTTTTCTCTCCTTTGCAGTTTTCATATGTAGTTTCATGGTTGCAGCACCTATCTTTGGTTACCTTGGTGACCGTTTCAACAGAAAGATCATTCTCAGCTGTGGGATCTTCTTTTGGTCAGCTGTCACTTTTTCAAGCTCCTTCATCACTGAACAGGTAAGATCTTTGGAAAGGTGCTTTGCAGGGTGTCCTGAAAAAATGGACAATATGTACCGAAAAAAATCCCCACTTCCCATGACAGTGTGCTCAAGGGGAATGTATCCCTCTGGTGTGTATTTGACGTAGAGCATGTTGCATTATCTGACCTTTTGTGGGTGAAGTGTGGTCTGTGTAACTGTGTTTTCTTAACTGTGAAAGCTGTTATTCTTTGGTCATGCACATTCATAAAAATTAACAGGTGAAGCATATCTAAGCAAGAGTTTCTGTTGACATAAGGGCTTTGTTTTGAGGGAGATGCTAAAGAAACTTTAAAAGGCTTTAAAAGAGACTTGGGGAAAAAAATCCATGGCTATATAGTGGTTCTCTTGTCTTCCGATATGTAACAGAAGACACTGGAGTTTGTTGGGAAGTCTACTCGTGGTATGTGGAATGATGAAACGCGTCCAGCAGTGGTTTTACGCATGCGCTTTGTTTCCTGTCCAGTGAAGGTGGATGATAGCATAGCGATTAGACATAGTTTCAGCTCCTTTAACGCTAGTTGATGGATATGTCTGGGGAACTGATGATGGAGTTGTCAGGCTCACTTAATTTTGTCAAGCTATGCACAGCATCCCTCACCTGCTTTCAGGACAGCCACAGTACCCAATTTTGAGGACTCCTCATTGCATTAATTTTCTTGCCTGTCAGAGGCACTTGGAGGAAACAATGATCAGGCAGTTTCTGGGGAAAAATATCCCCTTGTTTAAATCATATTATAGAGGAGGTTTAATTGCTACAGGTGGCAACATTCCTGGAGAGACAAATCACAGCTCCTGGCATCGTCAGACTGATTTCCCCAAGGGCGGCAGGGGCATTCCTCATCCTTTCTGTCCAGCTGCGTTCCAGAGATTGCAGCATTGTGGTCACGCCTAAAGAACGACAACCAAAGACTAAACCTCTCCACCCTGCTCCCTCCTGCCCACACACATGCTCTGCAGTTTCTAATAAAAGAGAATTTCCACCTAAAATGGGCAGTGGCAGTCACATGTCTGGCTGGCTTTCATGTTGGATTGATTGTTGCTGCATTCCTAAAGAAAAATGCGTATGGCCAAATGTAGAAGCCTGTAACTCAGTAAATTGTTCTGGTTTATAATTGGCCAGGAAGCATCCTTTCTAGAGAAAGAACATCTCCCATCTAACATGAAGAGGCTTTTTTAATTTTCTTTTTTTTTTTTTTTAATCTCTCTCACAACATTCTGCAAAAGCAACTGTGATCAGAGGCCAAAGAGGGAAGCATTTTATGAAAGAGCCAATCACCCGCTTATAAACAGTTCTCATGTTACAAACATACATTCATGCTCAGGTTCTCATCGATCTTTCTGCAATGGACCTAGTCCTGTAGTTGCAAGTAGTGGAACACTGGAACTGGACTGATGTATTCTATGTTTTCAGAGTTGATTTTCAGTTTAAGAATTTGGGGCTTATTAGCTGAAGTAGTTCAGGGATTAATACATATGATCATTGGTATACAGGAGCTCAGAGTGCAAGTGGCATATTGTTAGCCAAAGAAAGGGAGAATAATGCTAATAAAGCTGGATTATGTTTGGAATCCAAACCCCAATGTTTTGGAAGTCACAAGAGAGACAAGATCAAAATAGCCAGACCTGTGTTAATTCCTTCTGGATTTGCGTCAGTACTAACTCTAGACCCAAACTACGACCTTGGACAAAACCTGTCCCAATACTGAGAAAAATCCCCTGTCCTGATTTTACTGTGATCCTCAATTCTACCAGAAGACTTACCTTTTAAGCCAGAGGTCTCATGCCCAGGTCTTGTTATGGACTCCAGGAAATTATGGAAAATTTTGCAGCTGCTGTATGGATATGCTCTACCCAGTGGCTGCAGCAGTTGAGCAAGGTCATAAGCATAATCCCAACTTCACATAGTAACGCTACTACTTTGGTATCCTTTTTGGAGGCCTGATTTCTGATTGGGAAGACATGCCACATTGAACAAGGTGAATTCCTGAAGTGCTAATGAGAAAAAGGGTCAGAGAAGAGCTGATGCAGCTCTTTTCTTTATGCAGTGACTAACTAGGCACTTTTCCTGATCTTTGTCTTCTAGGATTTGAGGAGCAAAACACTGGCTCTTCTCTCAACATTTCTTTCTTTCTTTCTTTTAAGACAGAATGTGTGTTTGTCAGCGAGGAAGGCTAGGAGCTGAAATGTGAAAAACTCTTTGCTGGTACAAATAAAAGCAGTAGTAAGACCACTGTAAGTAGATAAGTACTCACATCCAAGTCAACATGAAAACACAGTGCAAGAAGGAGCAAGTTGGCACAGGCTGAGCCCATTGAAAAACTGTACTGTGGCAACTGCAAAAATACTGAACTAGGCAGGAAACAATAGGCATTCAATAAAATAGAAGACTGTGTCTTCAGGGATTGCTTTTCTTCAAATTTTGACAGTGTCTAGTGCCTCATGCATGCTATTACTGTGTAATTAAATAGAGTACACATCCGCATAGTTCAAATTTGAAGTGTAAATGGAAAGAGACAGCTTAACAAAGGCAGAAAGCAGCTACAGAGGTGAAGGCACCCAATTTGTAAAGGTTGTCGGCAGTGTGTTGGTAATATTAATTCCTGCTTAAAATTTGGACACTTAAAGGAAAACAATCAAAATGCTATTTTGAGTGAATATCTAGATTATTTGTAATTTATTGTGCAAACAAGTATACAGAAAAGGACATGTTAATTCTTATCTGTCTTGCTGTCAAGTTGTTCAGTAAAGAAATACATATGTGGCAAGAAAAGGACATGGAGTGAGAAAACTACCTCAGATGGATTTTGATCTGGAAAAAAGGATTAGAGCACAATGAAGCAGTTCATCTAAGATACTATCTAAATGCTATTTCATGCTGTTTGGGTTAAAAAGATAGTGACTGAAAATTGGCAGATAAAACAGGGAATTGGATATATGCAGCATGCAGACATGTAGTTGCTAGAGAGCACTGCGTTAAGGTTTGTAACCACTTATTAAAATATCCTTAGTTATTTATTACCAAATATCTTTGGGCTTTTACTATGGAATAATGACCATCAAATAAATGATGAATGAACCTCTCATCTGCTAGTAGCTACTAAATAACTAAATAATAGGCTCTCACAAGGAAAAATGAAAATCAGACCAGAATTCAAGGACAGTTCCAGAGTATATAGGAGGTGATAGTTACAGAAAACAACAGTGCATGAATTCCATGCATAGCAATGTAGAAACAGGACAACTAGATACTTAAATGTTTGGTTACTGTTCATAAGGTCTTAAATTACATTTAAAACAAATCAAAATAAGAAACCCAAATAAATACCTTATCAGAGAGTAAGTCCATAAATATACCTGGTTTCATGGATGAAAATAGCTAATGATAAATTTAACTGAAGAAAATCAGCAGAAGTAACAAGATTGAGATAATATTGAAAAGATAATTTTTTATTCTGTCAAGTAATGTGATTTGATAATTTATATTTGTGCACAACTTCTCTATAGAAAAATAAGAAATGAATCTTCCTCTACTTTGTCTCTGGTATTTGCACATTTCTGCTCTGTAACACTGTTTAGCACTTTCTAAAATAGAAGTTGCATAAAAAAATCATTAACAAATTTGTTCATTAATCTAAAATTAGCTAAAGTTGGTACATATTTAGGTAGATCTCTAGATTAACTCCATTTATAGAAACTTCAATAAAGTATGTATATATCTTAATTTGTGTTTTCTAAGTACAAACACCTGCTTAGAAATTACCTCCCTTTATGCATGCCTTTTAATCAGTTCTGCACCTGCGGGTGCACAAATTTTGGTACTTTCACCTGCAAAATCCTTTTGCATGTTGTTTTTGGCTTTTGGCAAGCATTTGGAGAAAACACTTGCTGGTTGTTGGTTCATGCTCCATAATAAATTAGCAAAAAATAAGTGAGCTGCTGTGCATTATAGAGTCATATCGCAAAGAAATGCACTGAGCAGACAATCTTCATGGAGTTTCTTTACCAAGATGCACTTCCATACACACAAAAAGCTAAATATGTGTTTGTCCTCCTCTGTATCAATATAAACTCTGATTTAATAAGTAACCAGGTTTTTTTGTCTAGATAGCATTTTGATGAGCATAGTGCCTGATTGCCTGTGTTGTGCCTGATCATCTTGAGCTGGTTTATATTCCAGGATGTCATTGGAAAGAGTCTGTAATCCCAATTGCACTATTTCTCTCTGGAACAGTTTCACATGAAGCAACATGGTTATCAGGAGTGATCAGTCCATGTGCTGAGAGTTTGTTTCTGGCTGCTTGGATATCCACATCTATTAGTCATAATAATAGTTCTTACAGCTGACTACTTTGGCCAGAAATTTGTCTTAGGTGAAAACTTACTTTTGGTGCTAGCCTTCCTACCCCTCTTAGTACAAACTTCTGAGAGATCAGGACCCCTCTCCCTCTTGGGCAGACACCAGGATCTTAAAGCAAGAAAGAGCTAGGAGGTGGAAAGTTGCAGGCTGTTTTCCAGTCTCGTAAAATACTGCTATTTCCCATGTAAATATCTTAAATAAAGCGTATTTCTGTGTAAAAGGGATGCTGTTTTACAGATGAGCACAGTATTCTGCTAAGTACTTAGGCTCCACTAGGCTGGGAGACCAAGTGTACCTAATAATCAACCAGACCAGGCTGTGGTAATGTGGGTTTGCTGGGAGACATCAGAGTTGCAGATGGTAAAGAGTATGGAAATGGAAAAGCAAAGAATTAACAAGGTAAACCAGGAATGTGCTTTTGAATCCTACAGTTCTTGGTAAATATTTCTGTTTAAGTGTTGATATAGCTAACATGATAAAACCTTTTTGTTCCCACTGCAAGTTAATCTGGATAGGTATTTCTACTAGTGTTTTTTTTCTTTTCCTCTCCTTTTGATTTATCTCTGAAAGAGGAAGCAAATAGTCCACTGTGGAATTCCAGTTAGCCTGAAATGCTTACTAAAGTCCTGTCTTTCAGACTTGCCAGATGTGTATTTATTTCCAAAGCTTGTCTTTCAAGGAGTGCTAAAAGAGAAGCAACAAATTGCAAGCAGTATGGAACAAATGGTTAGCTGGGTTAATTTTAAAAAACGTAAACATAAACCACCCCCCTCCCCCCACATGATGATTCACTCCAAGAAAAAAAAAAAAAAGGCCTTTAGTCTTACATGCTCTGGCAGAAGTTGTATTATAACACATACAGCTTCTGTTCTTTTGCTTCCACTATGTAAGATAAATCCACAGTTTGAAAAACAGAAACAAACAAAACTAAAAGCCCCAAGCCATCATTTTGTATGTAAGAAGAGTACTGAGTGTTATCTTTGAAGTCACCATGAACTACTGGAATGTTTATATCCTACTGTTCCATCCTATTATTTTTGGGCAGAACTCTCTTTTAGAAAGAAGGCAAAAAATATTCTCCCAGCAACCTTGTGAAGTCTGCTGCACATACATTCAGTCCCTTCCTTCACATGCAGTTCCTGACCATGTGGCTGTTACAGAAATTGGTGCTGGAACTAACACGGGGTGTTCACGGACAAAGGCTGTTAGTTGGCTCTGGTGTATTTTGCCAGCCTTTAATGTGGTACTGGAACCCTACAGATGAGCATATGCTGTTGACATTTGGATATCTGCACACTTGCCCTTATGCTAGACTGCTCAGGAAAAATACAGTCCACTGCATACTCTCTTATCACAGAGGAAGAGATGAGGGTAGGTAATATACTATGGTAGTGTTGCTATTCTATCTGCCAGCGGTGTCAACACTCAAATTACGAAGTGCTACTATTATGGCTGTACGTGTAATGCTGGTTAATGCCCTGCTGTGCTACCCAGTAGCTGTAACCTACTCCTGCTTTGCCTCTGCTCTGTTAAGATGACACATGGCAATCTATACATCTCTTCTTCTCTCCAGCTATCAGGGGTCCCTCCTCACCACAGGAGAGCTGCTGTCCTGGGGGACTGGGGATCAGTGGGTGCCAGGTGAGGGAGGATGCTGTGCTGGATTTGGGTGGCTCTGAAGTCCCAGAAGAAAGGGAGAGGATAAGGGCTCTCATCTCCGCTTTACGCTGCAGAGTGAAATTCTTTATGGACTGATTCTGCTTCGCTTTCCCTCTCCCATATGTCTGGAAGCAGATAGTTTGAAGAAAGGTAATTCCCACAGGCCCCTTTAGACCTGCTTCCCCTCGCGGCAGCCTGCTATGCAGAAGGCTTACTTGCACTGCAGTGTGCTGGTGGTGGCATTGCCCATCAGAAGAGATGAACCTACCTCAAGTCTGGTTATATGTACCTACACCTATATGGCTGCTGGAGATGGGGATGAGATCTCCAAAGCTGCAGCTCTTGGGAGGTAGGAGTTGTCAAGTTCCTGCAGCAGTTCTGCTGTGAGAAACTCCCTCTGTGTTTTCATGGCTACTTGACTCTCCAGCTCCAGCTAGGACTAGATCAAGACATATCAAAATCCACTCTCTCTGGGCAAGGAAGTATGAGAGTTCCTATGGGAATTAAAAGGCACCATTTCTTTGACTCCTCTCCAGCAAGAAGGCACCTGCTGCTCCTTCTTCCCAGTGCTATTCACAGCACTCTTATAAGTTTTACTATCTTGCATTTTTTTAATGTGGATTATGTGAGGTGTACTGTAGGAAAAAAATATGCTATTGCTTATTCCTTCAATAATGAAGCATTGGCTGAGCTGGTCTTAAGGTATTCTGGGCATCTATCAAGCCTGCTAAGCATCTTCAGCACAGCTGATACGAAATACTGTATGGGAAACTGTTTTCGTGTAAGAGCAACATCTTCTCCTGCACAGACAAGTGTAAAGATTTGAACTCTTGAATCTTGGGTCCTCATTGTTCCCTCAGATTTTGCTGACCTAGGACAGAAGAGATGGGAAAAGATTTATATAGATGAAATAGTTGCAGCTTGCTGAAATAGAGCACAGAATTAGTCATGTGTTTGTCTCCTAGCTGCTTTATATTCCTACCTTGTCCCTTTCTACCTGTCCCTCTTCCAAGGGAAACTATAAATAAAAAACAGGTTAGGGTGTTCTCAGAGCATCATCCCCAAAAAGCCAATCTATGAGAGGAGGAGGTTTTTCATAGATGTTATCAGAAATTCGAGTGTTGTATTTTCTGCTCTGAGTGTTGGGTTTTTTCCCTTCAGTGTCTGCATCTATGTATCTGTAAAGCATTTGGGAAGAGTTATTGAAAGCATAGCTGGTGATGGCTGCCAGGAGAGAGACAGAGTGTAGTTCCAAAGCTTACTCAGAAAGCTTATTCCTGTGATGAGAAAAATGAACTTCAAGAAACTATGATAAGGAATATATCTGCCATACATGGCGTTTCCTGTCTGCAGTGTGTCTGGAACAGGATCGGTTCGGCTCTCCAGGACCTGAGAGTGATCAAGATTACACCCCCCAAGTCCCACCTTC
The DNA here is from genome assembly GCF_964188355.1 of Buteo buteo. Lineage (NCBI taxonomy): Eukaryota > Metazoa > Chordata > Aves > Accipitriformes > Accipitridae > Buteo > Buteo buteo. The sequence goes on along the minus strand of NC_134177.1, from coordinate 38,298,687 downwards.
CCCAGGTAGGGTCAGTCTGGCACCACGTCCCATTGAGACTTCTCAGATCACCCCAGTCATGTCCTGTTATGTTCGTGCCCTCTACTACCTACTTTTGGGTCATTAATCAGTCTGAAATGATGCAATATCTGAATCAAACACTGTGGATGCTGAAAGAAGAGCTGTTTCTATTGCTGAATGTCGTAACTCACCTGAACTGACGCGTGCTGCTGCAGAGGCTTCTATTGCCAATTCATTAAAATGTAGGCAGCGATTTGCACTGAAATGTCAGAACTGCTCCTCAGAGCTCGGGCATTTTCTGGAGCAGGTGGACAGAGGTTTGTGCTGAGACAGTATCAAGAAACAGCCTTGAGGCTTAATGCTAATTTGCCGTCGGTCTCAGCGAGGGCTCCCTGTAATTGCCTACCCTTTTTTTAGAGAACCGTTGGTTATCTAGGTTACTGGACGATGTTGAAATCATTATCATAGCGTCTATGACTGTGGTTCTGATTCAGCTCCTTCTTTGGAAGTCTGTGGGAACCTTTTGCATGCCTTAGTGGGAATTGAGTCAGACCCTACATCTTTTTAAATCAATATGCTTATATTTGATGCTGTTTCATTGGGTCATGAAAATGCCTCGAGACAACAGCTGGGGACCGTGGTGCCGGCATGAAAGATCTTTACAGGCCAAAGACCTTTACAGCTTTGTCCCATTTTTATGCAGAAACCTGAATTTATAGTCTCTAGGTTGAAGAGTAGGAAAGTTCAGCTGCTGTGTCAGTTAATGGATGGTTTGGAAGCAATACCTGCCTGTAACTATCATCCCACCTGTCCTGCTTTTTTTGTGCCTGAGCAGGAAATCTCACCTGGGTCAGTTATTTGCTGAGGAGGCAAAGGGAAGAAGGCATATTTATTTCATTGGTAGGCTGTGTGTGTCTTGGAAGCGTCCTTCTTCTTGTCTTGTCTATTAAAATGTATATTCTGCTTGTCATACTGCAGCAGAGGCCTAACCCCAGAGCATGTTGATGGAACACAGAAAGGATTTCTTACTGCTTCAACCCTGTCTCACTGAAGTCTCTATAATGCTTTAGCATTATGCTTTATAAGTAATTATTACAGCATCTTAAGCTCAGCCTCATTCACAACACCCTAGGAATGGAAGAAAGGGAAAATGTTCCTTGAATAGACTGGGATTGAATCAGGTTGGGGGGAGGGGGGGGCGGAAATAGTGCTGCATGTAAGTTTCCAAGCAAATGTTAACATATAGGGTAAGGAATTATAAAATTTCCTATCAGCTTAACATGACCCTTGCAGTAGTAGTTGTGACCTGAGGAATACAAGCCATTCCTGATGCAGTGCTCCACTGTTGCACTCTGTACTTCGGTAGTGGGGAAATCTGGCTTGGTCAAACAAGTTCAGAAGGCAAAGCAAGTCACTACTGCCATGTCTGGATGGCACCATGTGATCCTGTTCCATCGGAAATAAGCTTCCCAGGTAATTGTGTGTTGAGGGTATTCAGAGGATGCCAGATTGGTGTTGTAGAACGTGTCCCTTCATGCTTCACAGGGATGTTCAAATATGGGTCTGGAGAAATGTTACGGTTTGTTTAAGGATGTAAGCTGACATGTACTTAGCATGGATGTAAATGAGGCAGGTTATGGCTTGTGTTCTTGAGGCTTATGACTTGGAAAGAAGCATGATGCTTCAGGACAGTTTAGTTAATGGTGCCTCACAGACAAAGAAAACAATTCATTCAAGCCAGTTCTAGGCTCATTAGGAGGCCTGGAGACAAATCTAAACTTTGTATTAGCAGGGCTTTGGTGGTTCTTGAAGGTTGTGCATATTGTTCTGAAAAACAGGATGCAGGAGGGAGGGAAAGTGTATTAAGGCCCTGACTTGTGTTCAGATGCAAACGTAGAGGTTTGAGCCTTTCTTTGGTTGAGCTCTTGGTTGCCTGCTGATACAAAAGCATCAGTCATACTATAGGAACTGTAAGTGCTTCTTCAGTGGCACACACAATCTGTGGCCTCCTGGGTCATGCATAAAGGCTGAAAAAAGAACCATTGTGTTCTGAGTAATGTGCAAATAGTGTGAAGATGGGAAATGTCTTAGAGTACCAGGTGCTAGATTAGTCTTTTGAAGTGTTGACATCTCTTTTAACTGCATAAAGTTCACATGCTACACAAAACACTGCATTTGCAATTCAGATAACATTGAATTAGAGTACTAATCTCAAACCCATGTAATAGATTTTGAGCTGGAAATCCCTTGGAATTGTGCTGATCATCATGTCTGAAAACATGATTGACAAAGTTTCACGAGAAGATAGTGACAAAATGTGCAAATGCATTTAATATAGTTAAATAGCATTGTCATTTTGTCAAATAGGCTGGATTTAGAGAATGAAATGAAGCTACAGCATGACAAAACTTTGACAATTAATAATGCTTCGCCTAGCAATATAACAACTGTTCGAAGAGGGTCATGAGTAAGAAGAAGCTGCTAGGTAGAAGAAATTGGTAGATACATCAGTTTCTCTGGAAATCTGATGCTAAAACTGAGACATCTCTCAGATGTAGGCCAAACATACTGCAAGGTCAGCCTTTCTCACAGTACTTGGGTGCTTCTGGATCTTGATTGAGTCAGCAAGCCAGAGAAGTGTGAAAACAAAGCAGGAAGAAAAAATTTTGGAGTTTGGAATGATTCAGGTGGTTTTTCAGCAAAGTTGCCTAAAAGATCTGACCTGCTGGTGTACTTAAATTTTTAGCATATGCAAAGTAAAATATGCCAAGAATCAGCGGAACCAACAGTATAGGTAAAGTTGCTGGGACTATAACTTTGTTTGTGGTAATTTCATTTAAATCTTGAGGCATTCCATTAAAATGTGTCCTTCATGGACTCTCAAAACTTGTTCTACCCTTGAAAATGCATATAGTTAGGGCAAAACATTCACACCTGGATGTCTCAGTCAGCTGATGCTTTTTTCAAAGGGTGCTGAGAAATCAGTTTCTGTAATTGCCTCAGGGATAGGAATATGCGGTTGTGCTCTCCAAGAACCAGACCTGTCTGTTGGATTTGAGTAAATTTCAGTTTAAGAATTGGTCCAAACCAAAGAGTGTTTGGGCCAAGACACCCCATCAGGTTAGTGTGGTTAGATCTCACTGAAGGTGGAGACGATGTTAGTGTTGTGTATCAATGCCTGTAAGTATTTCTTCTGAAAAATCTGGTATCTGTTTATAGCTGGGTTGCTTGGATTCAGTCTTCACTTGTGACTTAGCTGTGGCTGGAACACAGCAGCCTGTTACTGCCTTTGAATATTCTTTAGCTTTGTGTATGCCAGGCCATATTCCAGCTGTTAGTATTTGGAAACTTTCGTGTGTCAAGAGCCTTGCATTGTTTCCACAGTTGCAAAACTACGTTGTAGTTTTCCCAATCCCTATTTTTGTGATTGTGTTATGGTTGTCTTCCCACATCTCAGGAAGGGAATGGTGATAGTGCCTAATGCCAGAGATATTTGTTGCAAGTACTGGTAAGTGTGTCCCATCTGACAGATCTGAAACAAAAAGCAACAGTTTGTTTCCGACCCAGAACTATTAAGGTTCTCAGGGGGACAGTTTTGGAAGATATATTCTGGCTGAGCTATGTGTAATGGTTTTGTAACACGGATAAATGACCACTATTTCAGCCATGTGAAATGCTGTGGACTCCTCCGTGTCTTACACCAGAGCCACAAGGATGAAAAGAAGTGCTTTAGCTCAGTGTTCTAGCAGGCACTGGTAACATGGGGCTCTTTATGATCCCTATGATTTATTTGAAAACATCAGCCTTTTTCTTTTAAGGTCTATTTTATAAGTAGCTATTCGTGTAGCACTCTGCTGGATGGTGTTCTGGTGAATAAGCAAGCTAATCTGTTACGTTCCTTCCAATTACATTTCAGACCCCTGTCATTAATGCGATATTAATGACCAAGAGACTAAATTGAGAAGAACATAAATCCCACCATTTGAGTGTCATGTAATATTTTTACCACAGGCAGGTCAATCAGATGAAAAGCCCTTCAATTAGTAAGCTGAAATGCTGCTTTGTCTTAACTGAGGCTATTGTCAGGACCCAGTGGTGCTGCTTCATCACCCAGTGTCTTATAATTACATTACCTAATTGGATGGAGGATGGGAGTTGGGTTTAGTCTTTTTTTTTTCTTTTGTGCTACCCCAAAATGACTGAAAAGTAATAGAAGAGTCTCCCAGGATGGCCACAGGTTTGAAGGGAGGGCAGTGATGGGAACTTGGATTTTGGACACTGCAATTTCATTGTTGAAAGGGAATTTCACATTCAAAATTTGCAAGTAGCTAAGAAAATCCTGGCCCTGATTTTTGTACCTGTGAAGCACACAGCAGCTCCCTGCCGACTCTGGGAAGCTCTGTGGGAGTCTTGCTACTTCCAGGGTGGTTTTGTTTGTTTTTTTTTCTCCAGAGTGCTTAATTAGGTGCTTCACTTTAGAGCCCATCTGTAGGTATCCAGTTGTTAAACACTTTAGTTGCTGATTGAAGGGTGTGATGAGTGAAAAAAGAATATCTTACAGTCTTTATTTGTTACTTTTATGTACTAAGTAATAATAGAAATCTCATAAAATAAAGACACTTTAATCAGCCAGAATCTTAAGTATATTTCCAAATAAAAGTTTTCACATTCAATTAAGTGTGCCTGAACAGGTCACCTGGGAGAACTAAAGCCATTAACAAATACTAGAGACAATCAAAGGGAAGGTGAGGGGACTTTGCTTTTTCTCCCTTGCTCATTTCTATACTTAAATAGGTATTTTTTTCTCTTTCTACTCGCTGTAGTCTCTCTTCTCCTTGCAGGGCTCTGAATACCAGCTAGATTTTCCCAAAAGGGAATGGTTCAAAGGTGAGGTGCTTAGAGCTGAGAATTGGTGGGACACTTATTGCATCCAAATGAGCTGAAGTTTTGAAGTGTTTGACATAGTGTAAATGGATGCTGTAGAAGAATCAGACCTGCTTTAGAAGCTGTAAGTCCATCATAATTGCAGAGAGTTTATATATTGACCCTTGAGCAAATGATTAATCAAGTATGCTAAGGTTTGAATAACTCAGTAGCTTGCTATTAAATTTTGGTATGGTGTAATGGTCTCATCTGTAACATGTTTATAACCTCTAGCCAGCATATAATAAGCATGTGTGAATAAAATGTGTGAATACTTGAAGGAAGGCCCAGGGCATTTCAACTTCAATGTTAGTGACCTGCCCATCAGAGTTCAGGGGAAGACCTTTGGGTAAGAGAAGCATTCTTCATTGGACACAAATACTTAAACTTGTATACTTCCCATGCCCAAGCAGGCTTCAGGAAAGTCAAGTGAAGAAAAACCTGTTTAGGGTGAATGCAACAGAGGCACAGTAGATGAGATGGAGTCTGCCCTATGGATTTAACTGGGATTTTGAATAGCTTACCTTTGCTAAAGTGGCATCCTCAGTCTAGAACTGTGCTTCTATCCCTAGAGAGCCTGTGTCAGAGACTGAAGGAGTTAATGTTTCAAAGAAGTTGGGACTTGACAGCCTGTAATGTTCCTTCAATGTGTATCAAAACCTGATAAGGAGGCAGTAAAGATGGAGCCAGACTCTTCTCAATGGTGCCCAGTGAAAAGATGAGGCAACAGGCACAAACTAAAATACAGGAAATTCCATTCAAACATAGGAAGAAACATTTTTACTGTGAGAATGGTCAAATGCTGGAACAGGTTGTCCAGCAAGGTTGTGGCTTCTCCATCCTTGGAGATACTCAAAACTCAACTGGATATGGTCTTGAGCAACCTGTTGTAGCTGACCCCGCTTTGAGCAGGGGGCTTGGACTAGATGATCTCCAGAGGTCTCTTCCAATCTCAACTATTCTCTGATTCTGTGACATGCATGCGAAGGAGAAGAGCAGTTTGAAAATGGTGGTGAAAGATGGGCTTGGCATCAAGACTTCAATTTGAAGGCAGGAAACTGTAGAACTTAAATCCAGTGGTGGTAGAAGTTACGGGAAATGTTGTGTGCAGTAATGACTTAAAAGGCAGTTGTGATTGTAAAGAGATGGGAAGTGAGAAGTGGTTATCGGTAAGAGATGACACACAGAATGAGGGAAGAAGAGAGGAGTCTAAACTCAATCACGCTCTGCAGTGGGCCAAATGGCAAAAGAACCAGCAACTGCAGTGAATCTCCCCCAGGGCTACCCAGCCAGCATGACTCACGTCTGATAAGGGAAAAACATCTTGTTGGAGGTGAGAAGGGTAGTTTATAGTTACATTTATCAGACAGGTAACTGTAGCATGAACCTCTAAGTGCACTTGTATCTCTACAGAAAAGAGATAAAATACTCACAGCTCACAGCATTGCATCAGAGCTGGTAACTCATCAACCTGTCGCCAAGCAGACTCCACACAAGCATGTACCCTGCCTAGTTCGCTATGAATGCCACCCAGAGATTAAACATAATCAGCTCCTTTTTGTTTTAGGAAATCCTGAAAACAATGCTTACCCAAACCTATCAATGGGGGGAGAAAAGGACTGACCAACAAAACATCACAGTAAACAGTTCTGCCCCCCATGTTATTTTGTATTTTGGTCTCTCTGCTGGCAATCCCCGTGAGGGATTAGTTAAGATTACTTGTAGATAAAGGTAGATACACATCTCCCTTTTGTTCCTGCACAAAGATCTCCCAGACAGTAAGACACCAAATGTCTGAAAATTTGGCATGAATATTCAGTTGCTTAAAAGTCTGGGCCACCCTTCACAGGAAGACATGTTCTTCAGGATTGGCCTGGAACAATTCACCAGTACTAAATATGTAACCCCTCTCTAGCTCTTTACAATATTTATTCTGCTTTTATTAAAGGAGGTTTTGAACCATTCACATTTGAGAAGGTAGGGTGTGTGGCTTTGTGGTCCATATCTAGATTTGACACACCATTCCTATCAAGTGTGTGGACCCAGGACTTGTATCCACCAATGGAAGGCAGATGCCTTGGTTATATGTATTCAAAATTCAAAAGCTTCAGGGGTGCACAGAGGTGGAAGATGTATTTAGGCTTTTCTGTTCTTCTGTAGCCTTTATCATCCATCCAGACACAGAATGGAATTTAAAACATGAACATCATCATTTAATGTCATCTTGTCTTTCATGATATGTCAGTGTCCCTGTTTGACTTGGAAACTTTCAGATTCTTAAAGGTGACCCCATCATTACTGGGAGGGCTAAGAGAAATGGAGTGTTTAGTGTTTAAACAAATACGTCACCTGCATTTGTAATGTCATTCCATTGCTCAGCTCTTCTAGTGACTCTCAGCTAATGAGCGGGAATTTGAACTGTGAGTTTACAGGAGCCAGTGCTCTTAGTCACAATACTGATACTCAGAAGCATGTTCCTGGTTTGGTTTGCGTCATGGTTAATGGTACATCTGTGCCATACCTGCAGTGAAGGGTGTGGTGTGTCATCTCTAACCACTTAGATCCCTGCAAAATATTGATACGGTTGGGAAAACTTAATGGACTGCAAGAGGAAGCAGTGTTTGCCTGGCCAGAAAATATAGGTTCTGCTCAGGAAAGGCAAATGCTTGCGCATGAGGGTAGCTGTCAAAAGGGACCACTCTTGTGCAGCCCTTGAATATACATTTGAGCCCCCTGGGTTTTACTTTGGTCAGCTGGCTCCTGCAGTATTTCAGATTTTTCTATCTTCCGTTGATCTAACTGATCACTTGTGACTGCTGTGGTACCCTCGATGTTGTCAGCACAAGACTGCCAGCTGTAGAACACAAGAGTGTAACTGCAGTACAGTTCAACTGAGTTTGCTCCAGAAACTCAGGGAAATTAAATCAATCCCAATGCTTTCTCCTTAGTTTATTGTCATTCCACACACATGTATTATAGGTTTTGTGTGGCAGTCCTAGCTGCCTAGTGGCAGGAATGGCTTTATGCACATCTTTCAAAGGATGCAAACCCTGATTCTGTGTTCTTGTTTGTTGCGTAATGTTTATATAACAAAAGAAGGAAAATATGGCAGACCTCCGCAGTTAAAATATGGAATTTCATGGTACTGAGCCCTCTTTTACAGAAGCTAAATGTAGAATCTGTAGAAGGTTAACTCAGTATCCTCATACAGGAAAGGGTGCAGGTGCAGTTGCTGTAGCAGTATAAAAGATCCTTCTTTTAGACCAGCAATGTCAGTTCAAAACATGGCTTGCACTGGTGCTGTGCACACACAGCACACGCACACTAGTAATTAGTACTAGATTGGCTATATCTGTGTGATCTCATCAGTCCATGTGTCCCTAATCTGAAAGAAGCGTGTATTCAGCTTCTTTTATGAGACCCTTGCAAGCTACTCCACGTTCAAATGCAAATACTTAATAACTGAAGCTTAAGGATCATATGATTCTTTAGACAGTAAATCTGGTGGTTCAGAGTTGTACACATATTTGGCAGATTATAGGTTTATCACTGACAGCTAATCTTTTAAAGAACTGTGGCTTAATTCCTTTTGTTAACTAATTAAAAAAGGAGAAAGAAGTTAAAGCTGTAATTAGACCTATTAAAACATGTATTACTCACTCAATGGTCTATACAACTAGGATAAATGTATAATTAGGAGGTTTGTCCAAACATGATTAAAGCTAGTCACGTGTCCTAGGCCGTCAAACATTTATGTGTGCATGAGATAGAGAGTAAAATCAGCATGAAAATGTGAATATAAACCATGTCATACTCTGCAGAGACAGTAAATGAACTATCTTTTGGCATATTATAAGTATGTAACTCAAATCATAAAAGCTTTTTTCAGATGAAAATTCTGGAAAGATTGTGTCACACCTACAGTTTCTAGGGGGTAGTGTCATTGGCAACAGTAATCAGGCCAGGTCCATCTGACCCCATGATCTATCACTGCTGTTGCCTATGGTTCGCTGATAGTTTAAGAAATTTAGAAGTTAGTTCACAGAGTATTTCTATTAACAATCGGCATGTTCCCCGAGTCATAAGGATTTGTATCACTTCCAAAACTCACATCTATTTTTGGGGATTGGGTTTCTTTTTTGTTTGGGTTGTTAGTCTTCAAATCACAAAGTAGTAAATTTTTCAGCTGTAGAGCTAGAGCATATTTTTCCTTCCCTATAGTTAGGAGATGGGAAGAAGAGAGCAGGTCCATTGACCGTGTCTATCTCACATACATACGTATGAGTGCTTTCTCTGTGCGCTAGTTCCTGGTGATGGCATCTCTTGAAGGGAAATTCCCAGGAAGGCTGTGGCAGTTCTGGGTCTCTGTCAGCCACCATTCTTTTCATATGTCGACAGTTTATTGTATACAGGAATCTTTCCTGGCTTGTGTTGCATCAGCCCCTTTGTGGCATATACATGTTGGAGAAAGGGACTTGGCAGAGGCAGTGAGGGGGATCTCTGCCATGCAGTCATTTGAAGAAAACCATTGCATCTCTACAAACCAGGAGATGTTGGAAGCTCTTATGGAGATGCAGACATCTCTGACATGACTGCTAACCGAAATTAAAGACATAAATGGTTTGCTGTAATAGCTCTTCGTTTCAAAACACTTTAGTTGCAAGCACTGACCCAGAGAAAAAGACACTACAGTCCTGAGGTTGCTGGGCTTAACCTATGGAAAAGAAATAAGCTTAGGTGCTGAGAGCTGACTCAGATGTTTTCAATTTTCCTGCCAGAGCAAGAACTATTTGCACAGATGAACAAATTACAGAAGAGCTCCAAAGTAATGTAGAAAGGAGTAAGCTTCTTTTAATATATATCAATTTCTGCTTGGGGAACAGTGAAATTCAGTTAAAAGTCTTATCTGCCTGTACTGCTTTTAAGCACAGATAATGTAGAGAAGAATTTGGCTGGTGTCAGCCCTTTTTGTCTCACTAAACTGCTGAGAATCCTGGGGTAGGACAAAGAGGAAAAAACACTTGGGGGGGAAATCTAGTGCAGAGGAGATGGTAGAAGTGTCCTTCTACCAGGAGAAGAGAGAATGGTACTTCCTCTGTGTGAGTAATATCTGAATTTTCCATTTGTTTATGTTGGTTGTCATGTTTGCATACACTTGGAGAGAGAGAAAGGTGCATATGGGTGTGCGTGTATATAAATGCCTGTATTGCACACATAGTGGTTTGGAGACCAGTTTCTAAGTGGTTTATGGTATGTCTGTGGTCCAAATGAGTAGCAGCGTAAGATTTTTGGAGTTGTTTTGTTGTTTATATTTTCTTCTTCCTCTATGAAAAATGAAAAGATTAGGCCTCACTCGGAAAGGACCACTGTTTGTCTCCCGGAGCTACCCTGCTGTCCCTGTTCAGAGATGACAAAAAACTAAGTTTTGATTGACTGTGATTAGAGGTGGAAGATTGGGGGTTCTAGCTTACCATAACAAATTACTGCATAATTTTATTGTATAGGTTCCAATAGAATGTGTGCTAGCCAAAGATCCGGAAGAGATCTTTCAGCAGGATAAGAAGAGGGATTAGCTCTTTAATCCTAGATATAGAGCTCTAAACCCAGGCGCAACATAGAACTCATTATAATTAATTACCTAATATTGTTTAGACTTTTGTATGTTTTGCCTAGATGTTACACCTAAATAGCTGCATTGTCCGTAGTCTTGAATATATCATCTCAGAAGGGCAATACCATTCATGTCTTCATGTAGATTATGCTTTTATAAGACTGCTTTTATTGCCAACTGAAGTCAGAATCTGATGACTTAAATTTGGATACCACTGCTTCAGAGAACATGGTTTAAATATTAAACAGATATTTGGAGTGCATAAGCATGGGATAAGCCAGGGAGGAGGATTCGAGGAGGAACTGGGGGAGAAGAATGAACATGTTACTTGTTGCAGATGGTTTCACTGTATTGGGACTCTGATTCAATGGTATTGATGGAACCGAGTCACTCTTTACCACAATAGGAAAACTTCATAGTTTTCCTGCTTTATGCAAGGATTGTAAGAGGAAACTTATAACAGCATTATTTGGAGGAAATTCCTGTCCAGTGCATTCACTGGGAGTGATACTGGCTGGTGAGCACAAACTTGTGTCATTTCTATGTAGGTATTTCAAATTTGAAGAACATCCAGGGCATTTGCAAACTTATCATTCTACAGGTGTAACTAGCACTGTCTACATACTCATTCCGGGTCTGGCAGATGACTGTTTTGCCTGTCACCCTCTCTGTGATCCAGATCTGAACCTCTTAAGAAACTAAAATCAGCCTCCAGTTCCCCTGCTTTCTAATTCTGCGTGACTAAGTCATTCAGCATGTTATAAATAATGTTGCTCATTCCAAATACATTGGTTACCTGTGCACCAATCATTGTCAGCATATTTCTGCAGTGGAGTGGTTTAGCATTGGGTAATTGGCATAAATTAAATCTCTTGAGTCACAGTATTGCCCTTTCTGCATACACCCACATGTGTCTGTTACATATGTGCAGCTTATGGGAGATAGATGAATGATAGCAGCACTGCAAATGCCCTGCCAGCAAACAAGGAACTTGTATACACTCAGAAAATAAGTATTCATGCAGAATTTATGTCAAAATAAGAGGAAGTGAAGAGTGCACAAAAGTATTTGTTTTGTGTGCCTATAGGAATCCTCAAGAAATTCTTTTCAACCAGGGGATTACAGTGAGGAAAACAATGAAAACATGTCAGTGGTAGATTTTTGTCTGCTGATGGATATATTTATGACTGAGGCACGTGGCTTGATGTCTGCCTGGCATTTTCCATATTTGAGAATGAGAGCTCTGTACTCTGGCTTATCTTTGCTACAGGGTACAAAGTCAGTCACTTCCCTGTCAACTGCTTCCCATCTGAAGAAGGGGAATCAGTAATCACTCATTGTTCTCAAAGCACTTTGGTGTTTAAGGACATACCATAATCCCTGCTGTTCTTCTCACAAATGATCTACAGAATAATAACAGTAAATTGGGGATTTGTGGAGGTTACATTTGTAGAAATAGATTTCCCTGTGCTTACGGTTTTCTGCAATTGACTGTTTAATTTCTGCACCTGCAATTACTTCTGGGTGTAGCTCAAGCTGCTTAGTTGTTTGAGAACTTGATTGTGCTCATGTATCAGGTATTTAAGCATCAAAGTATTGTGCCTTATGCCTTCACACAGCAGCACCCAGAAAACTGCAAATGTAGTGAAAGAGGTCAGCTTGAAAATCAGGTCCTTGCAGTTTACGAAAGTGTTGGCTGAAACAGGGAAACAGGCCACGAAGAAAATTCTATTAGATGAACAATTCCTTTTTGTCCATTTTAGGCTGCGTTGTGCCGAATGTGAAGTCCATCTCCTCATTCTGTTGAATTGCCCTTCACTCAGAAAGGCATGTAATTCTCTGGGCAGCTTAATGCCTTTTGCAACCTGTGCCGTTGCCTTGCATGGCTCTGAATTATTCAGCTGGTGGTACTACTTACTGAGCACACTGATGTTGTGATGATCCACAGCAAAGCTCTAGTCTTACTCTTTGTAACGGTGTGCCTCTTGGCTCAGATTGTAACCTGAGGTTTTTCAGAACTGTTCAGTGTTGGCTTACTCTGCCTTCCTGCTGTGAGGAGGAGATTTATGTTTTTTTTCAAGGAAAGTGCAATGAGAAAGGTGCTTAGCACCTTTGAAATCTTCCCTTATTTCGTAGCTTCTAATGAAGGAAAAAATTAGAGTTTGGGGGACTGCAGGTTCAACTCCTTCACAGCTTTGAAGAACCTTTAGGATTTCACCAGTTTTAACTTGTCCCTTGGCATGCTGGGGAGGTTGGGATTGTGCTTGGCAGGTATTGCATTTTCTGGATGCCAGAGCAGGATTTGTTACAGTCACCCGCCTCGCCAAGCCTTCCTCTGTCAGTGCAGTGTTGCTGGCACTTGGGCTTAACAAGAGTGAGCCGCATCCTGAGAATAAACCGAGGGTCTTCTGCCTGTATTAGAACATCTTCATGAGTGTCACTGAGCAAACATGCGTTACTTTTCTTTCATGCCTGTAAATCTTCACAAAAAATACAGTCCCTTTCCTCCCGGCAAGAGAAAAATGAAAGGAGTCTGAGGTTTTAAAAAATAAATGCATACAAGGGGATCGTTTTCTAGTCACATGGGTGTGTATTTCCATGTTGCACAGCTGTCGTCCATCCTGAATTAAAAAAGACAAGGGGAGACCTGCTAATGTGTTTTATTTCTTTCCTCAGTATTTCTGGCTTCTTGTGCTCTCACGAGGTTTGGTTGGTATCGGTGAAGCAAGTTACTCCACTATTGCACCGACCATCATAGGAGACCTTTTCACCAAAAACACAAGGACCCTTATGCTGTCTGTTTTCTACTTTGCAATTCCTCTTGGCAGGTAAGTGACAGAATGCTTCTTTCGTCTGGTTTTGGCTTTTCTTTTAAAATAAGCTTATGCAGATCTTAAGTTGTAAATGATGATAGTTCTCCTGTCTTTGGTTGGAATGGTTTAGACAGGAAAATATTGTGAGCAGTGACTAATTAGTTGCAGGAATTGGATTCTTTTTCTATCCCTGTTACTGGTTCGTGTGTGACTTTCGGGAATCAGTGGGAAGGACTTATTTGTTTTTTTACAGCAGTGGGGTGGGAATGGAATAAAAATATTTTAGCTGACTTTTTTTTATTAGCATTATTAAACTATCATTTCGAATAATGCTATATTGGTTCTCTGAATCATTGCTTCGATTCATGTGAGGTCTAGGCCTTCTTTAGGCAATGTCTTTCAGGTTACTGTGAAATCAGGATCTCTTAAGATGCTGGGCTGAGTTTTCAAAAGTGAGCAAATGGGTACCTGCTTCTACATGACAGTCTAAATATTGGACCTTTCAAGAGGAGTATCCTGTATAACATACACAATTTGAAATTTTGACTTTAAAAAATATTTTTAGTTTAAGCTGAAATTCTGCCCAACCTTGAATTTGGCCAATCTGACTAAGTTTGGAAAATGTGGCTAAGCCAATCTTAGATGACTTGCTAGTTGCAATAGCAGCGGCCAGTCCATTTTAGTGCTATTACTACTGAAACAGCAATTGGGAGAAATTGTGAAGTCTAGTGTAGACAGCAAGGCTGAAGAGAGGAACTGTAATGATTGTTCACAGTCTTAACGGAGAGCAATGGAGGACAGCCAAGCCTATAGATGCCTGATGAAAGCAAGACAGACTCAGATTTGGAGTAGTTATTTCCTCTGGCACTTTCAGTTGAGTTCCCTTATCAGCCCAGTGCAGTATCTGATTGTTGGGACAGGAGGGAATCTGTTATTTTTTTAAAATATTTTTATTTTTTTTAAATAATGGCTGACCCTCTATTGTGAGGTTGTAGGCAGGGTAGGTTCACATAGTTTGCATACCTATTCCCAGAGCTGGACAATATCCTGTGCAAAAGTGGCATCGTGGGTTCATTTCCAGCAGGGAAAACATAGGCAGCAGTTTTTCCCTGAGTTGGGGAGGATTAAACTTCTGGTTTAGAGTGGTGCATTTTACAAGTTAGAGCACTTATCCCTAAGATAAAACTCACAAACCTCCTTTTGCTTTTGAGGAGAAAGAGATAGCCATGTCCTTAACTGGTGAAAAGAATATTTTCCCAAAAGGGCCAAGGATGCCAAGTATTTTCCTACTGAATTCAGTCAACTATGGCTAGCAAAAAATGACAAATACTCATCCTGTTGAGCCTGATTCTGGGATTTAATTATCTCCACATCCAACAGAAGTGTGAATCCATGGTTTGATCTTGGGGCCTGTCTCTGTAAAAAGCCCAGTTTTGGGGTGATTATAGATGGCAACCTCCAAAGCTTAGCTGTCTGCTAAATAAGAGCATGTGATGGCTGGCAGCTACACTGCAACAGTCCTGGCAATTTTTAGCCAGGGCAATCTCAGCCACAAATGCAGGAGTTTTGAAGAAAGGATATTCACATCTGTTCAGTTCACGTTGAGAGAAGCGAGGCTAAGTTCACCTTTTTCTAGTCTCTTGTGAGCCATCTTTTGTTACCACAGTGTAATTCTCAGCATGTGGCTGAAAGTCCTCTTGCTCCTTTATCTTCAGAGGGGATTTCCAAGCTTCAGGTCTGATGTTCTCCCATCAGACTCTCTTGCATATTCTTCTTGGTTTTTCTTACAAGCTTATGGAAAATGGTCTCTTCATGGGTAATTAGAACCAAGTAGTATTAAATGACAAGAAAAAAAATTTAATGATGGAATATGGTGTGACCTTGAAGGGCACTTCTTAACTGAGAGCTTGAACATAAAATTGTTAAGTATTCATATTAGTGCACAGAAAGGCCTGATGCAGAAATTAAATTGGGAAATAAGTTCTTTTTGAGGTTTTGTTTCCATTCACTGTAGATTGAAAGGCCAGCTATAAACTTGAGATCAGTGTCCAAATTTCCATCAGATTTGAGCATTTTTAGATCAACAGTGCTGGGAAGAGTTACATATTAGCTACCATCCGCTTCATCCGCCCGTGTTTCTTCCTGCAGGAGAAGAGAGCCTAGGACACACAATTGATCATGCCTCTTTTTATCTTTAAGAACAGCTGTGATTGTGGTACTCTGTTAAAGCTCTGACTGACTCTCATCTTTGTATTTCTTGCAGTGGCTTGGGATACATCACTGGGTCAAGTGTGAAGCAGGTTGCTGGAGACTGGCACTGGGCGTTGCGGGTAAGCCACTCTTAATAACATCTTGATAACAGTTGCATCAGTTGATCACTGTTAGGAAGATTTCTATCACATGATTCCTCAACCTGTTGTTATATATAGGAGGTAAAGGATTGGAAATTAGATCTATGGATATTAAGTGCATAGCAGATGTCTTCTCTAAGCAAATGGGAAAGGTATGTGATTTTAGCTCATTACACTTGGTTTTTTCCCTGCCTGGGAGCAAGAATTTTCCAATCACATTATTATCAGTCAACCATGACTTCTTGATGGGGATGGGAAGACGAGGCATTGGCCTTAAATCAACTCCACAGTCTTTCAGTCCCCTGCTGTCAAGAAACTCCGAGAATGGCTTCCTGCTTTGAGGAAAAAACACTTTGTTCCAGTTTCCGCTTGTTTTTCTGCCCTGAGACAGTCGGTTTCCTTCTATTTTAACCTCTTGGGACCTTGATAAATGTGTTGAAAAGATAATACACTCCAATCACATACGCACAAACAGATCCTGCACACAAAGATGTCTTGAAAGAGCTGAGAGGAAGTGGCCCAGCAGAACTGTTTTCTGACCTTTGGCAGTCTGGGTGGCATAAGCACCCGTGAGGTGCATTCTCTGGCCCTGGCACTTCATGGAGACAATGAATCTCATGAAGCTTAGGCCAACACCATTTATAACAGCAGGTGATGAAATACATGGGTTCCCATCTCAAGCAAATGTGCCCTTCTGTGACACAGACCATTCCCTCCCTGTCAGGCAAGGGTAAGCAAAGCCAGGAAAATCACCGTGAACAGTTCATCTGCAGCTAGGAAAGTGGAGAGTAGTTTCCAGCTGTGAACCTGAAATGAAAAGTTTAATAGCCTACAGCTTCACACCAAGAGGATGGCTACCTCATTCAGCAGCAGAAATACTTTAAGGGTAAAATTAACTTCTGAGCAGAGGCCAGCACAAGGAATAAGAAAACCCAAAGCTTGTCCTCTTGGTCAGTGGGCTTTAATGAGGTTGATACGTTGGAGCACTCTTGTGTTTCTCTCTGTAAAACCCAAATGATTAATTTGTGCAAAGAAATCCTTACTAGCATTTTTCTCTTCAGATGAAGTCTCCATAGTTATCCTGAGAAATCCAGGCTATCTGCAAGACTGTACCCCTTATGGGGTCATGATTTCCACTATAAATGACACAATTGATGTGTGATTCCCTGACTGTGCAAAATCGTGGGGCGTCTGACAAGCTGCGCACTTCTATGATGGTTGCTTTGGACAGCATTGCTCAGTTTTTGTAGTCAAACAGCACATGTTGAAAGCTTCCAGACATCAGTGTAAAGCAGCCTCCATCCCTGTGGCAATTATTGTGCTCTTGCAGGATGTGAAAGATTCCCCTAGGTGATGCTTCCCTCTGTGATCTCCTGTGGTCTCCAAAGCCAGGAGAGGTCAGGAATAATCTATACTTCAGTGGGCTGAAGAAGACAGAAGGGCACGTTGGCAAGTGGCGGCTTTGTCTCTGGATCTAGCAGTAATGTTTCATTGGAGCATTACTGAGTATCAATGGATATTGTCCTGTTGGGGGATTAAGCCTTTAGATAAAAATCAAAGTGACTTTAAATTATATGGCCCTAGAAAATCCTAGCATTTCCATTTTTTTTTTACCAGTGCTGTGTCTTGTGTTCAGTTGTAATAAGGATACTGTATCAGCCTTCATTTATCCCTGGATAAGGGATTTTCTTGACTTTCCAGCTCTGAAATATTTTTGTCTTCCCTTCCCTAGAAGAATTCTGGCTTTGTCGTCTTTGGACATGAAACACTGCTCTATGTGTAAAGGCCATTCTCAGGCTATTATTGGAAACTTTTTTTTTTAACAGGAATTTATTTTTAAAATAGAAGAGATGATAGTTCGGTGAAAATACATGTTTCCATTTTCTTAACGGAACTATTTTCCACTCTGACAATGACGGAACTTCAGTGTCAAAACAAGAATCATGTTTGTAGCTTGCAAAGCACTGTGGGATCTTTGTATTTTTTGCCTAGTGATTGGGAGAAAGGATTGGAAACTGGGAAACCTAACCCTCAAATGTGTTGTTTTCCTATCTTCCAGCCTGAAATTTCAGCGTTTCTTGGTCTGCTGTACACTGAGGTAATCTGAGGAAGCTGCCCAAAAATGGGAAGCCATTGTGGGTTCGCTGGAAGAGGGATGCATGTCAAGCAAGGATTTTCAAAGCCAGCATGCTCCCTACATCCAGAAATCTTTCACCTGGCCTTCTTGCCTTTAAAAGGCTTCTGCACTCTCCCAGAAAATAGTTGGTCTCTTAGCCCAGCTGGGAGTAGGTTTCCAAAGAGTTAAACATCACTGAAGAACCATATTTAGATGAATCTTGGTACTTTAATAACACAAAGAAATGGACTGCCTTAATCAGAGCATTCTCAAAGCTGCATGCTTCCAGAGTGAGATAAGAGAGTCCAGGGAATGACAGGGAGGAAGGAAAGGAGCAGATGCCTCAGTGTGGTTACAGATTCTGGCTAGCTGTAAAGAATCGAGTTGCTGAAATGAAACTAATGTAATCTGCTTCTTAGTGACTAGTCCAAGCAAACCCTGTTGACTCCTGTGCTAATTCCCTGTTCCTTTCTTGCAGGTATCTCCACTCCTGGGAATGATAACAGGGACACTCATCTTGATATTTGTACCTGCTGCCAAAAGAGGAAATGTTGAACAACTTGGGGGACAGCTGAAGGCTCGGACCTCGTGGCTGAGAGACATGAAAGCACTGATTAGAAAGTAAGAGCACTGTAGTAAAAAGCACGCTTTGCCTCTAATGCTTAATTGGAACATCCAATGGCCTGTACTTCTTAGCACTGTGAGACTGGAAAGTGACAACTTGCAGGGAGTTGCAGGAAGCTTAGTCTGTGGACCTAGGAAAGAAAAGTTACATTTTCACAAGTTATCAACTGCAGTGACAATGATGGATTCCAACTTTTGCTCTAACCTTTCCAAGATTGAGATCTAGGAAAGCATCTGCTTTGTTTGGCTCATACTTCAGACAAATCAAGGCTTTTGAAGTGTAGAAATTGCTGTGTTCCTGTATTAATTATTGTGCCACTGTTGTTCAGACACTTAGATCCTTTTTATTCCTTGAAAGAGCTACTCTGCTGAGGGGAAAAAGAGAGTTAAATGACAGAGCAATTTAAGAGGAGAAAACACACAAAAGCTTGCGCTACATGCCAAGTTGAACTATCTATGTTTATACAACCACATGTGACTGAATGCACAAGCACTGAATGTGTTTGGGTGCTTGTATATGTGCATAAAAATTGCATGCTCACAAGTGTTTAAGCAGCTGTACTTGCTTCCAGAAAGCTTGCCTGTGAATGTGCAAATACTTGCACTTGTGAACTCAGTGTTACATCGGAATTCTGATGGGAAATTCGTGGTGTCCTTCATTTCTAGAACTGCTGGCTAGAATGCCTTCCTGGTATTGTCATCCAGTATCAAAGGACTATGAAGAGTGATGATGGTTAATTTATCGATATTTCTATATTACTTATTTTGGCAGTTTACCCAAGTAGAAATCATATGGTGGCATGGACAGGGAGGGAGAAGTGAAATTTGTCATCCAGGTAAACAGGTGGTATTACAGTGAAAGCCCTGTAGATTGCACATCATGTCTTAGTGACTAAGTACGGATTGTCTTCTGAAACAATCCCATGAAAAATGGTCTCTGTGAAGCACCTCTGAAGAATTAAGTACATTATTATCAATGGAGCATCACGTATGAAGAAATATTCCATGCCTCTTATTCTCCATTGCTTTGTACCTTCTATTGTCTCTGCCCTTTGGCAAAGGGAGGTGGCTGGTATGGGGAAAGCACTGGTTCCTGTCCTGGGGCTCCTGCTTTTTCACTTCTCCCACTAAACCTTCTCTTGGTTTTGCCTCTTGCGTCTCCACAGCCGCAGCTACGTGTTCTCATCGTTGGCCACCTCAGCTGTCTCCTTTGCCACAGGGGCGCTTGGCATGTGGATCCCCCTCTACCTTCACAGAGCACAGGTCGTGCAGAAGACAGCAGAGACCTGCAACTCACAGCCCTGCAGCACCAAAGATAGGTGAGATTCATATTCTGCTGATTTAAAGAGGGGGAAAAGGGGGTGGAGGCTTATTTACCAGAGGAAACAGGCAAGTCCCACAGAGTCAAGTTACTAGAATGTCTGTAATTTCCTCTAGGTCTTTGCAACAATGATAGGAAATGCTGGGATTGTAAACTAGGTTTTATTTCTCTTCTTCATTGCATGAAGTCAAACCGAGGGAGAAGCAATGACCTCAGCACTGTCTTAGTTCCCAGGCTATGGTGTAGAAGTAGAAAAGAGACTTTTGCCTTTGCCTTAGAGGATGTTTGGAGAGCTGAGAATTTGGTTTCTTAAGACCCATACTTATCTGTGATAGCAGCAGAATAAGCTGGCAGGTTGGGTAGCCACAGTGGTGGCTATAATTCAGAGGTTGGACTGGTTCCCCTAAAGGCTGCAGGGACTAACACTGAAGACTTCTGTTTCTGCATGAGGGAGGACTTCACTGTGTTTCATTGCTCTATATACTACTGTGTATGCTGAGTTTTGCTGAAGAATGGTGCAGAGATCTGGGACACTTTGGTCTGGAGTGCTTGATGTTATACAGTGGTTTGGTTTTTCAGTCCCAGTTATATAATATCACTTGCAGCACATAAGCTATGAAAAATAATTCATTGCTTTGTGCTTTACCATGATGGCACAAAACATAAAATGCTAAAAAAACATTTCTCCAGGTGAATGAAAGATAAGAAAAACTGCCTTTTGTCAGCTTTTTAGCTTGTGAGGGGAAAAATAACATTAGGAAAACCTTCTTGCTCTAGCTGACACAATCCCATCTCAAGTAAACTACTTAGTGGTTTGGAGTACCATCAACTAGAGCGCCCAGCGGGCAGTCTCAGTCTATTCTGCAAAAATGCAGTGAGCAGAAAATACAGCTCCAGTCTGAGTGCCCATCTGCTATTTAGAAAGAGAAGTTTTCCACTCCTGGATGACACCTATATTTTGAGCTGCCCTGAAGCTACTGTAATGTAGCTGCCAAAGCCTCTGTAATCCAAGTCCTGCACACACAATATGGAGAATCCTTGACAGCTCCTGGCTCTTTAAATTTAAATTAACACCTTTCAAATGTTTAACCTAACAGCAAAAGAAGGTTTTTTTGAGGTGGTCTGAAAGGAGTTAGAAAGTCGAAGTATGTTGTAAGTCACTGGTATTTAGAGTCTTGTTAGGTTTCCTTTCCCTTAAGCTTCCTAGTGCCTGTTCTGTCCATGATTTCCCCTTTCATGATCAATGTGCAGGTTTACTTAGTTTTGTGCATACATAATTAGCTGTACAATGCACTTCACGGGAAGCTCAGTTCCACACAAAGAAGCAGTATGAGCCCTTTGCACCTCTTTCCATGTTGATCAATGCCTGCGTACAAGGCTGAATTTGATATGCTGTGTTTTTCTTAATTGCAGGGGAAGAGTGCTAGAATCACAAGTACTTAGTGGGGGAGCTCATTTGTTTTATTTGAAATTTGCAAAGCCAATGTGCAGATTTCCATTAGTCAGTTTACTCTAATAATTTGTTCAAAGACCATGCCCATTTTTTGGAAGAACTCCAAAAAAAAAACCCCTGTCTCTTTTTTTTTTCTTTTTTTTTTTTTTTAATAGCTTGATCTTCGGAGCAATCACATGCTTCACTGGTTTCCTGGGTGTAATCACAGGGGCAGGGGCAACCAAATGGTGCCGGTTAAAAACCCAGCGAGCAGATCCTCTTGTCTGTGCTGTTGGCATGCTAGGATCAGCCATCTTCATCTGTCTGATCTTCGTTGCTGCCAAAAGCAGCATTGTGGGAGCCTATGTAAGTATAATCCTTTGCATACACCAGTCTCACTCTTACTGTCTCTACCAAACTCCTTAGAAGATTGTGAGATGTTGGTCTTGCTTTTCTGCTTCTGAATGTCCTTCATTTTGCCCCCTTGGCATTTTGGCACTATCTAGATGCGCCTGGAGGGAAAATGATATCTCAGCTGCTTATCCCTGCTTACTAACTGTCATCAGGATTCAGAGCTGGGGAGTTAGCGCATGCATGGAAACCCACAGTTCCCTGCCTTTGAGTTGTTCTGTCTGTACCTCTATTGCTCTTGCCTCATGTCTTGGTACAGGAAAATTGGCTGCTTCCCTTGCAATAAGGGTATTGTAGCTGCAGTGGTACCGAATTATAATTACAGTATAATTTGTCTGTGGGCATGTGTTTGGTTACCTATGAGTACCATTAATTTCCATAACTAGGTAGCTTGCTGCAGACCAATATTAATTACCATGTAATTTCAATTTGTTGTTATCTGTATTACCATAGCACCTGGAAGTCCTAGTCATAGTCCAGGAACCCACAACGCTTGATGCTGCACAAATGCAGATTAGAATACGGCTCCTCCCTGTATGTTTGTAATTGAAGTATGTAAAAAGACATCAGATAGATCCAGACAAATAGACTGAAGGGAAAAGGAAAAACTCAAGTATAATAATCCAGCCTCAGGCTAGAATCTTGCTTTCAGTAGAGAGTAGAAATCCAGTACACTGAAGAGGTCTCAGGTTCCCTTTCAATGTAATAGAGAGAAGCCTGGGACCTGGGAGTTTTTGAAGGGAAGGCATGAGGTGGTTGGAGTAGAGGGATAATTTCTGAAAGCCCACCCTTAGCTCCCACACAGCAGTGCACGCTCCATCCAGCAAGGAGAGTTCATATACAGTTAACCAACCAACCAATCTATGGCAGTTCCTCGTTCCTCTATATTTCTAGCACTAGCCTAGTCATGGTTGTTTTCTGAGTATTTCAATAGCTGTCATCATTATGGGGACACACAGGAAGAAAGAGTGAAAGTTTAAAAACATTAAGACAGAACCTAGAATGCCTACTCTGGCTATCTAGAAAGTGTCAGAAGGAGATTCAGTCTTCTGGTTTGTGGCATGGTCTAGAACTAACCTTAGATTCAGCAGAAAAGTGATCACCTCAGACAACCAGCAAGAGGGTGTTACTGGTTGGCGAAGCATTAACCCTCCTGTCATTGTCATCATCTCCGAGTGAAGAGACCTGTCACATCCCTCCACCTGCCCCTCCCCTCCACCTCTTCGGGCAGCCAGACCTGTGATTTTCTCCTTATCTCAGACCTGATGACAGACAGACATGTTCATTTGTGCTGTTTAGTCTCTTTATGCAGAAAGTCCTCCCTTTCTATGCTGGAAATACTGTTTTCAAAAATTTTGCAACAAATGGTGGTTATTGGTCTCATTTTCATCTTTTTTTCCTTAGGTTTTTTGGTGTTTTTTTTTTAATAGCCATATGACTATTCTGCATTATGTAAATATGTAAATATAGATGGTATTATTTAACCAGTCTTAGAAACAATTTATTTTATTATGCATGAGCAGTAAATCTGATAAAGAGTCAATGATTTGCAAAGGAAGTTATATCTGCATATGGAGGGGGTACGAAGAATATAGGCCTATTTGCTGATGCTGTTAGGCTGAAGCATATATTTGTTGCAGGTGACACTGCCTCTCCGTAGCCCTAAATACACTCTCTCTGCTGCTGGAAACCTGATGCATAGGAAGCAGATTAAGAGTCCAGTTAATGTGCCAATTGGGGAATCAGAGATCTGACCTCTCTTTATAGATTCCACATGCGACAGTGGGCAAGTTGTTTAACTTTGTTTTGCCTCTGCAAAAATGAGGATTCTTAACTTACAAAGGGTCAGGGTAGCTTAGATCATTAGTGTTTGTAAATAACTTGGAGTTCGATGATCTGTGGCCAGGCCATCCACTATAAATTAATATAAACAGAAAACAGTGACACAACTTCTGTTGCTGTTGCTGTTTCGTGTTATAGGTGCTAACCCAACTGAGAGAACAGGTCTGTGTTGGAGCTACCAGTGTCTCATAACACAAGGTATTATCATGGTGGTGCTATATATCAGCTGAATTGACTTTTCAAGGCAAATTTCAAACACGAGCCCTTGTTTTTCCATGCCGTTCAATGCTATTGCAATCTTACAGACTTCCAGAGTGTCTAATTCCCTTGTATTTCACTAGGAGACCTGTCTTGCAAGGTTGCATGGCGGAGCAGTTTCTCATTACTCTCTGTTTTAACTCTCATTGGTCCCAAATGAAGGAGAGACTGTTCTCTGACTCTGGAGTTGGAACACCTAGATATAGTGGACAGCATGATGGACTAGGTTACCTTCCTTACCTCAAAATCCATGATAATAGCTTGTTCTGGAAAGAATGTGGTAAAATTTATGGGTGGATTTTCTCATCTCTCATAGCTTCCTTGACAGCTGTCTCCGGGCTCTCATCCTGAAACAGCATCCTTGAGTTCTGTATGACTGTGAAAGGCAAGAGCAATGTTCTGGTCTGTTCCTCAACAGGGTGGTATTTGCAGACCTTCTGTGCTGTGACTGTCCTTAGCCCTCTCTCAGTGATCACACCATGCTAAAATTGGTTACTGGTTTTGGACACCCCCATTGGCTCAGAGCCTTGAAATTATCACTTCCAAGCATTCAGATGGGTCCCCATGAGATGGTGTTCTCTCACACTGAGCTGTGTTGCTGTCAGATCTCCACCTCCCTCCCTGCTCTAGTTATTAGTCACGAGTTTTTAATGTCAACTGATACTGGCATGAGCTTAAATGAAGTGTTCAGCATTCCAGCAAGAATCAGCAGAGCCCTTGCTTTTTAATTTCTTGGCTTTTGGAGTTTTTTTTTAAAAGACCTGCATATCCATTAGCATGATCACCTTGTCCCTTACAAGCTGTCAACTGTCTGCTCTCTTCTTCCCCTGAACATGCGTACTTTTTCTCCCCTGCTCAGTCCTGTCTTGCAGGTGGTTTTGGTCCCTGAGGACAGCTGCTATTCCAGTTCTGTAGCAGCCAGTCCTACCTGGAGAAGGCAGACAAACTTATTTTTTCCATCCAATCTTTTCATACTAATCCAGTGAATTATTGGCAGTGGTAGAAGTGGCTGGAAAGGTGGAATAAAACAGCATTCTATATCACTTAGCTGCCCAGACACTTGTATTTCTATCTTTTACTATCTTGCTTGGCTGTATAGTCCAATCAGTTTTGACTCTGTTTTCCTTGCAGCATGTGGATTTGTGCGTTGTAGTCCAGTGCCTTTTAGGTCCCACTCTTTCTGAAATATGTACTCTTTGAAATGCTGGTTTTCAAACCTGTCTCTTGAAACCCATTGGCTGTATGGCATCATTGTATCACACTACTCAGACATTTCAACAGCAGATTTTACACTAGCTTAAATCTCCAAATGACTGGAGAAGAGGGGCTTTGCTTTGCCTTCCTTTTGACACTGTTCCAAGTTATTGTTGTACGTCAATTCCAACATCTATTTCAATTCCTCAAAGACATTTTATGATCTTGCAGAAACAGCAAATCCCAGGGTAAAACTTTGCCATAGAACTTTTATAACATCCCAGTCTCAACTCCAGGGACTTCCTGTTGACATGATGTTGGTGACTTACCTACTTTTGAGGCATCAATGTTGCCCAACACTGAGATGGCATTAGACTTGCTTCACATTCAAGAGTACATGTGGGAGTCTCACCCACCATTTCAGAGAGAAATACAAACAATGAAGATGTAGACAGGTATGCTCTTTGCAAATAGCCATCAAGGAGTTTATAACCTGCTTAGATCTTGCTGGGAGAGCTGCTGGTGTGACCACTCTGAAATCTACTTTATTTATAATTTTTGGTAATCAGAATTTTCTAACTGATCACATAAATAGAAAGACTTGAGGGGAACATAACTTCTATCGACTCATCACAGATGAGCAGCAGGACACCAAATGGAGATGGTGAGATATTATGCAACACAGCTGGATTCAGAAGAGGATATATCTGTAGAGCTGAAACCTCAGTGTAAAATGAGGCTTTGAATACTGTGTGAGGAGCCAAAACTGTGACCATTTCAGGAGCTATTGATCTGTTCTGGAGCCTGCCCTATTTGCAGTAAGCATCCCTAGAGTCTCTCCCCAGCAGAAATGCCACATATCCTCATATGCCCTTCGCAGCGGATGAACTCATTGTTATAAATCCCTATTAGCAGCTGAAGGACAGACTTTTTTTGTCAGTATCTTTTGTCCTACTTTTTGATCTTGTTCCTCATTTCCTTTTACCGGTATCCACATATTAAGCACGTATTTCATGGAAACATATTGGGTGAAATACACATTCAACAATTCAAAGCTGGTGCGCTCTGAAGTTTGTAGCATTTCAGGGATTTGTTTAGAGGACTCGTGCTGAATTCCTGCAGAAGGGGGCAAGTTTTACTTGCTGCTTGTACCAATTCATATGTGTATGTAATTCATATAACCTTAAGGCAAGCAGTTGCCTGTTTGCAATACTGTATAAACAGGCAGGGCATGTTGATGCCATATTCAGAAGTGTGATTACATCTTTCCCAAGCTCAATTTAATCTATCCAGCCACAGAACCCCAGCAACAGCAGCTGCAAAGCTGTAGTAGGACAGATTTCAGAGCAGGTCCTGAGAGCCCACCTGGGGCTCTGGTATGCCCTTGCTACATGACACATGGCTTCAACTCCTGTCAGCACCTTGATTCATTGGATCCGCGTTTCTTAGCTTGGCAGTTGTCATTTCCAGTGAGACCCAAGTTCAGGGCAGACCAGTGCACAGTTGGAAAATGGAAAGAGGAGATTTCCTAGCTGACCAGCTGGGCCATAATGTCTGGCTCAGACGCCATCATAGAGGAAGCAGAACCAGTCACAAAAAGAAGGGATAGGGAGGGAGAACTTGTGGGAAACAAAGATGATTTTAGAAACAAATAGAGGAAGCTTTCTGTAGGTCAATGCGTAAGACATGCTAAATAAAGCAAACTATTCCTGGCAGTGAGTGACATGATGGTCTGAGGGGTTTAGGCAATCTCAACCGGTGTGTGGGAAAGACAATTGCGGTGGTCGCATCATGCCACAGCTGCCAATCTTGCAGTTCCTCCTCCCACCCCAAACTGCGCCTGTGTAAGCAACAGGGACCGGGGCAGTGGCCGTGACTGTCAGCCCGTTAAAGCTCACAAGAACACCACAAAATGACATCCATCCGAATATTTCCTCAGAGCAAAGCGTACTGTGTATTTCTTGCCAGCTTTGTTTCATTAATGAACTGCAGCCTATTCAACATAACAAAAACTGAACATAAGGCAATTAAAAAGGGAATCTTGAATTACCAGAATCTAAATCTCCATGCCTGTTATCCCCAGCTACCAACAGGGATTACAGAAGTAATGTTTTCTCTCTAGATGCCACAAAAAGAAATGGGTTGGCTGGGTAAAAAGCAACCTTTGGGGGAGGGGGGGTTAGCGGAGTTTTGCTTGCAGCCTTACTGGTGGGAAATGGGAGACCTGTTTTTTACAATTCTGGTTATTTAAGTAGCTTTTCGTCTATGTGTTCTGGTCTTCATAATACACAAAGGAAGAGGGAAATGTGTGTGTGGAAGATTTTCTATCCTTTTTTTTTCATCCTGTTGAACCTACATTTCTTTGCTAAATTGTTAACATACAGTATAAAAGCAATTGAAATATGAGTAAAAATCTTTTTGATGGAGACAGTGTTCCTCTTGAAGCCATGTCACACTTGCTCCATTGGACTCAGTTTGATGAACATGTAATGATGAGGCCAGGTTAAACTTGTTTCTCCTCTTGATCATTTCCAGTTCTTCAACTGCTATAACTGTTTGTAGAACCGTTTAGTGAACTGCACCAGAGAAATTATTTGGATTAAAAATAAGCAAAATAAGCCTCTCTTCCCCTACTTCCCCCCAACAAAAGATTCTTTGCCCCATCTCAGTTTCCTGCTCTGAATCCTTGCTTGGCCCCAATGTACCAGCACAGCTGAGAAGGCAGTATGAGATGGGAGTAAGTGAGGAGGGAGTGCCAGAGGTGGAAAGGATATGTGGTGGCTGTTCATATCACACCACCACAAAAAGAAGCTCTCATCCCACTACATACACAGGGCTTTTAATGTATCTTGTTGACCATCTTTACAAAGTCAAGAGTAAGATTTCACCGTAAGACACTGTTGTTGCAAACCCCATACTTAAGTCCTGTCTCGACTGTATGTAGATATTACTAATGTAATGCCTGAGTTGTTATAGTGCCTAGACCTATGTCCCCCTCAAAAAGGACAGCAATATACTATCGGGGAGGGATCTTGCACATAGTGGGTAGAGAACCTCATCTAGTTTGCTGCAGTGCTTAACACATAACTTGATTCCTAGTGATGAAAATGACTGTTTTGGGGAGTTATGGCCTTCTTGCCTTTTCTAACTGGCTTTTTGGAACAGAATGATGCAAGTATGGAAGCTCAGGGCTGTCTCTTCTTGCTGGCTTCTCATGTTCTTCTGTAACCAAATGTGTCAGCCTTCTCTTTAGCTGCTCTGTAGATCATAAACAGTTTACACTAATGCAGTTGCAGGCCAGCCCTCTAGAGCTCTCATAAAAGTATATAAATGGTTTTCTAATATTCAGGATAAACCACAACAGTAACAAGGAGTCTGTTGTGTAGGTTTGAGACAAATAAGCAACAAAGGAAAGTTTGTGACAGGTTATTTTTCCTTTGAATGTCAAATGAATAAATATTCTCCTTTTTGTGTGTTTTGTTACAACAGATTTGCATTTTTATCGGAGAAACTCTTCTGTTTTCAAACTGGGCTATCACAGCAGACATACTAATGGTGAGTGTACTCTGGAGCAGCATCTTTCTCTTCTGGTGGCCAGAGCAGTTTGTCAGCTTGCAAGAACAACCTGAAGTTCACAATTTCTTCCAAATGCCTAGCCTCTACTTCAGCCTATTCTTTTTTTTTTTCTTTTTTTTTTTTACTTGCTGAAAAGGAAAGTGAGAGAGGGAGAGGAATAAAAAAAGATTCCTCTTGTCCTTTGTTCTGAGCGCTAGGGAGCAGAGATGTCCAGAAAGGGCACCATTACTGAATTCAAATAGTTTCCCCAAATTTTAAGTATTTGCACAAAACCTCACATGCAATGAAATCAGCCAACATTTCCTAATAGTCAGCACATTAGTGGATTTTGTTATCAATAACTCAGCTTTGTTCTGCAATAGGAAATCCTTCCCTCCCTCCCTCCTCTGACCACAAAGGCAGCCATCTACCTCTCTCTTTGGCTGAACTCCAGCAAACCTACCATTCAACACATACACAATAGAAAACCACCTCTGGGAGAGGAGAGAGGAAAAGAAAGTATAAAGAATTTTTGGACTATGTCCACCTTGTCCAAGAGGAAACTGTCAGGGACTTTTCACCTTATGTCCTTCATTTTCTATTCTTTCTCCACTGTAGAGCTTTTTAAGTCTTTCAAATCAGCAAGCTGACCTCAGCAGCTAGATTTTCATATGAAATAATCTGGACATTTGTTAGAGAGCCTTGCATGTTTTGTAGATGCTTCCATCAGAGATGTACAGAGCCTATGAAAGATACTGTATGTTGAAGTCCCATTGTGAGCAAGGTTACTTGTTGCTTATTGTATGAAAAAGAAAGAAACTAAGGCACAGAACCATTATGGGACTTGCTCGAGGTCTTTTGGCAGCTTGTTGGCAGAACTAAAAATATAATTGGTCTGGCATCAGTAGAAAACTCCCTTGACTTGTATTGCTTATGCAAACATCAACGAGAAAACAATCTGGCTCAATATTCCTAGATGTAAAGATAATGGTGTTGATATATTGATTCAGCAAAGAACTTCAAGCTTCTGCTTAAGTTCTGTTTATGATTTAAGTTCAAGGTTGTGTTTATTTTTTAAGATAGCTCTGTAGTTGCCGTAACTGCATTGCCTGATGAACTTTCAATCTTTAACTCATTTGTGCAGAAAACGCTTTGGGAGGTGGGGTGGTTAATTCCACTTCTCTCAGATATGAATAAAGCACAGAGAAACAAAGGTTATCAGTGTACTTTGGTAGCATTAGATAGCTTTTAATTGCCGAGGTTCATTCCTCCTACCAGTTTAGCTTTAGTGTGATAAGCTCTGCATGGGCTGAACAGGTGGTTACACTGTACTTGCATGCATTTTGCAGCTTGTACTGAGTTCAAGGGTGCTGTGGCCGTTCGTTTAGTGGTATCTCAACACTTTGACAGATGTGCAGTCTACAGACAGCTGTGTTGAGGAAGAAATTATAGTACAATATTTGTAGTTGCTCATTACTGCCTCCTGCCAGAGCTTCCTGTCGCATCCTGCCTTTGGCTGTGATGTTCCCAAGTGCTCCCAACTCTCTCTGGTCAGAATTAGCTGATGGGCTTAAATAGCAGATCTTTTATATCCTCACTAGCATTGGCTGAAACAGGTAAGAGCTTGGCCGTGGAGCACATCTGCAGTGAACAGCAGTGACTCTCAAAGAGCAGCCGAGGTAGTCATCTCTGCTGCCAACACAACGCAGCTGGAGGGAGGGTACTTGCTGGACATGGTCAAGGTCCTTCAGAAAATCTGTGCAAGAGAGAGAGCTGAAGCTTGACATACTCAAGCTAACCCCAAAAGACGTTTTTCAACCCAACTACTTGGTTATATCAAGTGTACTAAGGATGCCATCATTGTCCCATTTCAATTACTGAGATTTTTTGTGTTGATTTCAATGTGACTTAAGTATCCTGTAGATTTTTAATAGCTTTTGTAGGGTTTGCCATCTGTATTACCAGCATCCTATAGTCAGTTGCATTTTGTAGGGATGCATTTGCAGTTATTCACGTTGCTTTAGTGCAAAAGAACTCCATAAGAAATGATTGGAAACATTTGGAAATAATTTCTTAGTTCCAATTTCCAAAACATGGGAAAGAAACGAAAACCATGTTAAAAATTGGATTTTGTAATTGATGCCAACTCTTAAGCTAGCTGTTTTCTTGTCTGTTTAGAAAAATGAACTGCGTGTCATATATAATGCCCACCTTAATGTATTATCAGCAGGAGTAGACTTGTAAAAGTGCTATACAAATAAATGTAAACATCCACGTGGATCAATGCAAGTCTATCAACAGATGGTCTGAGGTGCATTCATGTTACACAAGGGGTTTGAGAGGATGTTTAGTCAGACAATAGGTGAGAGACAGGGCTATAACCATGTTTGACAGACAGCTTTATAAGAAGTCCTAACCAGAGAAAGGTGTGGATATGCTTTGGCGAGATGCACTTTACATGTTTGGCAAATTAATTTCTACTGATTACCATTTATTTGGTGTAATCAGAAGTGTGTCTGTTCTTGCCTGAGGCTGGTAAGGAGCTTAAAAGCATTATTAGAGTAAGCTTAACAACACTTTCATCATATACATAAATATTATCCTGTTTTCATGGATAAAAAGCTCTCAAATCTGGCTAAACACTATTCCCACTGATTTCATTATGCCAGAAGTGAGGCTTTTTGGAAACTGCTTCCCAAATGATTTATCGTAGCTCTCCCAAGATTTACAGATCTCATGACTGCCTAAGAAACCTATCAGGCAAGTTGGTAAGCATTTTCAGAGGTTTTGCAAGTTTAATTTCTTTGGCAAAACAAGGATGTTTGCTTATTATCTTCAAATTTAATTGTTGGCTCTTCATAGCTTCGTGCTTCCATTGCATCTACTGTTCTTGCCAGCGTAACGGTCGGTGTGCAGCTCCTCAAATTGTCTGCAGTAAAAGGTGCTGAGTGCTAGGTTTGATAAACTGTCAGCACTGCAGAATGTACTGCACTGCCTGAGATTTTGAAAGGCTGATATTTTTTCCAAATGCAAATTTGTACAAAACAGGCCTTATTCTCCTGAGCACAACTCCAAATCTCCTCCCAGGCACATGCTCAGATGGTGCTTAGGGAAGAGGGGAATGTTTCTGATGGAGCATGCTAATTATGAAACAGATTTTATCAGCCATCTTTGCAAATTGGCCTCAAAATTACCAGAACCCCAAAGCAGCATTAAAACTGCCTTGTAACAGCAATAATGAATGAGCTTCAGTGCAGCAGGCAAGTGTGTAACGTTCTGAGACATGCTGAGTGCTTGGGACTTTGTGGAATCTGGTCCTAATAGTGGGGGTTTTCCTCCATAGCATATCTCACTCAAAAATAAAGATGTTGGACAGAGGCTTGGTGGCATTTCTGTGTAAGAGCCAGCAGGCAATTTAAAGGGCCTCAGCTATTGTGATCACAGTCTGTTTAGGTCTTTGCTGAGAAAAGCCATCCTCCAGTTTATGCAAAGTCATGACACTCGTGCAAAAAAATGCTCTGCATATTTCTTTTTTCTTTTAAAACATTAGTTCTTTTTAAATGGTCATGAGCTGCCTTGGAGGAGCTGCTTTAATGTTTTGCTGTAGAGTCAAAGTCTTCTTTTAGGCTTGAAACAGTCATAGACTGGTGCTCAGCTGTGCTATAGTCATGGAGGAATGTTGCTTTTGTTCTGATTAGGTTCCCTATGAATAAAAAACAATTATTTATGTAGTATAAAATACTGCCCTATTTTTACAGCCGAAGATAAACAGCGTTTCTGGAAGTTCTTGTTGTTGCTTGTCTCAGTGTGCCTGCACACACCAGTAATCTGAGTGCTGTGGTTTAGATTTTAAGGCAGGGTGAGGAGTGCCTTTGACTGAAGGTACACAGCCCACTTCAAACAGTTGGGCACAGCCCTGACCACGAAGGATGGGCCAAGGGGCATCTCTGCAGTTCTGTGGGCCAAGGGCTGCAGATGGA
The DNA here is from genome assembly GCF_964188355.1 of Buteo buteo. Lineage (NCBI taxonomy): Eukaryota > Metazoa > Chordata > Aves > Accipitriformes > Accipitridae > Buteo > Buteo buteo. Next base: position 38,266,256 of record NC_134177.1, on the reverse strand, counting down.
TGTGTACTGCTCCATGTTGTGCTGTCATCTGGAGACCAGGTCAGCCACCTTTTACTTCATTTAAAAGTATTTTTTTTAGACAGCATCCACCTAGGTCGAGTGAAGGGTCTCTCTGAGGCTGGTTTCTCTGGATCACAGCCTTTGCCTCTTCCAAGCAGTAGTTACAGCAGGGACACCTGGACTATTTCCAGGCTCTGTCAGTGGCTAGAACAGGGTTAGCACGTGTTTTCTTTGCCTTTGGTGCTGAAAGAGGCCAATATGCATTGTCGTGAAGATTACTGTCTGACCCAGAAAGGGTAGCAAAGTGTTTTAGAGAGTAGAGTTTTCTGTCAAAGATTAGACGTAAACATCAGAACTTACCTCTTTGGCACATGCTTTTTTACTGGGAGAAGGGTGATCTCTCCTTGGCTTTCCTGGTTAATTTATAGCAGACCAACTCATTCTGCTGGTTTCACTACAGGAAGGGGATGTCAGCAGTAAACCATGGCCTTTCTGAACCTCTATTTAAAGAGCAGAGGTTTGCCAAAGCTGCTTGGTCAGCCTCCCTGCCCATCCTCTGTGCTGTGCTGTGTTCTGCCTCTGAACCTGGAGTCAGAGATGAGCCAGGACGATCCCACGGACTTCCACCCCGGCTGCTGTGGCTCTCCCACCTCCAGTTTCTGTGGGATGTTCAAACCAGACCATGTATGGTTTGAATTTAGGTCTATTTTAGTATCAAAATGGCCATTTAGAGCTGTAATTTACTGCTGTCTTCCTAGAACAGTAGATAATGTTTGCTCCCAACTACTTCCTCTCCATCAGAATAAAATGCTTTTTAAGTAGGGATAGGGTGGAGTATTTTTTGGTGTTTTGGAGATGCTGGTTTAAGCCTTTTTTTCTTTCAATATCTTCTTAGAGGAGAGAGGAAAAATCTCATGTTCATTTGCTTGCCACATGTTGGGTTTTTGGTTTGGGGGATGGGGGTGTTTGTCACTTGAATTCCAGACTAAATTTACCAAGTTTTGGCACTTTACAGTGCCAAACCATATTGATGATTTCAGCCATCAATAACTTCTTTAGCTAGACAAACTGAAAACTTGCTGGAAATTTTATTGCTACTTGCAAAACTATATGTATGCATAATACAGATATACATGCAAAATTATGTCTTAATATATGTGTGTGTATTCATGTGTATAAATACATATATATGCACACACACATATGATGCGGGTATCATTCAAATTTCTTTCTCCAGTTGGCACCAATTCACTGCCACTCCCTGAAAATGGTAAGTTTTTAATAAATTTGCCATTTCCTTTGTCATTTTGCTGAGAAAATGGATAGAACATAGAGTCAGGCAGACTTTCTTCTCCAGATTTGTTAACATAAACCTTATAGAAAGAAAAATATTTTAATGTAAGTTTAAAATTCCTATTTCACAGATACACACAACTCTGGACTCCTGGGTTAGGTGGAATTTGACTTTATATTCTCAGATGCCCTTTCTCAAACGGCTCTTGCAGAATGCTTCTCCATTGCACCTGTGTGAACTAGGGCCAGGTGGGAAGAAGAACAATAACTCACTTTTTTTTTTTTTTTTTTTCTTCTGTCTAATCTATCCAGGTTGCACCCATTACCCTGCATCTTTGGGGAATGGTAATGAATTGTGTGGCTCTCCTACAGTTTTACAATGTGACCTTCAGTACATTTCTGTGTCTCTAATAAAGTCTAGACCTTATTTTCCTCTTGGGATTTCTGTGAGCCTTCAAGTCTGATTTGAGCTCCTGGATGCAAAAGGAGGACAATGTCTAACAGCTGCAGCCAGGTGGCTGCTGTGGATCTGATCAGCTTTTGCTCTTCTGTTGCACAACAGGAGTTTAACAGGGTACCCATTTAATATGTGGCATCAAAGTGCGTTAGCAGTGTGCGTTTGCAGCTTTGTCAAACCAGTAATGAAAGAACTGGCAGGTCATTCTGAAAGCACGTGGTAAAACCCTAAGGAGAAGCATTTAATCTAATTTTACCCACCGTTCCTAATTGTCTCTGCTTGGAATGAGATGATCTTTCTAAATAGGCATCAGTTTCTTCTAGTGTGGATTTTCTCAGTGCTGTTTCTTTTCTTTCCTTTTTTAATGGCTAACTCGTTCCACTACAGACAGGGCAACTCCCCTTCCCTAAGAGGAAGTGTTAAAGCACTGAAGCAGTGCTTCAGATCCTGTGCCCTGAGATATGTCGCTGTTGAGCAGTGAGTTCTCCCTACCTCAGTCAGCTAAGGTAAATCGATCTCTGTGTATCTCTACCTGGGGATGTGCCAGTCCTGAAATGTCTCATTTAATTAATAAATGACTTCAGGAAAGGATTGCAAGAATAAGTTGAAGTCTGGGAAGGCATGCCTTCTAAAGAAAGACTAAAGGCAGCCCATCAGAGAGAAAGGGGACAAGTAAAAGGGATCATGGTCTACAAAGAGCTAAACAAGAGAGTCATTTCTGGCAAGGTAGATAGCTCTTCAGAGCAACAGAAAAAGGCAGAACAAGATTCAGTGCTCAGAAGTGGAAACAAAGCTCACTTGGATTTAGAGACCTATTGAATTCCTCATTACTTACAGCCTTTAAATCGAGACAGGATCAATTTATAAACCAGGATATGTGGACTTGATGCAGATGTTCTTAGCCAGCTTCTTTCACAAGTTTTATGCAAGAGACAACTACTTTTTTCTGCTCCTGAAAGTGTGTTATAAAATTAAGGTCATTCCACAGGATGGTTTTTTGTTTTTTTTTTTTTCTTTTTTTAATCTTTCATCCCCTTCCATGGCTAGGGCTCTGTTTTGTGTGAGCTCTGGTCCCTTAGTGGGGAAGTAATTTGTGTTTTCCACTGATCTTGTGTAGTCAGACTGATTCTGCATGACCTGGCCAAGGGCGTCATGTTGTATTAGAGGAGTGGAGACCAAACTACAATATCTTGGCTAGGGAAAATTTTCATAATGTGTCTTTGTCACTTTTCACAAGTGGAATCACAAATTTTTGAGAAAAATCTAAAGTGGCTCGAGATGGAGTGGGAGGGGAGAATGCGTGTCCTTTCATACTGATGTGAATTGCTTATGATTTAGGAAATAAAATGAGACCTTTATTATGGAAAAAACCACAATATCCCAGGTTACAGCAAAGTCCTTGTTTGGGGAAGGCTGGTGGTGCTGAGCAGGTTATGTGCTGCGGGCAACCTCGAACTTCACTCTCCCCATCAGTGAAGCAAAATACAGGCTGAGGAGCAATAGCAAAGTGTCTTGTGGGCAAAGTTGTTAGTCAAACTCATGCATTGAGTGCTGCTGAGAGGAGTGCAGACCCGACAGAGCTTCCTTCCCTCGATACCTGCCATCAGGAGTTTTAGAAAGCAGGAAGGGGAGCTGAGCTCCCCAGTTGCTTGAGCCACCTGTGGACACTGGATAATGGCTGTGTCTGCCACCAGCATCTGGGGGAGCTTGTTTGCTTTATCCTGACCTGGGTATAAACTGAGCAATACAAGACAGCTGGACAGGTTCTTACTTCAGTTTCCTTATGTGTTTTTTTTTCTTTCCCCTTCTCCTTTGCAGTATGTGGTCATTCCAACACGCCGTGCAACCGCAGTGGCCTTGCAGAGTTTCACTTCACACCTCCTGGGAGATGCTGGCAGTCCTTATCTGATTGGATTTGTAAGTGCTCACAGCAGGTTTTGGCAGGGTTGCGTGCCCACGTTTGTTTTTGTTTACTAACTGCTTATCTAAAATGCCAAGTTAAACCATGCTAGGGAAGGAAGGCCTGAATTTATCAGCAGAGTGGGAAGCGGTGCAGTACAATGCAACTTTTTTACGTGCTTATGTTATCGGTGGTTTACAATTCAAACCTGGAAGGACCACTTGGGCACGAGAAGTGAGCTTCTGAATCTTTTTAGCCTCAGGCATTTGTAAAGCTTATAGACAGCTCTGCAAAGGGAGAGTGGTTGCTTCTGTGGTGTGGACATAGGTCCATTAGAAAATAGATTGGAACAGAGTCGTGTGTGTGTGTTTAACTGTTAATCTGGTCTCATAAACCAAATATCTGTTTATGGCTAGCAACATGCAGCTGTTCTGACCTGCTAATATTTTGAACCTGTTTTGTATGATAATAAATGATGGTGTAAAATCCATGGTGGGACGGTGTGTATATTTTGGAGGTTTTATTAGTATTCCCTTCTGGTGTGTATGCTTTGGTTTTGTATTAGTAGTATTCCTTTCTATTACTGCTGCAGTTATTGGCCTTGGTGTGACTGAAGATCTCCCTTATTATGCCACCATTATCCTAGTACAGAGCAAAACAAAAGACCCTGCTCCAAAAGCTGACAGAGAACATTCACAGTTGAAACTATAAGGCCTGAGAAATTTAATGAGGAAAAGAAATCTAGATATACTGGGATAATTTCTTTCCCTTGCAGACTTCTGTGGAGTTTGATGCATTGAGTTTCAGAGAACATAGATCATCATTTATAAAATATAGTAGCTTCCATGTAAAGCCTTAAGTGGTACTGCTCATGTTGTGTTGAAGGCGCTACAGTTTTCCGGTGATGTAACTGGGATCTTCACTAGTCCCGTCACCTGAGAGAACTTTGATGTGCTCTTCCAGCCCAGTACTGCTGTGTGACACAGCTGCTGGGTGCTGTGGACCTTTTTTTTTTTTTTTTTTTAAAAACCCATCATTTCTCACCTATTCATCCTGTAGATACTGGTGTGTGTGTCTGTACATATTTATTTATATATATATTTAAATATATGTAAACATTTACTCTTGAATGCCAGCTCCCCAAAATGATATAGTTGTTCTGTAGCCCTCTTAAACATACATGAAGAGACAGATACAGCTAAGGCTGAATGGACCAAAGAAATGAAAAATGTCTCAAGAGAATAAATATGTACAATTTGGCTTGCTCTTTATTTAATTCAATGTTCTAGGCACCCAGGGAGAAATGATCTTACTTTAGAAATTATTTGAAAGTGGCAAGAACAAAGGAATAACTGGAAGAGACTGCTTTGTGCAGGGCAGGCAACATGGGGAATGTCAAGTAAGTGAATGAAGTAAGCAGGCCAGCGTGCTTTGAAGGCAGGCGCCAACGATGAGAGGCAGGGTCTGAGATGCAGACGAGGCTGTCTCAGGTGACTCTGCTACATGTTCATTCTTTTTCTTACATAAGAGGGATGTCTGGGAGGAATGGTGAGGACCCTGAGTGATTGCAATTAATCTTGAAAGTTGCCTAGGGCTTTTCAGTGTCACAGATTTAAAAAAAAGGACTTTGCTTGTAGAAATAATGTGCCTTGCCCTTCTGGTATTCAGAGATCAAGCAAGTTGTGAGTTACTTAAGGATGCCTGCCTGAAATATGCTTAACCCCAATTTAATAGCTGCCTTAGGCTTTCTTTAGACTGGGAAAATATTAATTAGGATTTTGAATTACTCTTTTCTAATGCTGTACTTGTTGGGCAGTTCTCATTTGGGAGGAGACTGCTCAAGTACAAGGCTCTGTGGCAGGAGAGCAGGAGTGAAGCATTCATGTCACGGAAGGCACCAGAACCCATTTCTGTAGCCTCTGGACTGGCTTGGCTGACTTATGCTCTCTGTGCTACAATGACTGAAAGGTCAACTGCAGCTTTCACGTAACACCGAAAAACAAATACTATGTAAAGTGAAAGGACAAACAGACAACTTCTCTACCAGAGCTAAGACAAGCAGTCAACTTGATTGTTAAAAACCGCAGGTATTTGTTATTGGAATTGTCCAGCCATGTTGTAGGATGGAGACCTTCACACAGGATTGAAATCTCACTTGGGCAGGTTACAGAAGTGGCTTGGATTATGACTAGGAATTTCAAGGCAGTCTACGGCAGCTAGGCAACCTGCTCCTGTTGGCTTTAAGATAAATTTGGGAACCCATGTCCCATAGTCCTTCTGTGAATCCCCAGCCTGAGGACATCAATTCACGCTGCTGTTACTCCGGAGTTACCTGGAAGAAGACCAAGAGCAGGGTGTATGTCTTGAAAGAGAGAGGCAGAAGGCAGGATAAACCAAATGAACTGCAGCAACAGGCATGCTCAGAATCAGTGAAACTCAGCCTCCTGATCACTCAGGGTTCATCTGAGATCCTGAAGATCTACCATTTCTTCTGACTGCTTACAAAATCTGCCTGAAGGTCCCTCACTAAATGAGCAGTGTTTTGATTAAACATGGCTGGAATCCTACATAGTTTTGGTGAGTTCATAGTGAGATTCCCTCTAGCAGGGCTCTTAATAAAGAATCAGATACCTGTGTCCTTGTAGGGCTAAGCTGTTGCAAGCAGTTGTCTGCTGGATACCAATAAACGTTGTATTGATCTTATAATCCTCATGTGGAACATAGAAGGTACTTAACAGCTGCAGCCTCATGTGTGCGATTGCTCCCTTGCTCTGTGGTGTGCCATGAGAGTTGAAGGTCAGACTCAGTTTCTTCTGTAATCTCCCCCAGTTCCAAATCTTGCAATGCAGTTCTTCAGTCACCCAAAGCACCAAATATATGTTAGTATTTAAAAGCTAAGTGGAAGGAAGCATATATGTGTGGTTCTTTTTCATGTCTCTTTAAATATTGACAACTTTTATTATGGTAAAAAGGCTTAAGACTGACTTACAAAGAAGTTATGCAAATGTCATTTTAGGGCGGCAGCTGTAATTTGCATAAGGTTTTACTACCTGCCAAGCACTGAGATCAATTACAGTAAATCAGTGCTGCCTATTCATTCACAAATAAGAACAGGCATTGCTGCAGTATTTCATCAGATGAGACAGTTTTTATTCCTAGGTAACTGTAGCTTTTTCAGGACCTTTGTGATAACCTGCAGAGTTTAAATAATTCCTGTTTAACAACTTGGAGTATAACTCCATGTTTTGTTCTTGAGGTAGTCAGTGAGAAATTTCACCTGTTAGGTGCATTACACCCAAATATCTCTAGTATTTTTCCACTTTGAAAGGTCCCACTATGCAGACATGGTTGCTGAAGCACAGAACATTTAAAAGAAATACCCCAAATCCCACCACTCATGCTGAGTATCAGGTAAAGGTCTTCTAACTGCTCTTCCTGTGCCCTAATACCTAGACAGCATTTCAGACTCAGAAGAGCTGAGTGGAGGTAGCTAGTAGCAGAATGTGAGAAACAGTTAACTCTTCTCAGGCTGCATCATACCTCCAGCTCTTTGTATTATTAATTCTGGTTATATCTTTGTTGCCCTTTGAAATTAAGTAATTGTAGAAGTGCCAGTGAGTCTGTGCACATGTGCATGCATGCATGAACCTGTCCTCCCTACTCAGGGTTTACATCATTGCTTCACACAAACAGCAGGCTCCCTCCACTCACTGACATGCTCTTTTGCTTCAGAAAAACCAAGTACAGGCAGTGATTTTTTTATTTTGAGGCTCTGCATTGGTACTTCTTCTTTCCTTCTTCCAAGTCTGTCATTTGCTTCCTAGCTGAGCACAGCAGTGCTTTCCTCTTCCATCCTTGCCTTATTTCTAGCCCTGGCTGCGATGAGAAATGGGCACCTACTGCAGGCTTTGCTCTCTCTACACGTGCCAGGGAAATTGCTGCTGTGGGCACACACTGTCCTTGCTGCTCTGGTGCCATTGGCTCTCCTGTTAGCTTCCTGCTTTACTAAATTCTTTCTCATCTCCCCTGTGCAACCGTCCATCAGTTCTCGGGGTTGAAGCCTGTCTGTATCTGCTCATCACCTGGGAACATCAATGTGTGAGGATGGTGTTCTAAAGTGCTGGAGATCAGCTGTCCTCCACCAGCACCTTTTGGTGGGCTAGACGCTACTCCCTGTACTCCGGTGGTGGGAGTTCCCACCTGTCCTGACCTCCTCGGCCGCTGCTGCTTCGGTTTTACCTGCGGGACACAACCTCCAGCCACTCCGGCCGAGCAGCATCGGGACAATACGCCACGGTCTGGCAAGTAGGCTCTGTGAGAGGGGAGACCCCCATCACTCATCTCTGTGCTGAGGGCCATGCAAAACCTCTCCCCTTCTGTCCATCTTTCGCTATGGAAATGGCAGCATTACCTGAATTGCTGGGTCTCCGACAGCCTCCTCTTGGCGGACTGTGTTGGTTTGCGGTGCCCAGGCACGCTGGTTCACCTGGCAGAAGAGATCGCAAGTGTCCAAACAGGCATCTTCTCTTTGAACAGTCTCCTTTCGAAAAAGGGGTCTGAGTCCGAGTGACCTTGTAATTAACTGTAAGCAAATCTGAGCTGTTCTGTTTTGAAGGGGTTTTGTGCTGCTCCTAGTATTACCTGGAAAGATTTTAAGAATAAGCCTATCACTTGTCACCCTTCACTTTTTTCCTTTCCCCAACTTTCTTATGTGAGTAGGTTGATAAACTAGATCTAATGAGCTACTTAAACAGCAAGAATGTTAATGACCTTCCTTTAGCAAATAGCAGAACTGTTAATTATCACTGATGCAGAGTATCAGGGAAGGCAGATCAGCATTTGATTAGGGGCAGCTCAAGGAAAACTGTAGTAAATGCAGCAGTTAAGATAACTTCTTTAATGAAAGTTATAACTGGAGGTGTAGATTTCACAGCCGCCTTGTCCCGGTTTGAGACAGCCTTTTTGTTGATTTGGTTTTGAAGGTGTTTACTCATCCAAGTAAATATATTATGTATAGAAAGTAGTTCTATAGGTAAAGACTTGACTGCCTGAGGAAGCGGAGTTCGTGTATTATGGTTTAAAATTCTTATTTTATGGTTTAAAATGCTATGGCTACATCAGAGTAGATCTGTGTACATGCTTACTCTGGCATAACATTTTTTCCAGTTTAGTTTGCTAGATTAAAACAGGCCACAGCCTGTTGGGGCTCAGATCCACTGCTGTCTGACTTAAAAGCAGGGCAGTGGAATAAAGTGGATCATTGGAATGTGATGCTGCAGTCTAGGTGTTTTGTCCCTGTCTGACCTGCGCAGCCATTCCTCAAATACTGCCCATTATGTGCTTGCAGGTGATCACATAGTACCGTCTCTTCTGCCAAAGCAGGGTGTGAGATGAACTTGAATTCAAAAAGGCAAGCATATCCTGTAACAAAAATGTGCAAATTACTCTCCTAGCATCAGTCTCTGTTTTATGGACTAACAGGAGATATTCTACTGCTGTTGTGGGATTAAGGATGGTCTTGTTGTCTTTCGCAGCATGTTACATGTTCTAATATTTATGGTATATATGAGTGCGTATAGGCAGCGTCTTCCATCACCTGATGAGATAGTAGATGAAATGTGATACACATTTATGTTTTTTATTGTTCTTTCTTTACCAAGTGCCAGCTGCTTGACTGCTGTTCTGTAGCCCTAATGGTATCACTTCTCCTGTGGAGATCTTCCCCCACATTCATGCTTGCATATGACCCAGATTGTGGTGGGTAAAATGGGACTTGCCCTTGTAGTCCAACATCTGATGGACATGTGTCAGGGAAATACTGTGAGGAAGAGAACCCCCAGCCCTCATCCTTATTATCTGTTTCTTCAAGCAGTAATTTTAAGTTGAGGATTTCTCTGGTCCTGGCTGAGCTGAGTAATTAAAAGTCTTTTTCATAGCGCATGGAAAGGCCGAATCTTTGACATGGCTGTCAGCTGCAAAAAAAGGGAGAATGAAGCACCTGGAGACCAATCCACATAGGATTTATCTTCTCATTTCAACAAGCTAACAAGCTTTCCACTTCTGATGACTCAGCAACAGACAAGATTTAAATCTGCCCTAAAAAAGCAAATGAATTCCCATATATAAAACACTCTTTGCCAAGGGTTCACAGCCTGTTCTGTTTTTTTTTCCAGTGCTGCTGTGCATCTGTCATTTCCCATGACTTTGGTTAGAAGTGGAGGTTCTCAGTGTTTTTGATAAATAGACATTTAAAGTATGTAAAAGTATCTCATTAAAGAAAGCCCAGAAATCCAGAACTGATCATTGTTTCACTCAAGTATTTCAAGCTCTGTCCCATCTGCTCTGTCATTCCTTCTGCGCACTAAAAATCTTGTTACATTAAGTGGCTTCTTTCTCTGAGCTGCCAAGGACCCTGTACACTCCTAATACGGATGCAGAGTTTTCATCGTGCTGAGCACCTTTCAGAATGTGGTGTCCAGTTTCTGCAACATGGGGGAATGACTTGCTTCTCCTGGGATATATCGCCAGGGAAGGGGTCTGTGCTGCAAGGAGAGATGGGGGACAGGGATGCTGCTAAAGGGCATGCTCCCAAACTGTGGTCCTGTGCCACAGACCTTATTTCTACATGTAAGTGGGCACCCCCCATCCCTACACATTTAAGTACCTCTGCCCTGTCACATGAGCCATGTTCCTCAATTCCACATTCCCCGTGGTACAAGGCATCTCCTACTGGGAGAGGAGAAAGTCCAGTGTTAACTTAAAAAATCCCTGGGCAGAACAGACCTGGAGAGAAAGGCAGTTAATGACATGAAGAAAACAGACTTTCAACCCTCTCCAGGGCAAATGTTGCCTGGAGGCAAATGTTGCTCTAACACCAAGAGACGTACAAAGTCCATTTGTTAGCATTGCAAGCGGAACCCTTGATTGAGTCTTTTAATTTGCTGCAGCCTTTTCAAGGAAGCACCACTTACTTAATGCAGCCTGGTAATCCTGGGAGGGTGTACAAGGGCATAAACAGATGAGCCTGCCGCAGGGGAGGCAGTGCAGGAATCCTTGCTTACAGGTATTGCTGGGGCAAACTCAGGTACCACCCACTAATGCAGGATATTGATATTGTCTCCAGCCAAGTATTAAATTTGTTTGCAATCTCTAAAGGACACAATTAAGATTAACAGGATGTTTCGCTTTTTTTTTCCTCCAACATCCAAACATGCTAAGGTTAAAATTGAAATAACTTTTAGGCTATAATTGCTTTTACCTTTCTGCGTTTTTCTGAACGAGTGTCATAAAATAGTCAGGTTTACTTCCTCTTTTTGTAATGTGTTTCTCATGCCATTTAGCACAGTATAAATGCTTCTGCTCCCCCACAGGCCCAGCAAATTGTTTACTTTTACTTTATAAAATCCCTTATTTTTGGTTTCTATTCTTCATTTGCATTCATATTGGATTTTTTTTTTTTAAACAAAGAAACCTTTCACATGCATCTCTGAATTCAGAGTGGGTGAACCCCAAACCATTGAACCCCAAACCATTGTGGTGACACTGTGGGGTTACAGGGAATACTGTGTTAAGGAACTGTACCAAAGAGAGGAGCCAGGAAGAGCCTGGCTTGTATCAAATTAGTAATCATGAAAATTAAGTATTTGTGCCAGATACTGCAGTGGAAATATCCTTTTATGTAGCAAGATTTGTGCCCAAGAGACAATGTCAGAAATTTAGAAAAATCAAGCAATTGCAGAGGAACTGAGATGTTCGACTCGGCAATGAGACAGAGTAGATGAAATGATGATTTCAAAGATGTTGTTACCATTACATTGTCTAATTAGTAAATCAGTTTAATTTAACCGCTCATGCTGTTTAGGAGGGACAGTAACACAGAAGCAAGCCATCTTTCTAGGGCTTCAGCCCACCTGAGCTTTTATTACATCAATAGCCTGTCCAGTGTTCCAAAAAATACAGCACATGCTTCCCAAGAAAGGTAATGAAGTTTCTCTTTTTTCCTTCATTGTCTTCTGCACTCCGATTGAGACACAATCAGAGATTTTGGGGTTTTGGATCATGCCTGCTGCAGCTGTACTGTTCATTCTCTGGAAAGTGGGCATTTTTTCTAGCTGGACTTCATCCAGTTGGCTGCCACTGGCTGAATACATGCCATTTGTATTCTGTTGTAAAAATGCCATGAGCTGAAGTTTATTTAGCAAAGTCATTCCTCTTGGTCTGAGATCTATGTCACACAGTGAGGGAAAAGAAGATGTGAACTTTCATAGTTAGGATGTTATCCAAGGCTTTTTATTAGACTGCAAAGCAGCAGCAGGACTTCCTTATTGAGTTTCCACCCCCACATTCTGGGTAAATGTTTTGAAGTTTTTTGCCACCTACCAATTGGCAGAACAAAGAAAGGAATCCCACACATGACTCCATGCTGAAGAACTGGCACTGACTGTGCATGCAACCCCCACTTTTTGTTACTTATGGTAGAGAAGACACTCAATATGATGCTAGATTGAGTCTTGCCAAATCACAGTTAGACAACTCAGGATGCTATCATTGCGAGGAGTCTGGAAAGCCAAAAATTGGCAATACAGAGCAGACCATTTGGCAAACAGTATGTCGTTCTTGGAGCCCAAGTCTGTAATTATGTCCTGTGTCCTCTTGAGAGGAGATGCCAAAGTTCCAGTCTTAGCAGGTGGCTTGTAACTGAGTGGAACGAAACAACAGGGAATAGTGACTGTTAAGTTAACAGCAAAAACATGCATGTCAGCCGTGATAAAGTTCTAGAGTTAAGAGATGCAGACGTGGGTGAGGGGATTATATGAAATCTAGATGAGAAAGCCCAGCTGGCTTGGTGGGAAGAATTACACCTTGGATGGGAGGAAACACTGCTTTTTCTAAAATGTGCACTTACAGAATATGTTGGGTTAAAAATGAAAAAGGTAGCAGATTCAACGTTAACATGATTTGTTGGTATAAAAGGTCAACATGATGCCTTAGAAGGGAAGGTGTGGGCCAAGCTGCACTGGGAGTTTTATTTGTTGGAGACTTTACGTTTTCAAAGCTGTTTTTAGCCTAGTATGTCATGTCATCCATAAGAGAGAGCAATCGGGAGCCTGGCTTTTCATCCTCTACTGTTGATTTATCATGTCAATTTGTCAAGTGATTTATTGTCTGGTCGTTTTGGAGGATAATTGTATCCATTCCCCAAAATGAAAAGTGGTTTAGAATTTCTAAATTTCTATTTTAGAATAGCCTCAGTTCTGGCTATTGCACAGAGAGGGGCTGATTCAATGCCAAATTTTGGTTCATAATGAAGAGTAAGGGAAATATTGGGAATTAAGGTGTCTAGATACAAGAGGGAATACATTACCAGCTGATGTCCCTGTTTTCAGGGTGCAGTGCATGTTCTGCTAATTTGCTGTGGCTGCATTCTCTTCACATTCAAGTCTCATTGCTATTTCTTAATAAGTCTATCAGACTAACAGCCACTTTTGTTTGTCTTCAGTCTAAGGACTTGTTTAGCCATCATTTCTCACATAAGACTTGTTCATAACACTCTTGGTTTTCCTTGTGTGTGTTATACGCTGTGAATAAAGTTCTCTTTGAGAGGACAGGAACACTTCCTTACCTATATCCCAAGCACTGACATTTTTTCCTCCTCCTTTCTAGGGCAGGGAATAGAACAGAGAAGTCTGGCTACAAACCTTCAATTCTTACTGTAGATACGCTCTTCCAGTGTTTATTTACCCCTCTCTGCTGGAAGACAGTGCTCTGCTCTTTTGTGTGCAGTGCTTCCACCTCCAGCACCAGGCTGGCTGCTCCTCCTTTCCTTCACTCCAGCAGGAGCCAGGCTGAGCTGGAAGATGGCTCTCAAGGCACTGAGACCACCAATGTTCCAGAGTCTCCCTGCTAAAGCACACTCTGCAGCCTGTTCATCTGAGTCCCCATGAATGTCATCCTTTGACCTTCTGTTGTGCTTGGCCTCTGCTGAGGCATCTCTTCACACACATATACCTTCCAGGTCGCTACCGTTGGCTGCAGGGCTGAGAGTTGGTGATTTCTCCTGCATGTGACATTTCCTCACTTGATCATCGAGATTTAAGCCTTGACAGATTTTGCCTGTAGTTTGTGTCTGACGCCACCTTTTTCATTAGCAGTAATGTAGCAGTTTAGAAGTTGCTGCACAAGCTTTGACTATTTCTGGAACTGACTTGCGTGTATACACAGCAGTAGGATTTTATGTTGCAAATTCCCTGCAGTCTTCTGGTATAAACTAGTATTTCTGCCTCAACAAAAGGTCACAGATAAAAACAGAGCTGGACATTTAAATACCCAATGCCTTGAAGACTCACCCCTGCTGCTGCTACTGCCCTGTTGGATTTATGGAGAGTAAAGTTGTTTGCGGGACAGTAAATACTAAAACGTGATTGGTTTAGCTACAGACAGTCATTAAATATTACTGAGTTTTAGCAAAAGCTTTTCATAATGAACTAAATACTGCTATTGCATGTCACTGCTCTTTCGTGTAAGCGCAAACTCGTTTTCACTTCCATATAATTATGCTTTTTGGCTGTCGGAAGATGCAGGTTGCCTTAGCCCATAAACTCGGTGGTGCGTGGTTCTTCAGTGTGAGCACAGCCCCTATGCAACAGGCCTTGGCTGAGCCTGGGGGACAGAGTCACATCTTGCACACAATTACACTTCAAAGCGCAGGAAGCTTAGTTGGTTAGAAGAGGGAATGAGGTCCGTACCTCAGACATGGGGATAAAAAAACATCTTTGAGTTCTGTTTCTGAGAATCAGATGGGGTCTCTGGATTTTTGTTCTGTGAAAAACACTTCCCCCTTCCCACTCAATACACAGAAATGGAATTTAATACCTCCTTTTGCTGAAAGGTAGGTACGGTGTAGGAGTAAGCAGGACTTGATAGAAATTGCAGAAGATTGATCGCTCCCTCACCCACTGAGCAATGCAGTGCGGCCCTGCCGGCACCCCAGGAGGCTCGGTCAGTACAGCAAGGTTCGACACCCACGGATGCAGTCACTGAAGCAGACAGGGAGAAGATGGAGAGGGCTATGGGAAGAATAACAGATCAGGCCAGAAGAGCGACAGGGAGAGCAGAACTCCTGCCAGGCTGCTCACAGCATAAGTTGCCCAGGCTCCAGAGTGGCATGTGGAAGGCTGAAGCGTGCAAGGGATATTCAGCTTTTACTGAACGCTCTGTTCCATTTTAAACCTCATGCACATGTTCAGTGGGTGGTTGTTTAGAGAATCGTGTTCCCTTCACTGTTATCGTGTCTCTTTTTCATCTAAGTGACTAATTTTTTTGCCCATCTCTCCTAGATCTCAGACCTGATACGACAAAGCACAAAGGAGTCCCCAGTCTGGGAGTTCCTCAGCTTGGGGTATGCACTCATGCTCTGCCCGTTTGTCGTTGTCCTAGGAGGGATGTTTTTCCTGGCCACAGCCCTCTTCTTCCTAAGTGACCGAGCCAAAGCTGAACAACAGTGAGTAACCTGGCAATTGCAAATGGGGAGGTACCACAGCCTGTTTTCTCTCTTGAACGTTATGCTTGTACTCTTGTCCTGGCCTTGGTCCTTCCAGGTGAAGGATGTCGGGCTGTGCGTTAAGAACCTCGGCTCAGCAGAGTGCATGAGGCTGCACGAAGCACAGGGGCTTGGGTCGTGCTGGCTGAGCATCCTTTACACGCTTCTGCTCTGGTGGATCTCTGTTGTTGGCCATATGGCCCGGAGGGGAGCACAGTATTTGAGGCCACAGGCCCCTTGTACCCTTGCGTGAGCATGCGACAGCCCGGCCCATCTGTGGTGAGGGGTTGCTGTGTGCTGGAACCAGTGGACTGCTAGGTGACGAGCAAGAGATACTTTGCAGAGCTTGGTGGTCAACGTTGAGCCCACAGTCCCATCTCAGCCCCCTGTGCCTTGCTCACTACCTCCAATACGCAGGAATATCAGGCAAGAAGGAAGAAAGCTGTGTGTGGGGACATACGTGCTCAAGGGTTGCTGTAATAAAGATAGTCTTTCCCAGTCCCTTATTGCGGCTTGTAAAAAAAAAGCTACTGTTTTTCAGTAAAGAAACCGATTCGGACCACCTCACAGTTGGCAACTACAGTAATTCGGAAGACGCTTCCACATGACATACAAACTTCTGGGGTTAGTCTCTTTCTCATAATTGTCGAAAAATTAGAGTATCTATGTATAATGTCATGCTGAATATGTGGGCAGGTGACTAGTCTGGTGTTGACTATAAGTTGCCTTTGCCTTTCTCCCACTGGGAGAATGGGAGACATGCAGACATACAATGCAGAGGTTAACAGCTGTCGTAATTCTGCAGACAAAGAGAGCAGAGTATACCTTTCTGTACCTTCAGGAGAAGGGCCCTGGCATATCACTGTCACTAGACATAGTACGACTAGAAGGAAGATAAGGTGTTTGGAGGTTGACATAAGTGCGTGAACGGTTTGGGTGATACTTTCTGGCTCACACGATCATATCAGATGGATGCAAGAGATTTGGAAGCAGTGCCACAGATGGTGCTGTGGCCCTGTAAGAGCAGTTCCACCTTCCTTTTACTAACATGCACAAATACCAGAGAAAGGAAAGGTTTTCTGCCTCCTGGTGCCTTTAGATATATACGTTCCCGCTATAATGAGATGTTTAAACATTGTGGAAGAAACAAGACCTCATCACGTATCTTGTAAGGAGGTTAAGTCCTGCACAATTGAACTTCAGTGTGACTTTGGAGATGTGATATGACTGATGTGTGCCTGATTTGTTATCTGCATATAATGGCTTTAAATTGCAAGAAGTGAAATTAGAGATTAGATGTTAGGAAGAACTTCCTAAGAGAAAAAAGAGGTAAATGCTACAGCAGATTATTTGGAGAAGACATGAAAGCTGTCCAGTGTTTCTGAAGGCCTCCCTGGCTCGGTCTTGAGGCAGGAAGATGGGAAGTGCTCTCTGGCTGCCTTCCAGTCCTATTTCTGTAATTGTGCACATAAGCTGTACATGCAAGTCTAAGTAGTGATCACCTGGGGACATGGCAAGATGAACATAAGTTTCTAGGTGCTCAGGGTGGCTTTTTTGCTGCAAGGAGCCAAAAGTTCTATTTGGTGACAGGGTAGTGATACAGTGCAGCAGATGAAATCCCCCTCGTGTAGCCATAGCGTTAGCCTTCGCCCAGGACCCCCGCCTGTTTCTGGGAGAACTTCAGTGTTTGTCTTCACTGTATTCAGAGGGGAGAGTGCTTGTTCCACTTACTTACAATTATGGTGGAGATACGTGTCCCTTTGCACCACGTGTGTTGCTAGCATGGCGTGACAGCATCTGAGGTGGTGAAGGAGGATTTCAGTATTGAGGTACTGATGAATTTCGGGTCACTCCCATCTTTAACAGCATGTCTAACCCCAGCCGGACCTCTATGCTGGGCAATGCACTGTGGTATCCAGCCGGTATCACAGCTCCAGTGGAATTCTCAAGGAAGAGGGCTTTCGCAGGAGGCACTGCAGGTCACAGGCTGGTCGCTAACTGGGTGACTCTGCTTAGGTGCCAGCGCTGGTGTGTTTCACAGGATTGTTTTACAGTGCACCAAAACACCAGCTTTGCAGTAGTGTTGCTGTGGGAGGTAGATCACACCCCACAGCTCTGCTTTCTCCTGCATAAAAGTGTTTATTTCTGTCTGTTGCTGTCTAGCTTGAGCAGATCTGGTGGTACTCTGTTCACGTCCAAAGCCCACCAGCTTCCCAAACAGTCACTGGTCCACTTTTTGAAGAAACATATTCAAGCTTCAGATGTGGTTTTGTTGCTCGCTCTCTTTCTGCATCCTTCCCTTTCCTGGTCTGTCTGATTCACACTTGTTTATGAATTTTATATTAATCAGCCACAGATCTTTCGTGTTATAAACTGGCTCAGATACAGAGGGAGAACAGTTGTCATAAATAATGGTTAACAAAATAATTTCTCTCAAATGACTCCTAGTGCACTGTTTCTGGGATATGCCCGCTCCCATGTTAAAAATACCCTGGCATCCTACAGTCAGATTCCTGGACAGTCCAGCTCAATGCAAGTTTGACACATTACTGAACAGTAAGACAGTATCTTTAATAAGGTTGGCAACTGTGGAGTAAGGCTTCTTTCTCTCCCTGCCACGTGCAGTGGTGTCTGTGCTGTCGATTGGGTCCCGTCTGCCATTGCTGACAGGTTCAGTGGTCTCCTCGGAAGAATTTACGGGGGAGGATTTGTTTGTTATTAGCAGCATGCTTGCCCGTGAGGGAAAAGACAACAGAGCATTTTGCTATTAGCAGCTTAAAACTCCATGCTGGACTCCAGATCCGACGTCCAGCTCCCACCTATCTGACTGGCCATCTGCACTTGGCATTGCGCACCTTTGGCAAGGATAGCTTTCTGCCTGGCCAGTCCTCCCGTGTATCCTACCTATTACTTGCTGGGTACAGGAGAATTTCTTATTTCGGGATGCCTTGTTTTCCCTCTGCAGTCAGCCATGCTGCTCAGACAACAGGACTTGGAAATGTGCTTTGCCAAAAGAAATCAATTAACCTGCAGGAATCACAAACACTGGTGTCACACGCCAGAGATTAAACCCATTCATCACCAGTAGGGTCAGGGCACACAGGGCAGATGTCACAGACCTCTCTAATGAACTAATATGGAAGCAAAGAAGTGTAACGCTGCTCTCTGCAGCTCTGCCTATGGAAATTAAGCTTTCCCTGCTTTAATTGCCATGCTTCTGTGAAAAGTAGTTCAGGGTTTTATTGCTAGGATTTTTTTGTTTGTTTGTTCCTTTGTGCAATGGTTTCTGGGCTTTTGCTTAGAGATAATTTCTTCTTCCAGGCAGGACAAGAGTATCAGGATACCAACCTCTCTTTCCTGTAAAGCTTCCTCCAGTTTCCACCACACTTCCTTTCAAAAACAGAATTTCCAGGCTTTCAGTGCCTCGTGACTTTTTTTTTACGCTACTTTTATCATTGCCACAATTCCTGGCATATTTTGTAGATTACTTTTTTAGCACAGGAATTCCAGTCAATAAGGCTGCCCCTCTCACAAAAACACTCATGACAAAAATTTCTTTATACAGCCATTCTTTTTTTTTAAAATCACGATTCTTTTATAACTATTTTCATGCTGCTTCATAAGTCTGACAGCTTAAAGAGGCTTTTAGTAAATTTAGGACTAGCAGAGAACATGATACAGTACATCACTGTAATATAATCCAATCATTTTTGGTGCAATTTTTATAACACAAATTTAATCCCACCCGTCCAAAGTGATAAGAGAAGGAAAATGGTTAAGAATGGTTTCTGTAAGAGCTCTTATGCACTGGTAATAATAAATACTTCAGTTCTTTTTTAAACCACTCAACTACAATTCTGCTGTGATTTCACTTGACTGTATTGTTGTTCCTTTCCTGTTCTGTACTACTGCAGTGGAGGGTTAAAGCAGTCATATTTTATTCCAAACATGACTGCACTCTGCACTGTATTTCTCTTACCTGCTTAATGAAAATTGTGAGATGCAAGCTATACTTTGAGATCCTCTGGAAGACGATACATACACATACAGTCTTGTCATGGCAGAGCCCTACAGAAACAGATCAGAAATCTGATGACGTTTTATTCCCTAGCTCCATCACTGATACCTGTGCAGCCTTGGCAGATATCAGCCAGAAGGCAACGTACAGAGGTCAGGAGTACTTCAGGTACTTCACTCATTGGAAGTAAAAGCTCAGCACTGCTGAGAATTGTGTCTGTGGTCTGTCTATGTCCTCTTCCTCCCTCATAATGCAGATAACTTGAAAAAACAAAGCTTCACCCTGGAGAGCTGCAAAAGAAATGCCTACATTGGTACTTAATAGAAGCAATGGCTTCACCAGTAATTGGGAAGAATGTGCTCTTTTTATTATGAAAAGGGGAAAAAAAAAAAGTCCTTTCCCCAAGCTGCGACAACTTTTGGGTGCCAGGGCATATAAATCACTGTAATGTAATTAGTGTGTAACGTGATTCTTTTCTGGGCAGTCAGCGTGAGTGTTAAGCATCTGGAGCACTGCTGAGCAACGATCCTCTGTCTCTGCACGGGCACAGACCTGCAGGACCACGGATGCTCTGCAGCAGGCGCAGGGTGATTCTGCAGTCCTGTCTCCAACAACGGCTACTCCCAGTTGTTGCTGAGGGAAAACCCAAACTCACCTAGATTTTTCCTGAGAAACACCACCCTGTGCAGGTGTAGGATAGTCTACCCCTCAAATTATTTTTATTTATTTTTTTATTTAATCCCTGTTTTTATACCTTGAAGCATGAGATTTTCTGGTTTTTTCCCATATCCTTCCAGAGCTACAGAGAGATGCTCTGCATGGATATCCAAGTTTTATAATTGTTCAGTTCCTCTCTGCACCCTGCATGATATACGCTGGATATTTTCGCCAAAGATACAGCAATGCAGATCAGGCAGCAGGATACAACTGCAGTATGTATCCCTGGTGCAGACACGGAACAGGAATAAATAGCTGCACTGATGCAGCTGGTCAGAACAAAGGAATTTAAGTATTTAACTAGCTACCACTCAGCACTTCAGAGAGACCTGCAAGCCTAAATAGTTCACCCATTTGTTTACATGACAAGAATCAGGTTATTTAAACAGCTCTAGTAGGATTTTCTTCTCTCCTAAAATTAAAATTAAACATTTAATAAGAAAAAAAATTTACTCTTAACACCTTTGATCAGGTGTGGAAACTCTTGCTGAGTAGCAGTGTTGAAAAACATTTCATTTTAAAAGTGGTGGGTACAAACACTAGAAAGAAAATACTTATTGCAGACTAGATAGTGCAAGCCACAAAAAGAACAATCCCTAGTCCATAGACCTTTTCTGCTGTCTTAAACACGGCACATCTGCAAATTACATTACAGGAAAAATGAGAATAATCCATTTTCAGACTGTCTTCTGCCTCACATCAGGCTTATTTTTAGCCTTTTCTAGAACTAGATATAAAATGATCTCCCAGTTCTCCTATTGCAGCAATTTGAAAGTGTCTGACCTTATTTTTGCTTTGCAGATTCTATTATGTGGGGCAGGGGAAGGACTCGCTGAGTTGTCAACCCTCTTTTTCTCTGATTTTTCTGTGGCAGCAGTTAGAGACAGAAAGGACCCATCAGGTGACCTCATGTTGTTGCCAGCAAAGGATAGAGTCCCCTCCATTAATAGTGTCACAGGTACTAAACTGGCAGGCTAGACCGATACAGAGCTTGTTCCATTCTGGTAGTTTGCATTACTAAAAAGAATATTTCTTCTATGAAGTATTTTAAGATGTATTGCAAGGGTTTTTTTAAAGAGGCTGGACACTTACTTTAGAGAGATGTCTTAGTGCTGCATTGAAGCAGTTTGGATTTGAGGATTTCAGGGCCAGCAAGTGGATTTTAACAGCTCCCATAAAAGGATATTTGAGGAACAGTCCACTCACTGCTGATACTCAGCTATTTAGGGGGAATAACATGATTGCTTTGTTTGGTTTTTACTTTACAAAAGAACAATAATTAAATATTTCCTACAGTGATAAAAACTCACAATGCTTTTTTAGCCCAGATAAGATGTCCTTGGCCTTTGAAGGCATATGAGTTTACAGCAAAAAGCCCAGATTAGGATGCAGAGGATCTGTGATGATGGAAGAAGAGAGGCAAGGAGCGTGTTCTGAATATCAGAGAGTGGCGTGATAAAGACGCATAGACTGCAGATGGAATAAGATTAGACTATTAGATGGTTTATATAGAATCAAAGACTTGAGAATATGAAGGGAAGAGGTGGTGAAAATGTAAGTAGTTTTATTATTGGTGGGAAAAGCCTGCTTGTAGAGCTGGGGTTTTTTCTCCCCTGTTTACTAGCCATGTTTGTAACTCCATAAATGGAGCTAGCAAATATAAGAATGTAACGGCTTGGGACTGGCTGAATTTTAAATGCTGGTTTGCTTCTTCGGTTGGGAGCTGCTGGTTTCATGCAGATGGAAAATATGGTCTCATAGAAGAAAATACTGATTTATTCTGTTGCTTTAGTCAACCTGCGGATTTCCTGCAGGTTAGGTAGGAAGATGTCAAGGGTCAGTTTGGTTGTTCACAAACATTTTGAGCTCAGTTGTGGTCCTTACACAAAATGCTCGTGGCATTTGAAATATGCTGTTCAGGTTAATTGTTGGCAACAGGAGCTTTGCTTAAGTACAGGCAGGATTGAGCCAGCTGGTGTTGGCATAGCTCTGGCTAACTGCAAGCTACAGAAGAGGCTGCAGGCAGAACTTCATGGTTCTCCAAGCCCAACAATTCCCCACATCTACTGACCTTTTGAGGTTAATCTCCTGTGCCACAGAAAAAGGAAAACAATATTCTTAGACTATTCTTAGCTACTTAAGTGCTGTTCTACAGCAAGAATGGAATTTCTCCATGTGCCTGAAGTTACAGGAAGGCAAAGCTTACTTGTCCAAGAAGAGCACCAGATCAAGAACTGCTTGGAGTCCTACTGCTGTCTTGGCTACTGACTCTCTGCTGCAACCTTCAAGAAGTCAGATGCTGTCCCTAAAATGCTCATCAGCTGTAAAACAGGATTGAAAGCACTTGCCCACAAGGTACAAGGGGCACTTAAAAACCATATGCTTACAATGGATTCAATATGTCAGTTCGCATTGTCATTGCAAAGGACAGTTCTTGGCATGGAGGGACTTTATCACACAGGAGGATATTTTAAACTCTAAGATGGTTTCTTTGCTAAGGGTGCCCTGGCACAGATACAAAATCTGATCAGATTCCACGCAGGTGACTGAAGCACTGAACAGAAGGCAGCCTTCCAAACCAGAAACCCTTTCTGACACAAGGAAATAGAAAAAATAATGAAAAATTCAGCCCTGCTAGTCTGTTTCCTGAAGCCTGTCATGATCACAGAACATCTTATGAAGGTATTGACTTTTATCAACAGTAGATGACCTCTCCATGTGGAGAAATCTGCAAGGCAGATTTTCAGCAAGCTGTGACTATAGGTGTGTTAGAGTAATTTACTTGCGGTTGGGTCCTTGCCCTGAATGGCATCTTTTAGTGAAACAGGGACAAAACCGTTGGAGTTTTACTTCCAATGTTTCAATATGGAGTGTCTTAAGTGCTCTGGCTTGGTCATTCCCGAAGTTGCTGCCAGACCACTACCACATGCCAGACAGGGCTTGCCCAGACTGTTACAGTGGAGCAAAATTCAAGGACTGTTCCCCATACCTGGTAGCTTAGAGGTTGATGAAGAGCTGTATGATGAGGCAGTTATTTTGGAGGGTAAGAAGTATGTAGCTAATCAACTGGCATCAGGAAGTTCCACAGGATTTTCTGTTTACAGATTTAATTAGATAATACCTGCTTTTTCTGTCACGTTTTATCCCCTTTCCCATTCAATCATGCCAAGAAAAAAGCAAGACCCTCCACTTCCTCTTTCCTCCATTATTTCAGTGGACATAAGAGTATGCTGTTAGCCACATCTTCTATGGCACTAAAAATCCCACCACCTTACTTCTGAGCCCATCAGTATCTGGCAGAATTATGCATACAGGGGCAGACTCAGGCACAAAGTTTTGAGGGCTTCAGAGACCCACATCTTCACTAACTTCAGGAGTCCACATTAGCATACCACCGCAGAGCAGTGAGGCAGACTTATCTCTGGAGTTCATTTCCATCCAAGTCCTTCATACCCTAATGAGCGCTGTTAACCGCTCGTCTTCACATCTGTTCTGTTGCAGCTGCCTGGAAAAATAGAAGGAAAGGTTATTGATTTTTTCTTCATGCCAGTTTTCTCCTCTGTCAAGATCTGTGAAAGAGGCAAAATAGAAGCTGACCTATGTTTCCTCCTCTGGAGGCAAATATGCTCAGCACCTAGATTAAATGAACAGATGGAAAATACTAACATAGTCTGCTCAGCTTTAAGGGGCTGTACCGAATAGAGAGAAAAAAATGTATTTGCTGTACATGATTATCATATTCCATTCGCTAAACCCACTGACGTGCAGGAAGAAAAGGGGATTTAAGCCAATTCATTTCTCTAGTGCAGCTGGTGGAGCACCTGTCATCACCAGCACGAAGCTCCCATCGGGCTGTCTCCATGAGAGAGCTGCTGCTCGCTACAGACGGATCCACCATTTCTATCTCCAGAGGGAAGGGCAACTCTATGCCAGTGGCTGCCAGGAGGGCTGCACACAACCAAGTCCTGTTTGAGCCTTGGGTTGGAGTACTTCAGATTTACACAAGCCCCAGGCTTCCTCTCTGGGTAGAAACGAGGGAGCGTGAGCAGGCGGCAGAGCTAAATTAAGCAATGGTTTCCTACTCCAATATAAGCTACTCCTATGCCTGATTCTTTGTTAAATTTTGTTAGCGTTCTGCTTAGCGTCCTTTTCCTTTAGCAAACTGACCTCAGCTTCGTCAAACAGACCCTGTTCCTGGGAGGCTGGATGAACCTGTCATGATGCATCAGGAAGCTCAGTGCGTAGACTATTTTTAGCTGTGCCAGTCCTGTCCCTGTACCACGCACTGGGATCTTTCTAGGTTGATGTATGATTATTGCTCACCTTTCATGCATCTTCACTTTCAGTCATTGTTTTCAGCTGCAGCATACTAGGAGCCCTTTAAATCAAAGCACTGAGTTTCTGCAGTAATGTATGATGTTGTTAATTGTGAGTGTCTTGTCCCAAAGTTACTGATTTAACTATCAAAATAGCTTGAGTTCTGCTAAAACAGGACATGTTCTCTGGAAGCAATCCTTGATTTGGCTGTTCTTACTCCCTGCTCAGAAGGTAATAGGTTGTACTAAGGTTTAGTGCTCTGCAGCCATTTTTTAGGGAGGAGATGGAGGCACAAGTGCGCATAGCAGTTTGTTCAGCATCCCGCGAGAACTCTTGTAGAGTGGGGAACCAAAGCCAGCTCCTTCGAACTGCAGGTGAAAATGGCAACTATACGTAGTTACTGGAGGACAGTAATGTCTAACATACGTCCTGCACTGCTTGATTAAAAACTCTGTATAATGAAGGGCATAAAAGCTACACACTTGAACTGGAGTCTCCAGCCTGCTGGTTTTGCTCTTTGTGAAGTGTCTGGCAAAAGTGGTGCATTGTTGGGACCAGTTTGTTACGCTCACCAGTGGGGTAGAGAGCCGAGCTGAAAGAGGACTCTGCAGTAGATAAGTGAGCTGGCTTTGGCTTCTGCAGGGAGCAAAATAATAAGAGAAAGCACAATAGTCATGGACTTCTTTGATTTGTTTCAGGGGCAGAAATCTTTGCTTGAACTCAGTGCCCACATGCGTGGCCCAGTGGATGTTGTGCATTACTAGATGAAACTTGGTGCATTTAATGGAGTTTGACTGGTTCAAAGTCCTCAAGGGAAACGCAACAAAATCCCAGTGAAATGCAGCTATAAATGCCTATGTGGTGAAATACCAGTGAGACAAGGCAGCAGGGCCTGTGTAGAGTATGAATAAAGTGTGATAACGTGTGAGGGGTGGTTGGTTGTTTTTTTAAGGTGTTTCCTGGTCCTGTGTTTAACCTGTTTGTATTGCTGGCAGGCCAACTGCAAGAAGCTTTATATCCTCTTGAAGCTGACTCTGTGATGGTGTTGACAGTGTGCAGTCAGTGATGGAAAATATGAGTGGGATGGTCTGTAAACTTGTGTCCATTTCTCTCCTATTTTCACTAAAAAGTTAATGTGTTTTGGCAATTGGCTTCAGCAAGGATTTATGTAAGGCAGTTGATCCCTGCAGTAACAAGATGTTTGATGAGGTGAGCCCAGTATGTGAAACATACACTTCCCTGACATTTCTCCCTTTCTGAATCACAGTTGGTAAGTTAGGAGGTGGTTATGGTGCAGAGAGAGGACTTTGCCTGTGCCTGAGCCCACTTGTATGCTCCTCTGCCTCAATGATCTTTCCTCCTTCCATCTGCAACTACACTTGTCCTCTTGTAAGTGTCAGGGAGACCACAGTGACAGCATTACTTCTACCCTAGGGTTTTAACTTACCTGATGGACCTGAGTTTGTGTGCATTTGGAGATCAAAAGTGGAAGGCTGCCCCAGCTCTCCTACTCCATAACTATTTTGTCAGTTATCTGCAGGAATACAGTGATAACAACAGCATGAGCTAACCTCGTGTGCAAGTAACTTACTGGGTTCATTTATCAGTTGATAAAATTCACTCTTACATCTGAAAGTCATACAGGTGTGGAGCTACAAATGATAGTCCTTAGCCTCTGTTTTTCTTGCAGAGGTTCAGACAGCAACATTAGATTTGAATGCTACTGATGAGTTTCAGTAGCTGGATTTGCAGAGTGCTGCACCTGGCTGGGCTGCTAATCATTGCTGATACACAGGTGTAGCGTGTCATTGGCTCTAACGCTTTGATGCCAAAAAAACCCTCTTTAACTAGCTGCATTTGAAAAAGAGATTTGTTTGTCTTAGATTTAAGGTCATAAAGTCTCATTACCTTTCAAGGATGTCTGTCCATGTAAACATTTCATCACCTAAAATTTCTGATTTCAGTGTGTTCACGAGGCCTTTTGGAAAGGTTTACACCACACCACCCCCCCCTGCAATGTCTGAGAAAGTTCAGACAGGGAGGAATTTGCTGAAGGGTGCCATTAGTGACTGTTATGCTGGTATCCCTTCCTAAAGCACCGCTTCAAACAGGCACTTTACAGCATATTGCACAGTACTTCAGAAACACAGAATTCTCTTCAGTGAAATGAAGGAAGGAGAAGGATCCTTAACCACAGGCAGGAGTTGCTGCTAAGTCCAGTGATCTAGCTGCCCCTGTAGCCCCAATACTTTTGTCTGCTGGATGAGCTCCTGCTAGTCAAAAAATGAGTTATTGGCAGGCTAGAAGGACCCCACCGAAGCATTTTATTGTTGGCTGTAAAAGTTAAGTGATGTTAAGTATAGCAGGCTGTAAAAATTAGGGCATTATTTCCTAATATGCTTCTCCGTTACAAAAGCCAGAGCCTGACTTGTTTAGATAGCAAGAAAACAGGGCTTTCAGAAAGCTGTAGGATATTGAAATATGTGTGTTAAGTTACATATGAAACTTAACATTAAACAGTGTTGCCAGCATTCACAAAAGCTTTATATAAGCATAGCCTTTCTCCTGGAGTCTTGTACGTTATGGTGCTGCACATATAGACTAAAGTGTGTTCTCCTTCTTGATGTCCTGTTGCTTGAGTTTGAGCTCATGAACAGAGATGACATTCATGGAGCTCAAACGTTCAGTAGCCTACAAGTTATGGAAAGTCAGTGGGGGACATAGCCCACCACTGCTTCTCACAACTTCACCCTGAATTGTTGGAGCAGATGGAGTTGCAGGTGAGAAGGGAGATCTGGGTTTTATTCTTGCTGGCACAGGGTGGAGCAGAGCATTCTTGGAGTGGATGTGGGCAGCAAAAACTCTTTCAAAAGGCCTCACAGGACCCAGATTGTGCCAGGAACTGTACAGCAGTGCTGGCTGTATTACAAACGGTAATCTCCATTATCTGTTGGCTTGGTGACCAGCTAGACTGAAAGGGACAGAGCATTTTCAGAATCATCTCTGCACAGTTCTTGAAACAGAGTATAGCTGACCTGTAAAAGATCCTGGCCACTCATCTGTTATCTTAAATTCATCTTCTTTTTCTTAGGCAGTTCTCTAACCAGCTGAGGTGCTGTGAAATTAGATCCATTTTACATAGTATAAATATTTAACAGCTCTAGAACATGTAGTTTAATATTAAACAGACAGTCTTATAAATACTTCAGAATTATAGATGCTGTCACACTACATAGAAATGGTTTGATAGGATCTAGGAGAAATATTTGGGTTTGACAGGAGAGGAAATGATGGGGTTAGAAGGAGTCAGCCACATTTTTAACTGCTGGAGGAGCCCATAAAAACAACCAAAAAAGTTGTACAGCTTCTGTTCTTGAAAGGCAATTTGGGTAAGTTTCCTCCCCCTCAG
The DNA here is from genome assembly GCF_964188355.1 of Buteo buteo. Classification (NCBI taxonomy): domain Eukaryota; kingdom Metazoa; phylum Chordata; class Aves; order Accipitriformes; family Accipitridae; genus Buteo; species Buteo buteo. The sequence continues at coordinate 38,238,606 of NC_134177.1, read as the reverse complement.
GAAACAACAGAGTGGTTCCCACCCCGCTCTCTTCAAGGAATGAAAACATTCACAATCTTGAAAAAACACTGCAGAGAAAATAGAACAATTTAGGAACCAATGTTTAGTCAGCGGATATCACCAAATCGGAAGCGACAATCTATTCAGTGCGGGATTATCGTTATTAGAAAGGCAAGTGGGACTTAAACAGGGATTTAGATGCTCTTGAGCCTTGTTAGCTTAAGTCCATATACTACATTTTACTACCTAAGGGAATCTAAAATTTAGTATTAGTTATTTTGCTTAAAAAAAAAGAAACAAAAATTGACAGCTGACCTGCTGCCACCTGTAAGCTGAGCCTCACTGAAATCAGGTGGTGCATAAGCCAGTGACCCCTGTCTACGGCACAGTGCTCAGAGAGAACGAAGACTGCACTGTCGGAAAATTGGGAGAATATTTCCGTTCCCTCTTCCGCCTACTAGCTTCCTATATGATCCCTGAAAGTCACTTCTCTCCCCAGCAGGTTCTCAAGTCATGTGGGGTCTAATTTCCCGTGAAATCTTCTCAATGCATTTCAGGATTAGCCCCTCTAGGCCTCTGTTCCCGTCTGTAAAACAGAGATAAAGCAGAAGTTGAGAGAAATGTGTTAAAATGCAAAGAACGAGTAACTCTCATGACTTGGGGACACCAGAAGTACTTACGTGGGAGGTACATTTTATCCCATAGGAGGCTGAACTATAAGTAATATAAGAAGGAAGGTTGTGTGTGTATTTACAGTTTATCTGTCAGCAATGCAGTGTGCTAAAGAGAAAGTAATGGCAAAACTTAACTTTTTCTGTATATTTTCTGCATCTTGTAAAAATGTGGAATGAATTACATGTTAAGGGGCGTGACTTTCAAACAATATTACGGCCATTCAAACATCAGGACTTTCAGTATTCTGTGATAGCTTCATAATATCTGATAGTTTACTTCCTACTTCTGAAGTTGACTGTAGCATTACAAGGTAATACATTTTCTCTCTCTGATGTATTCCAATAGTTAAAGCACAGTTACAATGTACAATACAACGTAATGTCCAATGCAGTAGAGTTACCAAGAATAACTCTACAAAGAAACTCGGGTCAGCTCCTGCATCAAAAATATTTCAGTTTATAGCCTGGAAAGGCAGAGAAGGCACAGAGGCTTCTATGCATCTTAGAGATAAATTTTCTTTGAGGTTGGTGTGAAGTTAAGAGCTGTTGGCTGAACTGGGCCGATTCCTGATGCAGAGATTTCTTGGAAGGTGTCCCCTAACCACCAGTTCATTTTTATCCTGGAACACGTGTCTGAATCCAGCATCATACCTTTTCAGCAGAGTGTCCTGGGTCAGGTATGAAGTCTGGTGAAGAGCCACAGATGAGTTTTAATGAATCAGCATTTTCCAAAGGAAAATGATATTTCACTGGGAAGTTCTTACCTGCTAGGACCTCAGGCAGTGATGGTTTCTGTGATCTTCCCTATAAACCTGCCCAAGTTTTTCACCGATTCAGAAAGAAGCTGTGCTTTTGCATGTGATGGCAAAGTCCTGCTGCAATCCTTTAAGGTATAAAATACTGCTGTTTCAGTTTATCTGTTATTTTAAGTTAGCACAGCCAAATGGTATGAGAAGACTCTTGCTTTGTGACTCAGATTTATTCTCCTATTGGCCAAGTACAGCCAGAGTGCATTTGGGTAAAAGCACTCAAATGTGGCATCAAGCCAGGTCCTTAGGTGAGGTGGGGGTTCTCCAGTGTCGGTGTAAGAATCCAGGAGTTCTCACCAAGGTCAGGGAGCATCCGAGATAGAAAGCAAGTCCCAGAGTCAGAGGGTGACTTGTCTTCCTTACAGTCCACACAGGGGCCCTGCTGCGCTGAACACTATCACGGGAGCTCGCTCCTGTCCCTATGTAACCACTGTCTGGGAAGGCATGAACAGTGGGGGAGAGGAGAGGATCTGCTGCAGCAGGAGAGCTATTGACGAGGAAGGCTGACTTGCCCAGGGCACATACTGCAGTGAGGAAGAGCAGGGCTAAGGGATGAACTTTGTAAAACTATTGCTGTCTTTTCCCTGGGTACCCCACAGAGCAAACAGGAGCTGTTCCCCTCGCTGCCCTCGGTAGCAGGAGGTACAGGACAGCACGTTGCCGAGAACAGCTTCTGCCTGGTAACACTGCAGTCCCCACTGGACTCCATCCATCACTTGGGAGCAGTTGTCTGGAACAGCAGCAGGTCTTCAGGAGCTGAAAAGTGAAAGACAGCTCCTTTTTTTCTTAATTTAATTTTTATCAGTGGTGACTGTTTACATTTATGCTGTCAGTCTGAAGGACACCATTCAACAGCCACTGTATAAACAGTCTTGTCACTGGCTTAGGGAAACAATTGCTACGTCTGAATGCCTTTGGGACCTTCCCAAATCCTTGTCAATTAGTGTCAGTAACGTTACTTGGCATGTTCCAGCAATTGTCAGAACTGCTATCAGACACCACTGTGTGAAAGGGTTTCAGCTTTGTACCATTGTGCAGGACAGTTATTAATGTCCTATCTCTTTAGAAACTGTGGAGCAACAGGAACCTGGATTTAATAGGCTGGTATGTTTTTAGGAGCCTGTTTCTTTGCTAATTGCAGCTCTCACGTGTCACTTTTGTTTTCCCTTCACCAGGGTGAATCAACTTGTGATGCCACCGGCCTCTGTGAAAGTCTGAGATGGTGAGTGACCCAAACTAGCAATTGGTTTCAAGCTACCCATCTGCTCCAAAACCCCTGTCAACCCATTTCTTTTCTTATAAATTGGAAAGAAGTTAACCTTAGACAGCCATGGTCTGTACCTTTGCTACCCTCAACCCAAATCAGAGCAAATCAAGAACAGGGAAACCAGGGGTCAACTCAAGTGGCCTTTGTTGTACTGAGTTGCTTCCAGAAACCTGGTGCTCCCTTCTTTAAGCAGGTAAGACCATGCAACCCCTATTGACTTGACCAGCAGCCGGTGTGATTGTCCGAGGCCAGAACTTAGAACATATCTTGCATTCCTGAAACCTGCTGCTGCATTGCTCTTGGTCCAACATCTGCTTGCTATCAAATGACCATTCCTAGCATATTCCAAATTTTCTGCAGAAAAATGTTTTCTGGCAGCGCATGAACTTGCATGTTGTTGCTAGGACTGTCCCCACTGCAACCCTTGATTGAGGGTGACAGAGCTGAGGCCTCGGCAGCGAGCCAGAGGGAGAGTCCCACTCCTGCTGCCCTTTCTTCTCCCTTGTGTTCACGCTATTCTTATCACTCACCAACAGTCACAGCACTGCAGCTCAGAGCTGCAACAATTGATAAACACTTCCCAGCATTTTACTGTAGCCAAAATTAATTAAAGCAAGTTTTTGAAGAGGAGATTTCTTTCCCATAAATTAAATGCATTGAAAGACTAATCATAAAATCAGAACTCAATAACACACTTAAGAATGGTCTTTCAGGGAAAAGATTTAATACAATCTCTAGTACAGCAGATGTGTTATTTCCACAGAGGGGAGTATATTCTGGTGTAGGCTAAGGATACGACAGGCCTGCCTGTACCTGGCAGTCTCTGGGCTGGATGTGGACTCAACACGTTATTATTTATCAGTAGCTTTTAGACAAAGGGCTTTTTTTTTAAAAAAAAGCCTCAAAATATCTGGGAGGAAATCCTGGGTGGTGTTGCTGAGACTTGCCTTATAAAACACTGAACACTTGGGGCCTGTGCACACCTAGGTTTTTCACTGTATTTTCTTCTCTTTTGGTCCAGTTTCATACAGGTTGAGAGAAATCAGGCCATTGTTATAGGTAATTTTTCTATTTAAGGTCAGGGCAATTTCCGGCATAACATGGAGCACAGAACCTCTCACAGGAAATCCTGCCACCAGAGAACTGGTTGTCCTTGCCACTTAATCTAGAAAAGTTGCTGGCCGCTTAGGTACACCACAGCGTCCACAAGTTCTATCTCACCCGTCAAAAGATGTGCTGATGTTGCTCTTTAAAGCAAGCGTATGCCACCAGCATGCTGAGAGAAAGCCAGCCTCTGCTCTACCTTGTTAGCAGCAAGAGTGATAGCTGAGCTCTACTGTTGGGGACGTGCATGCTGGACTGACAGCCTGAACTGGGCTCTCCAAAGGACAGCAGTTTGGAAAATGACAATTTAAGGCAAGAGGCAGTCCCTGTTTTCTTTAGTAAACTGATGGGGTTAAAAACAGTCTCACAAAAATTGTGTTATCTGCTGAGCTGTTTAAACCCACATCACAAACAGTTGTACCTACACAACTGACATAAACAAGACATGATTGATGCCCTCATATCACCTCCTTGAGCAGATTGTGCCTGGATGACAGTGTATTTGTGTTTCCCATTCCAAAAGTCTACAGTACATCCCCAAGTGCTGTCTCCACACTGGTCAAGCTTTGCTAGCCTCCAACTTGGATGGAGGCAAGGGGTCTCTTAGCTGGCCTCTGCCACAAAGCTGGGGTGCATGTGTTCACCATTACCAATCCATTCCTGTGGCTGCCTCATTAACCACCTTCTCTTCTCTGTTTGCAGTTGCCAGTGAAGGAAACGACATGTGGACTCCCGCTCCCACCACCACTACCCCAGTCTCAAGCTTGAAGCCCTTCTGTACTGGAAACCGGTGGATCCTTCAGCTCCACACCACCCTGGAAGGGTTATCCAGCACCAAGTCAATCACACCACTCCAGCCTGCGAGGTCAGGCACCAGGAGATGAGCAGAGGAGCCTGGAACACAAGAACTTCTTGAGCATAAGGACGTTCACAGGTTTCTCTGAGCATCGAAAGCAACTGTCCACTGGACCCAAAATGTGCTACCCAAGTGAGTGACTGTAGATTGTGTATATGGTTTTAGTTGTAGCCAACAAAGTCCGCATCGTTTATAGGGCAACTTACGTCCTACTGAATGCTGCTGTTCTGTCAGCACTCCCACACCCACAGACTGCACTAGTTGGGGACCTATTCTGTACATCACCTTTTCTTTAACACTGAAGGCTCAATTCAGATTATTATTTTTTATTTAAATATGTCATAAGATGCTTTATCTCTGCTGAAGACATTAGATGACAGATATATATATATATATTTAGATAAACAGTTTTTATTTAAACATTTAAAATCTGGAGCTGCCTGTGCAACCATACCAGACATGAATAACGTCCACAACTCTCCTCATCTCAGTGCCCTGGTATCAGGTCCTGCAAGGGCACCGTAGGAAGACTTCCAGTGGATGACTTACCTGTCACCTGAGGCTGAGCAATGGGACAGAGGAGAGAGTTTCACTGCACTGGGTATGCTGGTGGTTGTTACAGAAAGGCTCAGAAGAACTTTGGACAGAAATACCTAGGGGCTCTAGAGTTTGCTCAATATGCTAAATTCAGCCTTGCCTAGGAGGTTCACAGGTTTTTAAAATACCAAAATCCATCTGGCTGAATTGCTTTACCTAGGGCCCGGTAGTGCAATACTGCTGTGCCAGTGACATCATGCTTTGTTTACATGCATATCATATTCCATGTATTGTCAATGCTAATTCTCCCTCTGTCAGTGTTTTCAAAGCAGGTGGCTGATACTCTACCGTAGCTGTTTCCTTTGGAACAATGCTTAGGTTTAATGCATGCCCAACCTCATGCACAGTCCCAGACTACTTTTACTGGGGTGTCACTTTTATCTTTATGAAGATGCATTTGAGATCTTTTAATGTACAAGGCCAGTGTCTGAACTGTGTTAGTCTCAAAGGCAGAAGTGTGTGTCCGTAAAGCAGAGTACCACTTCACTAGAGTCTTGTTTCCTGCACTTGGCCTCCAGAAGCCAAATTTATGCTATGTCAGCTTGATGCTGTGACAGTGTGGGGAAGGCAGGCAAGCACAGGTCCTGAAGAAAGAGTCAGGCTTCCAGAGAATGGGCGTTGGTTCAGTGAACTCCCTACTCCCTTTTTCCCATTTAGATGTCTTCCACAGTTTAGATACTCCCCTCCAGTACAGCATGCATCTTGAGTAGGTGAATGCACCTCACTCTTGTGCTTATGTTTAACAAGTGGCTGCAGTTGGGCTGCAAGTAGGACTGAATCAGCAAAGGAAATGCCAAACCGGGACTGGATGTGAGCTAAGGCTGAAAGCTGGCTGTCCTGATTGTGGCGTAGGTTTGTTCAGAGACACAGGAACGTACTGTTAGTAGATCTGGGGTTTATCTCCCATTTGCTTCCAGGATATGCTAGGACCTACAGTACAGCATTGTAGTAGAGATGGTTGGTAATTCCAGGAACCAGCGAACTGGTTAGTACTCACCACATAGCCAGTCTCTGCCCAGGCAGATGGGTTCTGAGGGTGACTCCTATAACAATGTGAGCCTCTTCTCCTCATCAAACTCCACAGGACTCTTCTGCAAAGGTTGCTCTGTCACTTAAAATACCTTAAAAATAGCTTTAAGACTTGGCTAAACAACAAGAGCCAGAAGTTTTCCTTGAGTGCCTGGGCATCCTCTGGAGAACAAGCGGGTGCTAGAAATAATAAAGCAAAGCAAATCCAAAACAATGCTTCATTTCCCACCTCATGCCACTATTTACATTCATAGGGGAAATACCACCTCTGTAGTCTATGAGCCAAACACTTGGCTTTAAAGGCACATGAATTTCTGATTCCCATTAAGAAATTCCTTGTTAAGCTGTTTAAAAAGAAACAAAAAGCAACCCACCAATCAGTCATTTCATCTCAGAGACCAAAGAAGATTAGCCCCATTTCCTAAATTGCTTTTCTGATAGGCTCTCTCCGTTGTAGCATTTACTGTCAACAAAATGAAGCAGTCCTGCTAAAGTTCAGAGATGAGGAATTGTCCTTAAACTTAATTCTCAGGAGTCAACAATGGAAAGGGAACTTAAGTGTTTTGTAATTTCACTAGCTCTCCTTGTTCCTGACATGTCGCAATCCTTGTTAGAGAAGCACAGCGCTGTTACAGGTGGCCAGCTTTATCTTCTGTGCGAATGAAGGAAATTGCTGTGGCTTCCTTTTTAACGAGGGAAGAGGAAAGGAAAGGCAGCAAGCAAGGGAGTGAGAAGTGAGTCCTACCTGTAGCAGTTCCACACCAAGGGATCCCTGAGTCATGTTCCAGGCTAAGAGAGGGAAGCCAAAGCAGCAGCTATGACAGCTCAGAGGAGATAAACAGAAAGGAAACTCAGCCTTTCCACCTCCTGCAGACGCTGCTGCTCCTTTACATGTTGATGACCCACATTTGAATGGCCAGAAGCTGAAAGGCTGCGTTTCTTCTTGCGTGTTTCTTGGTTTAGCTGTGAAGAATTGTTCAGTTAGCGCTTCTATAAAGGTATTTGGTCTATTAGAGGGAAACCAGTCCATAGATTAAGGCAATAACAGGTACATCAACTCTGGACATGAAACATATGTATTACCGAACAGAAACTGGACCTATGTTGCCATATAAGCCCCTTCCCTGGATTCTAACATTCTAACATTCCTGTCCCAGGACATCAGCCCATTTCTGTCAGTACGTGACTTGGGGAAAGTCACTGCCTAGCCTCAGTTTCTTTATGTGCACTGCTGAGATGCTGTATAAACAAGCGATGCTGTGCTTCTGTACTCTAGTAGAGGTCATAAGTTACCCATTATTAAAAAAAAAGACTTACAATGTTGTGTTATACTGGTGCTGAACTCTGAACTTAGCAAGCAATATTGTGCTGGTTTCCCCTATGACTCTATTTTATGTAGGTATATGCGTAACCAGGCTTGGAAGCTGTTAGGGCCATTTGGTTGTTGACTTTGTGGAGCAGTGGAACAATTTTTGGTATACACATAGGAAGTGTTTCTGGAATGAGAATAGAAGTCTAGACTGAATGCATATTACTTATATCCAAGATGAGTAAGAACTCTCATTAAAGTTAGTATTTCTGTTTTTATAAAGAAAGGCTGTTAATATGAAAAGAGAATTAGCTTTTAATAAAGAATCCATGTATTTTAGTATCCATCACACCAAGTGGAGCAAGATTCCAGCCTGTCACTTAAATAGTTGTTCAGGTCATCAAGGTTATGTTTGTGGTTCTAAACTTTGACACGAAATTAAATAGTCCCAGTAAGGACAGAAATACCTTTAAAAGCCACCAATCTCAGCACATAACAAATCTCCTCAGGACAGGGAGCCAAGCTGAGGGGAAAGGGCTCCAGGTTATCGGCTGGTGCTGCTGTGTCTTGCCCCCACTCCCTGGTACCTGCTGCCTCACCCTGTTCCTCAGGGCTGCGACTGGTCCATCCCCAGTGCTCTGCCCACATTCCCCACCTCTGCCCGAGGGCGAACCGTCTCAGATGGTTTGCCGAAAGGTGCAGGCTCCTTCCAATCTCCCCACTCTCTGTGGGACCCACAATGTTAGATGCAGCCTTGCTGCATTCATCAGGGTCCGTGCAGGGTGGCCAGAGTGCACCAGGGAGAGTCCAGGACGCCCCTCAGTTAATCACGAGGGCTTTCTTCTACTCCACTCCATAACTTTTTTTTTTTTAAGTAATCATTAACTCCCTCCACAGCTAATACTGCATTTGCACCAATGCACCCACTACAGAAGCAATTAGGTGGCTTGTACACAGCAAGAGGAACAGAGGTGATGGGAACTCCACAGAGAGGCAAGAAAATTACCCAAAAAGCAGCAAACTGCCAACCCGAGTAACTACACTGCCTCCTGCTGCTGTCACTCACAGAGCTAGAATCTGGGTGAACCCAAGAGCCTTTCCCCTTTTCTAGACTAGCTAAGAGAGAACCTCAGGGTGACTAAATCCTAAAAATGAATGGCTGTAACTCCAGAAAGCAGAGCTCCTCTCTGCACCCTCCAACCTAATTGTTTTCGTCTCCATTTGCTTTATTGTTTGGTAAACCAGCACTTACAATCACTTTTACTACGTGATGTACGGGAGTATTAGTATATATTCTTGTTATACAAGGAAGGAATATAAAATAGTTTTCTGATTTCTTTCAGAAGCAAATGACTATTTTATTTTTTAAGAGCAACTGATTGTGAATCTCAGAGTATAAAAAAAAGATAAATAAGCCAAATATATACCTTTATGTAAATTAAGAAATAAAAGTATTTAAAACATACCTCCTGGCTCCCTTTCTTGTGTCACCTCGTGCTCTGGTTGCGCACTCCTGCAGTTGCTGTCTGCAGGGCTGGTCCCTGGGACAAGGCTGCCCCAAGTTCCACCAGCCACGCAGCTCCTGCCAACACTTTGATGTGGATGGCAATGAACCTACCTGGGCACCAGTCTGCCTGGAGCTCGTTTTAAAAGTAACACCACAAGCCGGGAAAGTCAGAGGGAGCAGAGGGGTGGTGGGTCACGGCTGTCTTTTCCTTCTGAGTTGGCTGCTGGGATCCAGCCGAGGATGAGAGCGGGGGGAAGGAGTCAGTGGTGGGCATAGAGCCAGGGTCCTGCTTCATCCCATTCTAGGCCCCTCACTGCACAGCACAAGTCAGAGCTAAAAGATGTGGCTGATCTGACCGACAAAAATTGCTGATGTGGTGGTAGCTGTGGGTCCGGTGCTCGGAAAGACGGGCAGGAAGAAGGCCAGGAAATTAATTCCCAAGTGGTAGCCATGGTTGACACCAAGGCTGCCCTTCCCCAGGGACCCTGCACCAGCCATGCCTGCCAGCTTCACAGGATGGTGGCATCTTGCTTGTGGGCAAAAGGAGCGAAGAGGCTGGTTCTGCTGCTGCAAGAGCACCAGAGCCCACCTGTTCTCCTGCCTTGGTCTGCAGTGGCAGCACAGACAAGGTGTGTTTGAGTGTCCCCGTACTAGGCATGGAGGAGACCTCACCTACAGTGCCCTGCAGCACCTCCCTTCAGCGTTCTCGTCCTTCAGCACAGCACAAGTGTCCAGGCCAGGACACCCCTGCAAGCAAAGGATTTGTCGCTTAAACAATCAACCCTGATCACCTTTTGGCAGTGCATCTCAGGGCTTTCAGCTTAATCATACTGTGTAAATGACTTGAATAAGCATAATTTTATAAATTCTGATGTTCCGGCAGCTAAGCTTTGCAGCTCAGCAGCTTTAGCATCCATCAACCAACAACTGCTAACATGACTGTATTGTTCACGTTTGTTTTTTTTTTGATCATGGACATACACATGCGCATGTGCACACACTCTTCCAGCCCCAACACCCCCCTTTCATAAATCCTCCCCCCACTGTTTCTGTAGAGCACTTACCAAGGCCATCTCCAATCTGACAAGACGAAAGCCTCGCTGCACAGGCTTGCACAGGGTGACTACTATGTCCGTCTCAAACACATGCTGACACCAGAGCTGCACATCACCTTGTGAAGCCGGAGCTGGCTTGCACGAACTGATGCTATTTATGCTGTAGGTGTCCTGGTCTGACTGCTGGTGCATTTACCACGATTGTTCAAAGAGGTCCTGACTGCATGGCAATCTCTCTTCCACTCCCGATCAAGTCCAACACACTGCAACTGTCTCCTAGTGTCCCCGGCAAAATCTCTGTGTGACACATAGTATATTACTTCAGAAATAAAACATTAAAAAGTTCCAGCATTTGAAAATACGCGTAAAAGGACACAATGTCTACCTCACTAGCAGTCGATTCAGCCTTCTCTGTGGCTCTATGTGATGACCAATGGATGCAAGTCAGGAGCAAATACCTGTGGCCAGGCTTTCTCCTGCCAAGAAGAACCATAATGTTTGCTGGGTGCTGGGGGCAGAGGTTCCATGTGGCTGGGCAGCCCGGGGACACCCCTCACAGCACAGCCAGTCTGTCAGGAGAGTCACTGTCCCAGTTCAAACCAGCACCAAGCAACCGGGAGTGGCCTGCCACCCCCAGCACATGCTGCTGGCCTCCAGCTGAACAGTGAACTGGCTGGTTTCTCTAGTCTCGCAGCACAAAGCAGAACACTACAAACCCTGTAAACACCCTGGGCTGAGACAATTCATGCAACCTTAGGGCTTCTGATGATAAGGAATTACTCCTTTAAGAGACAGCAGAGAAATGTCGCCATTAAGCCTTGCTTCCACTGTGATTTGGGGAGGACAGGTTGTCCTTTGCCTGAGAAAGGGAGAAAAATAAAAATACCACTCACTGTTCTGCATGCTGGACTCACACTGAAGTGTTTCTGAAGACAGCAAGACCAGGCATGTGTCTCTGTGTCTTTTAGGTGTCTCCCAGGTAGGTGTTAAGCCTGTCTCAGGCCATATTTTACACAAGTCTGGAACAGCTGGAAATAAGCTTGGGACTCATGTCTTGGCAGCAAGAGCAATTCAGAAAAAATCTCTGGTTTTGTTATCCCACACTTCAAAGTAAAAGCTGTTGCAGCTACTTTTCTCTGGAAGAGGACTGGCTGCTGCTGAGTTGATCACAGCTACTGTATTCGCCACTTAGCATCGATGCACCAAAGCATATTGGCCACAAGTGACACATCAGCGCCAGCACACTGCACTGCTGTAGGACACTTCCCACCCCACAGGAACGTGTTGCTGGCACTAAAACCCAGGGCTTCTCGTGCATCACCAAGATCCCACTGCTACAGGGCAGCTAATTCCCCACCAGCCTTGTTAGCAAGGTGGCTGAGCTACCGTTTGCCTTCACCCCTGCAGGGCCTCCTGCCTTTGAAAGCCGTAGACTGATCAAGACTGATCTGATCTGCCAGGAGGAGATTCAGAGGGAGACCAGAACACGGCTGTTCCAGCACAGGCTTAGCTTGGGACAGGTACGTTTTTAATCCCCTTTGCAGAGAGCACATTTTACTGCCCAGCTTCACCTGCCACATGCAGCCTTACTCCCCTGCACAGACGAGCCAGCCTTGTCCCAGCCTTTCTGCCCTGTCCAAATGCTCCACTAGTAATTCAGCACCAGCTCTTCTGCCAGTCATAGGCAGCAGAGAGGGTCTTAACGCACCTTGGGAGCAAACAATCGGGACTTCAGTTAAAAACAGCCTCCAGCCTTCACACAAGAAGTAGGCAGGGGACTGGGAAAGGCAGCTCATAGCCCTGCTCCTCCCCGGACTCCACCTGCCTGGGACAAAGGCCAGTCCCCAGCAGTGCACCCACAGAGGAGTGCTCCCTTGAACTCAGTGTCCCAGGGCCTGTGGCTATTTTCTTGCATTCAGAAGAACCCTTGAGCTCTTATCACTGCCAAAGAGCCTCTCAGCCCAGGACAGCTGAAAAGAAAAGGCTTCATTAAAATCAAAGCATGCTCTATCCCTTAAAGCCCTAAAGGTCCAGCAACAGACAGGACATCAAATCAAGTAAAATGAAACCTTTGCGATTGTTAAAAGGCACAAATAAGTGCCAGTGAAACACGATTTGACTTGGTGGATTAATGGCTGCTTTCTATAAACTGTGCATCAAAGCCAGCCTGAAGTCAGGTAATTTAATTGCAAAAGAGTTGTTACCGAAGCACAACTCACACAATGCCTCACAGCTTTCCCGTCCCTTCTCCCCTGGACCACTCTGCAAGCGCTGGAGACTAAACACAGAGGAGCACGGCAGCCTCCACACTGGCAAGGCAGAGATCAAAGTCAACCTCTCCAGCTTGGCAGCTGACAGCTGGCACTGCCCAGTTGCCATTCCTCTGTCCACGACAGCGGGTGGCACGGCTTCAGCCTCGTGCTTTGACCTCCCTGGTCTCTTCCCAAAAGGACAGTGACAAACTGATCCGCATGAACTCTTAACCTCTGTGACCCTGGCAGATAGCCTGGAGCGGCTCAGCTAGCCTCCACAGCCCCAGCTCACACTCACGTGGGCAAGGACTCACCCGGCAGTAGTGGCCACGGCACGAGCGTGGCAGCTCGAGCGTGCCGGGCAGACGCACTCTCCGCAGAGAGGTGAAGGTTCCCTGCCTTTGCTGCCTGAGCAGCCTGGAGAGAGCTCTCTCATCCAGCTCACTCCAGTGAGCTGTTAAGTCAAACCCTGCTATTTAAACCAGTCATATACCGGCAGCAGCAAGCTAGAAAGAGTAGATACAGAAAATAATGCCTATCCCTAGTAAAAGCACTGGACGTGCCATGTGCAGGAGAAGTAGGCTTCAGCCTGCTGTGGCAGCTCTGCTGAGAGCACCATGAAAGGCTCTTTGTATAACACCGTTACTTTCACCAGGACCTTCTGCTGTCCCACAGCTTGGCTCTGATTGCATCTCTGAGCCTGCAAGTGATGCAGAGCTCAACTGGTCCTTAGAACAACCCAGCATGCTCTATGGAGCAGACACCACCCCAGCTGAGGGGGTGGAAAACACTTGTAGACAAGGTTTCACCCCAAAAGGCTCACAGGGGCAGAAGCCCCTGTTGTGAGGCCACAATACCTGCTCTGCCCATCACCTGCCAGGCCCAGGCCCAGGCTCACGTTCCCACAGAACAGTGAGGTGGCATCATCCAAACTGGAGAGCCAGGTGCGGCACGGCCCCAGCACTGCTCCAGGCCCTGGTGACTTCAGCACCAGGCTCAGATCCCACAACAGAAATCAAGCTGCTGCCCTGCTGCACATCTGAAGAGACAGCCCAGTGGGCTCTAAGGCTGTCTTCCCACTCCCAACAAACCCATGTACCTGTGTGCTCGCCTTGCTTCCCACCCACCACACCTGCATGCCGTTTCTCCTCTAGTTCTGCAAGGGTAGTGGTACAAAGTCCGAGGATGTGCTACTTACAGGCCCAGAAAGAAGGAAAGAAATCTTTAGTGAAGACAGTGTTCAGATTTGAAACCCCTGCTCCCCTTCAGAGCACCTCTGGATCATGAAACACGGATGGCCCTGACCTGCTGGCCTCTTGTATGCTGCATTTGCATAATACACGAAAAGTCATCACTCAGGAGACATCTGGAGGGGCTTATCTGGGATTGAGGTTTTAACAAGGCAATGAACCAGCTCTCAGCATTAAATGGCAGAGGAAGGGCACCATCCCCAGTGCCAACAGTCCTCTTTGAAGCAAAGGCACCCTTTTTCTTGGAGACAAGATTGGCAATAATAATTGCCAACACCTTCTGACTGGGAACAAAGACTTGCAGCTCTTCTGCAGGCTGCAACAGCAGCTCTTCCAGTCAAGGCCCTACAACAACCTTCAGATTAGTAAGCAGCTTGGGAGAAAAGGTCCAGCAGGACGAGTCCAGCCCTAAATTGCCCAGACAAGCGCGGGAGCACCACACAGAGATGCAAGCACCGGCCTTCACAGAAAGTCTTATCTGTATTGTCCTGGCACGTACCTGCAGCCTAAGCCTCTGTCCTGCTTGGGGACCAGCAGCTTCTGCAAAACCTGCTGAGGCTGGAGGCAAACAGCAAGTGTGAGTAAAAGGAGAGCTTCCCTTCACACACTACGGGACCTTGGAAACCTTGCAGAGCTCCCCTTCACCTCCTGCCCCCATTTGTGCCACTACCTGAAGGGTGCTTGACTTGCAGAGCCCAGCTCCGCTCCACCTCCTCGTCTAGGACACACAAGGGCTGCGTCCTCCAAGGCAACAACTAAGTGCTCTCTTAGTCCCTGAGTGCCAGAGGAAGCCAGCTGTGAAGGCAGAAAGTGAAAGGCTGGGAAAGGAAGGACATTCTCTGCCGAGTGGGCACAGTAACTCCAGCCCTCACCTGCTGCTAACAGGAGCCAGCGCACCCCTTAAGATGCGCGGCAGACCTTGCAGCATCACTGCTGTGACATGGAAATGAGAAGAGGGCTGCACCTACCCAGGGGTCTGCAACTGAATGTGTCTGCATTGCTGCCAACAGCTGTCTCCTAGGGAGTTTTATGCCATTTGAGAAAAGAATCACTGCAAAAGCAGATAAATAGCCATGGGCAAACACAGCCCTTTGCAGCTCTTCTCTCACTCCTTCCAAAAGCAACATGACATTTCCAGTGCCCTTATCTGTGTCTGGTGGTACAGACCCACCTGCGGTACAAGAGCCGAAGGCACAGCAGAAACAACCCTGCTCCAGGGCCCTTCACTCTGGCAGCAACCGCCCGCTTCTGACAGGAGCCAGCACCAAACTCCTCTGCAGGAAGGAGAGCACCTGGGCCTTCATGGGGACTGCTCCATCGGATGCTGGGAGAGGAGTCAGAGCCAGCCACCTACACACACCTTCCAGCCTCCAGGAGCAAGGTGGTCAGTGGGTGGGAGTGAGGAAAGGAGGGAGGAGGCTTTAGAGGCAACTACAACATGAGTAGGGTTTCAAACACTTTGAGACTCAGCTCCCAGCAAGAACCAGGTACCGAACACACTGGAGAACCTGGTCCTGGCGCTCTCCAAAGGGGCGATGGCATTTTGGCATTCAGGAGCCTGGGGATAAATAAGCAGATGCCATTCCGTGCCATCACCTTCACAGACTGCTGTAAGCCTGCTGGTAACAGGTGCCTTGCATGGCTGCACAGAGCCTGCTGGCCTGGCAGACTAGCAAATCAATCAACCATTTCAACTGTTTCACCGTTTTATTGATGTCCCTGTGCTATCACAGGGGCCATCACCCCTCCTGCACCCAGCAGCAAAATGGCAAGAAAGCTAGATTACAGTAGTTACTGATGACACCCAAGTGGCCAAATTGGATATATTTGACCCCAGAACATGCATGTGCAAGCCCATTTAACCCCAGGCATTTAAGAGACAGCATCTCCCAGACTGGAAAAGCTGTGAGTACTGCTGGGCCTGGGCAAGACAGAAGTGTGCCTTTAGGCATTACCTCTGAACCTCCCACAGGGCTTGACTGCACGACTCAGCAGTGCCAGCACACCCACCGCAATTCACCAAGAAATCCAAACAAGCCACTCACTTCTGCCTTGGGAAATCGTGGAGACAGGAGTCTGTGCTCCCAAATACAGGCTGTTTGGCATTGCCACAGAAGAGAGAGTGGACATCTACCAGAGCCTGGAGGGTATGTGACCTCCTGAAGCTCCCTGTGCCCTGTGCTGAACCCTCCACATTGAGTCAGACCCGCAGCTTTAGAGGTCAGCGTCATGGAAGGTTTATTTAAAGTCATGGAGGACATAAAAACTATAGTTAAAAAAGATATTAAAACAGTCCTCTGAGCCATGCTAGCCATGCCAGGCCTGGGTGAGTCCATGGAGTTTACTCCTGTGGCACTGGAGTTTTTTTCTCTTTTCTTTTCTTTTTGGCCTTGCCCTGCTTCTGCTGGTTGGCTTTGCCCTGCTTCTGCTGGGTCTCCTGGCTGGCGCTCCCTTTGGTTTTCTTGGCAGCTGGAACCTGCTCGGCTTCATTGCCTGCATCACCTTTTCTTTTTCTGTTCATATTCTTCTTCTTCTTCTTCTTCTTGTCAGCCACAGCATCTCCTCCATTAACAGCTTCCTCCCCACTGCCTGCCACTGGCACTCCATTCTCCCTGACCCCTTTGTTCTGATTCTTGTGTTTGCTGCTACTGGGCACAAGGCCTTTTTTCTGCTTGGGGGTTTCTGTTCCCAGGAGCTGCTCCTCTGGGGCTGCTGGTTCTCCATCTTCACTAGCTACTGGTGCTACCCCGTTCTCCTCGATGCCTTTCTTTCGATTCTTGCGTTTCTTGGTCTCTGGCAGGAAGCCTTTCTTCTTCCGCTTAAGTGGCTCTGCTTCTTGCGCAGGCTTATTGGCTGTCTTCTCTTTCTTGGGCTTCCTGCAGAGAGAATGCCAAAAATCAAGAGCAACTTAGTTTACAGCCAGAGAGCAGTGTGACCCCATGCAGAAGCACAAGGTGCAGGAAGCACAGGCATGCTGCAAGGATGAGCGTTATCCCTGGAGCTGGTCCTCAGTCTGCACAGGGACTGGTTAAATGAACAGTGGGAGCCAGACCAGGACTGAAGAAGGCACACAGAGACTTGAGGAAGAATCCCCATTCCACAGACCAGATAACACTGTACTTACCACCTTCTCAAGCACACCTGCTTGCGGCCCCATGCAAGGGTACCGAGACACTCTCTGTTCAAGGTGACATCCCCAGCAAGACCTTCACTGTGCTAACAATCCCAAGAGGTCTTCCAGCAAGAACCCCCAACAGCCCATTCCAGTCTCATCTAGGCAGCGTTTGTATGCATGCAAGACAGCCACTGCTGCTGCTGTTCTCTGACAGAGTCCGTCAGCAACTTCACCGCCACCCCGTCTATGCTGCTCTGCACCAGTTCAGTCCCCAGAGAGGAGTCCTGAAAAGGAACCAGGCTCCAATTCCATGGCCTGGTTTTCAATGTGAAGCTTTTTGGAGAGTTTTTCAAGCTGTGTCTCTTCAGGGTGGAAAAACACTATCCTGACAACCTGATGTTAGCACTTGCCTCTCAGCACTTCCACCAGGATCCTGTGCACAAACCACACCTGCCATAGGCTTGTTCCAACTTACCTGCACAAAGATCTCTGCGTGTCACAGCAAGATGGCACCAACAGTGACGGCAGGCTGCACCCCTGAACCCCAATCCCCTCCTCAGACAGCATGCACAAGCTCAGCGTTTCCTACCTTAGCAATCGCCCTCCTAGCTGCAGTGTCTAGCAGCTCCTAAACCAGGCCTTATCCTTGGGCCAGCCCTGGCAGTCCAATGCCAAGGGACCTGTGTGCGACTGGAAAAGGGCCTGGGGTTGTGTTACAGAGCTGGGTGAGGCCACTGTGCCCTGCCAGTCCATTCAAGACATTAGAAGGGGCCACAACAACAGTTTCATCTGCCTTGTATGATTCCTCCCTGCCTGTGAGCCCTCTCACAGTGAGCCACATGTAAGCATTTCCCTCAGAGCCTCTTGCAGGGCTGAGATACCACAGACCAGGCCACCCACACACTGGGACCGCAGCTTCCAGCCATGAGCAGAGCACCCAGCATTCCCTAATGCTGTGTGTCTCACTAAATACTGCCAGCAGGAAGGGGAAACAAAAGTTCTTATTGCAAGCTATTGATAGAAAAGAGGAAAAGATCCTACTTTTTTTTGCCCTGGGGCAAAAGTCAAATCCAGCTGCCATTTTACACAGGAGCACTAAAACATAAACACTGAATGCTCCCCAGCTTTCAGAGCTGCAAGGCAACCACTCCAAGCATTAGCTGGGGATCCAAACACTAAGGAGCCCCAAAGTCACCAGAGAGGACTGAAGGTCCTGGCATGTACTCTCTGGTATCCAGTCACTTCCCAGAACAACTATTCCAGAACTACTTATTCCCTCCAGCCTGATTGATTGGCAGAATCAATCCATAGTGATGTGATAGGAGCTTAGTGACTCATCCTAGCCTAGAAATTCCTCTGCAACTTTGGTGATGGCTCTTAAGCCAGGCCACCACTTGGGACCGCTGACAGCAGGCACTGTATCCTTGGGTGATAAACTCTTATCTCTACTGGCAAGATGCCATCAGATATCAGACATGCCTTACAATCCTTTCCCATCAAGGACCAATCCTAAGCACGTAAGCACCTGGAACAGTGAACCTAGCATTGTTCCAAACAAGCAAAACAACAAGCGTTTCAACCTCACCAACCCGGGAGCTCCATTGAACTCAAACTCTAGCCTGAGCTCAGTGCCTTGACTTCCTTTCTGTTCCTACTTCCCCACATCAATGAAGACAAGTAGGACAGACAGTCAGTCCCCCAGGCAAGCCAAGAAGCCAGAGTGCCAAGCATACATACGTGTAATTCAGCCAGCGCATGACATTCCAGTAGAGAGAGTCAAGACGTGCCGAATTCCCAATGCCTTCTGGCTGGTTCAGAGCTACCAGCACTTTGTCCAACTCCGTCAACTTCACACGCAGCTTCTGCAAGAGGCAAGTACAAACAGGCAATCCGCAGAGTGAATGGAGAAGTGGCACTCACAGCAGCAGGGCAGAGGCCATCCTTGAGATAAGACTATGGCAGGAATAACCAATCCTGCCTGGCTTCTCCAAGCCACTGCCCTGAGCCCATTTGCAACACCACTTCAATTTGGGGGCAAAAATTGGCAAGTCACACCATGCCATCAGGTACAGGGTTTGCTTGAAAACGGTCTCTAGCACGAGACGCATGAGTCTAACAGCTAGAATTGTACTGGCGTAAAAAGGACTGAAAGGTCCTTTGGTCCTCTTTCCTTTTCAGTCCATGGCTGGGAGCAGGGGGAAGATGACACATGACTATATAACTATCTAAAAGAAAAGCAGCAGCATTTTCAGCCTAGTTTCTAAAGGACGCAATCATTCTGCCTCTGGCTGCCTCTACAGCTTCCATAACCCACTGGATAATTTCAGTAAAACCAGACAGAATGGGGCGTCTCAAAGGCTATTCAGTTTCTTCAAGAGCCATGGAAATAATCTCTCTCCTCCACCAACTTTCCTATTAGGTCTTCACAAAGAAACAGGCTGTGGTGTGAGCTCAGTGCTTATCAGTAGGAAACTGGGCTTCAGCAATTCTGCTGCTTGTGGTATTTTGCTCCAGTAAATAAGACCATGTTGGAGACTTATTTTGTCACCTACAGAAATTCTTCTCATGTTCAAAAAAGCCATGTTTCATCATGGAAAACAAAGCCCAGAACAAAACTTCACTCTTGCTCGTAAAGCTTGAGAGTAAGGCTCAGTTTCTGGAAATTAAAATCTCTGGAGTCCAGTGGAGAGGACAGAGCAATCACCTGGGACAAAACTCAGCTCGCCCTCACTGTATCCCAAGCCATATTTCTGCTGATAAGAAAGAAGATGCCACATGCGTTTGCAGAACACTGCACAAATCCTTCAACAAGCGCTTGAAGATCAGCTTACAAGAGCTATGGATCACTCCTTCAGACATGAGGGCTTTTCTGTCCTCAAATCCAGCTAGGCATTCCCTCCAGGGGTACCTTCGGTAAGAAATGAGGTGGGATATAGTGATGGAGCAGTCACAAGGTAGAAGAGGCCTTGGTGGGATTCAGAACAGCCATTTGCCACACATCAGGTCGCACACTCACCTGCTCCATCACAGTTTTGAGGAGGATGTTCAACAGCTCCAAGCTCTTGGCAACTTTCTCTTTATCAGCCTTCACAATACGCTTGCCAACCATTTTCAGACTCTGCAAATTAAATGGGGAGATGGAGAAGAAGCACGCATTAGATGGGAAAACAAATCACTCTTCTCAGGAGAAAGCAGAAAATGGGTAATGATCGGCAGGATTAACCTGTCACCAAAATAACTCTGGAACACAAAACCCACCAAACTCTGGAAATGCTCAGAAGGGTACATGGTGGAAGCTGCTGATGCCCGGGTTAATTAAGAAACAACTGGACAAAATAAGAGCAAGCATACCACAAAAGCACAACCCTGCTGCTCTCCCTAGTTTCTAAGCTAAAGCACAACTGGAGACACGTTGCTGCCTCCTGGAGAATAAGAGGAAAGACAATATCCGCCCCTGCCCTGGAAAGGCCAGGAGGCTGCCAGACAACAAACTCACCTGAGGGACAACAGTTACTCAGCTGCAGAAGCCAGGATTTACATGTAAAGTGCTAATGCAAAAATCCATTAACATGCCCAGGAAATCCCAGTTTCCAGCACTAGTACAGTGCTTGTCAATCAAGCTTAAATTCACTCAAATGACCGAGAAAAAAAAAATCTCATCTCTCTGTGTTCCCTTTATGTGCTGCAGGGTTTCTGAGACACTGAAAGGTCTGGCTTAGAGGAAAATAACTCCAAAGATAGGCCAAGTTATTTACAAGTGGAGAAGGGCAGAAAACAGCCATAAAAAGGCAGCTGGATCAAAGAGGCAGCCCAATGGCTCAGGGGTACTGATCCTCTGCCTGCAGCTGGTCCCTGCAGCCCCACTTACATGGTAGTTTTCTTCCACACTATATTTCTGTGTGGATGCACACACCACAGCAAGCCCCACAGCTTGCGTGGATTACACTAACATGAGAGAGGATTTCCAGGGACAAGCTTACTGTAGACAGTGACGTGCCCCATCACAGCCTGTTTCTCTAGAGAAGGCTGCACTTGTGGCCAAGCCCTCCTTTGCTTGGAATTAGAACACGTCAACCCTGCCAACGGGCAAGGGCCACCCCAGGCTCAGCATCCTCGGTTCCTCAGGCAACTCGCATCGCCAATAAGTCACTGCACCAAACCTGTGCCCAGCAGTGGAAGGTCATAGTTCTCCAGGAGATGCAATTTCTCCTATTAGACCATCTGTTGCTTTTGCTCCATTCAGACTAGAAATAATTTTAAGGACTCTGAGCAAACTATTTTCCATCTATATCAGCATAAAGCTGGCAAGTAAGGTAAAAATCCTTGCAGACACTCAGAGAAGCAAGAAATTTATTCCCCAAAGCAAGCTCTTTCAATAATGATGCCACAACAGAAAAATAATGATGGCCAGCAGAAAAAGTGGGGAGACGAGATAACATATCTGCAGGAATGGCAGCTTTCAAGCAGAATTATTTACTATCTGTACAGGACTCCACACCATCCGAGTGTCTTTTTCAAATAATAAAGATACAGTTATTTCCTGACATGGGTGGTCCACTCAAGCCCTGTATTAGAAAGCCACCATGTTCTGCTTGCTGGAATTCATGCTGCAACTTCATCTGACTATCAATAACTTGCTAATTACTCTCTCCTGATACAGATAGATGCACTGCAACTCTATTCCAGAGCTGTCATTAACCTACAAGGTCATACAATTCAGCAGCTCTAAAAGCTCTAAAGTCTCTCAGGTAAAATGAGAAACAAATATAGGGGGTGTGATTAAAAAGAAAAAAGAAAAAAACCCTTCACACGTAGGATATAACACCCCATGGGCCATGCACACTCCATTCATTAGGCTTACCACAACTATTAATAATAATAATAAATAATAAGCATCATCAAATCAATAATGAAAACAAAACAGCCTGGTTTGCATAAAAATTCTCTTCACAATTTGAAGAACAAGATATTGCCAGGCTAACAGTCATTACTTGTGGTTAAACTAGCTTTCAGAGAGGCTATTAAGTTGAGATCCCTGTTTTGCTAAGTTGCATACAACTTCACAGTGTGAGAAAATCACTATGGATTGTCAGCTCTTCAGGACAAGAGGGATCAGGGCAGTACTGTGAGAAGGAGCCACAGTAAAGTTAACTGTCATTTCATCTTTTTAATATACAAACATTTTGGAATTAAGAAGGTGTTAAAAATAAATCGCATTTTCTCTTCACTGTAGATGAGTGATGTAGATGACTGCATTTAAATTGTGCTGGCTGACTCTTCTTGCTGCCACCCCTATTTCCCAGCATTGCCCCGATGCTTTGAAGGGTTTGAAACAAATCCTACTGAAGTCAACAGAAAAGTCCTATAGTTCTGAACAACACCTGAGGGGCTGATTTTCAGCAGTCTGCAAACAGTTTTGGTTTGGGAAATTGGGACCTGCATCTAGTTTGGGGTGCCCAACCAAATTCATGCAGACCTGTAGAATAAAAAGGGTGGCTTGCCCAGCTGGAGATGGAAGGTATCACTGGTCTAGCAACATCAGTGCTGTAAGACTAAGCATCTATATTAAAAGTAGTGTTTTGCATGCGTCTAGAAACACAAGCACAGTTCCATCAACATAAATAGCCAGAAGCAATCCAGTACAATTTAAGTGCTCTGCAAACAAATAACTCCCTACTGAAATGGATCACTTTTAAACAGCTCTCAAAGACAAGGAAGGAACAAGGAAGAGGGTGGGGGTGGGTGGAGAAGCCAAAGGAGCAGTAAAGAAGCAGCAGATGCACACAATTTTCTCTGGTCCAGAAACAGAATGGATTGGCTTTAAGGAAGCTGGCTTCAGATAAAGTCTGAATATCTCTCAATACATGTCTTTGCCCTTTCCCTTCTGCTACAAAGGGTGTAAAAGAAATTTACTTCAAAGAGCACAAAACCACAAGCACCTCCGTATGTGGTAGGGTTGAGACAGTCAAGCCTCCGTAAAGACTCGAGTCCAATTCCTGCTCAGCTCAGTGTCACTTATTATCCTGATCTCACCACCACCGTCTCAGAGTACTTCCCCACTACACATTACGAGGTGGTCTCTTCTGTCACGCATTGCTTTGCTCTTTTCCTCCCATAGCAGGGAGTGTAAACAGTGAAGCATTTGCTTCCATAGGATTTGTATTAGCATGCAACATCAATATAAACATGCTGCGCTCTGGTTACATAAAAGAAGCTGACTTTGGAGTGGGGCTGCTAGCAAGCCTTGGGGAACTGTTCCCAGGGAATGAAAACCCAAGTCTCTTCAATGGGAACTGGGTCCAAACCTCAAAAGCAGCTTTCCCAAGTATTTCTTGTAACTTCTTACTACATAAGGTACTGACCATTGTCTGTATGTTGTGGGTTTGCACAGCAGGTTGCTTTGGTCTGCTCCCTCACTCAGCTATCTAAAAGATGAAATTAGCACTGCCACTCCAATTGCATAGGTGTCCTGGTTTTGCCTAGGATAGAGTTAATTTTCTTTCTAGTAGCTGGTGTAGTGTTATGTTTTGGATTTAGTATGAGAAGAATGTTGATAACACACTGATGTTTCCCCTTGTTGCTAAGTAGTGTTTATACTAAGTCAAGGATTTTTCAGCTTCTCATGCCCAGCCAGCAAGAAGGCTGGAGGGGCACAAGAAGTTGGGAGGGGACACAGTCAGGGCAGCTGACCCAAACTGGCCAAAGGGGTATTCCGTACCATGGGACGTCATGTCTAGTATATAAACTGGGGGGAGATGGCCAGGGGGGCGGGTCGCTGCTCAAGAACTAACTGGGCATCGGTCAGCGAGTGGTGAGCCATTGCATTGTGCATCACTTGTTTTGTATATTCCAATTCTTTTATTAATATTATTGTTGTCATTCTATTATTATTATTTATCATTATTATTTTCTTCCTTTCTGTCCTATTAAACTGTCTTTATCTCAACCCATGAGTTTTACTTTTTTTTAATTCTCTCCCTCATCCCACTGGGGAGGGGGGGTGGAGTAAGCAAGCAGCTGCGTGGTGCTTAGTTGCTGGCTGGGGTTAAACCATGACAGTCAGTCAAACATTTTACAGATCTACCATGATTTCATTTGGGGAATGTATAAAATATAATCATAAAATTAAAGCAAAAGCTATTATGTAACAGATGGCAAGCTGCAACACATGGCAAATGTGCCTTAAAAAGAAAAGGAGTATTTCAGTCATCTGCAGCATCCTTAGGAGAGCCTCAAACACTGATTAGATCACAAAGGACTTGCACAAGGTTGGCAAGTATCTGCATTTTACATACCAAGACTGAGGCGCAAAGCATGGGTTTTGCTTCCAGCTATGCTACAGGTCAGTGGTGGTGGGTTAAGGGAAAACCCAGAAGAACTTGACTAACCACCTGTTCTGTGATTCACCTGCCATGTGCTGTTCACAAAGGTATCAAACTCCCCCTGCCCTCTGAAAGCACTACCAACCTAAGAGTCACATAACCCAATCACTCAATACTAAAAGCAGAGAGACCACGTGTCTTATACGCAACAGCTACACTTGCATCACTTGCTGATAATGTTGTTTTTCTCCCATTTTCTGCTTCTCTTACTCTGCCCCTTCAGTAACGGCCAGTCCAACTTTACAGGGAATCTCAGTTCCAGTTACAGCTCAGTAATACCTGTGACGTTTAATCGTGCCTGTACATCTGAGCTGTCAGCAGATCTGGGCAGGTCATTTTCCAAAAGGAAAAAATATGGAGGCAGTTTTCACAGCTGGAACTCCCATCTCATCTCAAGCCAATACAACAATACAGTTCCTGCCTCACCCTACATGGATTCAGCTGGCAGAGATGGTTTTGCCTTGTTACGTCAAACATGCTGCTTCTAAAAGCCCCTGACTGCTTCTGGTGGAGGGCACTCCTGAATCCAAAGTTCTCTGCTTCTAGGATTTCTACAAGGAGAACAGCACACCCCCAGCATATTACCAATCAGTGTTTTTTTCTTATATTCCTAATTCCTGTATCACACATGGAGGTATCCCAGCTACTGCAGGATCCAACCTTTGTTCCATCCATCACTGCACTTCACAGCATTCCTTCATCTTCACAAAGTATAAAACAAGTTAGTTAGAGCACAGGAGGTGAATACCTGCAGTAATTCAGTCATACAAGTAGGACAGAGGGCTGGCAGCTAATTAACCACACAGCTCCGTGCCTCAGTTCCCCACATAGGATTTCAGTCTAAGCCCAAGACTCCCCTGAAACCTAGCACACAGCAAAAAGTAGTGCATGTGGATCTAGGGCCAAAGTCAGCATCCCAGCCACTGCCCAGCTTTCCATGCAGGGGAGATGGCAATATGCTGTTATATAGAGCCAGGCAATGTTTCTGGAAGTCTCCACATTCACACCCAACTGCAATCTCAGCTTGCCTGCACCTCTGCCCCTTTCACAGGCACCACAGTGGGGGACACACTTAGCCCAGACGTACAAGACACAGCAGTATCTCAAGAGTGCAGAGGAGTGTTCTGCTACCAAGAGACGAGCACGTTTCCTAGCTGGAAGTTTGAACACCATTTAATATTTATGCATTCCCAGCACATCCTTCAGCCTATTTCATTGTTCAAAACAAACAGCCCTTCCCCTCCGTGGGATCAGCCTGACAGATCATCACTGCTCCCCGAGCTGGAGAAGCCCGGCCAACCTGCATTCTTTCTGCACGCTGCGCTATCTCCATCCTTCCCCCTCCTCCCCCATAACAGACCTGACGCTGATGGATAAATGTGCAGATTCATGGCTGAATACAGTGCCAAGTGCCTTCTGAAAAACACATACCTCCACCCACTCTGCACGACCTTACACCCCCTGGCACAGCCCAAGGTTGCTAAGGTAAACTCTCTTCTCCAGCAGCAAACAGTTCAGCAAAATTTCCACCCTACTGAACGTCCACAGCCACGACAAGAAAGTGCTTGAGATCTGATCTCAGTATGCTTACTGCTTTCACACTGACTGTGAAAGCTAAAGCTTTGCCCTAGCTCCATGCTGCATGCAGGGTCCCAGAGCAAAGACACAACCTGGCATTTTGCTGCCGTTGTGGCTTGGGTCCCTATGGTGGAGTCACACCCAGAGGGGCCCCAGCAAGTGGGTTTGGGGCCCTACAGGCAGATGCCCATTATCTCAGCCAAAGCACAAGATTTCCCATGTTAACATATAGGTAAGCTGAGAGGTTTGGGAGGGGCACAGCCTTCCTCTGCTATTTAGAGGCTAATGACAAACTGACAGCCAAATGAAGTACTTTAGTATTCTGTATGCTCATAGCTCCTGTTATTATCCGATGTAAGCACCTCACCTCACCTGTAATTACTCTCACATTTCTTCTGAGAGGTAAGAGGTAAGTCGGCATCATTCCCTGCATTTCACAGAGGCTCAGAGAGGCCAAGTAACATGACTGAGTCACGCAGACCATGACAGAGCCAGGAATCAACTCTGAGCTTCCCAAAACCCAGACAAGCCACCCCCAAATACTTCCTTTTGTGACAATATTCACTATAAAACAGAAGAACCCAAGCTAGAACTTAGAGCTAAATCATGGAAGACAAAGAAGGGAGGAGGGAAGAGTATGCCTCTTCACATTAGTTTCCATCCATCCACAGAACCAGATCCATTTCCAACTCCATGTACACAAGGTACACAAGCACACAAGGAGAGGTTCTCACACCACCCACCTGAACAGCACAGCAGCTGCTGCCTAGAGCACTTAAAAGAGGAAAAAAAACCACTGACTGTCCCTTCTCACTTTGTTCTCTCACAAAGTTCCTGAAGACTGAAAGTATAAATGTTCAAAACTTTTTTTCCTTGCCTCTTTAGCAGAAACAAGTCATCAAGAAATGCTCACAAAGGGAAGGGAACCACCAAGTTTCTGCTTGTCCCTGACCGAGACACAGAGGGAAGGTAGGGAACTAAGCAGACCCACATGCTAAAGGGTATAACTAAAGGGCTTTTTTTGCAATGTTTATTTTGGCTGTTATTAGAGGAAGGAGCCCAAAAATCCAGAAGCCATTCTCACAGAAAATGTCAATGCTTTCCCAAGTTTAACAATCTGATTTTTTTTTTCCATAGACCATATGAAAATGTAGCAGGGAAAAACCATACAGGACAGCTGAGGGAACAGAGGAGAATGAATTGTCCACAGAGACATCCAGTATTCTGAAAGCATGTCAAAGATATCAGTTAAATCACTACTGGCCTCATTTTACAAGCTAAGAGGCTGAGAAAGGGCAATGAATTAAGAATTTATAAAGACGGACAGATAAAAGTTCAGGCAATCTTCAAGAAAAAAACTGAAGAATGGCTTTTTTAGAGATTTGATGAAGTCACTGTTAATAATTTATCTCCCTACAAATTAAGACACCGATAATCAAATGTGATGCCCTTCAGAAATAAAGGGCATGTCTACACTGGAAGGCTATATAGTGTATTCCTCTCTCCCCCACACATTCTGAGTGGCTCCAGCTAGTTATTTTAAATCCCTAGCTGAACAACACAATAGCAACAAAACCCTCTAATGCCATACAATAAAAGTCTTCAGAGAGCATACAGTAACTTTCAAATTATATGAGTCTTGGAAAAGAGGTCTTGGGTTATCTATACCATCCCTTGCACAGGCCATGTAATCCCCTGTCTGTCTATATTCATGCCTTTCTACAGAAACACAGTTGCCTGCCCAGTCCAAGTCTACGTAACCACCTAAGTGGAAAGAGGAATCACATGTGTCTCATTAGGATTAGGTGTATATTTATCTGAAAGTCTCCAATACTGGTGACTTGGAGTGCTTTGCTCTTGCACTAAACTTGGGTATTAGTTTCTGTGAGCATTTTTTACATGCCAGGATGCCTTGATCCCATTTGGGTTTCAAACAGTCAACCTGAACGCTATCTGCTCTGTCTGTCCCTTATGACATTGACAAAACAAGAAAAGGAAAAAATAGTAGTAAAGTTGGGCCCTTCCTATGATGTACTTACTGGAGAAGACAGACAAAGGAATCCCTCAGGAAACTGCTGTGTACAAGCCAGAGAAAGCAGTTTTAACAACAGTTTTCTGAGGCTGTTTTGTTTTGAAGTTGCTCAGCCATGAAAATATACATTTTCTGGAATACTCCTCAAAATTCTTTCCCACTTCCCCCTGACTTTCACAGCGTAACTGGGAGTTTCAGCATAAGTTGGGAGTTACACAAAGCACCTCAGTTCAGGAGGGCAAGCCAGTCCCTGGGAAAGGGATGACATAAAAAGGTAGTGAAACTATGTATTCAGATCCTGGAGCTTCCTGCCCCAAATCTGTCAGTGAGTTACTAAAATATTGGCAGGGCTTCAAGATCACTCTAAAGCCAAGACAGCAATTTTGTAACATATCAGAAGGAAACCAGAAATATATCTAACAACAGGAACAAACACCAAAATGTGCCTGCAATGACAACTGGGAGAGCTGAAAGACCAAATTGAGAGGGGCTTGACAGAGTCAAAAAGACAGTGTGTGTGAGCCCTAGCAGCAACCCCACAGAGATCCCTCACCAAAACTGCGTGACAGTGCCCTGCATGAAATGGGGAACTTGGTCCTCTCTGGTCTGCCACTAGCCTCATTGCATGACTAAGGGCAGCCTGAACTCACAGCAGCCAGCATCCTCCTTAGATAACATGGGGACAGAGATTGCTATCCAACATGCTGGGCTGTTCTGAAGCTAAGCTAAGAAACAGTCAGATTGTCCATGCACAAAGAGGGTCTCTGGGATGTCTCAGGAGAGCCGAGTTTGATTATTGGCTCAGCTCCCAGCCAAGCGTGTCACCTGTAAAACTGGGTGAACGACTTCAGTAAACTAAATACATTAGCTCCTGGGTTTCTGCAAAATACTTTCTTCATTACATCAACTCCTCACTGGTTTGAATCTCACTTGTAAAGCGCTTTGAGGCCTACCGATAAAAGAACAAAGCTCTCGAAGAGGAAGAAGTCTCTGTCAGATGCTCTAGCATCTCAGGTGAGCTCTGTCATTTACAACATGAAGCAACTCTATTTCTTTATACTGTAAACACAACCAAGTCGTCTAGACTCCCAACATTAGAATAAACTTGAACAACTGTAGCAAGGCTCTCCTTTGTGTAAAGTAACTATTTAGGACTTGGGAGGCCAAAATTGTGCCAGAGCTATTCCTCTGCTTCTTCACCTTTGCAGTCCCAGGGCTTGTGGACAAGGCTTTCTGCCCAGGTGACCCAGCAGAACAAGCCAAGAGCACCAACAGCAAACAGGGCTCTCACAAGAACAAGTCAACTCCAAAGTACCCACTAGGATATCAAGACATCCCTCACGGAAAGTAAGGAGATGGCAAATATGAATCCTTCATGACTGTGATCTATGTTTCATAAACATGCTTAAACATTTTGGGAACAAATAAGGTCAAGCCAGCTTATGTAAGCACAAGAGCCATTGCCTCGCAGCAGCCAGAGCTGCTATTTCAGGAAGCTGTCTCTTCATTTAAAGTTCCTGGCCGTTGATTGTCCCTCATCTGCCTCTTAGTTTTACAGGCATAATTCAATGATATCCAAGACTGCAGTTTTCTCACATTGCTTCTTTCCCAGTTCCAGCACACATCACTGCCGGAAACCATCCCAGGCTCCCTGCTCCTCACCAAGTGATCTGCAGGTATGCAACTAAGGCAAGACAGGATGAGAAAGCAGGCACTAGGAGATAGCATCCTACCCTCTCTCACAGCCTGACACCTGCAATGGCAATCCTGCAGTTCAACAGCTACCAGCCCCATAGCTGCAAATGTGACCAAGGACACAGAGCATAGCAAAGTCTTCAGGTGACAGCTTCCTTGTGAACAATATCGCTGCCTGAATTACAAGTGCACATCAGTACAGTCAGTTAACGAGTTGGCCCTCTCAGGTTATTTCAGAGTTCTCCCTGGATCAAAGAAAGGTATAAATTCTGCATTATCATTTTTTCCTCTTAAAACAGCTATTTGTGAGGGATGGTGGCAGTAAAGGCCAATGACAGCAAATACCTACTAGAGGTAGGGCAATAAAACTTCATCATTTTCCACAGCATCATGAATTACAGCTCTCAGTCCAGGTTCTCACGGCTAAGTACTCACATGCCAACATCTACCTACTTACATACCCAACTCCAAAATCATGGCTGACCTGGAACGGCCCACCGAAACAAGTCTCAAATGAAAAGGCACAAGACTGAGCTGCAGGAGAAACTACAATTCTGCAAATGCCCTCCCTACCCTCCAGCTAAGCAGAGGCATGCGTGGACACCAGCAACAGAGAGGGCTATCGTTTAGCCCAAGCCTGACACAGCCCACTCACCCCATAATTTCAACATCAAGCCCATAACTTCCACCCAACCTGCAGCTTCTCTTTCAGTCAAGCACACAATCTCCACCTGGCGGTTCAGAACTAATGAACTCTTCAGCAAGTTATTTTAATGGTGGATTACTCTCTTTGACAAATACATACTTTCTACAAATAATAAATTTGCTCAGTTTCCAGCCTCTGACTTCGGCTACATGGGATTTTTTACCATCTCCAAAAAAGACCAGTCATGATATGAGTATTGTTCTACTACACCATAAAGCCACTGCATGTTTTTACAGCTATTACTCAGATAAGCGAGCATTTCTGCACCACCAAAAAGACACAGAAAAACTTTTGCAGCTTTGGAAAGTTTTGCAGCACAAGTGTCAGCCTTCGGCTATGAATCAAAACTGCTATATGGAATATAAAATCCTTGATCACTCCTAATTACAGCAACATTTAAAGACGTGCAGCTGCCCCAGCTCCAAGGAGGCATACCAGCACTGTGTTAGTGCTAAGGGGGAGCAGGAGGAAGGGAAACAAAACCCAATACATACACATTCACCGACAGAGCACTCTGTAAAAATGTTATGTCAGTGCTTTTTCAGGCCAAAAAGAGAACTAGCACCTATACGCCACTGCCAGTTAATAGCATGGGAGGCCTCCTGCCCACAGGGTATACCTTGGACAGCCCAAACAAACTGACAACATTTCCCAGGAATTTTTCTTTAAACACAGATGACCACAGAAATGAGAAGCACTGAGGAAGCTTTGGTAGCAAAGCTCATTAAAATACTGGATGGGTTGCAAGTTGCTAAACTTTCCCTGACAAGAACAACATAAAGGCATTGTAAATGTTTGCGGTTTCCCAGTGAATCACCGAGTCCTGCAGGTATTCAGCTGCTAGAGAGAAACATGGAGATGACCCGGTTGGAAGGAGTGGCATGTTTTAGGTAGCTGGAAAATAAAATCATACCTAACTCCACCCATTGGATTCCTGATGTAACCATTAAATAAAAGGTATTTAATGAAACGCATTATTACCTGCTTCCTCAAGAATTATAAACAGCACCTCTGAATTCCTTGATTTAAACTTTCTTAGATTTTGTCCCTCCTTGACAAGAGAAAACAGAGCTAATCATTCTGTTCCAATATGGTAAATTATAGAATGGCCTAAATTACCATTTAACCAGCATTTAAAGAAGTAAGTAAAGAATGAAAGCTACACTTAGGAAGAGGTCAATACTACAGTTACATAGGAACACCAAAGACTAGAATGTCCCATGTCATCAAGTTTAGTCACCACATCATAACATTAACTTGGCTGCTTGGTTCCCTCCCCGTCAATCCACAAGAATATAACTGAACGGCATTTTCTTCTTCAGTCTCCTGTCCCACAGATCAGCTCCTACATAATAGCTGCACCCAAAGACTGTCTTCAGGTACAATCTGCACTTGCCACTGAATCAGGAGCCCTGCAATTTCTGTCACTGTTTTTTCTGTACAAATTGTTTTCCAATGTATTATAAGGTTTCCCTGATAAACAGTATTAGCAAGGGAGTCTGGTCCAGAAGGCCTGCAAAGCACCAAGATTCAGAAGTCTAGTGCACCTCAGCTCTATCTCTTTGGCCCTGAAGTTCATTAAAGCACAGAAATTCCATAACATTTTCTGAAATGAAGTAAATGCTCATGATAATTTTCAGTTCAAAACTCATTTTTTAAAAACACCTTAAATTGATCTGTATGAGTGTACTCCCTAAAACTTGAGCTCTGTCTCTTGGATCCATACACAGGCACCGCTGAGCTGTACCAGGCACATTTCTTGCACTCTATGAAAATACATCTAAACAGTGGTGTTACAAGAATGCTGTAATCCTGGTGGACACTACCAAGACTTGGTGCAAGCAGGCAAAACCCCTTTAAGATCAGTTAAGCTAAGCACAGCTGCAGACTCCAGCTCTAAGAACGAGCACCACACTAGTCAAAGCAGCACCCATTAAGTGCTATCTGTACGTTTAACTTGTTGAAGCTTGTTACCTCTGTCACTTGGCTGATGCTTTCCCTGATCAATTCCTCCCACTCCTCCTCTGTCACGAAGAGCTTCAGTTCACGAAGTAGCAGAACCTTCTGGAGAAGCAAACACGCCTGGGCCTGAAAGAGAAAGGGAAGAGGAGATGTGAAACTCCGCACTCTCTAGGGAAAGTGTTAGCAATGCAAATATCCTGCTGAAGCAAACAGCTAAGCACAACATCCAGAGAATGCCATGTTACAGATGCTGCATATCCTCACCAACCTGTATGTTGCTCTGTTAGAAAACATTCTCTAGATCCTAACAGTCATTTCTCAGGAGACAGGGTGGTGGGTTTTGTTGAATACTCATATTTAAAAGAGAAGGTCAAAGGGGAGGGGAAGGATCATGCCACTTCTAGATTTAGGCATTGATATCCAAAATATGCTTTAATAGCTGCTCTGAGTACATCACTTTCAGTCTCCAAAAGTCTTCAGGCAGGCCTTTGCATGACTGTCCCCTTTATCGTGCCCTGATGAATGCAGTAGGCACAAACAAAAATAAAAGCTGGCAGGTTAGCAAATGCTTCGTTTCAAAGGAACCCTATATGGAAACTGCTGTTCAGAGCAGCACTCAGCCTTGCCCTGGAGTCAAACTTGCTCATCAAGCCTCTACCTTAAAGCAGCAATGAAAAGGAGTAGCCACTAGAAAACCAACAGTAATCTGCAATCTTCCTACAAGTCCTTTTCTATTCCAGAATTCCTTTTTTAAGGCTTTCTTAGGTGTAAGAAAAAGGCAGCAATAGACAAAAGCAAATGATAGAAATGCACAAAATATACTAATGAGGATTAGTGCAAATAGTTTAGAGGATTTAAAGGGAAATTTTTTGTAGCAACAGGGAGTTAGTGAGCAAATTCTACCCACACAAAGAAAAAAATGCTGCCTCTAGCTGCCATCACACAGACCAAAACTGAATGCAGGTATAAATACTAAAAATCATTGGGAACTACATCAAGAGTTAATCTTGTCCAAAGAAAGCAAGGGCTGCCATTTTTAAATTGCACATTTCTGTAGGGTGGGTTCAGCTGCAAACAACAGAGCAGAGTTTGTAAAACTCCTTGTCAAAGACACCATTGAGATCAAAAGTCTAAGAAGCCTCAAGAAAAATTCAGCCTGGTGATACTCAACCTGGCCTCCAGATACCCCTTGGATCCAAAGGAAGCAACCTGGAAAACATGTAGCAGGAGGCTAAAAACTAGCCATATGGTACCCACACTTCTACTGGAGCATTTTAAGGGAACTATTTACTGAAGAATTCAAAGTGAGGGAAGAGAAGAAATCCCTAGATCTCCTGAGAGCAGTAAGACCATCCAAAGTTGTAGGTAGTCAAACAGAACACCTCATGATCTCAAGGAAGTCTGTGTTTCCTATACAACACACTCGAGGCTTCTGGGAGGGACAGGACACTGAACACAGGTCTCCCATCGGATAATTCCAGCACTCATATTTGTGTTACAACAGAGTAATGTCATACATCTACATAAGCTTACCTCCAGTTTGCACCAGTATGGCTGACAAAGAGAATTATCCAAATAGAGCGAGCTTTCACTCACAAACAGAAACTCTGTTCTTGACTCGAGGGAGAAAATACAGGAGGGAATCGACAAGACTACATCAAAAGATTTACGTTGATTTAATGAGAGAGCGCACCCTAATGCCATATTTGAGGCAGGCAAGCTTACATATTCCTTGTAATTATGGGGAAGGCTGTGTCTTACAGAACAAATTATGGCATGTCTGCATGCATGTACCAAATGTAGTGGAAAGTCACTTCAGTACAATTACAAAGAGAACGTGACCCTCAGAGTAGATGAAAGGCCATAATTCATTCTGAAAGGCTCAGGCAGGGTCATAAACCTCAAGGCACCATCTCCTCTTTGACAATTACAAAAGCACTCATACTGCACGTGGGTGCACAGCACAGAGAAGGGTCCTGTTAAGCTATCCTGATAGTACCTCAGGACTACACATTTACTCAAAAGGCAAAGAGAGGACCAGAGGCAACAGTGATAAGGGCCTGCTCGGGAATTGTACCAGTCAGCAGCGGGTGGGAGAACTGCAAGTCAACAAGGAAAGAACTGGAAAGAAATCAAATCCATCCAAAGGAACAGGGAGTTCTGGAGACCCGAGACTCAAATGCTGGACTGACAGAACAGACCCTGAATGGGACCTAGTCCTCAGTAAGCACTAAGCTTGAAAATTATTTTAAAAGAAAGGAAAAAAACCCACTGAACATTTCCTTCTGTGTGTCATAAATGAGGAACTCAGAACACCCAGTTATCTGAGAATCCTGGCTGGTGCAATCACTCTTTAATAATTTTGTCACACTCATAGTTTTCACGCCTCCAGCCTGTATATTAGATTCAAGCAAAGAGAAAATATGTTTTGAATTCCACGTAATTAAAATATTGCTATTGCTGTGCTCAACACAATCCTATGTTTCCTGATTGTTTTTTAACTCTATGATAATTTAGTACTAAGCATGAACAACTTTTCTCATTTGAAAGAATAAAAATAAAATGAAAGATTTACTTGCGGGTTGAAATAAAATTTGGCTTAAGAACATTTCAGTCAGAGAGCAAACGTGACACTAATAATTACAAGGTCCTCAGTGCCCAGTACCATGCTATGCTGTAGTGTAAGGTTATGATATTCATCACAGAGTCAGTGACTCTTGTATTCCTAGAGCTAGGAATTCCTAGAGCTAGTTATTAACACATAGCTCTCATATAGCCTATTTTTCCAGAGCAAACTGCATAGTTAAATAGCGAAAGTTAAACCACAAGGAGAGGAACTGATGTCAGCGGAGTCAGCCAGAAAAATCAGGGGCAGAACCAAAACTAAAACCCAGTTCTTCAATCCCAGTCCAAGAGTAAACCCAGTAAGAAACAGCACTTCTCACTCCTCCTGCTGAGGCTGTCCCATCTCAGCAAGTTCAATCCAAAACTGGAGTGGCACCAAGTTTCTTCTTCAGAAAGAGGTGCAACCATCACACCTCGCTCACAGCATCTATCAGCATGTGAAAATGGATCCTGGATGTCATCAGAAGATTGCTTAACAAGTAAATGTATCAGAGAAAACCATCTAGCAACCAGGACCACAATGCTGCCACATCACCTTGGAAAGTAACAGTTTTCAGCAATGGCTTTTCAGCCACAAATTCATCTGTCAGGGCTGAGAAATATCATACTGGCTGGCTGGGAGTGAAACAGCTCCCCTTAGAATAGTCCCTGGCAGGATTTGCAAAAAGGATTTTAAACACTTAAAGAGGAATCACTGTCATGACCTCCAGGAGCTTTGCCAGGTAACATATGCTTTATCACGTAATATAAGAAGAGCTAAGAGTATGAGCACTTTGCAAAAGTAAGGAAAGATCCAAAGTGAGTCAGATCTCTAGGAACCATTTCCTTGAGGTCACAAAGGAACAGCTGACTCTATACAGTTCATTTTCCTTGTTTTATCTTCTCAGATAAATGGACACAATGCAGCTGAAAGTAGACATATTAGAGGTGTGAACATCTATGCATTTGGAAGCAAATGTTCATCTCCCCCTCGCACCTGCTTTAGAGGGCTAGTCAGAGTTTCCAGATACCACAAGCCATCTTACTTGCCCATCTTGACATCTCACACCAGCTTGATATTTGGGAGCCCAGACACATGATGTTTTTTATGAAAACAGCCTCAAAAAAATATGAGGCTGCTCAGAGGATTTTTCAAGCCATCTCCTGGAATGAGGCTCTTCCCATTGCTATAGCCACTTCTGAAAACACACAACACTACCATTTGGTGGTGCTCCTATGGCGATACTAGTAATCCACAAAGATACTTTAGAAATAAAAGAGTCACAAAATCTACCTATTTTCTCTTCTGTGAAACAGCGGTTCTAGCATGTCTGCGCATGCATGCAATAAAATACGTGTGCAAGAAAATTACATGAATGCAAGCATGCAAGATGTTTTCACTCACACACATTTAAAAAACATACAAAGCAGCATTTTACAAGATTGCACTCAAAGATGCAAGTCCTCTCCTTGCTGAGCAATAGAAAAAAGCAACTTTCCCAATACACGCATCGCATGTCTGATTGCTGTTTACTTTCTTACAGCTTCCTCAGAAGCAGTTGGGACCTGCTCACTAGAGGAGGCACTGACCTTACGCAAACAACCAATTCCTACCTCCTCACCAAGACTTTTGAAGTACAAGGCCACACACAGAACACCTTAGGAGGAGCCAAGCCACCCCAGCTAGTGCAACTCTTTTGCATCAGAACATGATCAACGCCCATGATTTCTCAGTCCATCATTTACCCTTAACATGTTCACGCTGTGTCTTTTATACATGATACAGGGACCAGCTGCATGTTTTACCATCACATCACAGACCAGCAGCAATTTGAAGTTTGGAAAGTACTGCCACAAAATTCAGCATAGACCCAGAGCTCAACAACCACCCAGTTCTGTCCCTCTCCCTCCTGCCCTCCCCAGCATCACTGGTATTTTGAAATGTCTTACAAGCATTTGGCAATTTTGGAAGCTGCCAGAACAATACAGTTCCCAAGTATATCATAGAGGATTCTCTGCATTTTCTCAGTGCCAAGTCAAGCCTGCTGTGTTCATGACAGCCCTTTGAGAGAGCCAAGTACTATCAACAGTCCATAAATGGACAAAAATAGCAGAAGACCCAAAAGTCCCAGCTACCAAACTCCAGTCCAGTTCAGAAGAGAAAGCTGTCATCCCCCCATATGCACAATCTCTGAAATGAGAATGTGTGAGAATAGTTACAAGCAGTTGACAGCCACATTAGAGCTTTTTAATTAAGGGTGGAGGAGAATGCTACAACCCATCCTGTGCCCTAGGAGCCATCCAGTTGCCTGATCGAAACATTTTCTCCTTAATGTCAGTTTTCAAAAAGAAAGACCATAAAATAGTACAAAAATAAATACAAGTGAAGTCTATTCAAGCAAGGATAGTGGATACATACATACACTCCCACATGCATCCATCAAGCATATGACTAAATGAGGCAGAAACGCTCATTATCAGTCCATGTGGGAGAAGAGAACAAACTATAACTAACTGCAGTGCTGACCCTGTGATTTTCTGCCAGCTTTGTTTATTACTTTCTTATCTACAATGATTACAGAAAATGCCATTCAGTATAAACGGTCAAGGTTTTTTTCTGAAATAGTAAACATGCTCACTGCAGTAACCGAGATGTGCTGGTAATTCCCAGAAGTGTTCACCTACCTTATTTAGATGCTAAAAAGGAGTGCAAGCTGGCAGGTTGCTGGATTATACAACCTACCTTTACCCTCTGCAGTAAAGGACAAGACATGCAGCCTGACTATTTAAAACGGCAAGCAATGGATTAACCCCTACCAATTCAGCCACTGTCTTCTTATTGAAAGCAAATATCTAGCAGAGGCATAGTAGCCATGTAGGTCAGAACAGCAGCTCTGCCCAGTCACCATCCAGGTGACTCACCACCAGGTGAGCTGGATGGAGGGGAATAGATCAAGATGTCTTTCAATCACTGCAGTTGTGAAAGAGAAAAGCCAAAACCAAACAAGCCTTTGCAATGATGTATAGATTCTGTTTGCAATGTTGAAGAGATGAAGGCGTGACCTAAATTCAGCATTGGTTTTCAAACAAAAGCACATTGTTAATAGGAAGACACTTGTTTCTAACGAGAAAAGAAATGTTTTTCTCAGTCCCAAGTGTTTTAGGAGGCTGGCTGGAGGTGGCTTTGCAAGCAAGTGAAAAAAGAGATACCACACAGACACACTCCCATGAGAAAAGACACTGAAATCAGCAGTCACCCACTGCCACCATCAGAGGAGCAAGAAACTGAAGATGTGCCCACACTGCAAACACACCAAACACCAAGTCTGAGTTTTCACACAGCCATTTTGTCAGATGATCTCAAAGCAGCTTGCAGGCTACAGCTGATTAA
This sequence comes from Buteo buteo, assembly GCF_964188355.1. Classification (NCBI taxonomy): domain Eukaryota; kingdom Metazoa; phylum Chordata; class Aves; order Accipitriformes; family Accipitridae; genus Buteo; species Buteo buteo. Next base: position 38,200,432 of record NC_134177.1, on the reverse strand, counting down.
CCCTTCCAAATTCCCTCATGGCATTTCTAGCTTTCAGGAGAGAGGCAGTAAGTTTAACTGGCTTCCCTGAAGCATATGGCAGAACAGAAATGTCTCATTAGGTCTGACCCAGGACAGTATTTGAGTTACATCAGACCTCCCTGCACATTATAACAGAAGCTGTGGGGAGTTTAAATGCTCACCAAAGACATCAAGATGGATTTTCTCCATCTTATGCCTATCATTTTTGCATCATGGACACAGTTTTATCAACATGAAGCATGTCACCAGTGTGGCAAGAACTTCTTTTTCCCTTTATATATGTATTATATATATAAAAAAAGAAAACATTACCTGGAAAATTACAAGTTTGTGCAACTCATGTATTTTTAGAACTGAAGAAGCATCAGGAGCTTTAGTGCTATCATCATTTCACTGCTCTTGGAAGTCCAGGAGACAAAAATATACAGGTGGTATCACACCACACAGGCTACTGGTATTTCAGAGCACTGATGTCTCCCTTCTGGCATACATGCTACAGCAGCAAAGCTACAGCATAACCTGCCAGCACATCTGATTCAGTGCCAGCACATATTATAAAACAGCAGCTCTCAGTATGTAATCCTCAGCATTAAGACTATTCTACAACCATAGGGATATAGCAAAAAATAATTGCACTTCTAGAAATTCTTACCTACCAAGCCCTTTGAGACTGCAATCACATGAATCACATACTGCATTTGTGACAAATACTACCAGGAAAGCTGGGATAAGAGAACATATGCCAAGAATATGCGCAATTCTAAATAAGCATTATTTGAATTTTAAGAAATAGTCAAGCTATGAAATAAATTCCTCAGCTATCTGCAATTTGTTACATGTTTAAAGAAACAAACAAAAAAACAACACACACCCCTACCCCCCAAAAACCCAAACCCACAGCAAGCTCCAGCTGACAGGACTGTTGGTTATAGGAGCATAGCCTGTCATTTATTACTACAGGGCAGGATATCCAGAGCACCACAGCAAAAGTCTCCTCCAATTACCATCAAAGCTTTTGTAAAAAGAAAACAAAACAGCATGCAAAGGCATGAAGCAAGTGCCCATCTACCCCCATTTCTGCTCCCACAGTTAAACTACTCTATTTTTACATTTACTTTGGGTGTGGGATGGAGAGAAAGGCTCCAACAGAGCAGTCCTGAGTTTCAGGGCTTGCTTTTCATTTCTCTACCACATTTGTTTCATGCATTTGAGCATTTCTGAGCCTGTAAGCTACAAGTCTGCTTGATAATGGTTTGGCAGGCAGAGTCCAAGTTAGGAACAGCCTAGAAGCTTACTCAAAAGGACAAATTATGAGAGGGGAAGGAGAATAAGGCCCACAACAATGGCACTCCCTGTTCCATACAGCAAATTCACAGCAGGCTGTTCAGAAGCAATGGCATTTCAATGTATGCTATATATATGCAAGTTTCCTAACCTTCCTTGACACATTATAATCAGAATTATAAAAGACTGAGCACTCCAACACTGCGGGCAAGACAGGCTTCTTGGCTGAGAACTGTCATGACAATATTTAACAGAGAACTTAAACTTGTGACTAACTTAAAACTCTGGAGTTTCACACAGCCTGTTAACCTCAACAGGACCAAGCTGCAAATTCTCTGGGTGAGGTGAGAAGAGGGAAAAAAAGGATTCTTTCCAAAGTTAAGGACAAACAAAAAATTATCCTTCAAGATCCTTAACAAGTATCCTCACTGAACAAGCACCAAACGCCAATTATTTACTTAAAACATACAAAACTTATTTGAAGGCTTTAGATGTAAAAAGTGAAAACCAGAGGTCATTAAGAAACATTTGCCAAATCAATTTTCCTCAATCCACAAGCTGTAACTACAGTATTTCACACATGGCTTGCACACACACGCACATTCCATATAAGTTTCAAATTCAAGGGGAAGGGAGGGTAAGGCAAAGCCCTGGCTGTGGCTTAAGAAAACTATTTTTGAGAACAAAAATTAATTTTTAACTTCCTCACCAGTGCTGAAACAAGGCGCACACAAGCAGTAGAGCCAAGATTCTCATTTAGCAGCTACCTAAAAGGGTTCAGAGTAGAAAGTGCTAGTGCCTTCTGGGATAAGCAGGACTGCTACAACAACACAGCTGCCATGTTTGGTTATGCAGAGCTGCCCACGCCAGGACACTATTTCTTGCTTTAAAAATGTGCTGCCAATGCTCCAAGGCAGCATCATGAATTAGACATCTACTTTCACCCAAAATTTACCCTGTTGTCCTCTCTGATTAAGGGACCCAGGGAGTGCCTCCCCCGCACCGTGTTCCCGGCTGCCTCCCCTATCCTGCCTAGCCCGGAGACATTGCCAGGCTCAAGCGGAGCTCGAAGCCTCGCCGTGCCCCACAAAGAAGCCCTGCCGTGCCCCACGCCGCAGCAGCCAGCGTGAGGAAGCCTGCGGTGTAGAGCTCCTGTCTGCAGGGCCCATTGCACACAGGGACACGGGCAGAAGGGGCCTGCGTGACAGCACCGCCACAGCGCGGTGCCTAGGCTGCGCGGCAGGCTCTCAGCGGGAAAGCCATGTTATCCGTCACCAGACAGGCTCCTGGTGCCTGCAAGCCCAGTCAGAGAGAGCTCATGCTGGCCCAGAAAAGACCATGAAAATCTCTTCTGCATGATCAGCGGGCGCAGGAGCCAAATCCAATATTTGCTGCTACAATCCAATGTCTTCAGACTAATCAATCGGCTCTTTCAAGACGTCCCCTCAGCCAGCCTCGACAAGGTCCAATATTGTTGTCTGAGGCAGGCAGCACGTGAGCAGGATACAACTTGGCCGGCACAGAAGTTGTCCTGCCAGATGCCAGTTCCCAAGTCTGCAAAGTTGCCCTCCTGCCTCCAGGAACAGACAAGGCACAATAAAGCAGCAGAAGTAAACGCTGACCAGAAACCCCCACCCATCAACCACTACCCCCTGCTCCCATACCTTCCCTGAATACCAAATACCATGCTCCAGGCCAGAAGAGTTTCCTCCTAGCCCTCCCTCAGTCTGGCCTTGCCAAAAAAACAGCAAATAGATTTACAAGCCCAGGAACAAAATTCTCCTTGCCAAAAAGTGATCAAAACAAATGACATTTTACAGCTTAGATTAAGTTCCTGCAACAAATGGATGAGAAAAATTTTGCACGGCTAGTTAATTACAACATGTAAAGCATTTAAGTGACACCTACATCACATTTTACAACCTTGGCCAAGAAAGGCAATCTTACTCAGTGTACTCCCACCAAACACCCTAGGTCATCAAGCTCTTGCAATTTTCAGTGTTTTAGAATAAGCCAACCTGCACTGCAACCCAGTTTTATGCAAAGTAGATTGTACCTGTTCTTTCTTCCTAGTAAAAAAGCAGATTTCCACAGATACGGCAGGATGCTTTCCATCCGGGAACCTCTGAACAACTCACAACAGCTTGTATATTAGCACATTGAAAATAATTGTCACACAAGAGACACATTTTGCTCATTTGATCATCATCATGTAAATTATCTGTTTAAGCCTTGTTGAGTGCAAAAAATTACCAATGAAGTCTGTTGGGCTTGTGGGGTTTTTACGTTAATTTTTATTTCCAAACCTCTGAAACAGCCAACATCCCCCTCTCTAGCTAGTTTCTAAAAAAGCTAAACAGTAGTTTGTGAACATATGGGTTTGTGTGTCCTCTTAAGCTGCTGGAACATATGACCCCAGTAATTCCCAGTGTGGGCCAACTTCCCAGTCACTATCTCAGCAATGGCAAAAATGGAAGAGCAATCACCTGCTAGGTAGCAGGCGAATTAGGTCTCTCACCTCCATGAGAGAGGCTCAACACCAAGGACTCAGGGATGGTGGAAATCTCTTGCTAAAATGCCTGCAAGCAGGGGAAAACTGAATGCACAGGATGTGGTGCTAGACTCAGATCTTGGTCCCCGCTTTGGAAGCTCTGCTTTTGGATTTGAGGTTTTACTACCTTGCTTACTGAAAAAGAACAAAGCTCCCTGGAAGACAGCAATTGAGACAAAACTGACTGTGAAGAAATCACCATCTTTCTACCCCTCCTGCTGACTCCCCTCTCCTCTTTATTTTTATTATTCTTCATAAACCTCTTCACCCATGGCTCAGATGTCCTGCTTTAAGCAGAAGCAATGAGAAGTTAAGAAACCTATACAATTCTACTACTGTTCCCAAGGCTCTGAACAGCAGCTGTCGCATCAATCAGATGGGCTGTTAACTTCATTCTGCTGCTACCGAGTACTTGTCTATACTACAGAAAGTTTTATCACATTAGCTATGCTGGCACATCCTCCTCCTCCACAACATGAAAACAGCTATTGCAAGACACAAGCACTTAAACCACCACCGCTCAGTCTGGCTGAAAATGTGGAATGAGCTACACCCCACAGAAACCACCTTTATATAATGCAGCTGCACCTACACAAGTTATGTCAGCCTTAGCCCTACAGGTAAAAATGGTCATTGCCTTCACTGACAAAGTCACACTGGTATGGTTTTTTAAATGTACTTGAGCCAGCAGAAAACCCAGGACTAGCAGTCAAGACACTGGAGCAGCCTGCCTGCAGACCTGGGCATTTATACAGTATTCACTTACACACAGGTTTCTTCATGCCCTGAAACATCATTACTTAATTTGTTTAACCAGGGACTCTGCAAATCACGTTCTCTCCACTGCTGCTGAGAAGTGGATTTTTTCCACACTTGGTTCCTCTGCAAACAGTGCTCTGGAAGATGTTCCTGGTAGAGCAAAAGCCTCATCTTGCAATTGCCTAACCAGAGGAGCCCATTTGTGAGAGCCTTCTCACTGCAACAGGACATTTATGCCCAATGCAAGTGGGCACACGTACAGCTGCTTCCTTCAGCACTGTTCTGTTGGCAGCTGGGAAAGGAGGGGGAAAAAAAATCATTAAAAAATGATTTAAAAAAAAAAAAAAAAAAAATCAAAGCTCCCTCCTACGGTCACCACAATCTAACAAGAACCAGTGACAGAAATAAGATGTTGCTAGATTTTAAAGGCAGTAGAGATGAGTCAGTACACACAGGGAGAAGATTTGACACTGCAATTTTTCAGAGGGTATCTGCACATTAAATACTGGGCTTCACTGGCAGGCTTTCTTTTCTGCCTGAGATGAAGGGTCTGCAGGACATTTGGGCAGTCAAAACAACGAACAATGAACATAACACACTGGACTCCTGGGCCAGGCCTGGCTGATGCTATTAGATACTAGCTTTGAATGTTTCATTTGCATACAACAAAGATACATCTAGTGAGGATTCAGGTCTGGGGAAGACATTATTTACCTTGTGCTCTTCTTTCACCAGAAGCCAACAGGCAGACCTTCAGCACACAGCAACCCATACAAAACAACCCATATATTGGTCTGCTGCTTTGGTGAACATAGAGATTAATTTCTCCCAGGGGTAGCCACTTACCATATCAGAAAGGCCAATCAGTCTTAATGTTTCCCTCAAAAAAAAAAAGTCAGTATTTATTGTCCTAAATTCTTGAAAAATAAAAAGATGCCATAAGTAAGTGAGCCATGAGAACTGAAGATAAATGGTAGCAGAACACGGATTAGCACCCATAAGCACTGATGTTTTCTTCCTCTTTCCATAATGCCCAATTACAGGACTGAAACTTTGGTGGGGAACATTGGTACCACAGAGCATACTGAGACCAGAGGAGAAAAGAACAGGAACGGATTCTGGGCAATGCATCCAAGTCACTGCCTGCCTGCATTAAAAAAATAATAACCAGGAAACATACCCATTTCCCTCTCCACTCGCAAATACACTTCTCTCCCAAGTTAAGAACAAAGTCACAATTTAAAAAAAAAAAACAAACACCTAAGACAATTTGGTTTCTTAATATGGCCCTTTTTATTTTGGAGCATTTCCACTTCGTTTTTACAAGCTCCTCACTCTAAACACCAAAGAAAGAAATACTCTTTCTTTAAGAAATCAGATTCTCACAGAATGTCCCAGTAGCTGAGGCTCAAAGAAACATTACCAAATATCAAGAAACCTCTTGCAAAATCATCTGGGGCACTATCCTTTCTTCTGACCCTGGCTTTCCTCTTGAAAAATAAAACCAACCTTTTCCCAAAGCTTTCATTTTGTCAATTTTTATTTTACATGCTTACACATTGTATTATGAAACATGAAGAAGCTCCACTGACACCTCAAGTTACTTGCACATGTTGGTTAAGACCAAAACTGTCCCCTCCAGTTCTGTCTCCTGCCTGCTCCTCCCAACACTTTCTAAGCCAGATGTCTCCTCTGCACAACAAAGCCAGTTTTCCTCAATTCAGGAGAGACATGCAATAGGATTTTCTTTAGGCTATTCAGAAGGCAGCTACCGCATAATGCAGCCTATTTAAGGAGACTTTGCTAAAGTCAAATTTAATAATTTAGGAGATTTAAGAGCAGTGTGCATTCAAAAAAACCCCCACGCTGCCTAGGCACTGCGTGCCTTTTAGCTGCTGTCCCTGATTCACTAGACCAGTCTTGATGTTGCAAGGACAAAGGTTTTCATCTTTTGAGAACATTTATCAGCAGATAATAAGAAATTAGAATTCCAATTCACTCAAACGTCAACTATTGAAGTTTAGCTTTCAAGAAGTATAAAAAAAAGTACTCACACATCAGTAAAATTTGTTAGCTTGGAACATTGAAATAAACAGCATTGCTAAGCAAAAATAAAAAAAAAAAGTTGGAAATTGTACTGGGTTGAACTTTGTAGATTCATCAATTCAGACGCTCGCCAGCAGACCTTTTCATTTTGCAGAATCCACTGAGAGAAGCACCATGACGTGACAGACTGCACATGGCTTAAGACCCTATTCTGTCTGCTAGGAGGTTGCTGAGAAATCCTGCAGAGAAATCCAAACTCCTTTCTTGTGCTTTAACTCTTGCTGAGTGGCATTTTAATACATGCCAAGGGAAAGCAGAAACAGCCAAACCCCATTCCTGCTGCACCCCCAAACAACAACAAGAAGGGACCTACCACTTTGTACACAAACTCTTAAGAACATCCTTTTCAGTGAATATAGCCCAGGTTGGCATTTCATTTTACGCTGCAGAAGCCCTAATCTTTCTTCACTTGCCAACAAAACACCCTTCCAACACGCTTGCTACTACTTCCAAACCAAGATCCAATAGCCCACTGTAAACACAGCAAAAATCATTACCTAGAACTTCAACAAAACCGGATTATATCCTAATGTTTTTGTAATTCTTTTGTAGCATGAACATAAGTTGAGCCCATATGACTGAGAAAGTCACCAATTTCAACACAACCAGACATTTCTTCCCCTCTTGTTTTTGTTATGCTGTTATTGAATACACGGCAATGACCTTGCCTCCAAGCAAACTTTTCCCATTTGCTCCTCACAAATATCTACTCATCAAATTGTCGAAGGGGCTATGTTTGTCAGGCTGAGCAGAACACACTTGGGTGGTTCACTCTCTTTTTAAAAACTATCAACCCCCCATGTGTCAGATGGCAAGTTTAATTTAGTAGGCTAGGAAATTACTCGGTCTTGGAAAATCACTGCAATATGGTATACATCTAACTCAGCAAGTCCATCCGATATGCAGGGCTGTTATGCTACTGATCAGTCCCATCCTTGGGGAGCTCTTGCCAGCAGCTGTCTCTACAGTAACAACTAAAGCGTATGTGACCTTTTAATTTTCTTATTTCTTCCCAGCAACAGACTAGAATGTTTCCTCCATTACTGAGAATTTGCTTCATGATCATCAACACAATCAGCTCAACAGTAGCGAGCAGAATAAACACAGTCTGTATCTCTAGAATCAGAATATAGAGGCAAGTAGAAGCTTCTTCATGCTCTGTTTGTGCTGCACTGAGTATGGTGGAATATAAAGACTGGGACTGCTAACAGGGCAGTTTCTCTGTCCCAGTCAATTAATGCCTGGTATCATTATGGATTTGTATGTGGGCAATGCAGGCATCTATCTGCTAGACACTCTTTGCAAAAGACACGGGCCATTAAAAGGCACCAAGAAATACAACAAAAAACAAGTATGACAGAAAAAATTCATGCTATTAACATGCATGATGTTCCAAAGGGACCCTGCAGACTCAGTGACAGGGGGTCCCTTGTTCAACTGAATACACCATGAGCACACAAAGTTCTCAATGTAAATATAAGTAAAAACTCATGCCATGGGATTTCAAGCTCTCAGTTTAAATGCAGTCAGGAGGACCTGAAAAATTTAAACACATCTTTTTAAATTTTCAACCATGTCACACAAGTGAGAGGAAAGGGAGACAGAAACATGGCTTATAAAGCAGTTCTTCAGAGAGCGCTACATTTTACTGCGGCATCAAACACCTTTCCAAAGAACATCAGAGACTATAGATGCTGTCAATGTCCTCCAACTCACCAAAGGAAGATAGTTTCTTTGAGCTCTCCCAATGCAACAGACACTCTCAAAAATGAAAGGCTGGGACACAATAATCCACATCCACAACCATCCTAAAGGTCTAAGAATTAAAAATCTCTGCACAAAAATGTAGAACACTCTGGCCCTGACCCAGCAAAGCACTTAAGCATTCAACCCTTTCCCCTTCAACTTCAGAGGGACAGTTTACATACCTAGAGCTAGTACATGTCATAGGGCTTTGCTGGCTCATGATCAGATAGCTCAGATATGTGCAAGAGCCCACCCATAGCTCAGCTTTATCTTGCAAAACACAGGATCTCCTTGACCATCTCCTTACACACACACCAAAAAAACACGAACAGGAGCAGGACACTGACTGGAGCCAAAGCATGTCAGTTTGACACACATTTTCCAGCTGCAAATGATTTCTCTTCATTGAAGAGAGGGTGCATACTGAACAGAGGAAGACAAAAAGAACGAAGTCTGCAGGCAACAGCCACTGTAACACTATCACAGAAGAGGCTATCGCTGCCGGTGGGTAACCTAGCCTCTGAAGGTCTGCTCAGCCGGACCCTGGGACGAGCCCTCCCCCTAGTAACACCTCTATGGAGGACACAGGCACAGCATGTCCTACCGCTGCCGAGGGGATGGAGGATGCTTTGCAGGAATGGTGCGTTTCAGTCATGGCGTATTGCTTAGCTAGCACCAGCAGCCTGGTTCTCATTTCTGACGCAAAGGAGGTAGAGGTGAACTGGTACCGGTACTTATCTGGGGAGGTTTATTTTGCTTCATTATTAGTAACAGCTTATGCAAAATATTCCATAACAAGTCCTTCCTATACCACCTGCTGGACACTATCTGTGAGAATGCAGGCAAGGCACAGTGCATTAATGTAGCAATCCATTCATCTATCACAGCATGAGGAGGAATACTCCCAAACATACGCACAGAGGGGTGCTGGCTTCTGATGCTTTGCAGTGCTTTTACTGTTCTTGCTGTATTAAAGTTTAATTACTTTTTAACTTAGATATTTACATGGAACATAAACCATTCAGAAGGATAACTGTCAACCAGCCAAGACCTCTTTGGCAGGACTTTGGGGTCATATTTTACTCTTCTGCTGATGGCAGCTCTGGCACAGAATTGCTTCAGTTCTGTAAAATTATGTCTATATAAGTTTGATCCCTTTGGGGAGACTGCCAAAGCACCAAGATTAATTAGCAACTTACCTAAAATACACTCTCTATTAGATAGATCTTAAAGGGTTCTTTGTCACAGACTGCTTTATAAAAACACATTTTTAAATATTAATGAATCTATATGACATAAGATGACATTTGGAACTCTGTCTCAGTGTCCATTCTCATCTCCACACTAAGTAAAATAACTTTTATTAGTTTCATGACGGCTCTGCACTTACATCAGCTTTGTAGAGTTCTAGCCAAATCATAGAAAGTAAACTCACTTGATGGACAAATATAGCATCATTATGCTCCCAGCTACTGCAACATCCTCAATCAATATAGCTTTAAATGCAAATAAGAAGGCAGGAATGTATTCAAACTGATGTGTGACCACAGTACAAAAATAATAGCAAAGGCTCTTAGTAACTGTGTTGAAATGTACACTCCTAGTGCCTTTCCCAAAGGAAAAGGACAAAGGACAGGTATCAAATAATTTGTGTAGACCCTAGGAAAACGTTACAGGCTAGAAGTGGTCTAAGTGTCTGCCAATACAAGTGAGATGGGAACAACACCTTACGTGTGGTAGCAATGGATGTTTCATTTACAAGTCTTCCTTTCCAAACTGGTTCCAGTATCACTGGTCAACAAGCTGGATTTCTCAGGGAAAAGCATGGTTGTTCCAGTCCAGGCTTCCAGAGAGGCTGTGCTTCAGCCTGCTTCCACTTGGAATATGCACTTGCCTGCAGAAGCCTGCATCAGCAGTAAGCCTGGGTACCCGCAATGCAACCAGCCACACATTTTCCTTCTTCACCTGATCCTCAGACTAACAAGGTTTTTAGGGTAGAAGCATTAGCTAACAGACTCATGCAGTCCTCTGGCAGTCCCACCATGTATAAGAATGGGGGGTGGGGGCACTGCAGTAACAACCTCACCACTATTAACAATATACCACCAGGGGGTTTGTGCTGTAACAGCATCAGAGTGACAGCATAAGACCACACAATTACAGAACTAGATGTTACTGTAGCTATGCTCATACTGATGCTGCTAAAAATAAACCAGGAAGACATTCCTCACCTAAGGCTCAGGAGGGTTCTGGTATGTAGCTGAGTCATGCAACAATTATTAAATTAAACACATCTTGATCCTTGATTTACGGTCCATCAGCACAAGCCAAAAAAATAAGCCTTTTGTGTGTATTGAAAAAGCAACACTGCACCCACTGAAACAAGGCACAAGGAAGTAATTTGAAGGTCAAGGTCTCCTGGAAAACAATTGCAGTAGTAAGATCAAATTGCATTAAGAAAGGAGGAAGCGAGAACAACCGCACAGACATTTTCTTTCTAAACAGAATTTGACAGAATGTGTTTAGTTCTTGTGGAAGACATCAGACTGACAGCAACATCCTTAGTCAACAAAACAGCACAAGCTTCCCCCACCTGTTAGCACTACACACATTCTGCTTGGCTTTGCAAGGCTTTGCAGTGCCAATGGGATCATCTGTGCCAGAAGCTTAACACAATTCATTAGCACTAGGTCAACTCAAAGGTATAACAGAAGCTCCATTTTTGATGACTTGTCATTTTCCCATACTAGTCTTAGCATTGAAGACTATATCTCTAGCTGTCATTTGTACCTAAGCTACATAGAGCATACATATGTACGCAGGTATGCATGTAGGTACTGGATTCTAGAAATGTTAGCTACACTTTACGCAGGTGTAAGCACCTTGTCGGTAAGAGAAAGCTATCAAATCTGCCTATATGTACAAAAAGATTGTGATGTGTGCACTGGGCCCATTTTCCTACCACTGAAGACATTTCTGCTGGCCATTACAGCAAGTACAAGGTCATAGTGTGACTGATTTTCAGGACCTCGGTCCTCAGAACTGCATCCAACAAGCTGGATTAGACTACCCCAAAAATTTCTTTACTACCTTCTCTTTAACTTGTAGCACTTCCCACACACTAAGGTCCTCTTGAAAAGCTTCACAGTAGCTGCTTACAATCTAGTGATTTCATATAGTTTCTATTCACTTCTTTCTACAGTAGATCACAGGCATGAGGCAGGCCATATTCTGAGAAGACAGTGCAGCTTCAAGTTATATGTTGGTTTAACTTATACATATGGGAAAGCAAGGATCAACAAGAGTTTAGGAAAAAGATCCTGACTGCTACTGTAGTAAAAAAAACCAAAAACCCAACAAACCACAGCAAAACCCACCACATTTCTCAGTTCAATAAATGAAAGACATCCAAACATTAGTGTGTTCATTTTTTAAAAGCCTGAAGCATTTTAACTTGTACAAAGGCACCTTTGGGACAGCAGTCTTCTTTAGCTCCACACTTCAAGAAATGCAGTTTGAAAAATAGGCCAGCCAACAGGTAACACTGAGCATTCAAAGCACCAGCTGCCAGAGTCACAGTGCATTTGAACCAGCAGAATATGATTCATAGTGTCCTGCAGTCAGTGTGGTCTCACAAAAGGTGAGAAGTCCAGCTCAGATGCATGAACTGCCTGAAACAAGGTGATGTTGCAGATCCACTGTCACATAGTTCTTCAGCTTTTATATTTCTGATGTATAGGTTTAAAGAGTTATTAAGTGAATTCAGGGTGAGATGACAACCCCCCTTCCCTGGTCAAGCATCCCTTGCGCTTTGTTCCCCCACTCACAAATTACACCAATCTCTCCAACTCTTTCCTTTTCCAGGGAAACTGCTGTAGTACTGTCTCCTGCAGGCATCTACGCTCCAGGAGTAACATCAGAGGAACAGAACTTGGCCATATGTGCAAGCTTCAGTTTCAAGTTCAGTCTCAATAAGACCACTGCAAATTCACCTTTCCAGTTTAAAACTTGTTATACAGGTTGAGCTTACTGCTAGGAAAACCTACCAATCCAATCACTGTGAGCCAGGTTTAAAACTGCCTTAAGAGCTCTCACCCCCCGAAAGTGTTGTTCATTTTATCTCACAAATTACTTCAATATAGAGGTGAACAACCTTACTGCTGCTTTAGGCATGTAGGAACAGTGTCAGAGGAAAAGGGCTGACTCGATGTCAGTCATACCATCTAAAGCTTTTGTTCTAAAGCTTCCTTTTTTTCTGCTAAGCTTTGCATCAAGATGCACCCTCTGATACACATGCCTTTGGATATCTCCAAAAGACCCTTCTCTACAGCAGTTACACAGGCCAAAGAAATGCACCTCCCAGAAAGGCACATAACACCCATCCGATAGCTACAAACACCTCTGTCTTTACAGATGCAACACTGCTGCTGAGTTCAATGTTCTCCAGGTTTCAGAGGTGAGCAGCTGAAGGAGACAGGATGCACAGAAAGGCTGCAGCAATGCAAGACCCAGTTGCCCAAGTCATCAGCTACAGCCAACAGTCCACGCAGACAAACTCTGCTTTCCAATATTCTCATACTCACTTCACAGAAGCCATCATTTCATGTTAACAAACACTGCCATTTGATGAAATAAATCACAGCTTTCACCCAGCCACTTCTGCCCCTGAACTGACTATCCTTGTGCCCTGAACAAGACCAGTGAATTGATATAAGTTAACTTTAACCCAGCAAAAGGGAAGGAACAAAAAAAAAGTATGTGTGCAAGGGGAAGCTAAGTTTTCAGCCAAGCCATCCTCATGTCCATTTTGCGACGTAACTGCATGAACACTTGGGCACCAGACAGCAAGATCCCCAGGGTCAGAACAAATGGCTGGGGTTGGAGAGGCCAGACTGCTCCTCTCCAAGCCAATGCCAGCTGAGCAGCATTTGAATGGCTCCTGCATTTCCTAGAGGATCCTTTCTCAGTTACAACTGCCCAGAAATTGAGTTCGACAGACCTGCAGCAGCCTACAACAGAAGGCACAGGAACAACATTTATACATACAGGTCGGGTTTGCTGCTTCTTGACAAGAGCCCCAGCAGGTCCAGGCTGTGCCATACACTGTGTGGCTTACTGAGCGCACAGGGAAACATGCTGCAAATCACTTCAACCAGGTTAGTCCAGGTTATGGACCAGGACCACTTGGTGATCAAGTTTGACTTTACACTAGAGGCCCCAGCAAGAGCAGAAACCCCTGAAGTAAGAGCTGGACATGTACACCAGTGGCCACAAAATCTTGCCTTAAAGGCCTTAAAAAATTCAGGGACCAGTCTGGCTGAGAGGAGAGATGGAACAGACCCCCTGCCTCCATGCTACTCTCACAAAAGGAACACACCCCCCCTTACGTCCTCCTCATGAACCACTTTTCCTTTTGTTCAAAACTACCTAAAAGCTCAACCTGAAGGTGCATCCGCTTCTCCTACCCCCTTGGGAAGGGCCTCCCCCAGGCCAGTTGGGATAGCAGCCAGCAGCCCGGCTGGGTCAGAGCCCCAGGGTCCATTACCAGGCCAACATCAGACACCTGCCAGAGCTGTGAGCCTCCACCTTGCCATGCAGAGCATGGCTCTCCCCACCCAGCACGGCCCTGAGGACTCCCTGCCAAAGGGATGTGCAGAGCCAAGAAGTCAAAATCACAGAGGGATTAGTTGTTCATACAGATGCAGCAGGCATAGCCAGAATGATCAGCATTAATAACAGGAGTGTTAGAAGGGGAATTAAGCTAGTTTAATGATTAGAAGCCAGTGTTCAGGGGCTGAAAATGGGAGACTACCCTACTTACCTTTCGACCATCAGGGCTGGCCAAAGTCAGAGTATCAGGAGACCTTTGGTGTCTTCAGTACTCTGAGTTAGGACAGCCCTTTTGGTAGCTGAGCCCCTCCACCTCACTCCCCCAGAGGCTGCCAGGAGCTGCAGAGACTCCAGAGAAGTTATCCCCCTGCTTTACCCATGACATCACTTTGCCACATGCACCCACCTAGCTTGGCCCCTACCTTACCCCCTAGGATACCACCAAAGCATATTTGCATTGAGAATCAATGGGAAAATTTAATTGAAAACCTGACAAATTGGACATTTGATGAGCAGAAGCCAGAATTCCTGAAAAGGAAGCAGTGTGCAAAAAAGGTAAAGCTGCAGCTCCAAACTCCACTAGCTTTACAAAGCTTACTCTCCATGTTGCCTTTGTTTAAACAGTAGTATATCCATGTTCTCTATCCAGTCTCCCACACACAGCACACTGCACATCCTCCCCTACTCCTCCTACCCACAGATAAACAGGCTCTGGAAACAAAGCTTGAGCACGTAGCTGTGGAAGCCCTGAAAGAAGGACAATGCTATTCCCTGGGGAGAAGCAAAGACATCCACATAATGAAGCTGTCTGCTTGGGATGCTGTTCTGGTCTCTTGAGGATAGGATCAAGTAGTGCCTTACAAGTAATTTGTTTGCTATTTGTGTAACACATCCTTACTTCTATCCAGTGAAATTACCAATAGCTTAATTCACTTTCTTTTTCTTGTTCTTTAAATCAGAGCCATTCCTATTGGGTAAAAGAGCCTGAAATGCAATTTACACTGACAATGTAAAGCAGCCTTGCTATAAACAGATACCTAGCCGTTCACTTTCCCTCCAGTGATCAGAAACAATAAAACAGCTACTTATGAAAGAGAAAAGTCAATCTAGGATGTACTTCTGCAGGGGACAGATGCATGTCACAGCTAGGGGGTGGGAAAGTTTGAGACACAGTGCTACTGGCCTAAAGGGGTTTTGGTTATTAACTGCATGGAAGGCACCCCCACTGCAGTGCATGCTGCAGTGAAAATCCAGACAGGCCTCATTCCCTGCTCATGCAACAGTGAGCTGTGCACTCACCCTGCAATGTTTTATTGATAAGGCTCCACTAATTTTGTGTTAGTCAGGCACATGCAATCAACCATCAAAAACAGGATCTATAGTACAGGTGGTTTTAAGCTAGACACAGAAGCACATGGCCTAGAAAATGCAGGACAGCTGGCAAGGCGCGGAACAGACATGAGACGCTAACCTCGAGTTAGCATTAGGAGGCAAGGATTACAACATGCTGCATTAATAGAGAAGAACATCTTAGCAATAAGAAAGTAATCAAGGAATAAGTGACTGAAGGCAACCCCTACAACCATCAGGCCGCAACCCTGAAAGCTGCAGGCAGTTTTTAAAGGAGATGCTACTAAAGAATCCCCATGACTATGAATATATAAGCTACTTCCACAACTTTAGTCAAATACCTGAAGCAGCAAGGCAGTATTTGCAAAACTTCTCCCCCCTGGAAGCCCAATTCTCAAAACTGGGCAGCCCTAAAGGCAGCAATAAGCATATTAAGCATCATCTGAGCTGCCGTGACTAAGTGACTTCTCCAACTGACTGTTTAATACAGCTTTGTTTGTTTGCTTTCCTTCTTACCTGCTGATGTTGCCTGGCTCCTGCTGTGATAGACTTGACAAGCGTATCTACTAATGGCTTACACATGATCTGTAACAAAGAAAGACCCAGTCTCTTATTAGTGGTTTGCTGACAGGCTTGTTTTGCTTGAAAAACAGTATATATTTTACACAGCTTCTTGAGTGAGAAGAAAATGCCACAAGAAAGAAAAGTGCCCAGAGATCAGCAACAGCTTATTTGAAAATTAACAGCTTTGCTCACACCAGCCCAAAGTGAAATCTTGATCACAAGGAAATCAGCAGCAAAACTCTTATATCAGAAAAATCAAGCAAAGATTTCACCTCCTGTGTTCTGCCTGGTTCTTGATTTAAGTCTGCATCTGCCCAATACTTTACACAGGCAGCTCACTTTGCACAGAGGAACAGTCCCAGAGGCAAAAGAGAACATGCCGAGTTAGACTGGAGAATGTCAGAGCTTGGGGAAAGATCTGAACCCATGTGCTAAAGGGGCCAGAAACAACTGTGCCAGGAGGAAAGCCTCCCTGGAGACAGCTTATCTTTAAAATTGTCCCTTGCAACAAGTCTTGATCAAAACAACCTTTCTAGAGGAGGGCTAACTGTCAGCAAAGCTTGATGAACCTCTGTTCCAGCCCAATCTACCAATTTCTATGTTCATAGGCAAAATATTTCCAAACTGAGGGGCACAAGGAATCCAGACACAAGAAATGAGAAAGCATCTGGATTGCAAATACTTTACTGGCATACCTCTAATGCTGTCTATCAGGCACTGGAAGGTCTGGCCCTGACAAAGTACAGACAGCAGTTTGCTGCACAGTGCACTGACATATCAGGCAGATGGTTATTCCAACCACACCACCTGAAATGGCTTCTTTGAGGGTAAGAAGACTATTAAAAGAACAGATAGCTCTAGCAAGTTGGCAAAGCCCAGCTCTAAATAAGCCGGTATCTGTGTATATCATTACCTCTGTTTTATAAAAAGGATGAGCTTAAGAGATTTTAAAAGACATTTCTGGAAGGAACAGTCACATGGAATCCAGTCTCTAGAAACCTGCAGATAGCATCTTAAGCTTGCTGTCCATGTGGGCAGCGCACAACCTTCTCTTCCCCCTATTTCACTAACTTATGCAGGTAGCATTGTGGGCTGGTGTCCTAAGAAACCTGGTATGCAAAAGAACTCTATCCTGGATGGATTCCCTCAGAGCCTGAAAGCATCCTCCCCCAGCTACACAAGCCTGTGTCTCCTCCCACCCTCCCATCAGACATCAATTCTAAAAGATTGAAGCCCTTCAGAAATGGTTTCTGGCAACTGTCTCTATCTCAATCTGACCTAAAAATCCCTGAACAACTGTATGACATTCAGACCCAAGGCCTGTTTCTTAAAAACTGGCTGTCCTCATAGTGAAGACCAGCTCCAGGCATAGGTCAAGTTTGCAGGAAATACCTCAAACATTTCAGACACTGACACTGTCTGAACATCTGGCTTGCAGATTAGATTCCAATTAGACTCTATGCTCTACAGCCTTCTTGGAAGAAAATTGATAAACTGAGCATACAGTGAGAGCAAGTTGGAAAGCAGCTACGTTAGCCATTTAAACAAGCTGGCCCCTTCTGCCTTTGTGCAAACCTTGCTCATCCACATTGTCTTGAATACTGGTAAAAAATCGGAGCTTCTTAGGCTATGCTTTAAAGGGCAGCTTTCTGTTCATCTACATTCTCCATACAGTACCCCAGTCCAAACCACAAATGAGATCCTGGCCTTCTGCAGCATTGCTATCAAAACATGCAGTATTAAGAGTCTGAGCAGGTGAAGATCCTAGGAAACCTCACAGCAGTTTTAAAAGCCTGAAATAAAGCAGAGAAGTTTCTCTCCCTACTTTCTCCAGAATTACGATTGTACTTTGGAGCCACCAGAACACAACATACCACACAGTCAGCCATACTTACCGGGAAGCGTCTGAAGAGATCATAGAACATGGAGCTTGTAAGGGCACTGTTCCGTTTAGTCAAGAATTGTGTCAGTGCTTGCTGATATATTACAGTCACCCTCTCCATATCCAAACAACCTGTGCTCAAAAGCTATAGCGAAAAAACAGAACAAAAAATTTCCAGTGAAACACAAGGATGAATCACTAGCAATGAAGCAATTGATTTCTGCCAATGCACACAGATTTTTCCAACAACTAGATATTCCTGGGTAGGTTATATGATACAGGCCTACAAGATACAACATAGAATCATGAAAAAACAACAAAGCGGGCCACAAACATGCTCTCCCAAGTACAGATAGCCATATGACCATGGTTAGTGAAGGGCAGCACAGCTTTCTCATAAGACTACATACACTGCATGTAGTGTGGTGTAGTGTGGGGTCTGTACTTCTAGGTTTGTGGTGGGCATGTCTAACACCCATGAAGTTCACAGAGCACTCAAAGACCATCCTGCAGCAGCTATGCTGTGCACATGGTGTTCTCAGCTGTAGAGCTATCTGAATCTGTAGATATTAGTGTATGTAGATATCTAGATCTACATACACTTAGCAGCTATGTCCAGAATTTCCAGGTACCCAGCAGACAAGCCCTAGCTCTGACCAGGGATCCAGCGGTCCCAGAACTGTGTAAATGCTCTAATATCCCCCTCTGGTGGGGAACAAGAAACCCAGACATGCAGCAACAGCTGAGACCTGCACAGGCCATATGGATCTAAACTAACCACAGAGGGATGAATGAAGAGCGAAGTGTGAAGCATCACATCCCAACGTTCCTGACTGTTCTCATATTGCAAGGGAAGCACAGCTCCCTGGGAAGAAAGAAAAATTAACGCCCAGGAGGTCAAAGCTGTGATCTTCACAACAGTGGATGGGCCTTTTGCAAACCTCTGCCCAAGCATTTTTCCATGGCCCCAAAGCAAGTTAAAGCCATGTTAATGTTATGTGCCGTTCTCAGGTCAAACTCCCAATGCTACTGCAGCTGAATACAGGCTAGAGTGGAACAGGGGAGATGGATCTTGAAATCCATGACCCCAGTTTCCTAGTGAAGTGTCTATACTTAATACTTATGTGACACACACATCTGCAGGGAAAAAATGGATTCCTCCTCCCATGCAGATGTTTAGTGTAAAAAATTTCTTCTGTAGTAACAGGCTTTTCCATAAATTTGGCCACTGCATCATAGGGTCTACTCCAGTTCTACTCTGCTGCTTACTGAAAAGTGGATTACGCTCACAAAGCACTGCTCACTGGAAACACACTACACCTTTGTCTCAGGTTCCCCTCTACGAAACCTCCCCAGCCTCAACACAACGTCAGTACCAGCAGCATCACACAAACTGAACTGTGTCACTTCCCTCAAACCAGCAACTCACTACAGCTGCTGGTTGTGTCCTTGGCTGATCAAGACCACAGCTCTGTTCCTGCAGGAATAATAGCCTTCTCTGTGTAGGACAAGGAAGCACAAGGATGCTGTGAAGCATGTCTCACTCCAGCCTCAACGTTAAGTATCTCGTTTGTATTCCCCATAGATCTCTGGGTTTTTTTCCAGAAAGGCCCAACACAGAACAAGAGCTGCTTGGATTAACACTCTTGGTCTCTCACTAAGCCTTAGAAACATTGGCTGCCTTTTCAGCTGCTAATAATATCTCACTGTCTGTAATTTCCAGGCCCTCCCTTGTCATGAGGTAGCCCTGTTTATTTTTCTCCCCCACAAAATGTCAACAGGATTAAGACACTAATTCCTGCACACAATTTAAGAGGTTCAGAGGCAAGTATCAGGCTAGCTGGTGAAACACTACTTGCCAGGTTTCTAGTGGAGGTGACTAGACTGGGCTGTCCAATACATAGGGTCATCAAATTCAGAGACCTGTGAAATTCAGCAGAGACAGTAGGTGAAAGGGAACCAGAGAGTAAGGCTCCCCGAGTAAGAGACACCCATAGCACACCCAGATGAAGAGTCTCCCTGCAAACAACTACCACTGAAATCACAGCTGCTCCACACTCTCTTCACCCCGAGATAACTCAGACCAAACCTCCGAGAGATGGGAATTCACTCTCATCCACCACTGTCCTGTGCCTCCCTGCTCCTCAGCACCCTCCCAGAAAAGAACTCAAGAGTGACTGCCAAGAGATTAATGGAAAAAGTAGCAAATCAGCCAGGAGAGCAGCATAAATATACATCAGGCTTCTTAGGCAATTAACCTGAATCCACTGTACATCAGCAGCCCCTGGTGGCTATGGGCAAGCAGGCACTGCAAAGGCAGGAAGGTGAGGGCCAGAAGGGGATGGGGAATTTGACAGCTTTATGGAAATCATGTAGACAGGTACCTGCAAGCAGCAGGAACAGCGAGACTGAATAAGTAAGGCCCACTCAGCGAAATGGGGTAATGTAACTTTACTGGAAAAAAACACTGCCTCAAAAGCAGGCTGCTGTCTAACCTGACAAGCCTGTGGGATGGTGTTGCTCTGTTTCTCTGGCAGAGGGGTAGGAGAAGTTGATGATTTATCGGACGTGTTTCCTCTCAACACTTTGAGCAGATATAATGAGGCACTAAAAAAGAAAAGGAAAAGGGGAGAACATAGCAGTTACCACAACGTCATGGTGCCACTGCAAAGCGACCTGAGGGCAGAGGCCAAGTGATGCAGGCAGCTTATTCTGTAACAAGGGGTGTTAAAGAGTCTGAGAGGGCCACTTCTCTCAGTCCAACCCTCTCTCGCCAGACCTAAAGACAAATAAATCATTTCATTATCTGTCACTGCAGTCAGACATCCTCATTATCAGCCTGGTTTCCTCAAGCTCATGCTTTTGAGTAGCAGTGCTTGAGGACTTCTGCATTTGTCCAGGATTTCCAAGCCTGCACAGCTCAGCCAGTGCTGCAGTGCAGCCCTCTCAGCCCAGGCTGCTGTGTGTCTGGAGAACTCAGGCATATCAACTGAGAGAGCATGCACACAGTCTGCTGCTTTTGAGAAATGTTGTATTAACTGGGCACAGCTCCACTCAGGACTGCCACTGCCAGGAAGCTGTCAGGGAGCCATGCGGCATACACAGCCAGCTCTGTGTTGCCAGGAAGTACCACAATTCCTGCACAGCCACAAGCCAGGCGTGCTGCAGAGCCAACATGGCATGATGGCACTGGGTTGACCATGCAACATGGTACCCACTTCACACACAGCTGTGTTGAGAAATCCCAGACAGAGTATGAAAGTCCTCCTGAAACTGCCTGCAAGTCATGAGAGAGCCTACTGATAAATAGCATTCCCAATTACACCAGGAAACAGCAAGATTGCTTATGTTTCCTAACAAATACACATATGGCTTATCCTAATTCACCTGCATTCAGCAGCAAAGGAGTGAATACTGGTACATACAGTCAGGACTCATAATCATTATTGTCCTCATTGTGCTATCATGGAGACAGTAAACCACTGTACTTACCGAATGATCATTGCAGATTGACTATAAATTACACTCATCCCCACACTGAATCACACACAATTCATTACTCCCCAATGAAGCCTCAAGGAAGCGCTTCCCATCACTATCAGCAAAGCTGTACCAGACCATTTCTGTATCACAAAGCCCACAGAAGATGATCATCAAAAAATGGACATCTGTTTGAAAATGTTTCAGACTGCCAGGATTACTGACTAGTCCTCATGTAAGACACAGATGCTGGCACCTAGCCTTCATCGAGTCTCTCGCTTCTCTGAACTGTTTTAACATGCAACATTACGCCTGCTTACAGACCACCCCACAGCACAGAGTAGAGACGCTCCTTTTTAACACTCACCTGAAATAATAGAGAGCCACTGAAGAGTCAGTGTGCTTGCAGGCTTTCTTCACAAGCCTCTCCACAAAAGCATGCAAATCTTCTTTCAGGGCATCCACTCTCTTGCAGTACTGCTTAGTTCGGCACAATGAGTTCCTGAAAGAGCATTAAAAACAAACCCAAAGCCATTACCTACAGAAAGAGCTCTGGGAAACACATTGCTATGAACCCTTATTACTGGGCTCAGGGCAACACATAAACAAAAATGGTGCTAGCTGTGGGCAGCAAAAGAGGCAGTCATTGCTGTGGCAAGAAGGGTGAGGAGACTTAACCGCTCTTTGCCTTCAAGCACCTATTTAGGCATCAGAGTCAACTTCCCTGCAGAGCTCGCACAAAGGGGATTAACTGGCTCAAACGCTGTTACTGCAGAACTGCTTCTCAACGGGGGGTAGAGAGCAGCACTGAGTGGTGTACAGAGGACACATCATGTCACACACCACGCATTATGTCTGTGTCTAGCTTATATCATGCCTCACTTCTGACCGTGAACAGAGAGAATTTGCACCCTGCCTGTCTCAGTAATAACTTGTTGGGAGTTTTGTTCCAGCCACAGCAGCAACTCTAAGCCTAGGGATTTGTTGCATGGTCTGACTCAGAGGTCAGAGGCCTGTGAAGATGTTCAGTGGCATGGCACCGTGCCTACAATACCAACGTTTGTTCTTAAGGTTTCCACCTGCAGACAGGTTTAACACTTGAAGTCCCTTAGACTAGAAAACCAAGATCCTGATTTCTTTCCTGCAGGTTATGGCTAAGCATCATGTGCATGTGTGGTGCTGGTAACCTAATTCTACACATAACCTATAAGCATAACAATTGTCTTTGATCTTAGAAAGGCCACCTTCTGGGATTCAAGCAACACCACTGGTGTCTATCAAAAGCTATTGCCTATTATCTGGAGGACTAAGGACACTTACTTGAAGATATTGGCTGTTTTCTGGAGGAAGTCAATCTCCTGCTTGTCAGAGTCTGAACTCATGCATTGTTCAATCACCCGAAGCAGGGGCTCAATGACATCAAACACCAAGGGGTTCTCTGATTGCTTAGTCAGGAATGCTTCAATCAGATCCAGCACCTGCAAACATAGTTATTGATGTAAGAATTAATGCAGACACAGAAATATGATGGATCTACCCAGAGCAGCTCCTTCACAGACTGCAGTGTGCTACAGAGCAGCTGAAGGGGGCTAGAGAAAACTATTTGCGTCTGAGATCTGTACACCTTCTGCTATCATTTGTACTACTAGGGCATGAGAAACTTAAAATTAAAAATTCGAAACTGAAGATTAAAGGCTGCCTGTTGACTTCAGCCTATTTTGTGCAGTGACACCATTTAGAAACAGCAGTTACGAGAATCACTGCCACATGGCCAGACCAGCAGTCACTATAACTTGGCACATATCTCTGTTAGCACCATTAACTGATAGCTCTCACCCCTGTGAGCCCCACTTGACTTCCAGACAGTGCATTAGCATAAGATCAGCCTCTTATAGCACAGCATCAGAGTGAAAATGCAGTAAAGCCAATGGATCGCTACACCATTTAGGCTTCATCTTGGCTAATCTGACATGAGACATTTCTTATGTGAGTGGCTGGAACTGTCCCTGGATGCTTGAATATCCTGGACAGCCCACACTGACACCAGGTGGCCTGAAGTCAGTATTACAGTCACAAATAACCAGGGGGTGTTAGCCATAATCCTCCTGATTTTATTAGCATAACAAGCCAAAAAAAAGCTTACATTGCAAAATTGCCAGAGGGATTTTATGCATGTCACGCTAAGGCACATCGAGCTTGTCCAGTTTACAAAAACTGACAGGCACCTACACCTTCGGGTAGGTGTGGGGAAGGATCTAATAAACTTAATCATTTCAGATCAGCAAATGGAAACCACAGTTCACTTTTTGATAGCACAGTCCTGTTTTTTGTTTTGAAGTAGGCATATGAAGCCTCCAATCAGTGACCATGATCTTGCTGTGCCAGGTGCTGTACAAAGCCAGAACAATCCAGTCCCAACCTGCAGGAGCTTACAACATACATCTACGTCCAAGCTGTTCAGTGTTAAGTAGCTCATGGCATGCAGTACACTAAAACTAATGTTCTAGTAAGCCAGAGGTCTTCACACTGAACACTTAGCTCCCACCTTAATCTTGAAATCCCTCCGTAGGATCTTCTCTTTCCGCATCCTGTCTTTCTCATCCTTCTTCGCCTGGATCCGTTTTTGCTGCTCCGCAAAAAGGGCTGAGATATTCTTGTCAAGAGCCATCATAGCCTCATCATCCAGCTCTTCATCACTCTCATCTCCTCCCTTTTGTTTTTAGAATGCAAAAACAACACGTCATTTCATGTACTTCAAAAAGACACTGGGGAGAGAACCGCAGCCAAGAGCAGACTCACAATCACAGTAGAGATGTAGCTTCCTCTAGACCCAGAATAACAACATGGGGAGGGAAAACAGATGCTCAGATCAATGAAAAATCTAGGAAATATGAGCTATCAGGCAATCCTGGGTGCACAGTACTAACACAGAGCTAGAGGATCAGGAGAGGGAAGAGGCTGAGGTTTTGACACTTACTCCCTCTGTGCTGCTGCTCCTTCAGTAAAGAGGTTAATATGTTACTATGTCTGTAGCCTTTATAAGAATCATTAAACCACACTCCAGCACTGCTACAAGAAGTCTCCAGAGCGGCCTACAGCAATCGCGCTCCTCCACACAGGCCAGCCAATACAGGCACCACGTAACAGTAATCTCAGTGCTTCAGTTCACATCAATCTTGTTTATTACAGGCAAGAATACAAGCTATATCAGGCTAGACTGGACAAGCAAAAGCACTCAAGACACACTAAATAGAAGACTTATTCCCACAGCTTGCTTTGAAGATCCTGACCTCCTGCTTCAAATGCCATACGAAGATGACTGCCAGGGTTATCACTGCATGGGCTCAGATAGGATGTGGGCGTTAGATAATCTTTCATGACCCCAAACCTCCTGGTATCTGCATCAAGGTAGGCAGTGAAAACGTACCAATGCATTCCCTGCTTGGAGAACATTCATCAGCTGGGTGCGAAAATCATCATCAACTTCTTCATTCTTTTCCTCATCTTCACTGTCATTTTCTTCCTCGGTGTCGCCTTCATCTGAGGAGTCCTCACTTCCTTCCTCATCCTGAGAAAGAAAAGTTCATCTCCTGACCCCACCGTTCTTCAAGCCCTGCTCAATTCTCAGATGTATCACTGTTCAGAAATAAAAACTCAGGCCTCCCCTCACCCCATTGCCTTGCTTTCAGCCCTCAGATTCAAGTAAAGACAACTCAGATGAGATACCAGGTCTTCACAAGACCTAAAGGCAGAACATAATACAGACTTCTCTGTCATATTAAACCAGTATCAAAAAGAAGCTTCCAAGGAACATCTGAAGTAACAGCTGCCATCTGACTCTCCTTTCCGCTAATGCTTATAATGCTTTGTGACTCAAATCTCTGCAGTTCTTAAAACCCAAGATCTTGAATTCAGATGGCTGTGCATCAAAGCAACGATTCAGTCTGTGGCTGCAAAAAAGAGGCCTGTGCTAATTTCAGGATGCAGTCATTTGTTCTCAGGAAGTCATCTATTCATACAGCCATACCTACAACAGCATTTTCCTTCAAGGCCAACAGGCTAATAAACATGCACTTCGAACAAGCCATTTGTGTGTTGCACTTTTAAAATAAATCTTAATAGAGCAACAGCCATTTTACTCAAGACAGAGAAATGCAATTACATCTAATACCACAAATCATGAGAAACATTATTTTTAAACAGTGAAGGTCTGAAGAGTATTTGTCACTGGCAATGGCACAACAACTACCGTGTCCTGTGCAGATTTGATCTTTTTCTCTGATTCTTCCATCACAACAACAGCACTCTCTTCATTTTGCTCTTGGTATGGGTCAAGAACCTGCAAAAAAGAGGGACTCGTGTTTTTTCAGTGTTTTGTTTTGATGCATTTCTTGTGTACAACAGACAAGAATTTCGGCACAATAAGCCAGCTGAATAATGAAATAGTAAGTAAGGGCATTCAACTTTCTGGCTTATAATATCATGTTTGTTAATATGCTAAGTTCTTTCTATAAGAAACAAAAGAGGTGGACAAAACTGAAGAGGTTGGTGACATCACAAATTTTGATTTGTTACAAATGAAGTATTAGGTTTATCATATAAAGTACCTGATAGCTCATCTTTGCAATCCACATATTACTGTCTCAGAAGACATCACCTTACTCAGTGGTACAACCAATTCAGATTTTCAGTGTCACTTATTTTTACCACCTCTAAGCTTTTAGCCTTTCTAGAAAAAAGAAGTTGTTACCATTTATACTTACATATAAAATCTACCAGCTATATAAACTGACACAGGAATATCTTCAGCCTAAAACTACCAAAGAATACAGCTTAAAGCTAGCAGATCTCAGGCTCCCATTAAAAAAAAACAAACAAAAAAAAGCCCCCAAGAACCACTCTCTGTAAGCTGCATTTAAAATTCGATAGCACACATTGTCAGACATTTTCTAAATAAAGGAGGCTTTTATTTAATTCCAAAATAGAGACATGCCTGTGTATCTGTTAGGGACAAGACAGGTGAACAGTACAATGCCCTACTAGTGCCTCACTTACGTCCAGGATTAGCTGCAAGCCCCTCTTGGTCAGGTTAGGGCATATCCGTACAAACACACTCTTGGAAATCCGACGTACAAGTAGGCTGGGCTGGGCAAGGAGGGAGAGAAGGATTTCCACCATCACCTCAACCCATCCTGGCTCTGCATTGTCTGCACAGGAACAAACAAACAATGACAGAAAGGGGCAAAAACACTGCACTGGCACATCAATAAGAGACTACAGAAAAATTCACCAAGGAAAAAAGATAGTCCTTCTAGCTGATCATTAGAAGTACTCATTCAACAACACAGACCAGAGAGAACCGAGTGTCAAGCTAAAGACTGTAGCTGTGTTGGAAGGCTACTAACTGTAGGGAGAAACGTGCTTTGCTTAGGCCACTGCAAAGCCTTACCAGGAACAAAATCTACTATTGATTAAATCATTACTTAGATTAGCAGTTCTGCAAATCATGTGACACCTACTTGGCTGCATTAAAGCAATCAGCAGCTAGTCAGCAGAAGTATATATATTTTTACAGTGTTTCCAATGAAACCAGGGGTCACAGCAACCCATGAAAAGCACTGACATTTGAAACTGGTCCACTAGTTCAAAAGTTTGGGAATCCTGACCTACATACAACCAAGCCACCATAGAATTACAGCTTTTATTTTCACAGTACCAGTACCCTCAAATTTACACAGAGATTTAACGAGAACAACAGGACCACAGTTAGAAAGGAAGTCAAAACACCAAGCCTGTTTTTTTCCTGGTCAAGTCCCAACCTAGCTCCACAGGCCCTAAACAAGGACCAGCCTAAATCAGCAAACAGGCTGTATCTACACACAGGACACATTTAGTTTGCCCAGAACTTGAGCTGTGAAAGTACCAAGTTTCAGGGCTGCAGGCTGTTAGGAAAGCCCACAGCTTTGCCCGGGCAGATGCCACCACTTCAGTCAAGCTCTTGGCCAGCACAGAACAAGGACTCAAAAAGACTGAACTCCCTTGGACACTGCTCGTCTGAACAATGGCTAGCAGTGAAGCCCACCTATCCTTTAAGAGGCACACAGGAACACAATGCACTGAGGACACGGATAGAGAGCTAGAGCAAGAGACAAGAAATTTAGAAAGACAAGAGAAGGAAGGAGAGGGGATTCTCCTGGGGATAAGTGCATCAAGCCAGAACCAATGCAGTCAGAATGCTTCACTAATGCAGAACTGCCATCTTCTGTCTTTTGACAGACCATTAACAATGCCACCCCATTTCTTTTTGTAGGAAGGACTCACCAGTCTTTTTCTTCTTAGGTTCTTTGCCGAATGCCTTCTCTGTGCAGCTCAGAAGGTCACTCAGAATATCCATTGTTTCAGACTGATTCTGTTTGATCACAAGTAGACAGTAAACACCCTCTCTGAATTCCCCACTACCAACAGCAACAGGTGGAATATACCCCAAATCTAAGGACCTCTCTAAATAGGTACAGATATTAAAATCCGCTACTACAACCCTTTTGCAGAAGAAAATATGAAACTAAGTAAAAATTGCTCCACTCAAGCAGCAAACAAAGGGCAAAACTAACGCTCAGGCCAAGCTTTGCCCCTGTAAGTCAATGTATACAGTTAGTGTAAGAATCACAGTTTATTAGCTGCCAGTTGCCCATTTTTAGAACCCTGAGGCTGTGAAAGATTGGATCTCTGAACACAAACTCTCCAGCTCAGTGCTCAGAAAGCCCAGCTATCAGCCCAATGTACACCACAAATATGCTTCAGAGGTCTTACCTTGAAAAGATGAATGGCCATTAAAAGCAGAAGTTGCTGGAAAGCAATTACTTTGGCACTGTCTGTTTTATTTTCCTTCTTCTGCAGATTCTTCACAGACTGAAGTGTTCTGAAGAAAGAAACCTTTTTGAGTCTTTCACAATTGCAACAGCAAATCCTCTCTTACGATCAGACTAAAAACATGACCAAACCCATAGCACCATTTTCTGTACTTAACATTTAATTTATTGAAATTGGACATACATATAGTACAAAATCTTAACCCAACAATAGTATCTCACTGTGTGTAGCTTACAAAAAACTCTGCACTTGGGCACAGGCTAGATTCCTAATGCTACAGTCAAGGCGTAGACCTTTATGGAAAATCAAGCTCAGAAAAGAGCACCAGAAAAGAGTCACTGAGAACTTAGTGCAGGCATTATTAGGAGAAAAGATTAGCAGAGTTACAATCATATTTGGGAGAGGGACTATGAACAAAAATAGAAAAGTACGTGGCCACCTACACATAGTTAACACACAGAATGAACAGAAAGAAAGGAATGGGGTGATGAGAAACAGAAAGGCATCCTGAAACTCAGCCACAGGTGCAGGCTACTCAAAGGGAGAAACAGAACTGCCACTGTCTGTAAAATGGCTCTGCTACAGTAGCCACAACAGCAGGAGGATGAGAGAACACAATCTCTCTTTTACTGGCCCAAAGAGAGACTAAGACTACGGCTTTTCAATCTTCCTCATTTCACCAACCCAGCACCCAGCTTTCCAAGTCTCTCACCTCTCCCAGGCATCCCTCTGTCCCTTGGTAAAAGGCTTCACAGCTTTGACATGCTCACTGGAGAGCAGCTTGTTGGCATACTCAACAAGGAGAAAGATCCAGAGCTTCCCATCTGCAGTCACACCATGGATATGCTTCTCCCTCAAGGCTGCAGCCTTTGCTGTATCCCCCAAAACAGTCAAGGTGTTTAAAGTCTGAAGTAACCTACAAAGAAAAACAGCCAGCATGTTACTGGCAGAGGAACCAGACAGCCTTCTCACACTCTCCAAAATAATGCCCACCAGTAGAGCACTCTCATCCCAGAGCTCTGGTCACTCATTGCAACCTAGATTCACAGGGCCTAAGTTTCAACCCATGCCTGTATTCAAGTACAGTAATGTATAGCTCATCGTCTTGGTGTTCCCAAGCACACCTGGTGCCCCCAAGGACAGTGACTATTATTCTCAGTCGTTCCCCATTCTGTGTCCTCCCTCTACTGAGGTTCGAGCACCAGCTTTGGCGCTCACCTAAAAGCATCTATTACTACCACCTCCATCTCCCTTAGTACAGGGAGGACTGCAGAGCCATCAGCAGCTCAGATGCAGAACAGACAGAAAGCCAACAGCAACCCACACAACCCCACCACCTCTCTCTTGGATCCTTCCACTTCCAGCTTGCAACAGAGGCAATGGAAATCTTATGAGAGAAAGCAGTGTGAGCTCAACTCTATACCTACCTGTCATCACACACATACTCAGCAGGTTTGCCATGCAAAATTGTTTTTATTGGTCAAAACTTAAGGATCTTTGGGAAATCCATCTAGGATCTCCTTAAAAAAAAGCCATTCCCTGGTCCTGGAGTCAATCAAACGCTCCAATAGCAGCTCACAATCCTAAACTTCTTGCCCTGCCATTCGCAGGCTGATCTTATCCTCGGGGAAAAAAAGAGACATTTCCAAACTTAAAGCTTGCAAGCAAAATCCTTACCCAAAGAAGTAGTTTTCTGCCACTGAATGAGCCTCTTCATCTAAGGGGTCTGATGGAAGGACATTCGCCTCACTTATTTGGGAAGTCTTTTTCTTAGTCTCAAAGAAAGCATGGAAGAAGCAAAACCTAGAATTGACAGAAACAAGAACAAAATTAAGAGCCAGCTGGGTCATAACAAAGCAAAAACAGCCCATGTGTGCAAACCAAATAGCACCACATATTCACCACATTTTTATTCAAGGATGTCCAAGCACTGGAAAAAGTCACTATTTACAGTAAGACCCTTTCCTCAAGGTACATGGGGTAAAGAAGAGAGAATGATGCTCAGAACTTCACAAAAGTGAAGTGCCAATGCTTGAAACCACACGATTCAATATTCAGACTGTCAGACTGGGGTCATAGTCTCCAAAACTTTTAAACCGACAGAAAAATACTTATTAAGATCTGATGCAAAGATTACAAGTACTATCTTCAAGCAGTTTCAGTAACAAGAAACCTAGAATTTACTGAAAATAAATGGGTCTAAGGTGATTTTAAGTGCCTGAACTACTTATGACAAGAGTTTGTCCAAGTCTGCAGAAGGTATTTTGAAAACAGAACCCAGTCTCCTAAACTATTTATGTTATGGAATACTTCCACTACTGAATTTGCCTAGTGTCACGGGGACAGCTCACCTGGAATATTGCTATAGAGCTAAACATAATTATTCCAAGCACACGTTGCATTAAGTCTTTAAATCATCCTCACCTGGAAATGTCCATCACAAGGCTCTCTTCTTTTTTCACTGGACTTTCAATGATGTTCGCAAGTCGGTGGATGATCCATTTTCTTAATCGAGTAATCTTATGTTGTGGTCTTTCAATAAGGAAGTGGACACAATCAGTAGTTTGAACACCATCCCAAAATAAACACAAACCACACAATCCACTGCAGCAAGAGGTGACTTCCAGATATTTAGAGGCTTTACACTAAAGATGCCAGTTATGTAGTAAGAAAGCAACAGGTACATATGAAGAGATATAATCTTCCCAAGTTTGCTTTTTACTATGCCAAAGAGTCTATTTACCCCACTAAGGTACTGCAGTTTAGCAAAAAGCACTTCAGGAATTGCAGCAGTCAGTAGAGTGAGGTTATAGGCGCACAAGTAACACATAGACATACTGTTTTAACAGCTTACATCTTTGGAAGAGGCCCCCGTAAGTAACCCAGTACCCGCAGCAACAAGTTGCGGATATTCAGCAAATAGCAGTGCCAAGGAGGATAGAACTTTCTCTTGGTAAGTTTTCCTAGCTAGAAATTGCTACAAATGCCTACCAAGGATATAAATATTTTCAGGCTACTCTTGAGGCATGGAAGGGGGTGCTTTGCTGTGGCCTAAGGAGACAAGAGCACCCAGGCCAGTTTAATATTCAGATAAAAGGGATGCACAATTCCTACAAAGACCTGAGAGTCTGTAGTGAAAAAGGAAGCCACTGGACATCTTTGCCAAAGCAATTGTCAGGGCTAGAAAAGCAAGAGAAAAGGCTTCTTTGGTGATCCAGTCTGCTTTGGTCAGGCTGGCTGGTTCTCACCATGCTTGCCCCTATTTGCAGAACTGAATTTTGTCCCAGCAAGAGTCAGATGCTGAGGCTAAACCTTCTGGGACAGAGGCAATAGAACAGGTGACAATTGTCAACTCATGGGAAGGGAACCAGCAAACGTTGGCTGTCCAAACCAGACTTCACACAGGTAGCTACTCTAACCACAAAACAGAAAAAGGAAGGTGCATCATCTATACACTCACATGTTTACATTCTCCTGGTTCTGTTTTTGCCGGTTACTTGAGAAGTCTAAACAACAGTCAAAGTCTGGCCTGAGGAACATGTCTTTGAGCCAGTCAATATATTTTTGCAATGCCACTGGCTGCAGGTGTCTGACTACCCTGGAAGAGCTGGACAACACTGGATAGCCTTGATTGGTGAGAGTAGAGAAGCCGATCATCACTGCCAGCTGCCTCTCCAGGTCATCACAGCTGTTCAGAAATTCATCTATATATCCTTCCATCTCTGGAGCAAACTTAAATCGGTCTGGAAGCTAAAAAACATGGTCAAACAAGCAGGTTAGGAACCTCACACTGAGTCTGAGTGTCTTTGTAAGCACAAATCACTTTACGGATTTGACTGCAGTAAGTAAATTAAAGTCACGTGCCTGAACATTTGTCATAAGTCATACAGCAGGTCATCAATTTCACCTCATGGTCCTCCTCACATAGGAGCAACCACTGTAAGCAACCACAGAATCCTGTCATGTACCAACTTCAACCCTTTAATTTGCACCTTCCCCAACAGTCAGGCTTCAGTGGGCTGGACCACACGCTGGCCTGTGCAGCTAAGCTCCTAGCCTGATCAACTCTTACTTTGGGTCAAAGTCCAGGGTGTTTCTCACATCATGTGCCTTAGGCCTTCCCTCAATTTGGAAATTCACCCACATCAATTCCGGTCTCATCTAGCAGTCCTAGAGCTTGCTGACCTACAGTGCATAGAACAAATCCCACCTCCTCTCCCTGGCATCTCAGAAGTGTTGAGGCGTTCTGAAAGGAGGGGGAGTTGACATGTTTAACCTAAAAACCATATCCTGAGGTGTTCCTGCTTTGTGCTAAGCCCTATCCTCAGTCCTGACACTGATCCACAAGGCATACAGCTGGCAGGCTGCTGGCTGTGGAATACTGTCCAGCAGCATGCAGACCACCAGGACATGTCCCATCTCACCACACATCCTATTTCCTTATGTTCTTTCATAGCTCACAGTGTTCAACTCCACTCATTTGTTCTGGAAAAAAACAAAAGCATAACTGGAGAAACCTCGACAAGGGCAAGCTGTGGCTTCATTCCAAAAATGCAATGCAACTTCTGTAAATTAATAAACCAACTTGTTTGGTATAGCGTCACGATCAATGCAGTGACCTGGCAGGAGCAGAAACAGTAATGAAAGTCTAGGGAAAACTGTTCTTTTAAATAAAGGGACTATAAATTCCTAATTAACTACAGATCCCTCCAATTATAACATAAATACCCCTGCAAGAAATCTCACACAAAACACAACTTAGCAAGCTCCTGCTTCCACTGTTGGAGAGCTCAATATTTGTGCATCAGTATGAAAACTGGGAGAAAACCTCCAGGAGAGACTGCTGCAAACAGGCTAATAACTCACAACAGGGGTTTCATCAATCATCTCTCAACAAAAGCAAATCAAGTACATTTGCTCCCATGTTGAAAAAAAAGTGGATTCAGGAAGATAACTGTCAGTAAATACCAGATTCAAGCTTTGCCTAGTTCCGTCTCCAACAACAACCAAAATTCCGTAAGAAAGTACAAGATAACAGTATTTGCTTTCCAAAACAAACAATCTGTGTCAAGGGACAAAACACAACAAAACAAAACAAACCCACAAAAACAACAAATTCAAGCTAAGATCTTTTCTACTTCCTCATCGTCAACAATATTGGGGGTTTCTCTTTCCATATAGTCAAACATTGTCTTCAGTGGATTTGTACGTTTCAGACAGGAATTAATTAACAAAGTTTTTGATGCACATGGAAGAACACAGCCTAATTCACTGCGCAACAAGCATAAAAAGCAAGAAACAGGAAAACAACTAAGTTAGTGGATAAACCCTGGAGAAAATTGGTCCATACAGGGAGGCACCACGGTAAGCATTATTTTCAGAGCAAACCCACACACCTATTGCTGCTTTGATACCAGAACAGAAAGACTGCAAAGTCCTATTCCTCCCAAGAGAGGCCAATGATTTTTGGGCCCACATGAAGAGGCTAAGGATTATGTTACCACAAAAAGCCAACCCAAAGCCCATTTTTATCAGTATTCCCCTTTTATTCTTCCCCCCTTTATTGCAGAGCTGTGTTGTTTGCTGGCTTCCCAGGAGGGAAGGAGGAAGAGGAGTTCCAAAATCTAATTCCAAATAAAATTCGTGCTTAAACCTCAGATGTGCTTATTGAAACAAGCACTAACATAAACAAAAGCATGAGTTGTCCCTTTTTGTCTTTGCCTTCAAACGTTCATGCAACACCCAGCACAATGACAGACAAAAAGGAGCTTCTGGACACGCAAAATCAAAAGGACTGTTAAAGGATGACATATGACATTGTCAATATGCTGAGAGCTGCCCTTCCTCTGCTTCCCCCATCGTTAGAGCTTTCTCAGCAACATCAATGAAAGCAGGTGGGTCAGTGCTGAACAATTTCAAAACCCTTAAAATAAGTCTGACTGAAAAATACACAAATAGGCAATGACAATTAAACACAGTCTATACTCAGTCCACTGCAACCAGTGGTCATACAATAACCTTGCTTTTAGTAAGAGTACAAGGTCTAAAATCACATAAACTTTTTTTATACAAGACAACGTGAAACTAGAAAGGAGGGTGGAGAGGACTTCTACTCAGGACAGGGTCTTTAGCCCTGACCATGAGTACTTTCAGAAGACCTACCTGAGTCGTTACAACGTGTTCTCCATACTGCTGCATCACTTTCCCTTTGAGAACCATCTGTAGCTGATCCAGAGACAACAAGGGGAGAGCACTGCCCAGCAACCGGTAGCACATGTAACTGAGTGGAAACAAAGAAGATTCCCTCAGGTAGAGGAACAGCAGTAAAGCCACACACAAGGGTAAGACAGAGAAGAAGTGGTGGGGCAGGCTACATGGAACATGCAGGAAGGCAGAAGTCAAAAATTCACGGACCCTGTGTTCAAAAATCCTACTGCCCAAAGCTTCTCTTCTGACCAGCATAGCTGCTAAGATCTCTCTCCGCAGCAGGTCCTCCGCTGTCTATAGAGATAGATGAGTCCTCACCAGCAGTTCCTTCCTCAGTCCACTTTCTGGATCTCTTCTCCCCAGGTATTTTATTTCCACAGGCGTAATAAAAACTTACTTAGTTTTTGACTACAGAAATTTACTTAGTTTTGACAGCAACTTGCTGCCAAATTTGATCAGAATTGCCCAATGGCCTCAGGAGTTATTAGATGGACAGCCCTAGCCTCATTTCTTCAGGAAATCAGGCTAAAAAAGCACCACTGTTGAGCATACAAAGGGTATTTTCAGACCTACCCTAGCTAAGTCAAACAAGACTTAAACTGCTCAGGCTTGGAGAATGGTTTCCTTTCACTGTGATACTCATGTATTACATTAAGAAAATTTTTTGTAGGTGCACCTCTACACCTTTTAAACTCTTGATCTAAGAAAGATTTAAACCTGGCCACAGACTGCCTTGCTATGGTCCAAATTAAATTAAGGTCCCCCAAAATGGTCACAGATTTGTATTCTGGATTTTGCAGCATTTTTGTACAGCATGAGTCTCAACAGACAACTTAAATAATCCTACGAAGATCTAGTATTTGACTTGGAAAAGGAGCTGAAATAGCTACTGTTATGATGTCAGCGACAGCCATATCCTACTTAAAAACACGGACCATGTCAGAATCCAA
Source organism: Buteo buteo (assembly GCF_964188355.1). Taxonomy (NCBI): domain Eukaryota; kingdom Metazoa; phylum Chordata; class Aves; order Accipitriformes; family Accipitridae; genus Buteo; species Buteo buteo. Next base: position 38,165,052 of record NC_134177.1, on the reverse strand, counting down.
ACATATCCAGGCATTTTAATTCGGTCCATCCCACAAAGCACAAGTCCAGCAGTATTAGACACAAATTTCAGAACTAGGGTTTGTCTACACAGGAGCTGTCCTTCTTAAACCACGCAAACAAAGCCGAATGACCCTCCCTCTCAACCACTTAGAAAGAAAGGGACAGTACAGCTCCTCTGACAAGTCTTATAGGAGCAAGCTACAGATTTAAGACACCTTTATGCCCAATGAGGTGCATCACCTTTATGTGCTGTCCTAGTTAAGTTTAACCCCAAATTTGTTCTATGTCACAATTCTAAGAGAAATCTTACTAAATCCTGGTTTTAGGCTCCCTATAAAGTTTCTCATGAATACCTAAATAATCAAAAGCAAGTGTTCTCACATTGTTCATGAGAAACCATATGCTCCATCCTACCACAGGGCAGCAGCAGAAAGACTGGGGCAAGAAATAGAAGGGTAATATGGAAAAGAACAAACAATGTATGTTAAAACAAACCTCACAGGTCCCGATTTCTCCTTCAATAGCCCATTCTCCACACCTTCTTTCCAGAACAGTTCAAAGGCACCTTCCTTCAGTGAAACTTGTAGCAAATCGAACACTACACTGGGCAATTTCTTGTCCTTCTTCTCAGACTTGGCAGCACTTTGCAGAAGCTCTACAAGTCTAGAAGAAGAAAGAAAATAACGTGAGAGATCGGGCCTGGAAGGAGATTGATGAAGGCCAAATTAATCCTGCTGAAGGACACAGAATGTTTCCTGAGCACAGCAGGCTGTGCCTCTTGGGAGAAATGAGAGCTATAATTTAGGAACCTGTGTAACAGTTAGCGCCTAACCCTTAACAGCACCTGCAGTGGCAAATACAGGCAGGTATCAGAATGAAAGCCACGTTTCCCTCACTGCTAGCCAACAGAGAATGTTGCACTTAATGTTCCTTATTTAAGAACTTACCTGGGAATATTCTTCTCATTTACAACAGTAGGTGAGCCAAATAGCTTCTTCAGATTTTTAGGTTTCAGAACACTAGGGAATTTCTGTATGCCCACAAGCAAAAGGTGCAGGTTGTCTGGAGATGTGAAGGCTGAAGCGAGGTCACTTTGCAAGATACCAAACAGGACCTCCTCAAACACAGCTTCAGGAACCTAGACAGGAATGAAGGTGAAAGCATATGAGAAACATCTGAGGGCATTTTACTAACTTGCTGTGTCGTATATTCAAATACCTGCACTGTAGGGCATTTTACTAAAAGCTTGCAGTGTTCTGGAAACTTTAGAAATAGTCTTTATGGTGACACAACCAAAAATAAATAATGGACGTGTCCAGTACTGCCATACAGTCCCCAGGTGCTTAACCATGTGGAGTAGGACAATACGTTGTCATCAGATAGCAATTCTGGTCAACTGACTCCAGCTGCAATTGTTCTCTTGTCCAACTGCTCCTGTCTGTACAGCTGTGCAGCCCAGGGAGGAGGAAACACTCTTGTATTAGCTTTTAATTATACCTCCCAAAAATAAGTTACTTGTTTCAATAGGATTTGCTGGTAAACAACTGTGTTCAATGGTTTTAGAGAAAACTGGATCCAACGTTTTCATCAATAAAATAAGAAAAGCACAAAAACCGCTTTGATTTGTATTTTTTAAAGATTGGATTCAAAATACATTTAAACCTAACATCAAGACTAAATGACACAGAATACTTCCATACAAAACATCATTTATTTTTTATTTAATGCTGTTAGTCTTCACGTCTACAAACAATATGCACATAAAAGAAGGAAATAAACAAACTCTTCTTTCACTACATACTCAGAGTTCCTTTACTCCATGTCCCTACATACTTTCACTCCCAACAGCCCAAAATTCAACCTTAGGCCCAGGCATGGTGCATAAAAAAGAAGGTTTGCTGTCTAGAGTTTTCAGCATACTTCTATTCAAAAGAGCAGAAGGTCTAACATACCACCCAAGCAAGTCAACTGGGAAAAAACAGACTATGGGTTTGTCCACGATGAAATCAGACTAAGCTAAACCAGATCATCCTTCCCAGAATAAAAGCATCTGCCCGCAGACAATACAGAAGACAACTCCCACAGTTTAAACTCACTCTTGCACACACACACTTTAACTTTCAACTATGAATAAACTAAGGAAAAAGGAGTCCCTGAAGCAAATTTCTCCCTCCTCCCACCCACCAGCTACTGTGGCTGTACCTCAGACATGATGTCAATAAGAGTTTTGCGAGGGAGATCTCTGAGGTGTGCTTGGTGATGTGCCAGCTGCTGGAGAAGCTGGATGCTCTCCAGCAGAGCTTTCCGGTCCTAGAAAGGAAACGTAAGCCAAAAACAGAGACATATATCAAAGATTAAGCTGAAGCGTCAGGTAATAATCCACTCTTGAGACCCTTATGCCTACTTGTAGTAAGAAACCTACACAATTGCTTCCTGATAGGCCACTAAGCTTTTCTCAAAATGGTGTTTTCTAGCTGTATGGGACAACAGATCCCTTCCTTCCAGGAGAGGTAGGAACCTCCTGTACTATCTGACACAGTTCCTACATTCTAGTCAGGAACAGACATTTAAAAGGCAGAAAAAGTCCTTGGATAATGCAAAAAAAAAAAATGAACTGAACTTGATGCTTCAAGTCCCATCTCATCGACTAGCCAATGACCCAGCCTTTCTCTCCAGGTCCTCTCTCTACTTCAGACAGCCCTAGAACCAGTAGTGAAAAACAACATAACGACAGTAATATCACCTTAATAAGCCGGCCAGATTGAAACAGAGCCACAACTCCAAAAAAGTTTCCAAAAGCAGCATTTCTCACAAGTTTCTGGAAAATAAAAAATAAAAAAAAGCTAGGGGTTAAAAAATCCACTTCCCTAATCAGTTAGATTTCACGTTCAGCTACAGTGCTGATCAGTGGAACGAGATGGCTGGAAGATCTAGCCTTGAACACCCTGTCATATAAAGATAACATATAGAAAAGCACCCCCCCGCACTATGTTTAAGAACTGTCCTGGATTATCTTTCCGTCACATGGACGAATCTCAGCTAAAACTGGGCCAGCTGACAATGTCATCAACTTCCAGTTTTCACAAATATTTCCGTTATTTCATTATAGTAATTTGCTTTAGCAAGAACCCCAAAACTACAGTATCCAGGCACCAAGCCTTCACGGAACACAGAACGGTTAATTTAAACTAGCTGTTGGCTAATGCTGCTATGAGCAGACTCACCTTTTTCACTTTTTCCAGATTGTGTTTTTCTTTTATCTGTTCCAGGACACTGCACATTGGAATTTCCTCAAAAGCTTGCAAAACCTGAGGACATGGATGGAATAGCTCAGTTTGCAGTTCTTCCATTTTATGAAGTTTTATCGGATTCAGCCAAAATAGAGCTTAACAGTTGTTCAGCATAGCAGCAGATGTGCTGCTTTATTAGGCCAGAATAGAGATAACTAGATCAGTAAAAGATGCGTCAGAATAGGAACTAGTGTAGACATAAATATACCTGCTGATATTCCTGTTTTAGGTTTTTTTTAGGTACATGACATAGCAGGATTAATAATGAGAACATTTTGCTGCAACTGCATCACCCTGTAACAGAAGCAATGAAACTTTTCAACATGAGCAAGGCCCTGATCTAGGGGGGAAGAACACAGGCTCTTCTGCACTACCAACTTCTTAGGTGATATGAGGTCAGATCCCACTGGTAATCCCAGCTGCTCTGACGCTTAGCTATGTTACAGCCTCAAACAGCATGGAGGAAAAAAAAACCCAACAACTTTGAAGCATGTGTTAAAGGGTTACCTTTTCAGATCTCACACATAAACCGCCCAACACCAAGAGCAGGTCAATCTTAAGAAGTCACAGTAGTTCTAAGTGCAGCATATTTGAAAACCTGGTCAAAGTCTGCAAATTAAGGATGGTTCTTGAAGCAGGGCAGAATTCTGGAGCACGAGTGTGATACTGGTATAGTTTATACCTTTCTCAGCATATTGTTTCTAAAACAGACTATTACCATTTAGAACCATGCAGCTTTCCTTTGCTGGCTGCAAGAGCCTTCCCTGCCACCTGCACGCAGAAGGTGCCAGAAGGGAGCCCTCCAGCCTCCTCACAGAGAACACGGGGGACCCCAGGACCTGACGGGGCTTGGGGAGGGACCGCAGAGCGCCGAGCTTTTTTCCTCTGCTCCGGGAAATACTGACCTGCGCCAGGGCCAGGCTGAATCCCGGGCGGGCGGCCTCGCGGGTGGCTCCCAGCCCTTCCACCAGACGCTTGAGGGTGTACTTCAGCTCGTCGTCCTGAAAGAGAGACCCGGGTCGGCCGGTGCCCGCGCTCTTCCGAACCCGGCGGGGCTGTCGCCCCCCAGCCCCGCACAGACCCGTTTCCAAGCGTGAGCGGAGGGACGAGCGGTGCCGAGCCGGTGCTTGCCCGCACCCACAGCCCCTCCGCCCGGCCCCGGCCCCGGCCTCACCTTCCTCCCCTCCTTCAGGTGCCGCAGGAGGTTCTCGGTGGCCGCCAGCCGCACCTCCTGCTCCGGCTTGGCGATGTCCCAGAAGAAGTCGAGGAAGGCGCGGCCCTGCCGCAGCACCCCGCGGGGGTCGGCCGCCACGCCGCCGCCCTGGCCCCCCAGCTCCGCCATGCCTGCGCTGCCGCACGTGGGGCCGCCGCCGTCCTCCCTCCGCCCGCTCCGCCTCTTCCGGGGCAGCGGGGCCCGGGCGGGGACGGGCCTGTCAGCCCCGACGAGCCGCGGCCTCCCCTCAGCGCCGCGGCTTCCCCTCAGCCCCGCGCTCCCCTCAGCGCCGCGGCTTCCCCTCAGCCCCGCGCTCCCCTCAGCGCCATATTCCCCTCGCCGTCTCAGAGGCCGGCGCCTCCGCAGCCCGCCTTCGTCCCTGCCCTAGCCCAAGGGCTTCCTTTGCTCCCCCGTGCCCCGGTTAGCAGCTTTTGAGGGAAGGTTGGAATCGTCTCCCCGCGGGGAAGCGGGGCTCGGTGAGGGAAGAGGGCTGAAGCCCTGCGGGGCACGGAGCGCTCTGTCTGTCCGTCTGCAAGACGGCGGTCCAGCTCCGCGGGGCCGGAGGATGCCAGGTGCGTTGGCACCGCTCGTTGTCCTGCGAGAATCTGCGTGCCTCGTGGTTTTATTATAAAGCCTGAAGTCATAGCCTAGGAAAAGGAAACAGATCGGTTCACTCAAAGGGTACGTTTTGTAAGGACGCCAAGAAACTTTGGGCTGCCTTGCCTCTATTCGCAGTAAAATACAGCACTGTTCTCCAGCTGCCCTGCAAAAATCGCGCACGCTTGCTGCCCTCCTCCCAGACTCCCTCACCCCCCGCCAGCCGCAGGAGTGCAGAGAACCAGCCCTAACGCCCGGAGCGCGAACCACCTCTGCCCTTCATCCCATCCGCAGCCACAGCAGGGTGATCTGGGGACACGGGAGAGCCCGGCGGCTAACACACCGCGCCGGTTCAAGCACGCTTCAGAGCCAAAGGCCTAGGCTGGTGTCACCGATAAACGCCCAGCGCTGACCCCGCAGCCCTCACCGGAGGCTATCCCGGGAGCCCCCGGCAAGAGCCCGGCCGGTGAGCGGCTCTGACGGCGGCGGGGCAGCACCCAGGCGCCGCGGCTTCCCGACAGGCAGTAGGGTAGACGGCCCCGGCGGGGCGGGGAGCTGGAGACAGGCACCGCCAGGGGCAGCCCTGGCCCGGGCTCCGCCGTATATAAGCGGCGCGGGGTCCTACGGGCGCGGTCCTGTCACGCTCGCACGGGGAGGAGGCTGAGGTGGCGATGGCGGATTTTGATCCTTACGACGATCGGGCCTACAGCAGCTTCGGCGGCGGCCGGGGGTGAGCGCCGAGCTGCGGGCGGCGCCAGGGCCGGGGCCGCTGGGGAGCGCCGAGGGCTCCCCCCGCCGCAGGGAGGGAAGGAGGGAAGGGCGCTCCGCGGCCCCCCCGGCGGGGCGAGGAGGGGGCGCGGCCGGGCAGGGCCTAGCCTGCCCCTTTCCCTGCAGAGATGGCGGGCGGGCACGGCGGGAAGGCGGGTGGAGAGAGGGACGGGGGGGGGGGGGGACGCTGCCTCTAGGAACCTTCGGGGCCCGTCTTGCCCCGCCGCCTTGCCTTCTCCGGGGGGTGGGGGTGAGCCCGGCGGGGCGCGTTTCCCTCTGGCCTTGGCGGGCCCGCTTTGTGAGGCGAGGAGGAGGCTGTGGTGTCCCGGGAGGGGGCGGCGGCCGTCCCCTCGCTACGCGGGACGAGTGCCGCAAGGGTTAGGGCCTGGCGGCTTGGGAGCGCCGGGGAGGGGCGGGTGGAGGGGGGTGTCGCTGTGTTCCCGCCGGCCCGGAGGCGAGCAGATTGGGGGGGGTGGGGGGGATTTAGGGAGGTGCTGGGCCGGAGCCAAGGTAGGCCCTGAGGAGCTCCTGCGGGGACAGGCCGGGAGATGGGAGCTTCCCGTGAAGGACGGCAGGGGGGCGAGAGGTCCCCGTTCTGGCGGGACGAGCTCCGTACGGCGGGGTGCCCGGCGGCGGGGGGAGCTGCTGCCGCGCCCCCGAGAGCGGGCAGCATGGTGATGGCTGCAGCGGGGAGGAAATGGGAGGGCTTTGTGGTGCCTCCGGTCGGGGAGGGATGTGAGCCGCCGTCCTGCGTTATCCGGGGCTCCGGGTGCTGACTCCAAATCTCTGATCCTTGGAAGCAGGGCTTGTCTCAGCTCTGTTTCTTTGCTGGAGAGTGCGTATAGGGGGAGGAGCTACAAAAACACTAACCAGCAACTGCAAAGTTTGTCTTAAATCAGGTTCGGAGGACACAATTAGCAATTCACCTTTTTGAAGGTTGGTGCCACTAAGTTTCTGTGTGCACTAAAATAAAACAGTAGGCAAAAACTATGAAATAAACTGTCTCTGCGAATAAATCTTAACAAGTATGCTATTTTATAATCTAATCCTCCAGGATATGTTTCCTGATCAACAGTGTTCTTGTACTTTCCTGTTCTTAGAGGAATAAATCGGTTTCCTTTCAGACTGTTTAGGCAGCAGGGAAGAGCTACTGCTGAGGTTATAACAGGAGTAAGTTTTCTTGTCTTTGGAAACACTGACACTTAAGCTTTGTCAGCTCGTTTTTATGCATGGATACCCTTTGTATCTAAAGAAGAGATGTCCCAAAGCAAACAGATGATGTAGCCACTTAAAATTCTGTTATTTTTTTAAATTTTGTAACAAATAACCTTGACAGCAGCCTAAGCAGTCTATCCTAGTCAATGCAGGCACATTCTGTGAAGTAATAACGTTAAAATGTTACTTTCATATTCAGATTTCTTTAACAGACTACTTAAACTTGCTCTCAGGCAAGATGTGGATACTTGTTTTGGTGAACTAAAGGCATCCTGCTGATTAGTAGATGTCTTTGCAGATGAGAAAATGTACTTATTTTGAATTAGCTGTAGTTTTAAGCCTCAGATGCTACTAATACTGGAGTGCAACTTATACCTGCATCTAATTTATCAGTATTACTAGTAAGTTACTAACAGCTAATGCACGATTTCAGACCTTAACAGGTCTCTGTGCTTTGTATAAAGTCCCATAATATGTGTAGCATAACGAAAACATGACTGTTCTTGAAGGTTCTGCTTAAAGAATTCCATGTTAAAGTGACTCCTCATTACATATTATTACACTCTAGGACTGTAATAATAGTGTGAACTCAGTTGCGATATAATAGTGTTTGTGGAAGTTGCATTCTGCATTACCTTTGCTCTGTATAGAGAGTAAGCACAGGATTTAAACATAACAAGAGAAAACAGTAGCATCTAACAAGTTCCAACGTATGTAAGACACCTGCCTTTTTCTCGTACTCTTCAAAATTGTGCTGGAAGAGCAACAAAATATGACTGTGGTGTCATGACACAGGGGATTTTGCTACACCTGAGATGTCTAGTAGTGCACTGATTAAGAGCTGAAACGTATTACAATGGTATGCAAAAGTCACTTTATTCCAGATGAAGAACATGCTGCTGACATTAATAACAAAAGGCTTACTATAAAAGCTTTTTGGTAAGGGTTTTGGAGCCCAAAATTTGACATAAAACTGTGTGATTAAGCATACTGAGGCCTAGTTGAAACTCCGAACATCTGTAGAGCTTCTCGAAGTTGAAGGAAACCAAGTATTTCTCACTCCTGACTGCTGGTAGGCTGTTTATTTAGGTGTGGCTTTAAGCACTGGGCTTAATGCTGGGCACTTTACTCAAAGGTTAAGATTCATCTGCTGAAGTGCTGTACAAGTTAGTGCAAATGGAGAGCTAGTCTTAATCCTTCTGGCATTTTGGATCCTGTGTTGTACCCATTTAGTGTTAAAAAATGTCTCCTGATTTTTAGGCTTTGGTAGCTTTTTGTTGAAGACATCTAATGCTTACTGTAGAGATGTACTGGATTGCTTGAATAAATTGGGTATGTATTTAGAGTTGTGGTCTTGGAGACTTGGGACAAAACTTGTGTCCTGCTGAGCCTTATGCTGCCTCTGGTAAAGCACTAACGTTGGAATCCAGTTAGACTGTTGTCTCTGTGCTGTGCAAGAAGATAAATACTGAGCTATTGTTTTGATCCTTAGTGAAAGGCTATTAAACTTAAATACTAGCTTTCAAAATATTCTTTGTTTTCAGCTTTTGACAGATCTTGTTTTCTGGAGAGAATAACTAAACTTGAGAGGCTTCAAAGTGATAGTTTAGTTGTTCTTTCACCCCAATATGGCCTTACAGTGTTGTTAGCTCAGTCCACCAAAAAGTAAGTTTAATTATAGGGATGTTTGCATCGGCATTTGCTAGAACCAAGCTTTCCTCTAGCTTTCTGCGTTGGTTTTCTGAAAAAGAAATCAAATGGTGGTGTTTCAGATTCCCACATTAAGAGGGCATAATTATTACCTAATTGTGTCCAAGCAAACGTTACACTGAGCGGCAAATGCAGATATTCATTTAACACTTTGGTGTGACCTGGTTCACTTAGTTCAGATATGTTTTTAATTATAGTTGACTTTTGTCCTATTTTGTTACAAATGAGAACATCTTCTTTCAATCTCATTATTTGGCTACTGAAGTCAGCTTTTTTTTTTCTTTTTTAACTGTTTCAGTGTTGAAAAAACATAGGGAAGCATAGAAACAGTTTCTTTTTGTGTTGCTATACCTGGATTCTGTAGGAAAGTTAGTTTGGAAGCTAGTTATTGACCATTCCTGTTCTTCAAATAGAGACTAAAATACCCGATATATAGTTATATATTTGATAACAGAGGCCTTAGTGGATCAAATTCAAAAAGAATACTTCATTTTCTGACTTGCTATCAGTAGGAATTGCACAACAGGGCATGGATTTCCACACACACCCCCTGTGAAGTTCTGGTATGCCATGGTAGAAACAAGGTTTATCTGTAGCACAAAAAATTCTTTTGGGGATTGCTAACTTGAGGGTGTGGTTTCAGAAGCAGCTCAAATTGATCTGAGTGGAGGTTGCTGTTGGAAGCTGTAGTTCCAGCCCTTGCTTTCATTCTCCTTCCTGTGTTGGCAGGAGTGCTCTTTGCAGCTGTCCAGATCACCTTGTTGATCTGGCTGAGAATTCAACTTTAGGGTGAGTTTTTAGGCAAATCATCTCACTGAACAAGATGACTGGCAGTTCAAGGAATGTGTAGAAGGAGGGAATGCTTGTTTTAAACTTAGCTGAAGCAATTCTGATGTTCCTATAGAACTTTTTTTTTCTGCAAATTAAATATATGGTATTTTAATAGCTGTTTGTAAGCTCATAGATGAGAACTAAGGGCAAAAGCATGGAACTGATTCTACATGTTATGGAATTCTTTAGAAGAGCAACTCAGCTGTCTTGGAGTTTCTCCTTAAAACTTAAGTCTTGTGACTGAAGTCAATTCTGCTATACATACACAGCAGCTTTAGTTCTCCAGTATGTTTTTGACCCTGACTTGTTAATGAGACAAAGGCATATGAGGAATATTGTCAAAAATGCTAAAACATGAACCTGGGTGGACACTAATTAAAGATACGTAGGTTGTGATTCAAGTACATTTAGCAGCATGCTGCTAGTGTTGGTGACAAATGACTCCTGCGTGGAGCTGCTACTGTAAAAAGGCACAAATGACAGGCTTACCTAGGAAGAGTTAAGGAATCTTATTCAAGATTTCTGCATTATCTGACTCATTAGTAATAAATTATTTATTCTGGAATGAAAAAAGGAAAAAAAAAAGGCAGACAAGTACATTGCTTGCCCAGTGGATTTTTCTGGCTGTGTGCAACCAGCCAGAATAAAAGGAAATAATAGAATTATTTGACCTTCTGTATTTTAGGTAGGACTCTGCAGAAATCTAATTAGTCCATGTCACACTAGCAAATCCTGGTTTGGTACAGTTTGTGTTCCCCCGTGCTTTTAAATGCATAGTGAGCCTCTGGGAAAGGAAGCAGACATGAACAAAGCCCATAAAAGTAAGGCGTTGAAGACAACATGGGCAGAGTAGTAGGTAGGCATCTCAGGTAAAAGTCAAAGATTGCTTAGTTGGGGCAAATGGTGTTGGAACCAGTAATAGTGGCATCCTGTAGTTTAGAAGTCCAGGAGCTGTAACTTAAGGTTACCTTGTGCCCACGGTACAGATCTTGCTCTCTGTAAAGGAGATCAAAGTTAGCTTTAGAAGATTAGGCTTTACAGGAAATTAACACACAGATGTGTTTACATTAATACAATAAAGAATTTAGCTGGTACAGTCTAGTTTTTCAGCAACCAGTGCCAATAGCCTTAACTGAGACTGAGGAAAAAGATAGAAGACAACCTAGTTTACCTCAGTCTGTAATTCGTGAGACACAAAGGAAGAAGTAAGCATCCAAATAGCACTGAAATTGGTTTCTCTGCCTCAGAATACCTTGCTCAACCAAGTTTTTTTTATTATGTGTTCAATTCAAAGCATTCCAGTCCAGGTAACTGATAGTTAACTTCAGAGTTAGGAGTTGTTTCTGTTAAGCTAAATGCTGCTGAAATAATTTAAAAGATTGTGGAGTGGATGTTGATAATATACTATTTAGTTAAAAGCATTGGATCCAGATTAATTTCAGGATAAGCTGACGAGCCTCTGCCATGCACGTATTTCTTCACTGCTATAAATTAATCTTACAATCTGGTCTAGGATGTGTTTTTTAAGAAGTAATGTTTTTGAGTGGGGGACAGTAGAGAGATAACCTTATGTTGCTTTTCTTAATGGATTATGGGATGAGAAAGAAGTTCATTCATCATGTAGTTACTGAGTTCACCTGTAATGTATTTAAAATATATTGTTCATTTGTTTTCCCACTGATGTATTGCATTGGGTAATACTAGAAAGGAGTTGGCCAGTCGTGGAGGTGACAGGTACAGGCAAAGGGATAGAAAAACTAACCAAAGTTATGGGAAAATCCACTTCCAAAAAGTCAAACAGCGCCTGAGCAGTGCTATATACTATATTACTGGCTGTATTGGGAGTTCCAGAGACACTGCTTTTTTTTTTTTTTTTTTTAAACAGGTCTCGTGGTGGCGGCCTTGGTTCCCGCAAACAGAAAGAGCTGCCAACAGAACCCCCTTTCACAGCATATGTGGGAAATCTACCCTTCAACACTGTGCAAGGAGACATAGATGCCATCTTCAAGGATCTCAGTGTAAGGAGTGTACGACTAGTCAGAGACAAGGAAACAGACAAATTTAAAGGTGAGTGTTCAGAGTTGGTTTAGTTGTAGATGGCTAATTGGTAAGAGAAAATGAGGTACTTCAGAAGTCGCTTTAATGGGGAATTTCAGTCTACTGTAAAGTGCAGTTAGTTTGTTGATCTGTTTGTTCTTGATGATGACTTATGCAGGTTTCTCATTCACTAACAAGTAAACATCTCATTTGAATGAGATTCACTGTTACTTCCATCATCTTAAGATACAGACTAACCTGAGTTGCAAGAGTCAATATTTGCTCTGCCATAAAAGGACTTTCTCAAACCTTGTTTGTCTTGTATGAGTTCTAACAAAGCTGAAGTGTCTGACCCACTTAAGATCCGTGACCTTAAGTGTTGAGTACTTACACAACCTTTCTTTAGTTTAAAAGACTCCCATTGCTTCAGCTCTGTCTTTTTTTAGTAGACAGGGAGAAAAAGCAAGTAGATAAGCAATTCAGGCAATTGTTTTAGAGGATGCAAATCTGATTTCCATTGGAATTGGCCAGTGGAAAGGGAGTATATTTATTTGTAAGTTACTTTTAGGGGGAAAGAGGCTTAAATCAGATAACAGAGGGTCTTAAAAAAGGAATAAATTCACTAAATGATGTGGTGACATGATATCAGACTGCTGGCCAAGCAGGTACTTCAGCTTCTTGTTTAAAAATACTAGTAACTAAATGTCAATATTCAGCTAAGTAACTGTCTAAAGGCATAGATCAAATCTACTCTGTAATGACAACCCTATGGTAAAGGGAATTAATCAGGCTTTTGGCATTTGTGTAGTGTCCATACAGAGTTCTGTTTCAGGATTTGTCCCCATCATTAATAGGCATAGGTAAATGCATTCATCGTTAATGATGTTTGGTTTCTGAGTTGCATACATCTTGCACATACCATATCGTAGCTCATCTTTGAAAGAGAAGGAAGGCTATTAGCAGATATGCAGGAATAGTAGCTTCTTACAAAGGCCTTTTAAAGTGCTGGTATTAACTTGTGAGGTTCTTTTTACAGGATTTTGTTACGTAGAGTTCGATGAGGTGGAGTCACTCAAGGAAGCTCTTACATATGATGGTGCAGTAAGTATACTTGCAATTAATTTGTGAGATAAAAAGATAAGCACAAGTCTCAAACTTCTTGGCAGCCCACATGGTACATTCTGAAGAGATTTTCCCCTTTATTTAACAGCTTTTGGGTGACCGATCACTCCGAGTGGACATAGCAGAAGGCAGAAAACAGGATAAAGGTGGCTTTGGCTTCAGAAAAGGTGGCGGGCCTGATGACAGAGGTGACTTCCATTTTTCTAAATAGCTTCTTAAATATAATGGTTATAGTTATGACTTCTGGTGCTAACTCATGCTAAGACAAGGCATGCAAGTAAACATGAAGATTATATAGAAGGGAGAAATTTTATATGTATATACACATTTCTACCCTAGCTGCTGCCGCTCCTGAAATGTCTGGAATATAGATGCGCTTTGTGTCCAAAAGCTGATTATGTTGTGACTCCTAGCCCAGGAAGTGAGACCAACACCCCTAGTAATATAAAGTGTCTTGCAGAGGACAATCGTAAGCCCAACAGTCTGATCTGCTACTATTTTATTATGATGCAAGAAAAGTACATAAGCACAAGTAGACAAATACTTATTTTGGACTATCTATCTCCTGTTCCAGTGTAAAAACAGGTTTTGTTGTAGGTGAAGCTTAATTGAACTAGACTCGGTAAAGATTTCCATTGAATGTGTATTAGAGAATCTTTTCTGACCACTTATTCTTGTTTAACTTAAACTGACCTTTTGTTCCTATGCAATGGAACTTGGTAGTACCAAAACAAAAGGATTTTCCAGCAGCATGACTTTGGATATTGAAGGACTGAAACTTTGGTTTGGTATTCCCTTGATCAGTCTTTCCCACAGCTTCAGACCTGAACACGATTGTGGCTTTTTTCCTAGGAATGGGAGGAGGTTCCCGAGAATCCAGAGGAGGTGGATGGGATTCCAGAGATGACTTCAATTCTGGTATCAGTATTAACACTTATACAGATAGGAAGCCTAAAAGGCACAGAAATGTTCTCATTCTCATGTCAGCTACGTTTGTCCCCATTACTGTTTTGATTGTATCTACTGTATGCCAACTTTGGACATCCCACAGCTGCAGTGGGATTCTTCAGAGGGAATATTCCATTGCCTCATAACAGAGGAAAGAGTTGTGACTAAATTTTATGAAACAATCCTAAATGACAGAATACTTGTTCAAATGTAGCCTATGGTGTCTAGGTTTTAAGCATGTCTCAAACATGCAGCCAAGTACATTTCTGAATAGTAGCAGAAACAGACAGACTATGCAGAAAAGCTGATACGGTATTCTTTCAGACCAGAGGCTTTCACCTTCTTACGGAGATGTGACATCATTATGAAGCAACTGACTTCTCCAAAGATGTGTTAAGTGTTCCAAAGCACTTTTAAATGCAAAGTGTTCCTAAACTTTTAGATCTCTTAGTGATGCAAGTTGCAGCAAATGACTGAGCTTGCTGAGTGGAAAGTAGTGATGGAACCACTGGGTTTGCTCTTGACTTCCAGTCAGTTTCTAGCTATTAGAATCCAGGGTGACATTAACACAATTGCTTTTGTCCTCTGAAAATGTGGGTTTGGTCCATTTTCTGATGGGGAGATGTTGGCAAGTGCAACTTTGCAATGTCCAATCTCTGCGTGAGTGGAAAGGACAAAGTAGAAGGAGCGGTAACAAAGTGTGCCCTTGCCACTAGCATGAAACTGAAGCATGGTGCTGGAGAGAGGAAGCTTGCTACGGCGCTGCGCTTAACATGCCTTTGAAGCTAAGCATTCTGGTGTCATAGCTTTATACCTTCTTTGGCAGCTTCAAATATGGATGCATTTTAGCTTGTTAGATGCTCGATGAGTGATTTGTGGCCAAAAGTTTAGTATTTAAGTCTTAGTTGCTACAGAAGCTTTTCTTCTCAGGTTGTACAGCCTTGCTCTGGATCAAGTCTTTAAAGATGGTTGCTTGGCACTGAAGTAAGTAAGGGACGGTTCTGCAACTCTGCCAAATACTGAAGTGGAAAGGAAAAATCTCAGATGGGAACAAAACAACTTTCTCTTCCAGGCGGCTTCTGAAAAACTGAGTATATTCCCCTTAGGTGTGCTGTTAGCTTGAAGTATCCTCTTCCCATTGAATGCAGATGATGGGGGCTTGGAGAGATACTCTAGGATAGTCATTGGTACAGACTGGAACTCTGGTCAGTGACAGACAGTTCTTGACGGTTTTTTTGGTACATACACTGAAGAAATGCAGTCAGTTTCATATTTAAAGTCTGTAATTGTTTTTTTTGTTTTGGGGTTGTTTTTTTTCCAAGGTCTTTAGTCTAGTAAATGCCTGGTCAGTTTATAGTTCAGCTAAAAAACCTTGGGGATTTGCTCTGTTTTTCAAAGGCTCTGTTTTATAAGGGCCATATACTTCACTACTCCCTAGCTATTTTCCCATTTGCTCTGCTCCTGCAGATTTCATGCTAAGCCTGTAGCCAGCGTGATCTGCTGGCTACAGAAGTACTCTGAGTACTTCTGGTGTCATCTCTGCATTCTGCTAATGGTGTTAACAAACTGAAGTTGCAGCTGAAGCTCATATTTTAAGCTCACTTGATGACCCACTCTCCAACACCTCCAGTAAGCCTCTAGGTGGATAAAGCAGTTTCTGAACTTGGCATAGTATACTTGGTTTCAAATGTCATCTGTATGGCTCTTCTAGAAAACATGTTAGAGATCTGTGAAGCAGGCTGCCTACAGACAAAAGGCTCTCAGTGCATCATCTTGGACTGACAGCAGTGACTTGCAAGGTTTTCCAGTCACTCAGATAAAAGTCTAGATTAAAATTATTGCAAAATGTGCTCTTCAAATTCACTGTCTTCTGTCTTCAGGATTCAAAGATGATGACTTCTTGGGAGGCAGGGGTAGAGGAACCCGCCCTGGAGACCGGCGACCACCAGGTGCCTCAATGGGAAGTGGTGGCACTGGTCGCTTCAGAGATGGGCCTCCCCTTCGTGGATCTTCCATGGACTTCAGAGAGCCAACAGAAGGTAAACTCTTTATATGTTCTGTAATTCAGTCTTCCTTCATGAAGGAGACTTCTGCTTTCTTTATCAGGTTAAAGCTACTACCCTTGACAGACAGATCTTAAAACCTTAATGTTTTTTCTTTCAGAGGAAAGAGCACAGCGACCCCGACTTCAGCTCAAACCTCGAACAGTTGCTACTCCCCTCAATCAAGTAGCCAACCCAAACTCTGCTATCTTCGGTGGAGCCAAGCCCCGAGAGGAAGTAGTAAAAGAGCACGACTGAGTTTGGGGTTGAGAGGGAATGGGGAGGCGGGAGAAAAAGCAAGACAGTACAGAGTGACTAGCTCTGCTGGAATGTCAACCCTGCAGTTTACCATTCCTGCCATCTGGTATTTGTCCTCTTTGAAACCGAAAACACAGAGCTTGTGAATGCATGTCAGCTGTTAACAAGTGGTTTTTAGTACGTTCTTGGCTTTGCTGTATCTAGTGCCTGCTTTGTGCTGAGTTTCCCTCTTCTGTTTCCTTCCAAGCAGCACAGTTGCTAGTAGATAAGGCAGTGTAGCTGCTTCCACAGGTGTGGAGGTCTCTGGACAAAGGTGCTGCTTCACTTCTTCCTTTCTGGGTTTGTTTTACTTTAGAAGCACAGGTTAGACTTAGTTATTTCCCTATATCGTTTCCTTTTACTTCCTCAGTGCTCCTCTTCTGACCTGCATGTCTTGTTCTGTATTGCTGTGGCTCTGAAGAGGAAAACTGGAGAGTCCAGATGAGTTCAACAGAGAAATTTACAGTTCTAACCAAGTAGTGAAATACCGTTTATGAACAATTGGTGATAAGAGTTACTGTATACAGCAGAGCCCCTTATAAAACTAAGGGGGACAGCTGCCCTTTCACACCCGTTACCAGGAATTATCAATTTAATAGATGCAAATACAGTTGGCTGACAAGAAGCCTGGTGAATAGGTGGTGGAATCAGTATGGATAAAGCATCTCTGCTGCCATCAGACTCTTGCCGGTGGCTGTCTATTGACTTCAAAATGGTATGACACTATACCTCTGAGCTCAAGGTTAGTGCTGCAAAAATGTGCCTGTTTGAGCACAACTGCTCACTGGCTCTTTCTGCTTACTTTTTGGGGTTTTACATGTTTGGTAAATTTTTAAACGAAGTTTCTACAAATAAAATTGCCTTTTTTATTTTTGTTGAAGGAGTGTATACTTTGCCATGCAGTATGTAATCGCCATTATCTCCTGTATTTCTTTGCCCAGTGGTGTACAGTTTTAAGACCTCTGCTTTCAGAATACCTTGAAAATGGGCAGATTAGAAATTGTTCTGCTATAGATTCTCTTCATGTAGAAGTTTGGGTAAAAAGTATCTCTAATTGCTGCATCTCTCTTCGCTTGAAATGTTTCTTGCTAGTGTTGTGTGAGAGGAGGGAGGGGAGGCTGGAGCAAAAGGTAGAGATCATTAATGTTTGTTTAAAAACAAAATCTGGATCTACAATGCTGAAGTGCGGAGATATGTCCAATGCATGAGAAACTTGGGCCCCTGATGCTAGTGCTGACAGCTTTCAGATAGAACAGCCAGCACACTGGAGTACTTGCAAGAGGAGTTTCGAAGCATGGCTGCTTCACTACCAGCATCGCTGCTAGTAGTGAATTTCTTCCCTAAAGTGATCTTTGTAATGTCAGAGTCCCAGCAATTTACAGAACTACTTTCCTTCCTTCTGCCTGTCACTTAATCTGCTTCTGAGATAAGAACCATTTGTCTAACACTAATACTTAATTTAAGACAGACATGCATTTGTGTGGTTGTATTCCAAACCAATAATTGATCTATTTACATCTTCAATGTGGAAAAGATTTTAAGAACAAATTCCCATATAAAAATTCACTTCTAGTCAAGACAGTTGACTTTTAAATGTAAAAACAAAACAAAAAAAAAGGAAAAGAATTCCAAACACTTAACACATTCTGCTTCATAACAAAATAAATTTATGGATATGGTATTTTGTGAATGATCTTTTAAATAAAAGAAAACATTAAGTAATATTTAACATTGGTCTTTATTTGAGTCTGCTATAGCATGTTTTTCTCCCCCCCTCAGTTTTCAAACATTGTCTTAATTTGGAAATTTGCTTCCTTAAATTTTATGGGGAAGCAGTACCAGACCCATTCTTATACAAGAAGGGGGAGGGGGAGGAAAAGATAAAGGGGAGGAATCTAATCTAAACAAGTGCTGGAACATGCAGGACACAGTGAAGTAAAAAGTGTGTACAAGTGGAAGCAAGCCCAAGTTCTTTGTCCTGCGTCTTCAGTATAGCTTCAGTTAAATTGCTAAGGCTGCCAGGCAGAATTTGGAAGTACTATAGCTTGCAGGTCATGGAGCTTGTTATGCCATTTCCCACCAGCAGGATTCTGCTGCCCTCTGACCGGAAGACGTTGCCCGGTACAGGGCAAAAATATGTGTCCTACCATTTGAGTAGTGATCAGTTTAATGTGGAGTCTTTGAGGTAAGACAAATCGATTGCCACTGTCTTGCCCAGTTTCTCCCAACTTTTGCAGCAGACCTGTTTCCCGCTAGATGTAATTGTTAATGAGGCTGTTGCCCTGTGTCTTTGAAGTATATGCATTCTGCAGGGTAAGTTAGGAGAGGGAGAGCGATGTTTTTATTGAGGAAATGAGCTCTGACCTTCCTGCTGGTTTTACTGCTTTCCACACTGTGAAAGGGTGGAAAGTGTTCCTGCCTTCTGGCTACTTGGTGCACTCTCTCTTTAGACCTGCTCTTAGGACAGCTGGAGCAGAGAGAATCCAAATCCTGCCTTGGAGCCACTTGCTGAAGCAGTGTGCATACTAGCACCTGACTGTCCTACATGAATAATGACCCGAGTTTTGTATGTCAGAGTACGGCTAGCTGGGTGGCAATAGTGTCTTTCAGCTGCGACCACACAGCTTGCTCATCGTAGCTGGTCTTTCAGACCTTCTGATGGTGGAAGCAATAATTTCATCACTCTGCATGGAGGAAAGTGACACTGGTTTGTGAGAGGTAGAGAGAGGGAAAATGGCTCATCTTGGTCCTATAAATATTTTTCTGTATCTGCTAATATTTGTTTGGTCAAGGGTTTCCCACTAGGGAATGCAGCCTAATCCCAATATAATTTAGGGTGTTTTTTTTTTTAGTAGTTCTTCATATGCAAACATAAATGGATTGCGTGGTTTTTTTGAAGCATTCTGCATCATGCTTGCCATATGGCTTAGGGTCAGACTCTTCCAGTCCTTTTTCTTTCCCCCTGTCAAAAATGTAACTAACATTTTCCTATACAGAAGCATATCAAACCAGCTTGTCTCAACAGTTGATAAAACTATATTTAATATACAGATATGGCATTTAAGTTTTGTAGGAGGAAGCAAGTTTATTTTTTCCCCATCCCACCAGCAAAAAGCAGTTAAGGTTTAATCTGTAATGCTTAATTTTACCTGCAGCTTAAAGCTAAGCCTGGCATGGCAAAGCCTAGACCGAGGAGGTTACCAGCAGTGCTAACAAATGGGTAATTCACTTTGTGGCTATTCATATTCTCACCAAGTTATTTCTAGTAGCTGTGCAGAGCTTTCTTCAAGCTTGAACTTAAAAAATAAACAAAACTGAAGTCAGGAATGCAGCAGACGGTTTTTGGAACTGAAATTGAATTTGCTTTGCTACTGTAGAAAGTGCTTTGTTGTGTTTCTCCAGTTGGGTTTGCAGGTGGGGAAGGCTGGTGTGGTGTCCCTGGAAGAGCTGTGAGGCAATGCAGGAGTGAGCAGCACGCATCTAACATGCTGGAAAGCTCCACTGTCAGCCACCAAAAACCAAACCCCACTGAGCTCCAAAGCCCAGGAGCGGTCCTGGGAGAGCTAATCCCAGTCCTTTAATGGCAGCAGCCCAGTGCTGGCACGGGTGTGCTGCCAACTCACTGGACCGTGCAAGTCTGTAACGGTATCCGAGGGGGTTCTTTGTGCTTGTGGTCATGAATGTTGTTCTGATGGCTGGAGGAGGTGGCGGAGCGTTCACATACTCAAAAGGACGGGCTGCGGATAGAGTCAGGTTAAATTTATGCCCTCGAAGGTGGCTTACTCGCCTTCCTAAAGTATCAACAAGATGTTAACTTACTACCGAGATGTGCTGGCACTACTAAAAGTCTCCAATGCTGACCCTGAATTTCTGAAGTTCTGCTAGGTGTCCCAGAGCTGGTTGTGATAGAGAATGATTGCGGCCAAGACTCGCTGTGCCAGGGCCGTTTGGGATGATGCTGATATTTTTCAGCTTGTCTTATGAATTCTATTATAGTTTCAATCCTGACTTTAGCACATAGTATAGTAGGAGCATTTGCTACCTGTAGTACTAGCTGCTGACTTGTCTTCAGAAAAGATGAGAAAATTGTGAGAATTTTAGAGCAAATCCTGTGATATTGCAACGCCTCCTTTTTGTAGAAAAGATTTAATAATAAAAGCCAGCAAATTTTGAAATGGTTGTGTGACCCCTTCATCAGAGCGCTTGTGTGTAGCAACTTCCAGAGCGGCCCTTGTCCCCCTGACTGCTTTGAACAGAGCTGTTGGGAGCAACTGTTTTCCAGGAACCCCCTGTTCACCAGGAGTGTATTTTGGACAAAGGCTGCATGTGTCAGGTTTGCTCCAAGCAGTGCAGTTTGAAGCCAGGCATAGATCACTGGCTTTCTCTACCGACCTCATTCCTTCTCAGTGTGTGGAAGTACATCTCGTGATTATTCACACTGGCTTACAGCAAGAGCATGGGCAATAAGCTGTTAACTGCGAGCATCTTTAAATTTGTGTTATGTTTTACATTCCGATGGTTTCTGTTTGACTACCGGACAAGAGCGAAGGCTCTGAAGGAATGGGGCTGTTCGTATATCCTGGCACATTCTAGCGTAGAATCAGTTACCTTTGTAGTTCTCACGGGCACTTCTCTGGACTGGATTCTTGGGATGCAATTTTGTAGGTGGTGCTTGTCTTAAATTTTTAGGAAGGGGAGTTTCTGTGGCTGAAGAGGAATTTGATTTCCAGCTGAGACTGGAATTTTCTGATCTGATAGCTGAATCCCTCCTCTCAAATATCACTTATCCACTGCAGGATTTTAAGGAATCAAGTATATTCAAAGTGGCAGAGGGCCATCTTCTATTGGGTGCATACGTCTCATCTATATAATCTGAAGTTTATTCTGTTATTTGTGATACCACTCACTATAGCGGTATTAAGCCGAACCAATTAGAAGCATTTGAAATGGTGTAATCATATTCTTTGACCCTGCTTTCTGAAAGGATTTAATCCTTCAGTGCCAGACACTTGACTCTCAAGCCTGATGCACATTATTAATAGCAATATCTTGATGACATTATATGTTCTGGACTAACTGGAGAAACGTACTACCAAAGCTATAAGCGTATAGCTTGCACCTATCCTGCGCATTAAGGATTGCAAGGGAGCTTTGCTGGTTCCTCTCCGTGACTGCTCACTTAAACCCGCAGCTTAGATGGGCACAAGAAACGGGAGATCAGGTTCTGGGTGCACATGCGGTGTCATGGTGTGCGTGCGGTGTCGCTGTTACAAGGTCTGAGATCATGTTCCTCATCTTTCTGTAGCTGTTTGGGTGACTAAAGCATTTTATGGTTTCCTTTTCCATAGCTGCAACGCCTCTGTTACATGACGTTGCCTGCTCAACGGCAGGTTCATTTTAACATCGGCTTCCCTGATTTCTGTCCCCTTTGCAGCAAAGTGCATCCAAGGGCTTTAAGGACCTTCAGCGCTGTTACAGGAACAACCTGCTTACCTGTAAGCTCACAAATTCTTGTGTAAAGCTCTAGAGTGTGCCAGGGTTGATGTTTTGGGTATGTTATCGCCGGGAATGCTGCCACCACCTTTCTGCCCAGTAGGTTTCCGCCAGGTTAGTGTTCCCCATGGTAGGGATTTTCTTCCTGCTAGGAGATTGTTTTGTTCATGTCACCGTGCTCCCAAGATCTGCCTCTTTCTTTTAAATAAACCAAAAAATCACTAAGTACCTCTATAAACCCCTGCAAAATCTGTACTGTAATGAACCTGTATAATTTGTATTGCTGTATAAAAAAATCAAATAAAAGCATTCAAACCTTCTAGGATTTTGTGTTCAAATTTAAGAATTATTGTGTCTACGGGGATGAACTACGCAGGATAAGAATGGGAAGAAGCTTTATAGCACCATAGGGGTGTACAGGATTAGTCTGTGCAAACCTTACTTGGCCAAATTTCTGTAAAGCACCCAGAAATCCTAGTTGTGAGCTGGCTTTCCACTGGGTGGTAGCAGCACGTATCTTCAGCTGTAACGGAGCTGCTTTCAGTTTCAGCTCGGTGAGATCAGATTTGCAGTGGAGCGTGCAGCTGGGGCAGGGGGGAGGTGGCACTTCCCCTAAATGCTCAATGTGACTACAGCTAAAAGGAAAGCCGTTTCTTGGTCTGTACAAAAAATGTGCGCGCACTACTTTAGCGCATCAGAAAATTGCCCCCAAGATGTGGCTTTCACTAAAGCTGCCGTGAAAATTTGGCAAAACAAACAATGAGTGCCTTGGGGTGAGAGGTGTGCTTATTCTGGTCCCAAAGCAAGGGGGATTTGAGTGCTGGTCTCCTGCAAAGCAGGCAAGGCTTGGCTCGCAAAGCTTACGAGCTTTGGGAGAAAGAGCCTGTTGGAGCACGGAAACCTTTCCTCAAAACCGTCGGCATTGGGTGTTTCTGCAGAAAGGTCAGGTTTAGATGATGCACTGTTTTCTGATCGTTATTTCATTGCTAATTTCGGATCAGCATTAGTCATAACACCTGGTTCCAGCAAAACCAGCTGGGCTGTGAGCGGACCCCACCTTTATCTGAAAGGATGTAAACTGGCCCCTGGGGCATTCAGTCTGCCACCCCTGACAGGTAAGCTGGGGCAGGGTGGAAGGTGGAGTCTCACAACCTCCCTGGGCCCAAAGAGAGATTTCTACAGCTGGTTAGCTATGTATTAAAAGGGGGGGTGGAGAAGGAGGGGTTGGTTAGCTGGTAACATGGACCGAAGGAGTAGATGTTATGTGTTTGTTACGGGGGTGGAACAAAACCAAGCTGAAATGGGTAAGCTTTGAAAAGGACATGGAAAGGTGAAATTGTAATGTGGCCTTTTATGTAATTTATTGCAGCGGATAAAAGCCTGATGCTCCTGTGTCTTTGACCTTTGGTCAGACCAGACATGGTTTCTAGCAGGAGGTCTAGGCAAGGCACAGGGGTTACAGGAGGGAGAGGACGGGCCCGGGGCAGAGCCTGGTGTCCCAGGCTGGGTTTGGTGTCCGAGGGGTTACGATGTGTGTGTCGGAGACGGGACTTGCTCTGGCCTCGCGAGGAGCAGAACTCATGGTTGTGTTGGATGGTGATCGGAGTCAGGGTCCTCATCCTAAACCCCTCCATCAAGCCCTTTGCATGAAAAATACAAAGAAGGGACATAGTATCTATACAGCTGCGTGTGTTACTGCGGTAATTACCTTCTAATCAAGGTAGCTGGGCCTCTCGAGAGGACTGGTGTCTTGGGAGGGCATTGCTCTACCCAAGAGCTGTTGTAACACGCTGGGGGTGACCCTGCTGCTTTGCACCTCGGGCACGGCAACAGCTTCTACCTGCTCTAGAGGTTGAGCAGTTGCACGTGTCGGTCTGGGAGACCACGGGGGGACGTAACGTGAGGTGCCTTTGCTGCAGCCTGTGCCAACTGTGGTAACACCTGTACCGTGGCGGTGAGTCATCTTTGAAGCTGTGGAAGCTTCAGAGGAACCTATATGCGAGTTCGTGGTACCTTTTTAGCATCGGCTGTTCCTAATAAAATAGACTTCTTCTGGTACGGAAGAGACAAACCGTAATTGTCTCCAGCATATTCAGAGCAACAGTTCTGCTATAGACAACTTTTTTTGTAAAACTTCCGTTATCAGCTTATGTTTAAATAAGAAAAAAAAAAAGCTAGAAAGCCCTTAATAAACTACTTCATAGCTAAGAGCTCTGCTAGAAATGCTAATTTTGTAGCAACTGCTTTAGCAGTCAGAAAAGCGTTGTACCTTATATAGTATCCTTTACACAGAGGCCAGCCAGAAACCATGCAAGCAATGCAAAACTGGGTCTTGCTCTTCTAATCTTTGGTTCAGATTATACGTACTGATTTCAAGATAGGCTTCTGCACCCGGATTTCATGTGGGAACAGCTCTGGAAGGCACATCAAAGCAATTGCTTTTGCACCTCAGCTTAGAATTGGAAGAGAGAAAGTCTAAGTGTATTTGCATATACGGCGGTTAACTATCTATCAAAGCAGCATTTCCTCTGAAAGCTTGATAGCAAAGTTCCCATCCCAGAGTTGCAAAAGTTGTAAACAGTTGGCTATTTTATCATTTTTATGATAGAAGAGTCACCTTCTGTCATAGAGATGGATGGATGTAGATGAGCGGTTGTGGTAGCTTCAGAGTGCCCTAATTTAAATATAATAAAATTTCCCTGTACTGACTAATTTACATGCCTGTATCGAAGAGGGGTATTCTAGAGCCCTGGCAAAAGGCAGCATGAAATGTTTTGTTCTGCCTATAAAGCGTGTGCCTGGCTGGCTGTTGCACTCCGGTAGCTACAACTATACAGGGCCGTGACATGCACGCACAGACTTTCCTATTCCTAGAGCAGGATACATATTTCATGTACTGTAATGGGGCTCTAAGCCAGTGGATAAATTCTCCATTATTCATAAACCCTCCTTATTCTGTTCAAGCACAACAAAAACTAAGGAACTACTATTTTTTTATTATTTTTTTTTAAGAGTACAGTGAAATTGAGTCTGATGCCTGCAAACTGCCAATGTCGAAGCGTAAGAAATAGTTTTATTCTTACAGCTCTGGACAGAAGCTCCAGGTTTGGCCATTAGCAATGTTGACCTCAGGGTATTTGCTGCCTTTGAGGCTTGATATTGTCTTTTCTGTAAAAACTCAGAGAGGACTCGCTCTTTGCTTTATTTGCTATGGGTTTTTCTGGGCAGCATCTGACGCTTCCAGTGCACAGGGTTAAATCCTGCCCAGGCTCTTTGCTAACAGGGAAACTTGAATTGTTTGGGGCACTAGCCCCACTGGAAACTCAAGGGCTGCTTGGTAAGGAACCTTGGCGGCGCGCGTGGTTCCTCGCCGTCCGAGCCTCTTCCTCTCCCCGCGGCAGATAAACCGAAATCCTCCGGCGAGCGGCTGCCCAGGGTGAGTTCGTGCAAGTACCGCCCGTGGGTCCCTCTCGCGAGCTGGCGAGGGGCTGACCGGCCAAGCGGCGGATGTTGGGGTTAGTGATTCAGATGATGACAGGAAACCAGAAACTGGCTAACGAGCCCCGAAGGAACCGGCTCCAGTGTCGGTGGCTGCAGCTGTGAGATGCAGGAGGAGATGGGACAGACGGGGGAGAGCGGCTGAGGCTGCGCGGGTAAGGTGGGAGACGGAGGGATGGGGACAGAAAGGCACCGGGGGGAGGCGTGGGGTTCGTGTGAAGGTTTTGGGGCAGGTGGGGTGTCCCACTGGTTTCGGTGAGCTTGGAGATCCTAGGCTAGACCTCGGTGACCTTTTTAAAGAGGGTTCAAGGTCAGCCCTGCGAAACCCCTCGGAAAAGCAACATGCTGGATGTTACTCCTCGCTGCTGCTCATGGCCATCACCTGACAAGCTCCAAGGTATGAAAATTACCAGATATATCTTCTCAGCAGCACTTAGGTGCCTCTGGACCAAAGATGAGAGTCTGTCCCATACAGCCTGGAGTGCCTGTTTTAAAATACTGTTCTTTACATCTCCCCACTCCATCTGCTGATGGCAGCATGGCTTTTTTTAAATTACATTATCTCTGCATTCACATCTGCTAAAACATTCTGGAAGATCCAGGCTGAGCTGAGCTGCCCTCATCCCAAATCTATTCGGTCCTGCTTCTGGCTCCTGCCTGTAGCTTCTGAGACCGCTGTTCCTCCCGCAAAAGCCCAATCCTATGAAATAGCTGACTTGAAGTACCCTTTCTGGGTTTTCCATGGGTTTCAGGGCTGACTGGCATCATCTATATGAATGTATTTATTTTGCTGCATATAAGTGCTTGAAATTGCTGATCCTAGATGGAAAGAGCTTTGTCTTTGCATCAGTTTTCTCTTGTGATCAATGTTCAGTGTAATACAGGCCATGAGGTAGACACTTTAGCAAAACAGGATAATTATGGGATAATCTTGTGCAATATCGGCTCATTTTCATTGCTCTGGACTATGTAGGAGTACTCAGTTACATACGTACAGGTTGCCTGTATCTGCAATTCCTAACGTGGTGTCTCCCCGGACTCTGCGGCGAGGGATGCTGCGTGGCTTTGATGCTGCCTGAAACAGGGGAAGTTAAGGACAAATACAAGATATTTCTGTGAATTACCTTCTTATGCTGGCATACTTGTTGTGATTAGGATTTTGCACTGTACCTTCCACCTGAGTTTTTTTAAAGCATTTTACAAAGTGATAATCTATGTGAAAGTTGATTTATCAATTCTAATTTTCCCTTTTGTCCCAAGTTCTACTGAAATGCATCTACTGCTCCCCTGGCATAAAATAAAGCATGGTCTGCTTGAAAAGCTGTACCGAACCAGACTTTATCTAGGCTGTAGCAGTTTTCCTAGGAAAACTTACACTGGCATAAAATCTGGTAGGAAATGGGATGTGCAGGTCTCTGGAAAGGAGCTTTTCTGGAGGCTCAACGCTGGTCGTTGAAGCAGTTCCAACTGCAGGAGCTTCCTGGGTGTGAGACTTAAATTTCTAAATTGATGGGACTTTCTGCGGCAATCTGTGCAACATAGACAAACAGAGAGTAGTGTTTCTTTTCTTAGAAATGTTGGAGACATTGAGTCAAGTTGAATATTGCATCTGTTCGACAAGTCCGTGTGCTAAATTTCATATGGCGAGGTTTTAAATAAACTCTCCACTTTATATTTCATGCCAGTGACTCATCCAATCAGTCTGAATTAATCTTCATTTATTGCAAACTGGTGCAGAACACAAAATTTTCTGGAGGGGAGAGAAGGTGACTGTTTTATATTTGCCTTTTGGGCGTTTTCTTACAAATCAGTTGAATACATGACATAAACCTGCAATTTCAGTCTTTATCTTGCAATGTGAACTTGGGGGGTGGGCTTGACACCTGCAAAGGGCTAGAATGACTTCATCAGAAATGATCTTACAGAAAACCAGCCATTTTTGCTGATGCCACATCAACACATTCCTCACTCTCCTGGTTTTTAGGCAAAAGATTTAAATACATTTTAAGTACTCTTAAAGGTTGGGAAGTTCTTCCAGACTTTCCATCCATTAGGAATTTTATTTCTAGCCTGTGCATATCCAGTTTATACCCACTCGTTTTATAAGCCAGTGTTGTCTTATTTAAATTTAAACAGTTTTTCTCACTTTGGTGTTTCTCTCTCGGACAGATTGACAGTGAATGTCCATGTACTCTTGCTCTCCACTTTATAGACTTTAAAAGCAAGAGACCTTTCAGTCTTCCCTGATAAAACAACCTCTCCTTCCCTTGGCTGTTTATAGTGAGCCCTGTTACTGGGTTTAATCCTTAATTTAGTACTGGAAACCATCTGCACCAGCAGCTGGGCTGACAAGACCTAGCACGTACAGAGTGAATGATCTTTTGCAAGTTCATTGATTATTCCCATTTTAAAAAAAAAAAAAAAAAAAGGTTGTCTCTTTGCTCACTAAAAAATATCTGAGGCCATGAGAAGAGCAGCCCCTGTTCAGGAAGGCGTGCTTCCCCCTCTCAGGAGAGGTGCCATGCAGAGATCATGACTTTATCCAGCCTCCAGCGCGTTGCTTTCCCTGGAATTGGTTATTTGGAGCAGCTGCTCCCGGGGGATTTCACGGGGCCGTGGTGCTCGGGCAATGCTCGCTGCTGGCAGCACACGCTGTGGCCGCACCAGCTTCCTCGTGCAAGGAGAAACTTCTGCCAGTGCAAAAAGGGGGAAAAAAAAAATGCAAAAGGAGAACAGAGAAGTGTAGAAACAGAACAGGGCGTTTTGACACTGTCTGAATTTTGCTCCTGAAACTAGACGGGAACCTGTTTTCTCCCTGTGTTTGAGTTTAGCATCTTGAAAGCAAGGCTGGCCAGGAAGTCATTAACTCCATACGTCCTTCTGATAGATCTGGACCTCATCAGAGACCTTAGTGGCTCGAGTCTATTTATTCTCCTCTCTTCTCTCCCCAAGGCGGAGAGCAGGGAAGGCACGTTCAGCCTTCCAAATATTTTATTTATATCCCACCAGCCGTGACTAAGTGCCTCCAGCCTTCTGCTTGTCATAAATCTGTTCATCACCTCCTTCCATCAGCTCCTTAGGAGAGGAGGTTTTGTACCAAAAGAAAGGATGTTCAGGGACTTGGGTGTTTGGTGAAGACAAATAATAACCTCTGGGCCGGTGTTGTGCTTGTGACTCAGTGCCTTTGCTGGGGGGGATGCCGTGATGGGGATGGGATGTGTGTTGCCCTGTTCAGCAGCCTCTGCAAATAACCACCTTTGGTGGTCCCATCGAGTGAGGGGCTCACAAGCAGCCTGGGTTTGCCACATCGCTGCCCTGCTGCAGAAATAAAACCAGCTCTAGAAGAGAGATGGTGGCCTGCCCTGCAATGGTACAAACTAGGTCAGTGTTGTCAGGTGCCTTCAGCTCTGTCTTGCCTTTTCTTTAATTAAAAAAAAAAAAAGGGGGGGGGAACATCCCCCAAAGAGCCACAAACAAACCGTCAGTTTTATAGCCCTTTGTATAATGAATTTTGGTCACCAATATTGGGCCAACTTCCCTTAGCTGCCTCTTGCAGATGCTTTAGAGATGATCCGTAGCTCATGATTTCCAGGGGGGATGTTGAGCCAAGGAAAAATGATGTGAGAAACCACATGGTTCTGACCAGGCTCTGTCCCGATGTCCCGGCTGCAGCTGGGGGTGCTGGTCCTGCACCTCTGGGGTGGGTCCATGGGGGTCTGGCCATGTCGTTAATCTAAAACGACTCATCCCAGCTTCTTCAGCAAGTGCTGCAAGAAGCTTTGCAGGGGAATGCCCCCCCCCAAGGGGTCTGGAAAGAGCAAAGCCATGATGGAGCAAGTGCTGGGAGCTGCCACATCCTTGTGAGCCCAGGCAGCCTCGAAGGGAGTAGAAATAAACCCGGTTTGCTCACAAGCAGAGAGGATGGTCTCAAAGCCAAGTTGTCATCCTGCCGGGTGTAGGGTCGCTTTTGGGCCATGGGGTCGTGTTTGGGCACTGCTGCGAGGACGCTGACACCAAACCCCCGGCAGCCCGTCCTGTCCTGCAGCAATTGCTCCCTCCCGGCAGGACCAGAGCGACGCTGTGCTCGAGGGGCTGTCTGGAGCAGAAATGGGGGACCGTGTCTTTCCTCTCCTTCCCCTGCCCCACAACCGCTTACGCCGTGCCCTGGTAATTAGGATGCTGGGGTAGGACTGGGACTCCAATGCCAAACCGGACCACAAACCTCCCGCCGGCATCCTCGGCTCCAGCACCGAGCGATGGGCGCGGGCAGGAGGATGCTCGCTCAGCACCGAAAGGCTCGGCTGCTGTGAGGAGAACTTTGGGTTTTCTCCCACGCGAAGCGGGTGTCGGAGTGGCTTGCAGTTTGGGCAGAGAAGTGTGATCTATTGCGCTTTACGCAAGCGGAGGCAGAAGGTATTCAGCAGGGCGGAATCAAGCTGCTGGTTTCTATCGTCTGTTATTGATATTAGTTTAATTGTTTTTCATTATTTTAATTACTAATTATTTTTGTATGTACATATTCCCCCCCGCCATCCACAGTGGCTATACCGATACAATACAGGCTTGAATTCAGGTTAGGTGGTAGGAAAGCTTCTTACCAGGCAGAGCAATGACGTTCTGGCCTTTGGCAAGTTGAAGCTTCTCTATCCCTAGGGACCAAAGAAGTAGTTTATTAAAAACAAAAATAAATTAAAATAATCTCTAAGTAAAGAAAATCTGGCCCCGGGGAACAGGAATGGGCTAAACGATCTGTCCCAGACCCAGCAGGCTGTTTTCTGTGATATTTATAGGATAGGTTTTAAAGGAAGAAATTGAAGCCAAATCATGCTGATTATTACAAAATGTTAGCTGCTGTTTGTGGAAGAGCCTGTCATGCAAAGGAGGGGAAGAGTCAGTGTCTGAGCCAGCAAAATGCAGGAAAAAGTGTGGGGAATTTAACATTTAAAGTAACTCTGCGCTGCAGGGAAATAGCCGGAGTGCCTCATACGGAGGTCTTGGCAGATTGAATATTTCCAAGCGCCTCCCTTTCTGTCTTCCTTTCTCGCTATCAAAAAATAGCGTCTGCTGACAATGTTTGACGATGGAAACGTGGGTTGCGGGAGTGGGGAATGAGTAAATCCAAATGGGTTTTTCCTCTTTGTGCTGATGACCTGAGGGGAACCCCGTGAACCTCTTCTCTTTCCCTACAGTGAAACAGGGGTTCGGCTCCGGGGCGCGCTCAGGTCTTACTGGAGCGGAAAGCGCGTGGGCAGCCGCTCGGACCAGAGCAGCGCCGGGAAAAGCCGTCGCCTCTGCCGCCCCGAAATACGACCCTGAAGTGTGTTCTCCATCCTTGCGTACCCCCGATGCTGACGGGGTTCCTTTCGCCGCTCTGTTTCAGGCTGGATGCGGCCGGGCCATGGCGCAGCTGGAGCTGCTGTGGGCGGCTGCCGCGCTGATGCTGCTCGGGGCCACCGTCAGCCTCTGCCTCAAGTGCCAGGTCTCCGGTAAGGTCCTGCCCGTGGGCTTCGGGGTCCTGCCCGCGGCCCCGGGCTGGGCTGGGGGGGGTCGTGGTGGGCAGACCCTTTCCTCTTAGGAGGTCCCCTCCGTGGTGGGTGGCTTTGGGACAAATTCTGCAGAGGCTCTGGGGCAGACAGGCAGGAGGAGGGCAGGCACGGAAGGAGAGCCTGGGGGATAAATTCATATAGACGTTAAATACAAAGAGGGTGGGGCAAGCACGCACCCAGTGGGGGTTTGAGCCCAACTCTGAGCACTGGGTGGGTTTTACTGGGGGAGAGAGGCTGCGGTTTGGGGTTTGGGGGACAGGAATGGCTCGCTGACTTGCTTTGCGGTGTCAGAGACAAATGCTACAATTTAAACATGGTTTAAAAAAAATTAATCAAAACTCTAACCCAACTGCTGCTCGCTCCCTCCCCTGTCTTCCTGCGCTCCCAGTTGAAGAAGTTTTGTGAACGTGTTTTATTGGTCTTTCTGATCTTTAACTCCCAAATCATCCTTTTCTGAGAGCTTTTTTCCCCTTGTCTTCCAGCCACCAAGCGAGAGAAGCAGCCGACTGAGCGGAGGAGCCAGTAAGTTGCCTTTCACAATCGCCCTTCTCCCCCAAACAGCTCACCCGGGGTGAGACCCTGGCCAGAGCCAGACCCATTTCATACCTCACAGCTGAAATCTGCATTTATATAAAATAAATGAATCCCAGAATGGGGTGTGCAGGGCGCTGTGCCTTAACCCAGGGCACTGCTGAAGGGGTAATGCCTTCACAAAGACTAATCCAAATTTAAACTGAAGCTCTGACCGTGATACCTGTGAGTCATTAATCAGTTGGAAAAAGATCTGGGAGAATTGGAAGGGCAAGTCCTTACCCTGTCCTGTTGTGCCCCGAGATGAGGTAGAGAGGTTGGTAACTTCAGAAACAAGACCCTGCCCTTGGCTGGTGCTGGTGGGACTCTCTGCCAGAGCAACCCCTGACCTGCAGCATCAACAGCGAAGGAAATGCAATTGTACACACACACACACACACCCCTTATTTCCTTCAGCAACAGACAAACCACAGCTAAATGATATAAAAAAAAAAAAAAAAAACCCAACAAAACCCAAAACCTGGCTTGTAACCTTTGATATAGGAGCAAACGTGGTGCAAAGGGGCTCTGCAAAGGCCTCTGTGGGGTCGGGGTGTTTGTTTCTGCCCCACTTGCCCAGGACTGGGGTGAGGCTTCGGTGTGGTCCATCGCAGACTGGAAAAGCCAGCACAGGCTCCGTCCCCTGCGGGCTCATACTGAATCGTCCCGACTTCTTGAGATTTATACCTGGATTAGGTGCTTTGACTTCCAGCTTGTGGTATTGTGTGCTCTTTTTAGAGATCTCTTTTGGGTTAGTTTGGGCTTTTTGCAAGCAAAGTGGTTAAACTCTATACATTTGCAGACTTTGCAATGAGGTCCGCTGACACCTCCTCTCCCCGCCAGCCCTGTGCCGTGAATACCGGCTTGGGATGGGGGGGTGATCTGAATGAAAGCGGGGGGAAGGGACACTTTCAGGGTCCCAAAATCAGAGTTAAGTGCCTGTATGCACCTGCTGTAGAAAAGCCATTGAATCCTCTTGTGCTCTGAGGAGCAGCTCTCCTGTTAAATAAAAGGTAAAGAGGTTATTGGGCACATATGTTATTTTTTTCGGGTTGATGTTGAGGGATGTTGGAAGGGGCAGGGACAGCAGCGGAGGTGAAGCAGTGGGGTTTGAAGCCATTTCATGGGTGAACACCCAGGTTTTTGTGGGTGAAAATGCTCTTCTGGCCTTAACTGGTGCATAAAGTGTCAGAGTAGGAATTACTCTAAATGATGTTTTCCTCATCCCTGGGTCCTTCCCTTAGCTGATGTTGGCTGCTCTGCCAATGCAACATAAGCACATCGTGACTTTAAAGGGTCAAAGAGGAGTCCGGGAAACTGCTCCCAGCTCTTACTGGTCCTGTGTGATGCACCGAGCGATGCACCTCGGCATTTCACCAAGCCCAGCGTGGGGGCTGTGCTCTCTTCCCTCTGCTCACCAAACAGGGAGGTCTCTTGCATCTGTTTTTCTTATCATAGACCCCCAAATTCAGCTGAAGTTGTACCTCTCTTTTTTCCAGGCTCGAAAGCCAGCAGACTTTTGAGGTGATTCGATCCCATTCCAGTGAGTACGAACGTTGCATGGGGCTCCTGCGTCATGGGGTGATGGGGGTCCTGCACGCACAAAATGGGGGGAAAGTAAAAATAAAAGGGTCACCTTGAAGCCAGGTGTTAAAATGATATGAGACCAAGATTGTCAAAGCCACCTTAGATGCTTCTAGGGATGCGAATTCTGAGCTCTAGGAAAAAATCTCCTTGCGCATTGGAAATAAATCACTAAAACAATGTCACTGAAATGCAATGCCTTATTAACTTGGGCTCTGTGAAACCCTGTGAAAACGGCAGTGTGGGTGAACCTGAATTGATAGGAGTGACTCATTTATCATCACCCCCTTACTGCTTCCTGTGGCAGGCTGGGTTAGGCTCTGACCTTTTGATTTTTATCCTGAGGCGAGCTGCTAACAGGGTCTGTATTAAATGTCACCATCTGCATCTGCGGGGCTGCTCCTTTCCCTGGGACCTTGCTGGGCCTGAGCCCCATAGCCCCACTACGAGCCTTTGCTTCAGCCCAGCCCGACCAAAGCTCATGACCTACCGAAGCATCTCGTGGTGTGGAGGGGTGCTGAGCATGGGAAAGGCCCCCAAATCAAGTGGGTTTGGGGGAGAATAGGCAATAAGGCAGCAGTTGGGATTGTAGCTTCCTCCAGTGTGTGTTTGCTAGCTCTGTGGTCTGCACAGACACCATCTTTTCCTCTATTTGTTTCCCGTTTTGGCCATTTATGAACTTTCAAGGAATGATTTGGAAGCTATTTTGGGACGCATTAGAAATATGCTTGCCAGTACCAGGGAATCCTCTCTGGTGGATGCTCTGTGCTCTTTGAAATACCTGCTGCTGCCGTAATAATTAACACCCCTTTTTTTTTTTTTTCTTGGTGCTAGCTACAACCCAAAGGCTGGAACAAATTAAGGGACCTGAAATCTTATCAATAGCAAGGTAGGTAAAAAACCCAAGTAAAATCTAGCTGTGGAGCCAAGGTTGGATGAAGTTCACCTAACATATGTGAATGTTCAGGACCTGGGATTGGATTGTGGACCCTATAGATGTGGCTTGGCCTATACTTAGAATCACAGAATAGTTTGGGTTGGAAGGGACCTATAAAGGTCATCTAGTCCAACTCCCACTGCAATGAGTAGGGACATCTTCAACTAGATCAGGTGGCTTAATTTATTGATGGTCAATATTGGGTTTAGATGGCTTCTAGGTTTTCTTCAGTCTGACTGCATTCTACTGGCAACCATTTAAATCGAACCCAAGGAAACAAGCTGTTGCTGTACATAATAGGTATGCGAAATCATGAAAAAGAAATGGCCGTTCTTTGCTTATAAGCAGTCTGACAGGAGAAATGCCCTTCTCCCCATCACCAAAACTCCCAAGAACTACACAGCCGCAATAACTCTGCTGCAATATTCAGGCATAGTCATTCCCATCTTGGGATTTGACCCCAAACTCTTCATCTCCCATTGCTTGGTGTGTGTCCTGTTATAACCTTGCAGGGAGGTTTCACGGATGGTCCATCTGGCTTAGTCATTGCTGTGGTTTGTAACCCCTGGTATGGTTTGCTCAGACCTGGGATTTTAGCTCCCTTTTCTCTCTTTCAGGAAAACCACTGAGGTGCTCGGTGCCTCCCGCCACGCTGGATACGGTGAGCATCTCCCCCAGGACAGGCACTGCTTCAATGCTCTCCCCATCCACGCAGCCACGGGGGAAGCACCTCAAGATTCATAAATGGGGATGCTGCAAATCTTGGCTCATTTGTGTATGTGCCAGCTGGGAGCTCTCACCGGTTTTGGAAAGACAGAGCCTCCGATAGGCTGGTTACTCACTGCTGGACCCTGGGCAGGGGATGGGGGGGTTATCCTGGAAGCAAGCTGAGCCATGATAAAATGAATTCCTATTATTAGCACCTACCCATGATGCTGCACAGCAACGCTTAATAAGATCTAGCCTGGGTCTGAGTTTAAAATCCAGTGCTTTTCCTGCTCTGGCTGACCAGTCCTGGTTAGAGCCACAGGGCCAGATTATTTAAAATATCCCACCTGGCTGTCCCAACACCTCTGTCCCGGGATGTCCAACCTTGCAGCCGCTTTCCCCAGCCCCGAGCAAAGAGCTGAGCAGGGGCAGAGCTGCTGATGCCAAAATGCTCGGCGCCTCCGTCATCGAACTGCTCCCATCGCTCAGCCTGAGCCCGCGTGTAACGTGCCCCTCTGCTTTTCCCCAGGGAGCAGGACCGAACCCAGGTATCAGAATTTCCTGACAGGTAAGGGCTGCAGCCACATGCCCGGGGGTTTGGGGGGGGAAGGCTGCCGAGGTGATGAGAGGCCACCAGGGATAAGAGCCGGTGGGGAGCGCGCAGGCAGTCGGCACCGCAGCTGGCAGAGCTCTGGCTTGGTTAATTTAGTGATTGCTTTAGAAGATGTGTGCTGAGCTGATTAACGCTCAGAGCGGAGGGGGCCGGGATGTTCACGAGCCCTCCGCTCCCTCCTGGGGCGGCGTGAGCTGGCGCTCGCCCTGAGAGGATTATCGGTGCGTGGGGCTGTGCTCTCCTTTCCCAAACCGGGGAGGATATTCCTGATCTCCCTGCCAGCTGGCATGGCAGGATCTGTCCATGAGAAGTGGTGAGCCCTTGTGTATTTTCAGGGCCTGGGGTGGATCGGGGCTGCCTCCCCTTGCTCCAGCCTCCCGGCTCTGCTTGTGGACAGGTTTTGGGGCCGTGCCGGGGGCTTTCTGGCTGCTGGGGACATCTGCTATAGCTGTGCTCGGGGAATTTGTCCGGCTCTGCTTTGAGATGGCAGTCTGAGTTTATGCAACGGGATGGCGTGCTGACGGCAACCCCTTTGTGCTTGCAGAGGACTGCCTGCAAGGGGACGCTGCCTACGTGTAAGTAGCTGGTTGCTGCCTGTTGGCGTGATCGAATGGAGCCGTACTGGTCCCGGTGCGGTCCTGGGTCTCTTGTCGCTCAGGCTGGGAAGCCCCTGGGCTGCCTGGGGCAGGAGGAGCTCACGGCGGCTGCTCTTGTTGCAGGGAGCCCATCTTTCTGGATTACTACAACTGTGCCAGGTTCTTCACGCCACCCAACGGTAAGGTTTCCACGGGAGCGAGATGGGTTTCTTCTCCAGCCACCAGCCCGGCTGTCCCGTGGCTCCAGGGAGCTCGCAAGACTTTTCTTGCCTAGGTCTGTGCGTTATTGCTGTATGGCCTGAAGCAAGCGTGGGTCCAGGAGACGTGGGTTTGTTAAGGGGTGTAGCAGAGCCGTGGGGTGTGAGGGACGCCCAAGCCCTGATCAGTCCCTCCATTGGCTGGACAGCCCGAACACATCCGTGGCTCCAATTGCACAAAACACTTTGTTCTTACTCCGTTTCATCTCTGGGCAGCAGCAAATTATCCATCACTGCAAGAGCGTGCAGGGTAATGAGGCCATTTCCCTGTTCTTAGCTCAGTCTGGTTTGCATGAGCAGATATTGCAGCCCCACAGGGTCCTGCCCAGATGCATGGGAACGGGCATGCCCTCCTCCAGAAGCTTTTTGCCAAAGGGACACCTTCAAGTACTTTGTGTGCTTGGTTTAGGAAGCTAGTGAATGAAGGTGGGATGAAATGCACCGCTCCATTCAAATGCATCTTTTCAAGGCACATATTGCATCTGTGAAACGTTTTCACTTCCCTGGGTACTCAGCACTTCTCTGCACTGACTCAGACATCAATCTATTTTTATCTAAAATGAATTTCAAAACACAAATCCTATTTTTTGTTTAAAGAGACTTGGGGGGAGGAAAAAAAAGATTTAAAAAAAAGAGAGAAAAAATATCTTGTTTACCAAAAAAATTTACCTTTAAAAAAAGAGGGGGGGGGGAGGGAGAAAGAGAAACCTGAATATATTAACATAAATGCTTTTGTATCCCTTATTAGTTTTAATGCTTTTTCTGTGGCTGAGGACTACCTAAAGGTAGCGTCAGTGTGTAGCTCTTACGGAACTGCTCTGAGTGCCTCGCTTGGCTAATGCCTTCCTCTCCTGCCCAGCGGGGTTTTGGGCAGCAGAGCCCTCGCCCATGCAGGGACTGCCTGTCCTGGCTGAGATCAGTCAACCTGCTGAGCTCGGTGCTTGTCCCCTTCGAAGAGGCTTTGGAGAAGCATTGGAGGGTTGTGGGGTGAGCAGCAGCGGTGCTTACACTGTCTGCAAACTTTTCAAGCTTAGGTGCCATGACCACACGAACTGTTGGGTGTCAGTGGTGTTGTCAGCGTCAGTGGATGCAGGTTTTGAGGTTAGCAATATAGGGACTCACGTGGTTCAGCTGTTTATGGGCCAACCCAGAGAGCTGAAATAACCAGCAACAGAACAAAGAGCTTGGGGGTTTTAAATTCTTTCAAGCAGATTTTGGTTCTCAATGCTATTAGATTTTTACATGCTTGGACTGGGGGTCAGTTCCTTCCCAGAAACTGAGAATAAGCCCAAGAAGGCACTGGAGTCGCAAGCTTAACACTCGCCAGGAAGGAAAACCCTCTCCCGACTGCTACCCTGGGCTGGGAGTCTGGTGATTCACTCCTCGACAGAGCCAGCCCTCCCCTTGTTCACCTTAGGGACTGCTGTAGGGTTACCTATCCGTAAGAAAAGTCATGGTGCCTCAGGACCAGCTTTGGCAGCTCACTCTCGGGTGGGTCGTGCCGTGGCCAGTGCCGTGGCTGGAGAGGCTCAGCCGGCGCTCCGTGGCATTGGTGATGATGCTCCCACGGGGCAGCAATCGCCCCGTTCAACTGCGCTGGGGATGCCCCGTTCCTGGGTCAGCACAGGCTGTCACAAAGACTGATGGTTTTTTAGCTAATGTGCATTTTGTTGTGGGAAATGGCCCTCTCCTGCAGGTGCTGAGGGATCTTCCCAGGTCAGCTACGCTTCCTTAAGTCCTTTGTCCCCCCTCTTTCTTCTCTCCGCCAGAGAAAGAGGAGGATTCCCATTCCTATCAAAACGTCATCATTGAGGCGTCTCACAGCTCCGATCTGGGTAGGTGTGTTGCTGTTGTGGTTCATGCGTGTTGCACGAAGATATCTGGAAGTGCAGAGAGGGACGGCGACCTGCTCAGCCGAAGGAAAAACCCCTCATTCACAGGCTTGGCTCTTCTTATCAGCTCTGTGCCGGCGGAGCTGGGGTACAGGGGCTGCTGCACCCACAGAGCATACCTGGAGCATTTCCCCTTTCTGCAGGAAAATGCACGTGGTGATACCTTCCCTGCCGAGAGCTCACCTCCAAGCCGGTCACTTTGACTTGGAGGTTTCTGCAGCAGTTCAGGAGCTTTGGGGTTTGCATTGCTTCTCAATGTTTTTAGTGTTATAGCCAAGATTGATCGTGGTTCTAGCCCCCAGCTCAGGTTTCTCACCACATCCAGCCCAAGAAGGCTGCAGCCAGTGAGCCGCTGGAGGATGATGTTGGACCACAGTGTCTGCTTAAGGGCTTCCAGCTTCTGTCCTGGGATGTTGCAATCAAAATAGGAAGTCAGTTTGGTTTCCTTCAGTGAATTATCACAACGCTTTCTGCATTGCTAAAGCCTGCCCTGCTCCTGCCTGGCTTTGTGCAGAGCGATTAGAGGAGGCAGGAGCAGCAGGGACCAGTCTGATCCCTGTCCGTGCCTGCAGCTATCCAGGCGCGTGGTCAGGGCTGGAAAAGTGATGAGGCAGCATCAGCAGACCTGCGGCAGGACGGCAGCAGCCTGGCTGGAAACTCAGCCACGTGCATGGGGCGGTCGGGGAGCAGCGGTAGGAGGGGGGTTTCACAAAGGTCCATTTTTAGTCTATTTGCTGTTCAGCATCATCCTGTCCAAACTCTTTTTAGTCACAGATGACGCTGTAGACTATGAGAACAGTGCAGTGATAAACATATGGAAACTCCAGGAAGCAGAAGGTATGTTCTCAGTAATTGTTTACTATTTAGGGATGGGGCTCACGGACAGGGTGCCTGTTGCGCTAGACCAGTATAGACCATGCTCAGGGCAATGCAGCCATCGCGCCCGTCTTGAGTTATTTTTTCCCCAGTCGTCCGTGATAAACATCTAAGGCAATGTGCAAATTGCTACATGCACTTGTAATTGAATGCCACTGTGATGGCACCTGGTGTTCCTAGTACTCAAAAGGCTACCACGTAGGTGGCTGTGCCTAAACCCTGGCCATGGGGTGCCACAGAAGGATGTCACTCTTTTCATGTCTTATATCCTTCTACGTTTTGAAGTTGCCCTGGTGCAAGCCTTGTAATCCCTTTTGACAAAGAAATGTGCAGCATGCGCATCCAGTGGGACAGCCCGTGACTCTCCTGCAGTAATCGGGGGGGTGCATATTTCTTAAGCTTTAAACAGCAGTTTAATCTAATGTGCGGCTTCCTGTGAAGCATAGGGGGTAGCCTGGCCTGGGAGATAGTGGTGAATGTATACATATATGTTTAAGAGCTTTCTGATATGTATTTAAGAGCTTTCTGTCTCTGATGTGGAAGCTGCCTAAGCAAACTGATTCTTGTTATCCTGTTTGCGCACCCTCAAGATTAAATCTAAGTCCGTCTCTCTTGGCTCTGAAAAGCTGTCCACGCTCGCTGCTTGCAGAGTGTTTGCAGATTTGCTGTGACCATTTTGAAGCCCCTTCAAGGAGACCTTGACACTGTGATCTGAGGTTTCTTAGCCCAGGCACAAAAACATGTTGGTACTGAAGGCTAAATATTGGCAGGACGCACAGTGTGTCTATGGTGCGATGTGTTTTTAGATCATCCGGCTTACTGATCAGTGCTTCCCATCCTCGCCCACAGCTCTGCAGACAGAAAGCCCGGATGATGAGCCAGACTACATCAACACAGCCCCTGCCCCTCTGTCAAAGCAAAGGTAAAAAGACAGCAAATGGTTGATGTATTTATTTAGGGGTGAGAGGATTGTGCTCATGCGAAAGAGAAGCTCGGTTGGAGCTTTGCTTCTTGCTGGCAGGGCCAGCCATTGCCCGGCAGCCCACGCGGGCAGCGCAGGGAGCAGGAGCAGCCTGCCCCGTGCCATGCCATACCAAGCTGACTAATACAGGCCATGGAGATAAATTTGTTAAAGTCCGTGTCCCAGCACCGCCCTCCTCCAACAGGAACTTAAAACTGCTTCAGAGCAGCTTCGTGCGGCACTGCTACGTGCTGCAGACAGGAACCCCCAAAACTCCTCTGGTCTGTGCAGCTCGGAGGCTGAGCAGCGTAAAGGATTCCCTGGGCTCAGCTGAGCCCTGCCTGCTGTGCTACAACACCATATCCTGCCCCATTATCAGCAGCAACCTGATGCCGATGATAAAGAATTACGCAAGGCAGTTAAAATAAAAACCATCTGCGGACAGTTGCAGGAAGA
The DNA here is from genome assembly GCF_964188355.1 of Buteo buteo. Lineage (NCBI taxonomy): Eukaryota > Metazoa > Chordata > Aves > Accipitriformes > Accipitridae > Buteo > Buteo buteo. Next base: position 38,124,994 of record NC_134177.1, on the reverse strand, counting down.
TTGCATGACACTGAATGAGTGGGTGATCTAACAGTGTCAGTACATGCATCGTAATGTATGGAAGAAAAAAGCAGCCTCAGATATACCAAACACAGGGACAGGTTCTGCATTAGCTGTTGCGGCTCAAAACGGGCTCTCAGAGGCTTAGCAGAGAGCTTACAGCAGATGCCACCTGAGTTCTTGGCAGACAAGCATATGTGGATTGCTGGGAAAATGAACCACTGCTGTGCTAACATACAGATCTGTGGTGTCTCTACATGCTGGTTAGAGCGTGTAGTGCTGGTCACCCTGCTCCAGGCTGGACTAGGACTGCAGCTGGGAGAGGGACTGGGACCAGTATTGCACTCCTTGTCAGGATTTTACTCTCTAAGCACCTGCAGAGACCCAGCGAGATTGTCCTTATGCCACATGCTGGCAGCTCCAGTTACAGGCTTTCATATTCCCCAGACTGTGGGCACCAGCAGTGGGCAGGCTCCAAAATCAGATCTTTCTGAAGCTGTGCAAAGTATTTAAGAATTGTCCCCACCATGTAAAGCACAGTCACCCTATTGTCCATGTCACAGCGTTTGCTTTGAACTTCAGCAGCCCATCCCGGCAGCGTTAGCTCTGACAAAGACTGTGTTGGAGGGGAAACTGCACCAAAGGCAGGTTGTGCTTTTTGGTCAAGGATTCAGCATGTGTCACCCATGGCACACAAGTCCATTCCCAACACCATGTGCGTGTGGTCTGGCTGGTAGCAAATACAGCTCAGCCTGCTCGGACGCTTCTTCCCCTGCCCACGGTCATCCACTGCTCCCCATGGTCCAACACCATGGGAGCCCCGGCCCAAGGAACCTGCTGCAGCAGTACCTCGCTGCCAGGCATCCCTCTTTGCCTGAGCAAGCCAAGTGAATATCATAAAAATGGACGGTTTCACATGGGGTTGCAGAGAAACTTGCTTTTTTGCAGAGAAACTTCTTTGTTTTGGAAGGTATTTATATAGGAATAGCCAGGCATTGTGTTGGCTAAGCATCTGGAGGGAGGAAGCCAGATTATCCATGAAAAAATGAAAAGTAATTTTTATAAGCAATTCTGCATTTATTCATCTTCCACAGAGAAATTTCAAGGAGGAGGGGATTAAATTTCTGCACTAGTCACAGCCTGGCCCTGCTTTTTGCTCTGGTAGTGGCTCTATGGCACCAGCCACACCAGACTGCTCTGTTTGTAATGGGGAGAATGCCCACCTTGTTCAGAGCTGAGAGAGGAACAATCAGGACTGATAGATGCCCAAAACATTTAGCAAAGCTGCTGTAATGACCACACCTGACTTGGTGGAGAGCACTGATCAAAGCAGCGCAGGGGCTACCATAAATCTGCCTCCCAAAGTGATAAATGAAGCTGGGAAGGTAGAAGAGGGAGGAATAGCTGTCCTGCAAAGCACTGGTGATAACAGGTTTTCTGGGAAAACCTCCAGTTGTAAGCCCTAGCAAAATGCTATTGTGGCTGTATGTGTAAATAGCTTCTGGCAGCTCTGCAAGTAAACTAAAATTGCCAATGCACTTTTTGCCATTACAATGATGCCTCTTTTATAGCCTTTGCTAGCAGAGTAATAAAAGCCCCATGTCCAACCAACAAATGCCAGCACAAGTTCTCCACCAAGGGTGGGTGAATTAAAAAATGGGATCCTGGCACCTCTGTGCCCTCTGCTCTGCTCAGGGATCATCATCAGGGAGCACGGCTGGGGCTTCTGCTTAGATGTAGACATTTTGTAGTGTACCTCGCTACTTGTCCCTGGAAAGAAAATGTAAGCAGAGTTAAGAAATTGAAAGCAGGGATTAAAAGTCAGTGGACTCACTGTTTTTCCCTCTCTTCTTTCAAGTATTCTGCACAAAGTCTGAAGAAGTCCTTTGCTGAGCTGTAGGAGCACACCCAGCAAGCACACACACAGGGAGAGGGAGGACTTCAATCCCTCAATGAAATCTCTTCTCCAAATTGTGCCCAAGATCACATAGAAGGGGTGCCGCCGAAAGGAAGAAATGCTCTGCTTGAAGTCCCGTGAAGTCCAACTGCAAACCTGAAGCTGGAGAAAGCACTCTGCCCGGCAGTGAACCACCGGCACGAGCCAAGAGCTCGTTATCCCACCTGATTTTCCTGCACATCTACTCGAGGGAGGATGGCCAGTCCGTGCAGTGTTTTCTCCTGTCAGGCATGAAATGAATCGTTAAATTGCTGAGCAGTAATGCAGCCAGCTACTTTATTTGTCAGGGTGACTCATGCACGATGGTATTAAGACACAGGGATTATGTTCTGATTTAGTTCCTATGCTCTCCTACAGAAGTGGTTTCCTACAAGAGAGGAACTGGCAAGGCAGAGGTTGCTTTTACAACAGCAGTGGTTCTCTGGAATTAAATGAGATACCAACCTGTTCACAAAAGCTGAAAAGGATTAAATTCCACCTTATCCACAGCTTGTAATTCACAGTGTCTCTCTATGGCAGTCTTCCTTGTGTTTCGGTATCTCTGTTGTAATGATAGAAACACCCTGCAACAACTGGGAAGGTCTGATCCACAGCTGTCAGCCTCGGAAACTGCACCAGTCGTTCAGTAGTGCTGTAGGGAACAGCAGCCCTGAAACATAACCCTTGTCTCTTGAGCCCTGATGCACGGGTTTGGCACCATTGTACCACTTATTTATTAAAATCGAAATGCATCTAAAGAAAATGAGGTAGTTTATTACAGTTTGCTGTGATGCAGATGTTGTCTGCGTTGGTTGGGTGAGACAGATTGGGCTGGGAGCATGTGAAATGACACAGAATGGTGTGTGGGATCTGATGGGGAGAAAACATAGCTCCTTAAAGCCTTCTTCCTCAAAATCGTTTCAGAAAACTGCTTCAAGAAGGGATGGAGCCCCACACTCACATCTCTGAGACTGGTAAGAGTGAGGAGAGAAATGGAGCTAAGGGCGAGCGAGCCCTGAAGCAGGAGAAGGGGATGTCAGGTGCTTCCTGCTGCAAATGACTTGGCTGTATGTTTAGCAGAATCGCTGAGACCATGGGTGGCCACTGCTCGTGTAGCTGAAACGGTGGTTTGGTGGTTGGCTTAGGAGAAGATTTACTTGTAGCTCCTACAAATGCTTCCACAGGACTCTTACAACAGAGAAAATCTAGTGCACTTCAGGGATGTACGCGTGCAGGGAGCTACAGTTGCCTTCTGCTTGCCCCAGCTTCTCCCAGCCCAGCTTCTACTCACACCCTCTGGTTTCCTGACATTTAAATACTCTGCAAAAAGCTTCCACAGCTGGGGGACACCAGCATCCCAGTGAGCCTGGAGCACAGTGACAGCCACAGCGTGCGCTGGCTCTGCACAGGCTCACAGACAGGCAAGGAAACGAGGAGATGCCTTTGTTACTAAACAGTGCCTGGCTCTTCCAGTGAGGCAACATTGTCACCCTTGGTGACTCGTTGAGCACCTGAACAAGCTCCTGTTCCCCATGAAGTGCTGCAGACTGTAGATTTTTTGCTGGAGGGGAAGGGCAAGCTCCATTTTTCAGTGATGTGCGGTGATCTAACACCTACTGGTGAGTCATCTCATAACCAGAGGGAGCCATTAAATGATTAGAAGATTAGCAGCAGTAAAAGATCCTTGGCACACAGCTAGAGAGCTCCCAGAAAGTTCTAACCATTAGGTGAGTGCACGGCCAAAACATTAAAATACAAGATTTAGTGCTCCCCTCGCTAAGCAGAGAGGTGAATTAGACCAATTACATTTTCCTGGTGTAAGGTTCCTCCGCTGCCAAAATCTGAGTTTGAAAGTTGTGGACCTAAAGCAGGGGGGGCAGGAGCTGGATATGGAGTATCTTCCCTCCTCTTCCTGGGAGTCTGAGCAAATCCCCCCTTGCAGCTCTCCGGAGGAGCTAGCTGTAACGAGGGCTAAATCCGTTCTTAGCTTTGTAAAGCTCCAAAAGTACTTTTCAGCCAGTGATCTCATTACACTGGAAGATATCCAGGGGCTGTTACGGGAACCTTCATCAGCGTTATTACAGTCTTGTTCTGAAACACCTCATGGTTTTTCTTTGCAGTGGGTGCGTATGTGTGAGTGTGTTCACTGACGCACTGTCCTTTCAGGACTCGTTTTTAGGTGTGCAAGGATTTCTGGTGGTCAACCAAAATTGCCAGATCCTGCGTTGTCTGAACATAATGCAAGGAGAAATGACATCTCCCCTGGGTCCATGTATCTCTCTCCTCATATTAGGTAGGCAGCCAAGTAAGCAATTCACTTCCTGTTTTCAATTTAAGATGCATTAGAAAAGTAGTTTTGGCACCACTGGTGCGGCTCTGAAATGGAGCTGGGGAGCCTTAGCTAGCTGCCGGAAAGCAGTTGCTCTGCCCTCAGAGAGGGTGAGCAACCACCTTGGGCAGAACCAGCTGTGTTGGTGGTATCTTGGACTGATACTATGCCTCTTCTCTGGAAAAGTGAGTATGATTATGTGCCCCCAATGCTGTAAAGGGTTAGCCCAGAAGAGAGTCAGCTCCAAACTGGAGCTGTGGAAATGCAGCTACTGAATATAGTTTAGAAAACCACATCAACCAGGTAGGAGCAGGAACTGTGGCCCTCCGTGTTTCCACCCTTCCACTGGCACCAACACAGCAAACCAGACGACGCGCAGGTACGTACATGCAGTGGGGTAAGGACCAGCCTCACAAGTCCTCCAAATATGGGGTTTTCTATTTTATGAAACTTCTACAGTAACATCTCTTCCTTTCCCATTCAGCAATGAACATATTTAACTAGAAAGCAAAGACAGAGTAGGCTGGCTGTGATGTGAAGCCAAAGGAAAATTAATCTATTCTTTAAAAGTGCCTTATTTAAGTTTTTGGGGACAAGAGCTGTGATGCTGTGTCTGTAAAGAACTCAGAAGCTTAAGCCCCTTAATACTAAATTATTAGTTGTATATTTAACAGTGTTTATGCTAGTAGTGACAAGTCACTGGCTAGGAATCAAAAGGTAAATTTGATAAATTGACTATTACATCCATTATTCTAAGAGCTGTTTGCTTTATTCCATTTGGGAGCAAGCTCAAATGTGTCTGTGCTTTAGCTGTCAATTAACTTGCTCTCCTGCACTTTGAATTAAAAAGGGTTGTCTTCAGGCTCTTGTCAGAGGAGCTGCAGAAAGTCTTGATGGGGCAATTTATGACGCTACCAGCTCTTGCTGCTGAAACTCAGTAGCCCTGTGGCTGAGTCAGAGAAATGGAGGGTGTAACCAGCCACTGCTTCAGTGCAGGGGCCGGTCGTTGGGCTGAAGCCGACTTATACTGCCAAGTGATGATCAGTTTGGCACAGAGACAGCTGTGGTGCAGGCAACTGAATGCTTGGGGTGGAAAGCGTCAACAGAATGGGCAGGGTGAAGTGCAGGCACCAGTAACTTGTACCTCTACCACGTTTTGTTTGACTGCTATAACCAGAACATGCTTAATTATATTAAGATGGCTCTGCTTGGAGACACACATCTTGCATCTGATATGGAGGTGGTCAAATTCAATTTATATTTGCTTTCACTCTGCATTTCACACTTTACTGCTCATCTGCATTGGCAAGGTGGTTTCTAAAACTGAACAGACAGGAAAGTGTGATGCTGTAGCTTTTTGGTATGCCGAAACTACAGTGACATTACCTAGCTTGGGACAAGCAAGAACGGAAAAGGGAACTCAAATGCAGACTATCCCAGAATTTGGTAAATTTTTAAAAGATTACGAAAGGAATATCCAAAATAAATAGTTGGCACCATTAAGAAATGTGTAATATGTCTCCTGCATATGTTTGATGAAAATATATTCCTTACCCACAGCACATAAACAGCACCCAGGAGTGGCACCTGCTCAGCATGCCTCAATTATAACTTCATTAAATGCCTTATTTTGTGCAAAAATTTTTCTGTCTTGGTCTAAGACCACCACTCATGACCACACTTGAAGTGTAATCACTAACAATGGGATTCAAGTTTTTTTATTCCTGCAGACCTTATTGCTCTGGACTATCACAGTACTCTCTTCTTACAACATGTAAGAGTTCTTGGGTCAAAGTAAATTTTAAAGCTTTATTGGTCTAAATAAAAAAGTACAAAACATTTTTACAATAGAACCTGGTTATTTTTCTGTGATTTAGCAAAACCAAGGGAACAGGCTCTTTGCATGCAGAACTCAGGACGCACCCAGGGCTGCTGACCTTGCACGCCAGGCCTTCAACCTTCCAGAAAGCAGGCTTCAGCTCAGTGAAACATCTAACTTGCTGCCGGGGCGGCGGTCTTCTGACACAGTCTGGCCAGCAGTCCAGCCATTTGTAACAGTGAGTTCACACCTTCTGCTATCTTCATATGAGTGTACCCAATTTCCTGGTGATAAAGACATTGCAAAATCTTCTGTTTTCTCCCCCAGTCTAGGCATAATATGACTAATGACTAAATAGAACCTATTCCTTACTACTAAGAGACCAACTTTGAGTCACTCAAACTTCTCAGAGAAGTGTATCTTCTCATGTAAACCAATTAGAATGCCTTTTTTTTTTTTTAATCAAAGCCTGTATTTCCCCAATTCCTTTATAAGAAGCAAGGTGCATACATTTGAGGACAGGTTTTAAATCTGAAGAGCGATTCCATTACACCAGTTTACCAATTGTTAACTGGCTGTTAATTTAATTTAATATTTTACTATCTATTGGACTAGAATCAAGTAGGCGCTTGAAGAAAGTTCTCAAGGAGTTATTTAATGCTTTGATGTAAATAATAAATTCAGTCAGCATTACATTTGTTATGAATTCTAGTTGATCACTAAAGTGACTTTTGCCACTTCTGTGGGTGGTTATGATTACATGTTAAACTTCAAGTCACCATTCTTGCTGACAAACTGATGATGCAGAGTGGGAAAGAAAGCAGTAATGAATTAAGAAATACTCTTTTTGCGGTACTATATAGCAAATCTCAAACAGAAAACCCTGAGCCTGCCCCTGTATTAGGGATCACATCACCTTCTTAAAAACACCCAAAAGACCCCACTAGGAGCTAGGTTAGTACTAACCTTGATAAATTCCAGTTTCAGATATTCTGGCATTTGAAAGGTTTTACACACACGGAAGATGTTGCCAATCACATCTTCTGGAGAGTATCCAAGTCGCCACAGGTGGGCAAGAATCTGTGCAGGCAAGAATAATCCCTCAATTATCTGCAAAACTTATCAGGTCAGTCAAGTATATTCACTTTTGGAAGAGCTGTATATAACTACTGGAACTGCATGTACTATTTATCAGATGATTTAACCTCAATTGTTTAGGAAGTAATTTCAATACAACTTGATTTTTTGCTTGTGAGCTTATTCATCTGAACAAACCCCTGCATAAAAAGGATTTAATTCATCAGCTTATTTACATGGTATTGCCCTTATCTTAAAAAACAACACACTGTGAATTCTTCAAAACAAACAAGAATTCTGTAGAGAAAAATTGTCTGTCTACGCCAACACAACACATGAAAACCAACCTTGTATGCTTCATCAATATTTGCACTTATGCAGTGCTGTATCATTTCTTTCACAAGCAGAGGATGAGGCTCGTCACATACCTATATCAAAGAGAAATAATACACTTCAAAATATTAGAAGACTCTCCATTAAACCTTTGGTATTTTCACAAAGCTTCTATACAGCTAAAGTACTGAATCAGACACGTTCTATAATACAGATTAAATTTTAACTAATAAGACTTTTCAGCTATCCTGCCATGGCAGACTCAATGGCATGAAATGAGAAGACCCAAGTAATAGATTCAAAAGTTATCACTGTGAAATTTCCCAGCAGTTATGTGATTCATGTGCTTTGAGAGAGCTGGAAAGCCAGAAGGTATCAGGCATGCCATTAGGGACTGCTAGCGCACTCTCCCTTTTCAAAACGCACACGCACTTTTTTACGGCCTAATGCTTTAATTGCTACATATGTAGTGCTGTCTGCATACTGGCAAAGCACTTTCAAAGGCTTATATACCTGATGGAAGTTCTCACACAGCTGTAGTGCTAAAATTTTAGCATCACTGTTTTACGCTACTACTAACCTTAAAGACGTTTTCACTGTTTATAAAGCCAAATCCAGAATATGTGGACTGTAAGTTGTTTAATGCCTGTGAAAGAAAAAATAAGACTTCATTTATTTTTGGAGTGCTCTACTTCTCACTCCCCTCCTCAGGATGAAACACACTTTTCAGAAAATGATGCCAAATAAGCAGTTTCCAATTAAGCAACAGAGTAAATTGCAAATGTATGCAGACTTTGTTTCCTCCCACAAATTTGGTATCCAGTTCCCACCAATTTACTTTTAAGAAGCAGATCCACCTTAAAACCTCACAAAATGAAAGAGTTTAATTATTTTTGTGCCACAGGTCACATCCTCTTTGCTTTACCTCTCCAAAGATAAATCTTTGAGAGCCACAATTCAAAGGTTTTTTTGCTTTAAACAGAAGCCTTTGTTTCATTGCCTTTCTTCTTTTACCTGTCTCATATCTCCTTGGGCTGTGAAGATAATGGCTTCTAGTCCATCATCTGTATATGGTACATTCTCTTTCTCAACAATTTTCAGTAGCCTTGCAAGGATTTGTGAATCTGTCAGCTTGGTGTAACGCAGCACTGCACACCGTGATTGAATAGGTTCTGAGGACAGAGATGCGTAATTAGCATTTCCCTCTTCTCTCAAAAAAATACCATTTGTTTTCATCTTGGAAGAAGGTATCTCAGCTTCCAACTCTTCATTTGTCTTCTTTTAAAGAAAAAGAACATGTCAGCTCTAGACAGAATGTAGCATCTCCTTAAAAGCATACAATTTTTACAGTCCATCAGTTGAGCCCAAATGTGCTGCTTGAGTTTTCCGAGATATGTGCAAATATATATATGAAGCTCAGCTGCTTCTGTTCTCCGTGTTTTCTGAATGTATATGTTTCTCATTGCTAAACAAGAAAAGTCTAAAGGTCTACAATGTGCTAGCCTGTAGGCAAACTTTTATGTTTCAGAAAGCAGGACAAGAAAAGGGGTTCAATACCCATTAAACAATACATCAAACATCTTAAACTGTAGCAGAATTGGATGGAGATTAAGCCCAAAGCAAAGAAATCTGCTTCTGCAGTCATGCATAGCACTATCCATCAAAACCAGCTGTTCAGAGGGTTCACCGGCTACACAAATATACTCTTCTTTTATTAGCTGAATGTACAGGTGGTTTGATTTTTCAGAAGTACCATGGTTTCTTGCAATGAGCAGGTCCAAGGTATTTCTGAAAAGTGCCTTGGAAGTTAGCCAACAGTATGGAGAACATATGACAAAAACTCCCAGGGACTAGCAGCACTTTACCTATGATTTTGTCAGAGGCATTGCACGCAAGTGCGAAGCGCGTTGTTTTGGAATAAATTTCCATTGTTCTTCTCAATGCTTGCTGTGCTCCATCTGTCATGCTGGGGGAGAAAAGAAGACAGATTTAAGCCCTTCACTGACTTACAGGTGCAGCCTAATAACTATTTTTACACAAGCTTCAGAGTTTACTGATATTAAACAGTGCTTTGTAAATTAATTGATATTCTGCCTTGATAAACTAAGCAGCTTTCTCTAGTCATGTGAACAAATTACCCTGCAATGCAAGTAGTCACCAAGAGCTCCATAAAACTAACACACAAAAATAGATCATTAATACTCTGAAGAATACTGCTAAGAATACTACTACTTATATGCAGATGGAGGAGAATGTCCCGTTTTCATCCAGTGAAATTGTCTACGTAAGCCAGACTCTTTTCCAAGGGAAAGAGACAGTAAACTGGAAGATGCTATTTCATATCCAGATAAATTACAAAGTGTTTCACCCCAATATTCAGTATCTCCTTTGAAGCAATGATCTTTGCTTGATATGAGTAACCTCGTAAGAACACTGTTCAATGCATATTTATTTCCCAACAAATTATTTTTGATAGCCTGATAGGAACATCTAAGACTGTCCAAGAGAGCTGCTCCACAGACAGGATAGATGCAACACACTTCACATAGTAGCTGAGGTTAAGAAAAAATCAACGTACCTGTCTGCTTCATCAAGGATGATTATTTTATGCCGACCTTTTGGAAGTGTGACCTTTTGCTGGGCAAACATTTTGATTTTGTTTCTCACAACATCAATGCCTCTGGAACAATAATTCAAGTGATTCATGATCAATGGGGTGAAATTACATAACAGATTTTACTCAGCAGCCGCATCAGCTGAAGCGGTTCCGAGCTCTCTATTCTCCTGCTGTTTGTTCCTGCCCCTTCAGCTGTGCCAGTATAACTGTTGTGAAACCATGTTGTAAGCCAGACTGCCTAACTGATTCAGAGTTAAACATCAATACTCCTCATTTCTGGAGGCTTTGAAAAAATAGTTTAACAGTATCAGTATATATGTGTCAGTAACCTTACAGTACTGCCACAAAATTACTTATGTTTGGCAAAGGTAGGGGTAATAATTGAACAAGGGCAGAAGCGTTTAACACTGCTTTGCTTCTTTGCCAGTACTTCACACAGCTACATCCACAGACCCAGCTATAACTCAGAAGAGTTTAAGAAAAACAGCTGGACAGATTGCATCATTTTAGCACAACATGGGTGCTTTTCTAGACTGAGTCTCAGCAAAGACTTACTTTTAAAAATAAAGGACTTCAGTTTTTTGTTCTGTTTAGAAAATGAATGTTGTGATTCTATAGCTCTTCTATAACTGATATTAAAAAAAGCAGGTAAACTGTATTGTACTTATAAACAACCCTCTAGAACATGTCCTCAGAATACTTCAGGACAGGTCTGCTACAGAACTTGGGAAATATAATCAGCCCTTAGTGCCTGATCCTTGGAGTAGAGTCAGTGTCCTCTACATACCTAACACCCTTATCCTACATTTTAATCCTCAACTGCCCTTACAGTGCTAATTTCTATCACTTCACTTTTTTTCTTAAGCATTGAAGAGTTCCACTGTAAACAACTTGTTCACTTTTCATTCTTACGAGGATCTTCATGAATGCAGGAAGCTTAACTCTTTAAAGCGAATTCAAGAAAATAGTACCATTATGGATTCTGCACTCCATCTGTTTATATTTTTGTGCATGAAGGTACCTATCAAGTTTATAAAACATCAAGTAATAATATCTTTGTTGATAGGTGGACATCAAAGATTGCCTAACTTTTAGCCGGAAAAATTGCATTAAAATAAGTATTAGAGGCCTTACTGTAGCATTAAGTCTATCACGCTGGCCTGAGTTAAACTAAAAATAAAAATGGATACTTGCTGCTTCATTAAAAGTTTGATAAGGTTTATTCATTCTCACCTGTCATTTGAGGCATTCAGCTCCAAAACAGCATCCTTTAATGCAGGACCAAGCAGAGCACGAGCCAAGCAGAGGATACTGGTGGTTTTACCTGTTCCTGGGGGACCCTAAAAATGCAAAATGCAACAATTGCTGGTAAGTTTAATATCATTTTCTACGTTGTACACTCTACAATGCTCTCCCATCATGAAAAACAGCTGCAACAGAGGAACTGCAGGCAGAACACCAGACTAGAGGTTGCCTGAGTTCGGGATCCTGCCTCCAACAGAGGAGAAAAACGCTGCAGGGAAAAGCAGGAGACATGCTTCAATAGGCATCTGAGGGCCAGGTCAGGTTTTAACAGAAAGCTGTTCACCATTTGTGTATTCTGCCAAGAACACTGCTTGCTCAGTGGCCATACAATCAACATCTCTTACCAATACTTTCAGGCACAATGCAAATCTATACTGGGAGGCTTTTGTGGCTAGATTTCAGAAGCCAGGACCAACACAGTGAAATACAGTAAAACACAACAATACTTACAGCAATTATAATATTTGGTACGTTCCCCTCTTTTGCGAAGACCTAAGAAAGAATAAAAATTTTAAAAACTATGTAACAAATAGTTTCCAATTCTATTTTAATAATGAGAAACAGACCTACAGTTTCTTTTCTTCCCTCCTGCTTTCATTTTTTGAACCTTGCTGCTTTCATGTTTTGTTTTTTCAATTGAACCGTTAGAAGTCAGTCCCTAGAATAATATGGAAAAACTTAAAAGCACTTAATCCCACAGGTCTTTAGTACTCTTGCCTTTCCTTTGCACCTGTTACGTTTGCTAGTATAAGCTTTCTGTTAACAAATACTGTGTTCACAAACTCACTTGTCAAGGAAAATATTTTTCCTCCAGAAATTTATGTTTCTTTCTGTTGTTATATAAATTACATTTATTCATTGAAACAATATTATTATAACAGCTACAAATTTTCTAAGTTGTATCAAAACAGGGCCAATTTAAACAACATTCCAATTCAAGAAGGCATTATTTCCTTGAACACCACTCAAGCATGTCCTAAAATAAGTAACTTCTTGAGTATATCAGAAACTTTTTTTCCCACATACTCAACTATGGATGTAAAAATACAAAAGTGCTTTTGGTCTGCGGATCTGCGCAGAATCGGTTTTTGAGCTAACATCTCAAAAAAATGAAGGGACAGCTACACACCTCCAACCTGCTCACCGTATCTTCATTTCCAACTATTTCACATAGTTTCATGGGTCTGTATTTTTCCACCCTGTAAAAGTAAAACCCCACACACTTCAGCACATCTAATAAAACTTTTAATAGTGCTTTACGCTGACAGAAGAGGAGGATTCCGCTAAGACAGCACGCGGCAAAGATGACTTGATGTGTCTTTAGGGCAAACGCCGCAGGGTGCCCCCTCCCTGCTAAGCACAGCGTTCCACAACACTAATTCCTGAAAGGTTGTTTTACTTCCGTTGGTATAAAAAAAAAAGGAAAAGGAAGAAAAAAATGCTCAACTCGGACACGAGTTTGGTGCCTCAGTCTGACAGGGCTAAGGGGAGACGCCGTCCTGTGCGCTCTCTCATGGTTAACACAAGGCAGCGCTGACTTTGTCTGGACTCGACAGGGACTTCTTGCTTTCTGCCCTAGGCTGCCCGGTGCCCTCTCCCCACTCACTCCCACTTCACAGGCCCCAGCCCTGCCTGGGCAGGCTACCGGCTGCAGGCAGAGCTCTCACTGCTGCCAGAGCCCCCCACTTCCAAGTCAGACCCAGCTCCTGCAGCCCGGCGGGTACGGGGGGAAGGCCCTAAGCCGGCTGAGATCGGGATGAGGATGAGGATGGGGATGAGGATGAGGATGGGGCCGGGGCCGCCCCGCAGAGGGAGGCAGGGCCCGGCCCACAAGACCCCCCTGAGCGGAGGCGCCGCACGAACACAGGCCCGACAGGGCGGCGCGAGCCTCCGCCTTCCCGCCAACGGCGCGCCCCGCCCCCCGCTCACCCCATAGGCTATGCCACGGTAAGCCCCGCCCCCACCACGCTCTGCACCAATGGCCCTCGGCCTTTCCCGCATTCCCCGCCCCCCCGGCCCCATCTCGCAGGCGCTCAACGGCCGCCCAGGCTCCTTCGCCTGCAGCCGCCGCCCCCCCCCCCCCAGCCCCGGCGCAGGCCGCGCCGCCTCCGCCGCTCACCAGGGCAGCTCGTAATGGCCGCCGCCGGCGGGAGAGGTCCCCGGCGGGTCGGCGGATCCTCGCTTCTCGCCTGCCGCGGGCCCGGCCTTCTCGTCCCCCACGGCCTCCACCTCCATTTCCATCCCGGCGGCGCCTGGCCCGGCCCGGCCCCTGTGTCTCCGCCGCCTCCGTGAGGGGAGGGCCGCGCTCTCGGGCCCGCCTCGCGGGGCGGGACGGCGAAGGCCAGGCCGGGCCGGGTGGGTTCTTCCCCGCCCGGCTGGGGCGGGCTCCAGCAGGTCCCGGCGCTTTTGGCGGCAGCTCTGGGAGGCCGCTGGGGGGTGGGGGGGGCAGGCCGGGCACTGGAGGCGGCGGGGCTGGGCTTTGCTGGGGAGGGACTGGCGGGTAGGCCTAGGGGCCGCTCACGGCGGGGCTGGGTGGGCTTGTGCTCCGCTGTTTTGGAGACTGACTGCTTTTCCTCCCCTACTGGTTAAGTGTTAATTAATAAAAACAGTAATATGTTTGCACTTCAGGAGTTTAGTCTTTGTTTCTTCTTCTAGCTTCCTTTATTTCCCCCTATAAAATGAAAACAATAAAAGATGCATCACAAAATACCGTAAGTAGTTATGTTATAATGAGGGTATGTGGTTGTGGTGCTACCGTTAGAATTTGGGTATCCGTACTGGTTTTAAACTTGAGTAGTTACTGGGGCCTTGGTACATCTTTAAGCTCTGCTTATGCTCCACATAATCAATGACATTTGTGTTAGCTCAGTGAGCAGAGGATCTGTCCTTCAGTCTGGACTCTTGATTCCTCGGGAAGTGTTTCCAATTTAAGATTGGTGGGAGACGGAAACTTGGAACTGATTGTATTTGAAGCCACGTGTGAGTGGTGATGCCCTTCTAAGGGGGTAACTTCCTATCACTTGCCACAACATTTATGTTCCAATGTTATTGTCAGTGCCTGTTGGTGTTTTGAGGTTGCCATGTGAATGTTTGCAGGTGAGAGCATTGCCTTCAGCCTATGGAACTGCTTCTGCCTGTGGCCTGACAGCAATGGGAGTTTGCCGAATTTCTTATAAGGCTCTAAAACTCTGGAGGGTGAAGTTTCCATTATGCAAAGTGCAGTCTCATATCTGAGTTTTTATGTAGGGTGGTCAGTGCTTTAATCTTGTTTTGCATATTTATTTATTAATAGCTGTACATGGTTCCTAGTGGGTTTAGGATAAGTGTTATTTAAGGGTGAAAGTGTAAGTGGTCTGCAGCCTTTATATGGCTGGCTGAATTAACTGTGGATTAACTTCACTTCCATTGGAGGAAAACTAGAAAATTAAATACTAACACAATTATGTGGCATATGAGGGTGAGACAGTTGGTATTTTTTCTTTTTTTCAGTATTCAGACTGTTTGTAGCACATGTGCCAGATGAATACATTGTTCCTGTAATATCTCAAACTCGCTATGTTACTCTTGTCTTTGGATTTGACTTGCTGCAGTATTCAGCAGAACCCAACACGAGACAGTGAAATAGTGCAGCTGCATACAGCACTGCTGGTCATAAGAGTCTGGCAGTAGAGCACACTGGACGTGCTTTGGTTTCTTGCCAAATTAAACAGTTGTTATGCTCTTAGGAAGTACCAGCATCTAGATAAGATATAATTTTCCTGGCCAGCATTAATTCTCCCACTATATGTGTGGGATTGCTGCTGATAAGCACCCAAAGGACAGTAAGAAAGGCTGTTCATAAGAATTGTTGCAGAGAGCCTGATGACAGATTTTGTGATGTGTTTCTACTAACCAGTTGCAATGTGTGTTTCTTTGGAGCACGGTCTTCTAAAGCACTGCAGCCCCTGTGTAGCTGGTAACTCCTCATTTATCCACAGTAGTTCTGTAGTTCACCAAACACGGAACAAGTATTTACTGAGGGCACAACAATATCAATAGGGATGTGTGGCAGCTAGATAGGCTGACCTGAGCTGAAAGTTTTAAAATCCTCTGTCCCAAAATCTGAACTGTTTTTATTGTAGTCTGTCTGACATCAGAGGATACATCCAGGATAAAATTAATTCCAAATTCAGTGCTGAAATGGCAGAACTCTTTTGATGTGTCATCAACAGTGCCTGAATACACAAGCATGTAGATGTAGTGTATTATACTGAAAGGAGAATAACCCTGAATTCAAGATTATTCTTTCTGACCTGTCTCCCTCCCACCCCAAAAGATATATAGAAAAAGCTTAGTAAGTATTTGTAATCAGTATAGAGTAGAGATAAAGGCTTTTTGCTAATGATTTAGTTAGCAAGGGGGATGTTCCTCTTGAGCGTATTCAAATGGCATCTACTACTAGTAATGGAGATCGCTGTCAGAGAAATAAATAGTGATCTTGTAGTCATCCCAGGAGCAAGGAAGTCCCAGCTGCAGGTGCTTGATATAGGGAACAGTCCTTTAAAGACCATATGGAGGCTCTTCTCAGATCAACTCCAGTCAAGGGCTCATGCTCTAGCCCCTACAGGGAAACTAAAGACCAGTGCAACAGGTTTCATCAGAGGGTTGGGTAAATGCAGAATTTGTGGCAAAAGAATTGCTGTTTTGCGTGCTATGGTTGGTGAAACTGAGGATAGCTTGTTTTGTTTGAACAAGAAGTTGAAATTAGTGAGGACATTAAAAGTGAGGCAGTAGTTGAAGACAGCGAAGAGCAACAGTGATGAAATTATGATGGGGGATGTGAGGTATAAAATCCAGAAGGCAATAGAAATAAAGCATAAGAGAAGAAACTAACTTGAGGCAATCATTAGTGAAAAGTATGTTTCTGTACTTCATATTCAGTACAGAGAAGTAATAAAAAATTTCTTATATACAGAGGTTTTGGGAAGGAGGGGAGAACTGTGTAGTATGCAAGGTCATTTTGCTTTTGGGTTAAATCTGTGAGTTCAGCTTACTGTTATTGTTAGGGCTAACACTAATATATGTTATTCAGCAGGTCTAAAAGGCCTGGGGCTGAGATCTTAAATGACAGTGTTAAGAGAAGTGCAGAGTTCCTTTGGCTGTCCATTCCCCATCCCCACCAGCTCTGCAGTCTCAGTTAAAGCTGTCACCTCCTATTGCAGCGTGCTGTTGTTCAGCAGCCACAAGTAGGTCACGTAGCGCAGATGGCCTTGCTGCCAGGGAAGTGCGGAGTCTGCAGTCCCCTCTGAGGCTATTCCCTGTTCGTGCTCTCTCCCTTTCACGCGGTTCGGTTGGAGACAGTGGAATGAATTCTGATGCTACCAACCATTTTATCTTTTGTTCACTGAGGCTGAAAGCATAAAGCAAAGCTGGTACAAATACCAGGAGTGAAAGTAATGATGGGGTGGTTAGAAGGGAGGCTGGACTGGTGCTTTATGAAATAAGGCATCACTATATTAGGGGGTTTCATGGGCTTGACATGTCTGCACCCAGACTGACAGGGGCCCTGATTCTTGTAGAGCTGCCGTGCTTGAGCTCTAAGAGCAAAACAGGGGATGACATTGTCAGTATATGCAAGGTATTAATTTGTTCTTGTAGCATCATAGCACCCTCCGTTCTTCATGGATTTATTCATAGACTGTCCCTGGGAAGTACAGTTGTGCTGATGTGAGCTAATGTTATGTGTGCCATTTAAAATTTCTTCCTAATTATAATGGCTGAGGTCACACGTTCGTTCTCCACCACCATACTGCCATATCCTCATTTATTTCCCCATTCACTGCTTCATCCTTCCTCTCTCGTTAGCATCTCTAGTAGCTGCAAAGCAAGAGCAGCTCACCAGAACAGTCTAGGTAAATACAGTGTGACATCTGCCTGCCCTGCTACCTGAGTGCTTTTATTTATGGCATCTCATTACTTTTTACATTTTCATTAAGTACCTTTAAATGCTTTTTTAATGCTGTCACACGAAATTATAAGCAGCATGCTGTCTCAGTCTGCAGTTAGGAAATTTATACTGCTAGAAATGAGGCAAGTCACAGACAGTGGTGACAGGGTAGCTGGAAAGAACAATTTCAGCTTATTGCTACCAGGAGACTCTAATGTTGTATATATTTACAATTGTTTTCTATAAGCACCTGAAAATACTTAAAAGGGTAGATTTAGATCACTGCAATTTTAAGCCAGAGAAGCTTTATTATGATTTTTATGCGTGTGTTGAGGAACAAATTATAATTTGTTCAGTGCTTTACACTAGGTTACAAGAAAAGGATTCAGGAGCAGTGACCTGCTAGTCCTACTTTCCTGCTCTTTGGATGCTTAAGACTAACAATGTAATTGAATTTTTTTTTTTTTTTTTTTTTTAAGCACTTAATAGAGAACGAGTGTCCAGTACAAGACCAGACGTGTGGTTACAGCTTTAGTCAGTAGAGGGAGTATGGACACCTGTATTAGAAGCCACATAGGGTCACCCGTGACAGCCAAGAGAATAGAGTTTCTCCTAGAATTCCTCTTTCATCTGCAAAGAAAGGTAAGTTCTTTAAGTATACATTTTCCTAGGTGCCAAAATGCAGCTGTTGGCTACTAACACTGTTGATAAAGCTGAAAGTGTAGGAGAGGGGAAAGATCCTTTGTGCTTGCTGTGCTTTTCTCCTTGCAGCAGTCGCCCTGTGAGCTCTCAGCTGCTTGCACCTGCAGCTTGGGGCTGGCGTGGAGCAGTACCTTTTCTCCTCCATGTCAGGATCTTGTGTCATCTTTAGTGACTGCAGAAGGGTTCTGTTTGCACAAACGCCTGCCTCCATGGAGGACACTGACTCCCTCTTTTCACTGAGGAAGCTGAAAAAGCAATTGTGTGGGTTACTTCTGTTGCCAAATATAGATGTTGCAGAGCATCCTGCAGCAGCGAGTGCCTTGCTGGGACTCCCTTGCGTAAGAGGAAGAACCTTGATGAAGAAGAAAGAACCTGATGGCTCTGTGAGCTTTCTGCTTGAAGACTCAGCCCCGAGCTGGTGCAAAACCAGAGGAGTGGTTTGAGGGCTATGTCAGCTAAGCTCTGATGGATGGTACGATCCAATAGTTTGAAATGGAAGTAGACAGTCATCCGTTCTTTTACCAGTGTGCCACTTAGTTTGTGTTTTCAGATGTAACACTTGGTCTCCATGGCCTCCGTTTCCCATAATAATGGGAATGTGGACTGGCTTGATTGATGTTTATGAGAAACTTCAAAAGAAATTTGCAATGAAGTTGATACAAAGTGGATTTTATTCTTTTAATAGTTACAGTATTGCTTGACTTCTGGTCAGATTTCAGTGCAGCCATGATATAGCATGATACTTCTGTTTGGTGCATCCTGCGTTTCCACTTTCTTGTGTTGGTTCCTTATGTCAGCAGTCTGGTAATATTCTCCGCTGACTGCCCCTAATTGGTACTGCATGATATTATGCAGTCCATTTGAGCTGTATCTAGTCTCTTAAATGCTAGGCAAAACTTGATCAGAGACCTTGTTTGGCTGAATGCAACAAAATAAATAACATTCATTTGTGCTCATTGTCTGTATGTAAAAGATGAAAATGCGATAATATTGTTGTTTATCAGGAGCCCAGGAATTACCAGGCTGTAGCACTCTGGATTCCTTCAAGTCCACAGAGCATGGAACTATCAGAAATATCAGAAGGAAGAGCTGCGGTATTCCAAACCAGAAATTTCCTAAAGGATAAAGGAGGAATTTAGCAAAAGATAAAGGTAAAGCTCGAGGATGGCTTGACTGTTGCTCATGATATAGAAAGTGAGAAAAATTTGACAAAAATAAAAATGTGGTTGTGATCTTCAGACCTCTGTGTGTATGAGTGAATTTTACTCCAAATGTTTGGTGTGGTTTTGCCTAGATATGCAATGAAAAACAGGACTTGTACTGTTAAGAATTGTTTTAGTGGCTGCATATCAATTTGGGATTTAAATGATGACTTGGTGTGTTACATTAAGTCTAGAGCATAATACCAAAATATGCACTTGGACTTTGATTGTCTCAAGAGAAAATGGCTTGTGAACCTCTCCTTAGGCTGGGAGAATATGAAAGGGAACAGTTCTGCATTACTGGGTGAAGGTCTATGCTGTTTTATGGGGTTAGTCTAGTGAAACCCAGGTGCTGCACTAGCTGGCAATGTACAGTTAGAGTTGGCCACAGTCCCACGTGGTGCCAAGCTGGCTCTAGAGCTCCAGGCAGCATCTTTCAAATGAGATGTGACAGGACACTCCTGTGGAGGTAAACCTTTGGATATTAACCTTGCAATCCAGGCTCCATTCCACCTGTGCTAACTCCTTAAATTTAGGGCTGCCTCCCTAAATTTCCCTTGCCTTAATTAGGTTCTGTATATCCTCTGATTAAAGATATTTGTTGTTCATTGTTTCTAGTGCTACAGTATTGAAGTTATCACAGAAGTCTGAGAAATGAGGGTAAGAGAAAAAGCTTCTCTTTCCTGCATTAGTCATCTGAGTTTTGCCCCTTCTAAGTGAACAAATCCTATCAGAGCGCGCCTTACCGAGTTAAGTGAGACTCACCTGCAGGTTTGAACAGTCAGGTTGGAGTATCTCCTGGTGTTTAGTGACTTCCTTGAAAATACCTGATTTCCCTGCAGCCAAGTTGCTCTTTTTCCACAGACCTGTTGTAAGGTGGTGGTCCTCTGAAACACAAACACAACAGGAAAGGGCAGTAAGTTCCCATGTGAGAGCTCCATTTAAGCAGCAGAGTAATTTGTCACTTCATTGATATGCATTTAAGCACTATGTAAGAACAGGGCATTTTAAACAAAATGAGGCAGTTTGCCTATCTTTTCTAGTATCCAGTAAATCTTGCTTTAATGGTGTGTCAAAGTAACAGAGTTAATCTAATCAATTAAAGTGAAACATTAGCTTATATATATCTCTTCTTTTGTAGTTTTTTTTTTTTTTTTTACCTGCACTTCCTCAAAGCAGCTTTAACTGTAGCAGGAAGGGAAAATCCTTGTATCAGCCTCCTGAATGCTCCAAAGCATCTAAGAGCACTACAGTTGCACAGAAGCTGTACTTAATCAGCTTCCTTGGTTTTTTATATAGCTTTCACACTGCAAGTCACAGGATAAAAAGTTTCCATCAAAATTGGCTTGGAGAAGCCTGAAACCCCTTCATACATATGGATTGTTTATTATATTTTTGTTTGGTAAATTGACAGGCTGTCTTTAGGATATATCCAGATACTTAAAGATATGCTTATACATTTGCAGGTTTGGTGTCAGATTTTGTAAAATGCTTTTGGGGTCCCTCTGGATAAGTGTAAGACCACTATAATTGTTATCAGTCCTAAAGAGGCCAGACAAATGCTAAGATACAGTACACCTAGCATAAACATTTGCTATGTAAGGATTTTGCTGACCTTTTATTTAAATTATTTTCTTAATAGCTTGATTTTTAGTAAAGCTTTTAAAGAGCTCTGAATTTTAAAAATGTCCATTTAAATTGGCTTCTGGTTAGAGCACTTAAACTATTTATCTCTTCTGAGAGTTTTTAAAGTGTTTGGGGTTTTGTGGGTTTGGGGGGTTTTTTGTTTGTTTGTTTGGGTTTTGGTTTTTTTGGTAATCTCTGTTGTAGATATTTGTGGCCAAGTTTTGTTGAGGGGGAATTGGGGTGCATACATTGGTAAGGGAGAAACTGTCAGTAACTGAAGACCAGAGAGGTGTCCTGGCTCTGAAGGCTGAGGTTTCTGATACCAACTCAGAATTTGCCTGCCTGAACTTCAGTTTCCAGTGGGATTTGTGCATTTGTGTGCTGGAGGCAGCTGGATGCATCCGAGTGGGATTTTCAAAATAACCAGCGAGAAATGAGTGTAGTCCTAGTCCTATGGCAGTGCAGGAGAAAACTCCCATGGACTTGAGTAAAACCAGGATTTAATTTAGGAGTGCTCTTTTGGGGGGTTTTGTTGTTTTAAAAATTTCTTTCTATAACAGTAATCTTAGGTGATGCTTGTACTGATAGAAAATTATTTCTTCCACCCCTTGCCCCAATACCATAAAGAGCACCTTAAATATTAATTTATTTTTTATCTAATCCCACCACATGCCATTATTAATTCATATGTCGCATCCCTGGAAGAGTTCAAGGCCAGGTTGGATAGGGCTTCGAGCAACCTGGTCTAGTGGAAGGTGTCCCTGCCGATGGCGGGTGGGTTGGAACGAGGTGATCTTTAAGGTCCCTTCCAACCCAAACCGTTCTATGATTCTATGATATGTTTTACTGCCACCCAGGAAAACTTTGCATATAAAATGTTGGCATTATTAAATGAATGTTGGCTGCTGCATCCCAGGGCGCGTTTTTCTGCCTCTCCTGATGTGTGGGGGTTTTTATTGTCTTGGTTTTTTCCCTTCTTTTCACTCTGACTGCCCTGCTATGACTTGTTTCTCATTTGCTCAGCCCTGCAGGGGAGATATTCTGAGGGCTAATATTCATTAGACAGTAATTAAAATAATGAAGGATGGATGTTAATGTAAAATGCTACATTTCTTTTGTAATGTTCAAGAAATAAATCTTCCCCTGCATGTATCCTCTTTTAGGAATCTGTCAGAAAGTAATAGGTAGCTTCTTTCTTTCCCTGCAGATTCCAGAAATCTGCAAGGAGGAGTTCAGGCTTCTCAGAAAGGTTTGTTTTTTTTTTTTTTATAGTGTCCTGTGCAAAATAATTAGAGTTCAGGAACAGTCAACCCTGATGGTAAGGCTTATGAAATTAGGAACAGCCAGTGCTGTGTGTTAGGTTTCAGTTGCAAAGGGACCGATGGTTGCTCCTCTGCACGCTATTACAGCTTACAGGGCACTTCTGTGTCTCCAGTTAGTGGCCAGCAAATGACATCTGCAGCTTCACGTTGGTCTTCTCAGGGAAGTGAAGGATTGCAGAAGATCGTTTTCTCTACTGATATTAAGGGTCGTCTTTGTTATTGGGGGCACAAGGAAATGGAAGAGGGCTCTCTGACCATGTGGAAAGACAAGATCTCTTTTCCCAGTAAGGTGCTTATTCTGAGCTCAGGTGCGCTCCTATTTTGAAGGCATATGCAAAATAGCTTTAGGCTGATGGAGTTTTAGGACATGAGAGGAGTGTGGCAAAGTGGGGAGAGAGGTCACCTGGAAAACTCAAAGCAACAGCTTACGCAAATGGCTGGGGTAAATATCAGCCTCTCCAAAGCGAACCTTGGAGGGATCCCATCCTGGTATGCATCCACACCAACCATGCAGCGTGCATTCCCCCTGCGATGCAGTGACTCCCTGCAGGACCCCCACTACAGGACAGCAGCTGAGTTTGTTCCCTGCTGCACTGGGTCACCACACAGGACATTCAGGGTGCAGTTTGCCCTTTGTGATCCTCCTTCCTACGATCGCAGGAAGGCTGGTAGGAAGGGAGCTTTCATGCTCCCAACCTCCAGCCCTGCCTCTCCTTCTTGATGTCCTGGACACTTGCCAGCTTGCAACCCAGTGCCCCCAAGAAATATTTACTTCCTGTTTTTTTGCTTAGACCTCCAGAGGCCTCATTTTTCATGAATAAAATATGAGCTGTTCTCCTGGAGCCATGAAGGGAGGAAACCACTGCCAGCTGGTGTGGCCGCTGCTTTTTATTGCTGTGGTTGCAGATGCCTCCACCCTCGCAGGCAGGGAGACCAGAGAAGAGAGGAAAGAGCTCCAGGGTTTAGTCTAGTGACTGTTTCCAGTGTGAACTGTGCTGTCTGGAGCCAATACTGCGGAAGAGCTCGCTTTGTGTAATACCTTGTTTCAAGCAGTTTGTAACTGAGGAATTTAAATGTTTCAGTTTGAACTGAAGTTATCCATGATTTATCTTTTGCTCAGAGCGCATCGCTGGCTAATGTTCAGTTCTCAGACTGTTGTAACCAATGATTATTTCCCTGGTGTTCTCGTCCTTTTTTTTTTCTTTCTCTTTTCTTTCTTTTTTTTTTTTTTGTATTTGTCTAGATGAATGTAGAGTTGTACAATCACTTGTCTTAGCTGAATCACATCTTGATTTTTCCATCTGTTTCCACAGTTTATCAAGATTATTTTACATTAGCTTTGTTTTTCTGCTTTTCTTGGAGCTCCTCTTGTCTTGGTATCTTGTTCAAGTTTAATAGACATGATATGAAATAATAATGTTAAATAATAGCATTTACCCTCTTGGTGACTGTACTTGTGCTCCCATACTTTGAACACAGAACTTAATGGATGAGGTGAAGGGGTGTCAAATGCCACTTTCTTACCCATGTAAGTAAATAGCAATGTGTTGTCTTACCCACAAAAGTATTTAGTATGGTCTTCCTGGGCTTTGGGAACTATTATCTCCCTAAACATAATTTTTCCTGGAGATTTCCAGGCTGCCAAACAAAGCTTTTCATGCCAGTATTGCTTTTGACTATTAGACTGATACCAGAGATGAAAACAGAGACTGATTCCTACACCATTACTGCTTCCCTCAATCATTCTCTTAACATAGTTTCTGAATCCAGTACTTATATCAGCTCAGAACAGGCCAGTTTGCTAGGTATAAGTATAGTTTTATAATAGTTTCTAAGTCTGCTCTGAGATTTAGCTTTCTAATTCTGCATGTATGCTTGCTAGTAATATTTTGATAGAATCTTTAACTAAATTGCTAAAAACTTCATTCATCCAGGCAGCACACTTGCTGGAAAAAAGATACTGCCAATATACAGGTGGTAAAACTGAAACAGGAAAGTTTGAAATGTCTTGCCCAAGAAGAGAGAGTTTGGGCCTAGAATGTGGTCTTTCTCCACTATATTGAGTACAATTGACTTCTTCCTTTAATTACTTACACAATTACATTTGTGCATGTTTTATGCATGTTAATAAACGTGTCTATATACAAGTATTTACATGTTTGTACATGCAGGACATTTGTGTGTGACACTATATAGGTTTACTTGGTTAAATACAAATTGACCAGTAGCTCAGAAAAAGGTCTTAGATGTTGAAAAATACTACTTTTAGCCCCTAAACATGAAACATAGATTCTCCCACCCCTACAATGGTTATTTGGTGATTATTTGGTTATTTTGCCCACTTCTCTGGATGCTAAAATGAAGCAAATGCAGTTGTTCAAGTTATTTGTTCAGTATTTCAGTTGTCATTAATGTAAGATACTGTTTACTGCTGCACTATAGGAGGATTCTTAATCAGGTAAGTTGCTTCCCAAGTAGATAGGGCTATATAAATTGAGTGTACCGTAAGTCCTCTGTGACTGTTCTTCAGAGACAACCCTCTTTGTCTGATCAGTGAATTCCTAGTTAACAACCTCCTGAAATGCATGCTGCCATCAGATGATAAAGGTGCTGAAAGGCCAGAAAATCTTACATACCGTCATTAGGGTGAATATGAGCTGGGCTTGAGCTGTGGCTTTCTCTGCCTTTCAGGAGTTCATCTCCTATAGATAGATGATACAGTAATACAAATGCCACCTGCACTGAATTACTTCAGCTTAGGAGATGTGTTGAAGTGGAATAGAGAAAGACAGAGCTGCACACACAATCTTGGTTGTAAAATGAGTATATAGCAGCTATACAAACGGGTTTGATTGTACCGTTTATCAGTCAGCCGCTTCACTGGGCTTAACTGTTAGTGGATGTGAAGGTTTGACACAATACAACCAGAATACAGCAAAATGCCCTTTATGAACATCCCTTGTTTCAGTGCATTGTAATATACACAACTGTGCTTAGTAAATCTCATCTCAGAATGGAAATATTATTATTTATTGAAAATAACCTCATGATAATGGTGCTACAGAATGTAGTGTGCATACACGTGCACATTGAGTGAAAGCAGCACAGATGAACTAGACACACCTCATCTGGCAGGATTGTAGGTTATAAATCGGTTTATTAGAACTGGAATTTTATGGAAATTAATGACTAAAAAGACATCTGAGCTGCCAGAAATAGTCTTTCTTTCCCCAGTACATCAGTCGGTGTAACCTTGAGCAGGTATTTGACTTCCTTATGCAGCTGGAAAACAGGGTAAAAGGCAGGAATATAATTGGAAAATACTGCAGCAAAGTGGATCTTTCTTGAAGAAATAGTATTTTACAAACTAAAAGCTTAGTGCTGTCTCTAATGGCATCCCATTGCATCTGTGTTCTGCTGCCTCAAAACAATATAATGCAGAGAAAGGTCTGATCCTGACAGGGGGCTGTGCACCTGCAAGCCACAATACAACAGTGCACACTTGGTATGGAGTTGACTTTTATGATGCATCTCAATGTAATTAATTTCACGGGGATTTCTCCTACACATGAAGTTAAACCTGCACTTACAACTTTTGCTAAAATGGGGTCTCAGTTCCCTATTGAAATCAATAGGGAATCAGCAGTCTGAGAGCATGGTGTGCTTCCCAGCACGGAGTACTTGGATGCGATTTCATTGCAATGGGTGACAAAAACACCCTCTACTGTAGGTCAGAGGGTTGTGGAGGTGGAAAGTAATTGCAAATAATCTTCTGCTGCAGAGATCAGAGAATGGCTTCCAGCAGATCTGGGGGGCAGCACATCCTAACTAACTAAGCCCATGGCTTTGGCAGTCTGCAGGCACAGTTCCCATAAAAACAAATGCCAAAATTGTTGTGGGACAGGTCTTGTTTTGTGTTGGGAATGACATCCGCCTCCTTCAAGCCTACACTGGTACAGCAGAAGTATTTCACCCTTCTGTCTGCTTCTGTGATAGAGGGTTACAATATTTTTAATGTACTCCACGCCTCTTAAAACAATACAGTCTCAAGGCAGCAATGATGGAATGAATCCAACAAGCTTCTAGTTTCTTTTCATCTACTGCCCAGATCAACCTGCTTACATAATTCTAGATCTACTGAGTACACAAACTGATCTTTAAATATAGCGATACGGGTTTTTTTGCAATGTGGGGATAGGGAGAGTGAAACTGCCCTGCAAGTTTGAAGTGCTGTTTACAGGGGTTAACATCTAATATCCTCTTTATTTTCTATGGAAGCAACTGCAGGGCAGAACCCTGCATTACAAATCTCCTTGGCTGTTCTTTCCCAGATCAGTCATGTCAGCCCTGTGAAGGGGGATCCATATAAGCTGGGGATTTTAAGTGGGGAAATTGTCAGACTTCAACTCCTTGACTATTGGGACCTGAAGGTCACTGCAGTATGTCATTCTCAAGGCAATTTTCTCTGGAACTGCAATATGGTTGTGGCTTCGTTTTATGACCTTGATGTCACAAAGTATTAATAATCTCCTAAAACAAGCCCACTTGCAAGAAAAACCCAATCATTTGTTATTTTTTTTGATCAGTATTTATAGCCTGCTTAAATGTCATAGCTTTTGGTGTGATACATAGGTATGGATGCGAGTGGGTGGGTTTCTCTGCCATGCTTACCTGTATACAACAAGGAAATTAATTTTCAGTCTGTTGGGAGGGCAGCGGTTTCCATGACATTTTAAGCCCAGTTTGCAAATACCTTCATCTCTTTCCTTTAGCTATACATAGTTAGATGGGTGTGACGTTCATATTTTTAAGTGTTTTTCACAAAAAAAAAAGACTCTATGAATTTCTTATTTCCTTTCTTCGATAAATATCTCACATAGTAATCCGCTATTTCTGTTCTTTTGCCACAAGCATTCTTAGATGTACAGCAAAGAATATAAAACGAAAGGTACAGGCAAATTACCTCCTGGAACAGACCAGAAGCCTGTTCAAGCAAACATCCCCTCTGAGAAGCTGACTGTTATCACAGGCTCAAAGAAAAGAGAGGCAAACCTTAAGTGTGATATCAAACAATTATAAAGTCTGTTCAGAGAAGTTAATTTTTTCATCAAGAGTTAAGGGTTGTCTCATACTTTTTTATTCTAATTAGAATTAACATAGCTACTGCTGCAATATAATTATCTTAATTACCTTTAATATATTCTGGCATTGAGTTCCGCAGGTTAATTTACCTTACTTGTATTTTCCCACTTGTTAACTTTATTTTTGTTGTCACCCTCCTCAGATTCTGTTTCTTCTAAAGAGGGTAAAAGAACACAAAATTGACCTCCTTTCCTTTCTTTCTTTTATATCTTCACAGCTAACAAGTTGGTGTGTTCCACCAGCCAAAGCCGAGACACATAAAGTGTATTTGTGTTGTCTGAAGCTAGGACTGCAATGCACACTGGCATGACTGAGCCCTGACATTTGCAGAGAGGGACACGTAGCACAGTCTTGTCAGGAATATGGGGCATAATTACCGCATCCCCCGTTTCTAAACATGGTTCTTCTGTGTGTGCATGCTTTGTGTTATGAAATGGAGTAAGCGTGTGCTTTATGGGTGCTGTGAGGACTGTTGGGTTAGTGGCTGTAGTGCACACTGAAGATCCGAGCTAGTTGTCAGTTCTGACAGGACTGAGAGAGACTGAGTGTTTGAAGCATTCATTGAGCTGTCTGTGAGTATTTAGGACTGAGACAAATACTAGAGTAGGCAGCATAAGCTATTTTAACGTGTAGCTTCCACATTTAGTCTGGTCAACCCAAAGCCCTTTACAGATCAGGTTGGTATCATTGTTCCTCTTTCACTGTTAGTGAAAACAGTTGTTGAGATGGAGGGAGTCTCCATTTTACACCAGCAGTAAAACCAGAAACTAGATTAGAGTCCAGTTGTCATGTGTCCCCATACAGTGCTCTATAGAAAGCCACACTGGCAGCATTCTTGCGGTGATTCTTCCTTATTGGAACATATAATACAATTTATGTAGTGCAGTTAATAAAACTGAATTGGCAGGTAACTGAAGAAGTGTGTGCAAGGTCATGGATCTGGGTTATATTGTGGCATTTGACAGACAAAATCCACATGATAAAGGATTTTCTGTAATAAATATTCTAAAAGGAAAACAAATACCTGGCAAAGGATCAGGCTTTCTCAGCCTTTCTTTATCCGTTTTAGTAACACTAGGATTTTGGGGAGTCATGATTGCCCTTTCCGCCTGGCAATCACCGCAGCAATATCCAGTCAGTGAGTGAGGTCATTTGCAGCATCTTGCTACTCTGCTGTCACAAGGAATATTATTTCTGTGTAACAAAATAATCTCCTGTTTATAAAGACATCACACCGATTCTTTAAACCTTTTAATGTCATACTGAAAAAAGACAGCTGGGATCAGTGGATCGTTGAATGGGTTGATGGTGGAAACATACTATGGTGGGAAAACTGAAATTCTAACATACGGTAGATAGTTCCTCTGTACCAGAATAGCATGCTTCTGTTGCAGATGGACATTCCTATGGAAGGAGAACAAAATGCAGTTTAATTATCATCCAGCACTCTCCTGGAGACAGGATAGCAGCCCATGCCCCTGCATCAATGCTTAAACAAGATGTGCTTTGAGTTTTGAGCTATGTACTTATGCTATGCTCATTACTGTGGTATTTAAGCTAGGTTGGTCAGGGTCTTTGGTTGAAACCTCTCCTTAATTAAAAACATACATATGTTTGCAGAAAGTAGAGGGCTGCTAGCTGTACTGTCAATGGCCTCCTACCTTTTCCGTTCTTCTGCCTTACACAAGAAAATTGCTAATATTCCACACCTCAGTATGGAGCCAGCACAGCTCTAGCAGAGCTCATTAACGCAGGCTTACTTCTCACCCAGTATGCAAAGCTGGCTGGGAAGAACTAGCTTATCGGCTACTTTAATGACTGGAAATTAGTGGACTATAGGTGATCCTGCATGGGACCGTAAGTCATGTAAACCTCTTTATGCTTCAATTTTCTCATGTGCAAATTGTTACAAAGATTGTTTCTTGTGTGCTTTGGGATATTCTGGGAAAGAGTGCCCTGTGTTAAATTAAAATGTCGGTGCCTTTTGGGGGATAGCCTTGCTTTTCTGGAGAATTAAAGGCTAAGAAACCGAAGTGGCAGGACTGGATGTTTCAGTGGTCAGTGCCCATGGTCAGGCCAGCTGTTCAAACCACCTACATGCATTGCCTGCTGAAGATGTTTTAAAAGTCTGGCTTTTCTCTAAGTGTCAAAATTGGAATTTGTTTCCCTCCTCTTCCCCAATAAACACAGCCTCAGTTGTAGGTACTGAAATCTTTTTTCAAGTTCTAGGCACAGATAGGAAGCTTTTTCATCCTGGCTCCTGTCCCTCATCTTTGATGTTCTAACACAACTTCAGTTCATGCAAAGGAAACAGGACTCTCTTGCGTCTCACAGGTGCTGCACATTCTGTATCTCTGGTAGAAAACATCTGGTGCTTCTATTTGGTCTGAAATAGTATTTGTGTCAGGGCCCAAACAACAGAGAAATAAAGTGTTGGGGTTTTTTTTTCATAAAGTACAGGTTGGCTCCAATATGTTACAGACCTTATTCGACCAGGTCAGAGAAAATAACAAATCTTCACACCCCTCACAACAGTGAGAAAGGTCTGGTGGCACATACTTGGAGCAGCAGCAGAAGAGGGGAATAATTTTTCAACATACAATGAAAAATAGTAAGTGAGCCAGAAGGATTTGCAATTCACAGAGATGGAGCTTGGATGGTTTGCAGACAACTGGTGCTGGTATACATATGATGCTTTGGCAACTGGAAAAATGCAGAGTTGCCCCATTATGAGTGATCTTTGTCTACTGTGTTTTCCTGAGGATACACTGAGCTACACGAAGGTCTACAGAGAATTACCGGAGGCTTTATAAAATAGAATGCAGTTTTACCTAATGAATAGGGTATCAGACACCGAGCTGGAAACTCTAAGGCTGGCTTTCTACTCCGACTTGAACATGTATAAAAAGAAATGCATGAACTGAGTGAAGTACAACATGATAATGCCCAGAGTCTGGCCACCTAGGTTCTGCACCCAGCTGCATTAGAATGGGCCTTGGGAAGATGATAAACTAATCCCTCCCAGTTTCAATTCCCAAGTCTACAAAATATAGGTGATGTTTACTCACCTTTGAGGTCAGTAGGCATAAAGGTCCCTTTATTTATGCAAGCCTGGCTAAATGCAACTGTCAGTTGTCCCGATCTTTAAAAAAATGGACTAAGCAAAGGACAGCCTGATCTTTAGTCTCAATTCAGACAAGCAACAAGCTTTAGGGCAATAACAAAGAAAATGAAAATAAATATGTGGTATTGTGCTGGGATGGGAGGGCTGCTTAGAATGGCTTAGCCACTACTTAACTTCTGGTTTTTTGCTGTGTTGTTCCCCGCCCATGAATAAAATGTTATACTCATTAGTGCCAAATCTCCCTTCAGTCTCTCCATGCTTTGATCCTCCTGTATTACTTTCTTTTGGTCATGCTTAGCTGTAGATGTTCAACACTGAAATGTAGATGTTGACCAACATATTTCTGTTTCAGCTGGATGATCACAGATGTTATTTTTTTCTTTCCATGACTCATTTACTTCATCTGTAAAAAGTAGCTTCATATTCAGATGAAAGATTGGCAATAATCTACTGACTTTAAAAAAAGAGCTATTCCAAGTTCTCCACTGCCAGTGTGATCTTGTGTTGGTCACTTGGACAAACATGGTATCAGCAGACAGAATTTCAGAAAGCCTCCACTTAATGGATGGTGAATTTCTCTGAAAATCCACTTGCCTTTGGGCTCATGGATAGGAAACAGTCTTTGTGATGAAAATTACACTATTTCTTTGATCATGCAGTGTGGTCCATTTTATTGTTTTGCATTTGTGTGGAGTGCTGTCCCACATTCCTCAGAATAATTGCTACTGCAGCAAGGTAGTTTACTTTAAAAATGTAGAACAACAGGAACCAGACTGTGCTAATGATTAAATTATACTGATGGTTGAAGTTTAAGTAACAGTTAATGCACTAATTTCAATATAGGAAATACACTAAAA
Source organism: Buteo buteo (assembly GCF_964188355.1). Taxonomy (NCBI): domain Eukaryota; kingdom Metazoa; phylum Chordata; class Aves; order Accipitriformes; family Accipitridae; genus Buteo; species Buteo buteo. The sequence goes on along the minus strand of NC_134177.1, from coordinate 38,093,677 downwards.
AAGCAGTAAGAGCTCCTCTTGATCTTCATAATTAATGAGAACTGCCATGATCTTTCAACATATTTCCACCCACACTTGCTTTTATGTTAGCAACTGTGTAGGAAAGCACAGCAGTCAGCCTAGTAGAAAGCCTTCTTTCAGAGCACTTTCCATCACACTGTAGAAGCCATGTGCACTCCCCTGAAGGGTCCTGGAGCCCGATCTTGCCCATGTTGAATCCTGGCCAACAGCCTAATTTCTTTCTATGAAACAGAACAAAGTCAGGCCTTCAGACAAGAACGCACCTAACACGCATGTCTGATCTACATGCACCGAAATAAGCATCATCAGCTGTGCTGAGCATTTCTGGAAAGAAGCTGGGTGGAATTCATATCACTTAACTTTAAACATCTCATTTGGGCTAATTCTTGACTACCCCTATAATTCATGAATGGAAGTGAGCATTGTTAGAGAGCAATTAATCCATTTTAGATGTCTGCAATATGATGAGGGGAATTGCACCCAAGCGCCTGTTTCTCTGCACTCGTTACATAGTAAGTCTAGACAGTTGGCTCAGATATAGATGTCTGAAGATAGATGAGAGGTTTCTTTCACCTAAGGAGATGATAGAGCAGAATCTGCTGGGTATTAGAGGCTTTGCAGTGGTGCTCGGTTGGATAACAAATGCCTGAAAACATGGCGCCACTTGGCTGAATCATTGCAACTGTGGAAGATCTTAATTTAAAAGCTGTTTAAATGAAGTTTCTGAACTTTAGTCTTGGCCTAGAATGGGTAAGGCCTAAAGCAATCACTGATCCTCAAGATAAGAAGTTCTTTCAGCAGCTCTGTAATCAAAGGGAAAAAACAGCTTGTCTTTAGATCACTGCTTTAATCTTGTTTCTCGCACCACTGCTGGAATTTTGTGCTCTGCCACCAAATGCAGCAGGGTATTTATAGCGTCAGCTTGAATGAATAGTAAGAACTTATGCTCTTGTTGCGGCTGCATCTCTGAGGTGATGGAAATCACATAACTGCAAGTTGATGGTAATGACGTTGCACAATATTTTCAAATACAGTTGTTTCTGCCACCGCTCAGTTCCCACAGTATATTGGCAGGGCAAGGGGATATATTTGGCAAGGATTTCTAGGCATGTGGTAGGGAAAAGACTGAAAGGATTCAACTCTGAAGCTTTTGTTGACTGCTGGGGTCCTGATGTCACCACTTCATGTGGCCTATAGAGGCTCTCTGTGGCCTTCAAATGTTGCTGCCTTTGGGGAACAAGTGCAGGATCAGGTCTTTAGGAAGCGTAACCTATTGGTATGTGACAAATCAAGTGTCTCATCAGCTCTTTGCAGAGAGGTCCTTCATCTCCTGCTGCTGGGTAATAAAGTAGAAAGATAATTGAACACTTTGGCCATTTCTTATCTGCTGTCCTTATTCAAACAATATAGATAACAGCAAAACACAAAATATTTGCTCTTTTTATTTTCCTAGATGTGTAAGTATTCCCTTGTTTTTTACATTACTTTGTGTAATGCTTCAGTTTGTCAGGATAATTTAAAAGAAAACAGCTGTGAAGCTCTTTAGTGATCCCAACAGCTAATGCAAATACTTACCAAACCAGAATAATAGATCAGTCAAGTGGAGATGGTTTTGACTATCTGTGAGAAGCCACCTTTCACAACAAAATATATATCATATTCATAAAATAGGAGGGTTGTGTATAGCAAGAGGTTTATCAGGCAAATGTGATAGCTGAGAAATGTCAGAGATTGCATACCAGCTTTCTACACTTAATGGTTTAATTGAAAGTCATGGCTCTGCTCACCTGTGTAAAATTAACAAGTCCTCATATATTCATAGGCTGAAACTTAAGTGTCTGCTGTGCTTCTCCGTGCTTGGGATCATCAGTGCAGGGCTGTTTGCCTGCACGCAGGCCCTGTGAGTAAATAAACAGTTACTGGGAAATAGTAGTGCCATTCTGCAGAATGATGGGATTGCAACGCTTATTTTCACCCTGAAGCTTTGCTTGTGAAAAGCAGGTACAACAAAAGCTGAGGGACAGCTTTGTGGGAGAGGACTTGATGCCAAAGACACAAATTCAAGTCTACAGGTACTTCAGCCACATCACCACGAGTGCTCTGGCCCCGAATGATCTTTCCTTCTCTCCCTGGAAATACCCCTGAGAAAGTTTAGTCAGAGAGGCACATTTGTCAAAGTGATTCAAAGAAATTACTCAAGAGCTGTGAAATTTTTCTAGCTTCATCTTACTGAAGCTGGTGGGCTCGATTCTCCTCTTGGTTTTGCATCAGCGTTGCAGAATGCATGAGCACGAGGGACACCTGACTCCATGGCGTGCAGGTCTGCCTCTTCTTCAGGGAGCGTGAAGTGCCTGGCACAACGGCCTCGCATCGCAGGACACCGTGAGTCACTGCTAGAACATAAAATATAACAGTCATTACAATATATGACTATTTGCACACAGAGCCCTTGGGACAACAGAGCTCTAACAAAGAAAACAAAAGCGCTCATAAAATTCAAGACCTCTGCCACTGAAATGGAGAAGCAATGAGAAACGTGCCAGCTTGCAACATAGCGCGTCAGTCCTGGGCCTCTGTCCTGCAACAATTCGAGGCTGAAGACAGGAAACAGCACTGAGCTGCTGCGCGTACCACAGACTATTGGCAGGCAAAATATAACCCCAGACTTGCTGACCTTCTTTGTCATAATGTAGGTATAGGTCTGTAAATGAAACGTTTATATGGAAGGTTTTTTTAATAAGAACAAATTAGCGTATATAAGATACAGCATAAAATTACGCAATTGATCAAAAATGAGAAGGTTTAACTTCTGAGCAATACATAATTTGAAATCCTACCCTGAAGCATCTGAAAACATTAAAGAGGACTTTTTCAAAACTGCTTTAAATTTACACTCCTCCTTAAAAAAATGCATGGCTACATGTAGCACTTCTCCTTAGTCTCTCTGGAGCTCACAGAGGGAGGTCACCATCATCGCTCCCACTTTGATAAGGAAAAAAACTTGGACCTAAAGATGCAGACTAGCAGAGCTGGCAAGCCAGGGGTGAAGCTGGATGGAGAAGTGAGACCTGTTAGAGTCCAGAGCCTGATTCAATAGGCACCTTCTCATGTAGCTCTTCTCTGCGTGACATACTGTCTCCCTAGGCAACTACAGATTAGAGAGGAGACAAAAAATCTTGTATCCAGAACCAGAAAGCAACAACTTGAGCTTGGATGTAGGGAAAATATCAGGGAAAGGCAGTGAACTAACAGTTGAAGCAGAGGCGTTGGAGTCAGGTGCTTCAGGTTCTATTTTTGACTCGGACCAGCTATTTCAATTCTCTTCGCTTTGGCTTCCCTTCCGCAAGATGGAAAATGAGGATGCCTGCGGCTGCCTCGTGGGGCTGGATCGTCTTTGCTGAGGCCAAGGCTGTCAAATCTCATACTCTGGATCATGCTCAGTTGACCTCAGCTTTGTTCTTCTCTGCTTTGCTGCCTGCATCTCCTTCACTTGCCCCTCCGCTGTGCTTTCCCAGGCCCATGCAGGGCGTACGGAGCAGAGTCACAGCACCCCATGTCAGGGCTGTCCCCAGGTGGGACTCTCCTCCGTACCCTGCGGCCTGGGGCCTTCCACCAGAGCGTCTGACGTGCAAAATCTCACGCGCTGTGCAAAGTCTCCCCTCGGGCGATGTGGGCCATCTGCAGAACGAGTAAAGCGCGATGGCTACAGTTGTGGCCCTCGTACGAAGCACTCCCACTCCTGTCTGAATTAAAGATGCTATCTCGGGGCACAGGCGCTAGATACGACCCTGCGCCGTTACCTCTCCATCTAATGTCAGCCCAGTTACATCTCTGGGACCTATCAGATTATCAGCTCAGCCCGCCCTGCCTGGCTTTGAATGAACGAGTTTGCAAGGCTGCAGGTGCTTTCTCTTTGCTGCATTCCCTAGAAAATCCCTGGTAATTAGGGCTCTCTCCCTTTTTTCCAGGAAGCACTGCCAACTCCTCCTGCCCTTCTCGCATCGACCCAACTCGCTACCACGTGAATTCAGGTGTGGTTGGAGAGCTCCTCCTTTCCAGCGACCAGACCCGGAGCTGCGAGGAAGGGAGGCCGCATCTCAGCCGAGCAGAAGGTGAACTTCACGATTATTTCTTTTTTTTTTTTTTTGACGGAACGAGCGCTAAGGGCTGCGGGCAACCAGGAGGAGCCTCGGCGCTGCCTTTCCACCCTCCCACCCGGCTTCCGGCGGCGGCGGGGTCCACCAACCAGGAGGATTTCGGTGCGGGGCGGCCCCGGGCCGCCCCCTTTGTTCGCGCGGGCCGCAGGGCCCGGCCGTGCCCCCGCAGCACCCGCAGGCGGCGGCGGCGGCGGCCGGGAGGAGGGAGGGGGCCGCGCTGCCGGCCCCATCCTCCTCCTCCTCCTCCATCATCCTCCTCCTCCTCCGCCAACCCGGGCCGCCCGCCCAGCTCCCTCCTTCCCGGCTGGGCTCCGCCGCGGCCGCCCAGGGAGTGGCACGGCGGCCGCCTGCCAGGGGCTGTGCAGCCTGCGGCGGCTCCGGTTCCGCTCGCCGGCGGGCTGTGAGAGGGTAAGGGGGGACGGCGGGGAGGGCGGCGGGGGGGAAGCGGCTCCGGCAGCCCCCGCCGCGCCGGCAACAAAGGAGGGGGTGAGGGGAGCGGGTGCGGGAAAAGCCCGGGGGGGAGCGGGGCTCCGCGGAGCTGTCAGCGGTGGCGGCTCGGCCGCGGTGAAGCGTCGTCCTTGGTCGGGGGAGGGAAGGCACCGTCCTCGTCGCGGGCCGCGTTCCGTGTGAGGAGGGGCCCCGCCCCGTTGCCTTCGCGGGCAGGAGCGGGGCACCCACCGGCCGGTGGGGAGGGGGCTCGGGTGGGAGTGGGCGGCCGTGGGGTCCGCCCGGCCTGCTGCACACCCACCTGCACGCTCACACCCACCCGGGCGGCCGGACAGGGCTACAGCCCGGCCCCGCACCTCCGCGGGTGGGTGTGGGTTTGGTGGTAAAGGCAGCCGGTGGGTCACGGACAAACGGCTCTGGGTGGGAGCAGCCGGAGAAGCGGGGGTCTGGTGCTGGGGAGATGGAGATAAGAGCGGGCGTTAGCATCGGTGGCTCAGTGCGGAGCGAGTTTCTGTTTTGAAACGGGAGGAAGATTTTCTTTTGTCTCCGGGAAGCTGGACCGCTCGCTGGGCTCGGTCTCCTCTCTGGATTTTTGTTCTTGAACGATCCAAGTATCGACGTTAACTACATACTGCGGGATTTGATGGGGGTTTTTTGTCTGTAGCGAGGAGGTGTGTTTCAGAGGCAGGCCCAGCTGGGTCGGGCTGCTGGCGTTCGCACGCTGCTCAGGTTGTGGGTGGCAGGACGGACGGAGCAGGTCTCTGCCCCTTGCATCTCCTGATACAAACCAGCAAATGGTCTCTTTGGGGAAGCATCCAGGGATGGAGGCAGAGGCACGCGTTGTTATCTCCAGGGCATCCAGGCAGGCTGCAACGGCGTTTGGGAAGTGCTGGGAGACAAAGCACTGTGTCAGCACCGACTGTTATTTGCTGCTCTATTGAGCGTCAGTCTCATAGGCCTGCAAACCTTGCCTCAGGAACTCATCCTGCTGGAATGGATGTCAAGTTTCACTAGCCCATCGGTTACTGTTGGCTAGAAGTGCTTCCTTAGGGGTGACTTGCAGTTTGAGTAGAATTGGTCTGTGTGTGGACAGAGATACGTTGGGAATGCTGTGTTCTCACAAAAAGGTGTCACTCTGCCTGCCAGAAATCACTGAGACTACAGGACTTCAAAGGCTCAGCTCTGAGACAAGCCACAAGTTAAAATGTTAGCACCAGCCATTACAGGCATGTCAGGGAGAAGCTGTGCAGGAACCAGTCTATCATCTCAGGAGTGCTCATGTGCGGGGCCTGCCTTCAATTAAGGGAAAACCTGTGTGTTTCAGGAGATGCTTTTAGGATAAGTATGGACTGGATTATCTACTGAGGCCAAGGGTTGGTATGTGCTCCTCTTCTGCTTGGCTTCCTGCCACCTCCAGCCTTGGAGGCTGCCATAATTTACTCCAGCATGTAGCAGTTCCTGGTGCATTTCCTCTTTCTCCCCCCTTGTGCTTTTGCTCTGGCAGAAGAAACGATGAAGAACCCAAAGGGGGATTTTCCAGTGTCAAGGGATGCAGTTATGTAAGGGTATGCATGCTAGTTCTTCTTCCCTTGTGTTACTGGGTGGTTAAAATGGGTAAGGGCATGGATTCCACCTCCTGACTAAGGTTGCTGTTTTTATTTATCAAAATGCTTCCTCTATCTGTGAAACTCGGGGAAATGAATAATTTTTTTTGGGGGGGGTGGGTGGGGGGTGGCATAATTTTGGTCACAATGAGAAAAATATATAAAGTAAGTTGCATCCCCAAGATACATGGTGTTGGTACCACTGCAGAGTGTATACAATGCATGGCAAGGTTTATATACTGACTTTTAAAGCTCTGGGAAAGCCCAGGTACAGGTAGCTAGACCTGAACATGAGTTGTTGCTAACCTCTGTTAAGATACTGCTATGGTCTTATTTATAGGGGGATCTATAGGTATTTATAGAGATACTTATAGAAGATGTTTATGAAAAATAGATATCTTGTGACCTGTTTCCCCCTCCATCTCCCAAGGGGTCTGAGCACAAGAATGACCAAGGCAGTTGCTGACATGGGGCGAGAAAGCATTTTTTTTAATGCTGCTCTATTGCTGAGTTAAAGACAGCTAACAATCTCTGGCTGTTGTTCTTTTATCACTGTTCTCATGATATTTACGGTAGAATTTCAGGTCCTGTTTTCTTGGCAGGGCACCTTGGCTGATAGTACTGGTGATGTCAGACGGCAGCAAGACTGGGGCTTTGTTTTACTGGTCAGTTTTCTAAAACAACCAAATTAGGTAAGTTGCTGAATAAAGATGACGTACTTTCCAAGGTCACTCCAGAAGCCCAGGTTAGAGAGAGGAATTGGACTTAGTCTTCCTGAGTCCTGTTTTAGTCCTGCCTTTTCCATGCAGCCATCCTTCTGTCCTGCGTGAAAGCTCTCATCTCTCTGGCTGATACTGACAGAGAATCACAGAAGTCTGTTAGGGCATTGATGCACAAAGTCTCTTTCTGCAGTACCACCGTGCTCTCAGAGCATTTCCCCCTGCTCTGCTCAGAGGACCCTGTGTGCTGTGGTTGTCTTCTGTACTTTGTCCTGTTAGGCACTGCAGTTCAACAAATCAAATTCACTTTTCTTGTAGCTGTATTTAATTTCTTGCTCTTACATTATTGTGCAGTAGCTCTTGCTGTAGCTACCAGTGGAAAAATGACTTCATTGCATGTGACTGAGTCTGGCACCTTAAACTGATACTTACTGCTATTCCTGAAAAAGAAAAAAAAACCAAACCAACCTCCAAAAAACCAAAACCACAAAAAACCAAAAAAACCCCCCAAACCCAAAGAAACCCCATTAAAAAAAACCCCAAACCCACAATATTTCTGCATCAGACTTTTTGGAAGTCATTCCCGTGCAGTGGCAATGGTTTTGTTATCTCCTTTTAAGTGAGTGAAACTGTGTCTATCAAATAGCCACGGTTGTTTCAGATGCAGCATAAGCAAAGAAAGATGTGTGAAGAAATAAACCCAAGCATTGTCATATTTTGTTGTCACAGTTTAATTTTTTTTCCTTCAGTATGATAGAATAAAATACGATGCTGGCTTGAATTGGCATGAAAATTAGGTGCTACTTTTCTTTCAGTGTTTTATTTTTATTATCTAGTGTTTACCCACCTGGATAGTTGTAGAGAAATGTGGCACAGACTAGTGAAATGCCCTGCTGTGGGTTCTGAGCTAGCAATGAAGTCCCCATCTCTTCATCCCCGTCTGTGCTGAAGCACAAAGGGAATCTGAATTTTGTTTGGTTTATTTTAAGAGTTAATGCTCTGAAGTCTGATGTTGACTCCCTTGATAACTCCATTTGTGCCTGGGAAAGCTAAATGATTATTTTTGAAAAGTATTTATACTCTGTGTCTATAACAAACACTTCCGGAAGACTTCCAAGTCCTTTGATGTGTTGGATATTCAGAGAGATAGTGATGCCTAATAGAGTCAGGCAACTATCCTCTAGCACTGTTTTCTGAGTAGTCTTGGAAAAAATCTTTTGCTTCTGTTTCTCTGAGGTACAAAATGGGTGATGGAGTTCTGACCTCCTTTGAGGTCTGTGAATGAAATGCTATGTGGATGTTGGATATTTGGATCTCGGAACTCTTTAATTACTTTTTGGTGCTTTTTAATACCTCTCCTGTGTTCCCTCACGCTGTTCCTTTAAAAAGATAATGCAAATAAAATTGTATTGCTTGTGCCAGAGCTCTTGGTCAAAATGAATCCTGTTTTATTTTGGTGAATAACTTGCATTGTGTAGTAAAGGCTACATGGATGCTGGTTATATGGAAAGGACTTCCTGAAAATTTGGGGTGGCAGAAACTTCAAGAGGTCATCTGATCCATCTGTCTGTTCCAGATTAGGTCTGTCTTCATCTGTGTTGTTCAAGGCAGAGGTTTGAAGATTGATATTTTTATTTTATTTTATTTTTTTAAAGAATGGCATGGGCAATGAGGGAGTTTCTGCAGCCTCTCCGGACAGTCTAGCTCAGTTTGAACTGATGTTGTAGTTAGAACTGCATAGTATGTGTCTTTCCCTTTGTATTTGTTGTCATTGTCACTTTGTGTGTCTGCCTGTTACTGTAGAAAGGACAAGTACAAGTGTTTCATTGACAAAACCAGCACAATTTCTTTTGCAGCATGAACTGCTTATGGAGGGGCAGAGGAAGGCTTCCAAACCAAGGCACCAACTTCTGGCATAGTCACTAACAAAGGCTTTCTCAGGCTAGTCTGTTCTTTTTCCTCCTTTGACATATTCCCCCCCCCTTTATTTGTTGCATCATGCTCTGAAAAATTCTGTGTCCACCAATTAGTGCTGGAAACTTTTCAGTAATCCTGACAGGCGCAAAAAGCAGCTGCCTGTTGAAACAAACAGCACTTTCCCATCTCTTGCAAATACTCCCATTCATGACCTGCAAGAACATCCCCTGGATGCAGAGGCTGTCCTGGCTGGGGAACAAACCTCCCTGGAAAAAGAGGCCTCTCCTGGAAGATGTGGAGAGGCACTTATGTCATGAGATGTATTTAATAGACTTTTTAGCCTCATATTTAGCTGTCATATATTGTGTGCTATACTACCTCAGTGGCTCCTGTCAGCCCTCTGGGTGAAGCCTGTCCTGGTGATTAAAGTCTGCTCCTTAGCTATATTTGGCATATAGTTACTTGTTTTATAACTGAGATTCTTACCATGCAAACTAGAGCAGGTCGGTCTGCAACCTTGAATAAGTGCTTTTTTTTTTTCCTCTGGACTTCTGTTTCCCAGCTGGTAAGTTTAGGACATTCTAGCTGATGACCAATCTGCCAGCCATTCCTAATGGCTATTTAATGATGGGCAATATGGCACAAAAAGGCAGGCTTGTGAGGAATATGCTGCTGAGGCAGAGGAAGGTGTTTTGCCTTACCCAGTTCATATTTTACATGTCAATTTATGTAGGCTTTTACTGGGATCTATGAAGTAGCTTTTTGAACTTGCTGAATCTCTTCCATAGGAAAAATTTAAGTTTATATGTATATTTATATATATTTCTAGTAAATGATACTGGCAATAAGCAATGCCTCCTGTGAGCTTAATCTTGGTGTCTCCAGAGCATCTACAGGCACTTTTTTTGTTTTTATCTCTGAATTCCCCTTGAAGCATATTGGCTAGATGGTAGGAAGGTGCGGGAGCACTTCCAGCACACTAACATGGAAATGTCAAAGTCAAATGGTGCTTTTGGGTCATCATATGGGTCAGGTTTATGGAGTGCTTTATATACTCTGCCTTAGGGTGCTGGAAACATTGATTGCCTTTGTTAGGAGAGTGACAATTTGGTTTTTGCTCTTTCTTTTTGGTTGAAACGGGACCAGTCTGCGTTAGAGATGTCATGCCAGTGCTCTGCGTTATAATGTACTCAGGCTACTGCTTGTAACTGCTTTATACTTGCTTGGCTAGATGAGATTATATCCTGATGTCTGTACAAAATCACGATTGTGGTCTTGCCTGCATTGGAGGAGAGATTAATGGCATTTGCAGTATAGACACAACCCGTTTCTGTAAGAAGTGAAGGAGCAGCTAGGGACATGTGGTGGCTCTAAAGCTCTGACTAGAACATATAGTGCTGCAGTACTCCAGGAGTGTGGTGGGTTGATCCATCTGTCCTGCCTACCTGCATGCAGGCTGGGTTCATCCCATCAGCATCACTCTTATCTCCAGAGATATGAAACGTTAAATCCCATTTTTTGCACTGATCCATCTAGCCAGACCTGTTCCTTTCGGCTGCTGGGATCTACACATCAAGCAGTGCTGTATGAGTGCTTCCCGATGGCACGGTTGTGTATAAGTGGAGGTGCTGGTTAGAGCTAGGCTGTGGAGCAGTACAGCTCTTGTAAGGTCTCTGTTGCTGCTGGAGGAGGCTGGGATTGACAGCCTTTCCCAGATGTGCACAGCCTGTGTTGTGACAGGCTCTCTTGTCCTAGCCAGCCCAACAGGTCCTGCTAGAGCACGGGCAGCACACCGAGCATGTTCAGTCTCCACGCCTGCTTTGGAATTTGACTGTGTAGGATGGTGTTTTCTTTTTTTACCCCCTAGAAACTGTGATCTCTAACCTCCTCTGATATGACATACAAGGTAGCCATCCTATGGTGCTGTTGTGGCTTAGTGTGTTGCTTAGTGCCTAGAGGCTTTGGGCTGGCATCTGCTTCTCTACACATGGTGCAATCCAAAGTAAATGACGGCCTCTGCAAGGCAGAAGGTAAGGTGTGGGTGAAAGAAACCATGAAGCAGGAAGGGATAATGTAATGGTGTTGACAGATAAGATCCAGTTTGATATAACTTGCCAAAATTTTTATGGTTTGGTCATTGATAGGGATGTAATTTGACTAAGAGACATATTCCGTCTTGTACTGGCTTTTCTGAGCATCTTTGTATTGGGGTTGCAGGTGATAAAGTAGGAAACTCCATGATTAACACGTACTGGCTGAAAGCAAACTTTCTAGATTACTGGCCACCCTGTCTCCACCACTGGTTATGGTGGGAGCTGTGTAGATGTGTCGGTGTCAGCTGAGGTCTGGCAAAATCGCAGTATTTGTAGAGAGGCTCAGGAGAAAGCAGCAATTAACGTACATAGCCCAGAGGTCAGCTGCTTAAGTGGGAGGCTGAGTGCAGGCTGGTGAATCGGCAGGGAGGAGGGTGCTCCAGGGAACAACTGTGGCCAACATTGCTCCGTTGCTGCCAGCACAGCGGTGGGAAGGAGGATGAGCGTGGGTAGAGGGGATGGGGGTTACACAGTGCCTTGGTGCTCCGGAGAGAGAGTGGGTTTGCTCTTCCCTACCATCTTTAGTTTGGTGACCTTAGATCATTCAGTAGGTACCAGTGGTGTAACTCTCCAGGTCTACCACCCCTCTGTTTGCGAGCTTGATACCGTTATCATCCCTCTTCATGTGGCAAGGAGATTACTGACCACTGTGGAAGAAGAAGGCAGGAGTCCTGGCTGTCAGTGCTGCATTTCAACTGTGAGATAGTGGTCTGGATTTCCTTTTCAGCTTACCTCCTGTTGTATCTCAGCTTACTCTTAACAGTCAGAGTGTGAAGGTGGGTTGGTTATTCTTTCAGCTTTTGGGAACAGTGCTTTGTTTGAAGGAATGAGATGATGTTAGCTCATAATATTTGGCACAGAGTTTGTCCAAGGCCTGGTGAGACATCGCCTGGGAGGCAGCATGTGTTTTGGGTTGCCCATGTCTAAACCAGACTGAATTCAAGTGGTGGAGGTTTAGAGAAGGTCTCCTAAGATGAACCAGGAAATGGTGAGTCTCTATCTCGGGACCTCTCAAAGGAGAGCATTGCTTGTTCAAAATGATATAGTGAAGGCGGAGAAAGGGCAAAGCTGTCTTGTGGGGGTTGGACACAATGGGAGAGTGTCAGACTTGTGCAAAGGGCAGAGTAGGTATGTGGGCAGAAGGCTGGCTTGAATAAATCTGGGCTGGCAACTGGTGGGGGGGGTTCCCAGCCAGCAGAGGCTGAAACTAGCACTGCTGAAGTGTAGGAATGAAAAATCTTGCAAGGTGGTTTTGTAACTAAATGAAAGGGGTTACATTAGGTGCAGGGTAGGCCCTTCCTATCCTGCATCCCTGCCTGAAGTTTCAGCAGCTTGTGAAGAGGCAGGATCAATTTTCCCTTCATGTGACATTGTTTGCATCAGGGTTCTTTGGAGTGGGTTTCTGTACTAGATGTTACACCTACGGTACCAATGGCCTGGAGCAAGGGTTTGCTCTTGTTCCTGCTATAATGACCAGATCTCCACTGCATACCAGATTGCATTAAATGTGTGATTGCATTAACATGGTGTCTTTTCCTAGTGCACTTGAGGGTGTGTGTAGATACTGGGCAGCATTAGTGGGGCTTCAGTGGCAAGCCCAATGTGTCCCAAGGTATTTTCTATTACACCAGAAACATGTTGCATTCCATTCTTGTTTTCTTTGCTTTTAACCAAATCACCTGCAAGTTTAAACTGGTACAGCTGAATTACAGTCAGACAGGCTGCCATAACACTGCACTGCAAATGAAAACAAAATTCCTAGTTTCAAAAAACTTAAATGTGCGAAGAGGGAGAGAAGAAACTTGCAAGAGCAGTTGTTTCCTATTTGCAGCTCTTTGTTGCTCCAGCCTTTCAGTTACAGTCTACAAACCAAGGCTGGCCTGTGAAGAAGCCTTCATTGCAGGTGCAGGTTGTAAAAAACAAAAGTGGGAAGAAATCAGGGCAGGAGGGACCTGGGTCCTGGTTTTGTTTCATAATCAAAGTCCAGGGCAGAGGTTAGATTACAGAAGTGCACAAATCAAGATCTATGTGTTAGCCTGAGCTCCAGTGAATAACAGATTAAGTGCCAGGGTGAACTTTAATGCTACACTAAATCAAGCAGTCAAAAGCCAGGAAATTCCAAAACTTCAGATCCTTCTGCAGCTCCGCACAGGGTGCGTAGCGTGGCTGAGTTATTGTATAGCTCATATTTAATTGGAGAATTTGTTTCTCCAGTAGTAAAATATCAAGCCATTATAATGGAATATGTTTATCATGTATCATTGTCTTTCCTGTACTCTGCCTGCCCTCCTCATGTTTCTTTTCCAGATAGTGCTTATGACAAATAACGCTTTCTGTGAATAGGAAACTTGGATTTTATCAAAGCCCCTTGAATTGTAGAGAAACCTTCCATGGAACTGAGTAGCCATTGGATCAAGTCTGAATTACCCGGAGGACAGCAGTTCTGAAATCTCTGCATATTCTGTTCCCTTCCCATGTGAGCTGTGCAATTTTGGTGTCCTGCCCCTATATATTTCTGTAGGGACATGGTCCCCTGCCCCAGGGCTTAACTCCAGGGAGCAGAAACTCATGTAGATCGAAGACCATCCCCAGAATGTTTCCCACAAATTAGAGCTAGTTTTGCTCTGCAATTAGTGCAGAATTGTTGCTATCTACTCTGTCAGTCTTCAGTAGGCGTTTTGCCAGCATGGGGAGTGTGAGCTCATCAGCAAGCCCATAATTACTCCCCAGTTTGTATATGATGACTTCCTTGAATGTCCTTTGTTTTCTTTTTCTCCCCCACTTTGCCTCAGGTTTTGCATTGTGGTTTTTAGTTAGAGTGCAATAGGATGTTTTTGCACATTCTTCCTTTAGTAAGCATTGTTTATAACTAAATCACAAGGTGATTAGTCTATCATAGTGGTTAGCATTAGCTTAAAAAAAAAAAAAAAAAATCTAAGTTTTTAAATAAAAGGCCTCTAGGCCTTTGCATTCCGTGCTAATTATTACAAAATTTGAGTGAGAAGACTAAACACAGGCTTTTTTAGGGATTAACCTTTCAGACATGTAAGGGCCTCTACATAGTAACAACAGAGCTTTATGGCTGAAGAACCTGTGTGAATTCTTCAACTGCAAGGGAGAAAAAGCCTTATGGCTGACAGAGGTTACTGGGATCCCCTGGTTTTCGCTGTGTGTAATTGAAGGCAATACGCTCCTTTCTTTCATTCCTGTAGTACTTCATCTCCTCCATTCCCTCTATGGGAGAAGGAAAGGTTTTCTTGGGAGAGGAGTCTGACCTTAATTAAGAATGAGCACCTCTTATTTCCCCTATACTTTAATTAAGTGAAAGGATTTAGTCCTAGTATGCCTTGTGCTTCAGAAATGGGTTTCTGATTGCTTGTTGGAAAGAGTAACTAATCGGAGAAGTGAGAAGGCGATGGTATGATTACCTTGGATTGGATGGAACATCTTAAGGAATTAAAAGATAAAATTGCCCTTTCTTGCCAGCATAATCTCTGTCTCTATTAGCAAAGCTGCAGTTTGGCTTTATCAGATCATGTCTCTATGTTGATCGGATTCATTTCCTGTCCCTTTCGCAGAAGACTGAGTGGTTTGAATACGGCCTTCGCATTTGATTTCAAGGCAAAATTCTGTTCATAAAATCCCTAGCCTGTCTTTGCAGTATGGCTGGTGTGGGGTCATGAGCCTGGGACACTAAATCTTTACCTGTCCTTGCCTCTGGCATGCGGTCAGTTGGGCGGTAACATATGGAGCTTTATTGCCTGAAGATCTCATTTTCCTGGGCATCGGAAAGGTGCAGAAAAGGTTGGAAATATGAAGTGGATGCAACCAAATGCTCAGAAATAAGAAATGAAATAATTTTACATAACTTAAAAAAAAATCAGTATCTTTAGGCCAGTAAAGGTTTTGTATAAGGCCTAATAAATGAATACCAGACACTGAACACTTTTTGCCTTTATTCTGTATGCTTATTGTGGGAGTGAGTGAATAGCTCCTCCAGCGTTCAGTGGATGAAGTTCTTCACTAGCAGTTTGTTTTCAGGGAGATGTTGGGCTTCAGGTATTATTTTCAACATTTACAGTGCCTGATGCTGAAGTCTTCTGCAAGCAGTAATGCTGTTTTCTGTGGGAGATTTTGCATGGGGAGTGCGACACGTGCAAGAATGAATTGCTGCAGCAGGCAGTTGTAGGTCTTGTGGGGAGCAGGGGTTGTTCTTGGGCTGTGCTAAGGTAGGTTCAATCTTGCCTGGAGTCCCAGAGGTTCTTGAATGTCAGAGGGTAGGGGACCAAACCCAGAGACCTCTTCGAGGCCCTGTACTCTTTCTGAAATACAAACCCAGAACTTGAGTAGAAAATTAAGTTCCTGCTTTTATGTTTAACTCTCCTGAATGTGCATGCAAAGGATGTGTCAAAACCAAGGTGCTGTTGGACCATCCCCAGCTACACATTGCGTGGCAGCACGTGGGATTGTTTCCCTTTCCTGTAGAGGATGGGGCTTTACCTTGCAGGCGTAAAATGCACTTTCTATTACTCCATGTGGAGTCACTGTTATTACATTGTCAGAGCAGCTGCAGACAGAATTCCTGGTCTTTCCAGGCTGTGTCTTTATTACTAATGCAAGAGTCTTTGTGCAGATTCAGGCACACCATCGCATCTTACGAAGCTCTGAAAATGGCTGAAACTCTGCTTGCAGATGTGCTACCGTAGGGCTGCATCCCAAGCCCTGGTGTTCCTCATCCTTAGTATGAACATGAGGGAAGCTGGCATAGTGTTTTAAATAATGGCACAAACAATTGCTTCTCAAAAGATTATCTTAGATGGGAGTAGGGAAAAACAGACTTTATTGTGCAAACTATCCAAATACTTGTCTTTGAAGTCAAGGATTATTTGCATGAGTCAAATTTGTTTAAAAAAAAAAAAGTGGTTTACTGCTGCTCTGCATTGTCTTTGTTTATCATTAACCTTCCGTACAACATGATAACCTTGATTTCCTTCAGTCTGATAACTAGATACTGTTCTTTACCTTTTTTATGGGCCCCTTGCCCTGAAAAGGTGTGCACACAACTGACTGCAAACTTCAAATTTAATTTCTTATGTGTGGATTTCCAAATTAAAAAAATTAGAAACCTAAATTTTGGTACTCGCTTTTTTAGCTATATATTTAATTTTAAGAAATAAGGAGATGTTTCCCCACAAAATATTGTATATACCTAGCTGTTACAGCAGCGTTCAGATACAGCTGGTCTAAATTCCACTTGGGTCTGCATTCAGAACAAAATCCCTGTACCTTGCCTAGGGTTTCATGTTGGGTAAACTCTTCTTACATCTAGATCCATCCAGAAGGAAGCACCAGGCACAGGATGGGATTCAGGCCAACTCAATCTGGTGTCTGGAAACCTGTTCCAGTGTCTTGCAGTTGTTTCACTCACTATGTCGAGGTGAACCGAGCCTTAGATTGGCAAATGCCCGTGAGGGCTTTCTTCTGGGGAGTGTGCCGAATCTGGGAGTCTGCTTTGTTGCTTATGTCCATCTTGAATGGGATGGTATTTCATGTGGCAAGCAAGTACTAATGTGCCTTGTTGAGGGTAGGAGGGATGGATGAAGCAGAGAAACTTACAGATAAGCTGTGTTGCCAAGACTGACAAGGGCTTTTGCTACCAACCCTTGTTTTGTGTTGTTCCTCTACCACATTTGAGAAATAACTGAAGTCTAAGCACCTCCAATTGTTTCTCTGTTTTTAATGTGTGCTGTTCTGATGCCTGGCCAACATTGTGGATACTTGCACATCCAGATATGTTGCTCCTGGTGAAAGGTATTTTTTGGATGTACATCTGTACTTAGTTTAGAACTGTTCCTCTTTTTGAATCTAAGCCTACGTGACTCAGATCCAGCTGTCCCCTTTTCTGATGGAAGAATGGAGAACAGAATATTTTGGTCATTTGCAGCAGGCTTTCATATTGTGCATTCCTGGGATGCTTTCCTTGATTGTGGGAACAGACAGAACCATTCATCCCAGTATGAAAAAACTGCAGGAAGAATCTAGCAGAGATCTAGAAAATCCTTGTAATCTGTGTCATCTTGGAAAAGGAAGAAAAACAAAATAAGCAGAGCTGGTGGCCCTGGAGTATCCACAGGGGCAGATAGGGTGTTTTTTTTACGGTGTGTCTGGAAAATAATCGCATTTCCATAAAGTTATACAGGAAGGCAAAGCTTACAGCTTGGGCAGGTAATATAGGGAGTAGGAAAGAGAAAATGGCTCATGTGTTTCTTATGCCACGTACAGCATCATATTTGCCTGTGTTCAGCATTTACTGCTGGAAACAGACTTTTCAGAAGGTTTCTGTTAATAGAGCCTGTTGGGATGCTGAGGGTACAATTTGTTATCAGGGCAAGTTGTTATCTCTAATGGAGAAGGGCAGTGCCCTGTGGAGATGCTGGCCTATGTCCCAGGCTGAGGATATTTCTGCAGCACAAAAGCTGCATCACTTGGGAGCTAATGTGGGACTTGGATGGCTTAGAGCAGCGTTGCTCTGGGTGGTGAAGATGACTTAATAGTGTAATTCGGAAGAGCTCCATGCTTGGCTTTCAGAGCTTCCTAAAAATCTGCTCATATATTTTTATGTAGAAGTAGGGGAGAAACTAGTGACAGAGAAGGAATATCTGTCCCTAGCAGCAGGCATAGGCTTCTTTAAAAATGTCCCAGGCACCTATTTTTATCTATGTATTTCTAACAAGCTGCATTTACAGTAAAATTTACTCAAGTTCATCCTCATTTCCCTGTGTGATAATGAGTGTGTGGGTACACGCGAAGGCAGTCACCCCTGTTTCCTGGCTTTGGTCAGTCTGCAGCTCATGGAGACGAGAATGACACTTCAGATATGTGAGTTAGCCCCCATCGACTTCCCTGTGAACCGACATGCAGTGAGCATAGCTGGGCAAGGGGTGTCTGGCTGTGATGCAGGGTGATGTTTCGGAAGTTTTTGGAATGTGGTATGTGGCATGGAGACCCCAGTGAGTGTGGCTGTGAACTAATTGTGGTGATTGTATTTCAGGGTAAAAGAAGCTATCTGTTCGGAGGGTGGCTTAATTAGCAGCCTGTGGAGTTCATTTGTTTTTCAGCATTAGTATGTTGAAAGCAAATGTGTTTGCATAAAGGTTTCTGGCAGAAATCTTCATGCAGTGGGAATGCACTTCCTCTTATTTCTCTCCCCCTGCATAAAAATAAAATCCAGTCATCCTGGGAAGAAGCAGAATATCACAATATCCTGTGACTTGTGTGGCCAGCTATCTTCAGGGATAATGAGTAGTGGAGGGAGAATGAACTGAAGTTCTCTGTCTCCTCATAGATGAGCAGCAAAATAGAGGAACGGACTAAATTCACTGTCTCCCTAAAGCTTATGTGGTTCTCACTGCAAAGTTGGGGATCCAGAGAATCCCTCTAACAGAGGCCTGAAAAACTGTAAAATATTTTTATTCTTCTGGCACTCTTTCCT
Organism: Buteo buteo; assembly: GCF_964188355.1. Taxonomy (NCBI): domain Eukaryota; kingdom Metazoa; phylum Chordata; class Aves; order Accipitriformes; family Accipitridae; genus Buteo; species Buteo buteo. Next base: position 38,075,227 of record NC_134177.1, on the reverse strand, counting down.
GCTTAAATTCTTTTATCCTTCCCCCATCTACATTCCTGATTGTGGACTCAACCAGCTATCATGTTTTATCTGGAAGAAATAGCATCCCCAGCTTGTTTAATCTCAAGTACAGCATCAAACCTTGTAACCATATGGTAAGACTGGGCGATGAGATGTGTAAATCTAGGAGTAAGGGTATATTGTAAAGAGAGCAAACCTTCAGGTTGAAGGTAATAGAGATGGGGTGAGATCTCTTGGTAGAGCACATCACCTGCCAGCAGAAGTGCTAGAAATCCAGTTGCTCTGTAAAATCAAAGCTAGCCTGGGGCAAAATATGTCATATGAGATGGAGTGGGTGGAAGGGAGATGTCTGATGGCTTGACAGATAGGAGGAACCAGGCTGATCAATGTTTCTCACTTCCAGATTCTGTTACTTGTCTCCTTGTTTTATGCTAAACAGAGCTGGAAACCGCAGCCTCCTGTCCAGCTCTGTGACAGCATCTGGTCCTCGCTGGCGCTGTCGCAGGAAGGCTGTTTTCTCTCTTGCTTAACAAGAACTGCTTGCTCTTGTCCATTGTTCCCGCTGCTGGTGATGTGATCTGAGCATCCCACTTCTCATAAATAGCCCTGACTTCTGTGTAAGCTAAATAGTCCCAGTTGGTGCTGTCTGCAGGTATCTGAAGCCACCCCAGGTGTTGAACATCCTTTGTGGGGGACGTGGGGAAGAGACAGGGCTTGATCCCTTGGGTTTTCACTCAGGGTCCCTCCCCAGGCTGTCTCTGCTGATCCCTCCTTTCTTTGTCTCTCTAAGCCGGTGTGGGATGACTGACTCTTACTGCTGAAACACTCTTTGGTGTCTCAGATATTTGTGAGCCCTCAGGAATACAGTTTTGGAATTCTCCTTGCGGTTTTTCCTCCTGTGTCTGCTTGCAGCTTTCCCTGGAGCCCTGCCAGCCCTCCCTTCGCTCTGACCCAGCCTGTGTTGAAATCCTTACTCATGCCTTAATCACTTCCCGTCCCCGCTATTGCAATTCCCCCCTCGCAGCATCTGTAAATCTTTGCTACATTAATTCTCCGGAGTGCTGCCTGCAGCAGGCTACCTCCTTCCTTGGCTCAGGAAGGAGGTCTGGCTGTCCCCTGGCTTCTCGCTGGTCCTGGCTGTCCCCTGGCTTCTGGCTGGTCCTTGGTTTGCTCTCCTTGCAATTCCCTTTGCCGTTATGTTGGCGTTGTCCCTGGTTTGCTCTGTCACCACCTTCTTCCCTCTGCATCCCAGCCTGCTCAGTCAGCCTGCCTTAGCTTCCTTTTAGCTGATAGTCTCAATTTTTTGATTGTTTTTCTTTATCCATTAGGAATGTTTTTGCATTATTTTTTTTAAGCAACTTAGTCATTTCCTTTATTTTTCTTTTATTGTCATAAAACTTTTTGCTTGAGGAGTTGTGTGCTTGTTAATGCAACATCCTTGCAAGGAATTTGGAGGGTTTATTCTGTTTGCCTGCTGGGAAGGGAATGGCATGGGGAAGGATTATGTGACTTCACTAATGAGTAGTTGGTACAGTCATGCTTAGGTTTCAGAAAAGTTTGGGGTTGGTTTGTTGGGGTTTTTTTTTCAGTCTTACTGCAAATCTATGGGGTCAGATGCCCTTTTTCTGTAACAAGGTTTTGGATTTGTCCTTAAGGAAAGGAGCCGCAAGCCCCATCTCAGACACTGGCCTCTTCCTACCTCCTCCTGTCAATTTGGAGATGCTGCCCTGAAGTCTGGTGAGAATGGGGGCCATGCACCAAAGGTCTAGTGCTGAGGGTTGATAGTGTGCCTTTGGTAAGGGCTCTGACAGCAGAACCAGGTCTTGGCTGATGCATGAACTGAGACTTTAGAACTTAAAACCAGTCAACAATTTCAGTTGCTCAAATCCCAAACTGAATTTAAATTCTTGTTTGCTGGTTCTAGGAGGTTTCAGCTTTGGTCCAGGACTCCAGGGTTAAAGTGAGACTGTGAGATTGAGGGAAAGAACATTAAGATGGGAGATGAAGGAAATGATCAGCCTTGTTTTACAGGAGAAGAAATGAAAGATCCTGACTCTCCTAGGGCTGTGAGGAGGGAGCTGGGCACTGCTTTCTGGCAGCCTGTTCGGTGCTCTCTGTCTGATTTCTTTGTGCTCTGTTCTCCCAGGTCTGTGACAATGGAAGAAGAGGTCCATCATCGAGAAGCCTGAATGGTGATACCAGGACAGCTCTTTGAGACATTTGCAATATAAGCCCGAGATACATGAGACAGCAAACATGCTGAAGCCAAGTGGACTTAAAATCCCTGGCAGGGCTGGGAAGCACTCCAGCCCGGTGGGACGGGCATCAGGGACCACCGCAGCTGCCGTCACCACTGGTTCAAAAGAAGGTAAGGACTTGATTTGGCAGGGGCATGAGCTGACCCAGGTGATTACCTGGCTTAAAGGCAAAGGCCTTGTGGTGCCAGTGTTCAGTAAGACCTAAAATTCCCCGTCTGTACGTGTTTTGATGCATGCTCACAATCAATATAAGTGTAATGGGGTGAGTAAATGGCCTCTCTCTCCCAATTAACGCATAAACTAGGCAGGTTGTGGAGTGGGTGGGAGACAGATGGATCCTTTCATGTTTAGGGCTGACGGAGAGAGGTGCTGCCTCCTGTCTTGCTTGTTTGCATATGCATACCTGTACAGACACTGACATTTGAAGAGCTAGTAATAATTAGGCAGATAGGAACCTCACCCATGACCTTCTTAAACACTGTCCTATAGCCATTGCTTCTGGCCTGTGATAATGCAAGAGTAGGAACCAGGCACTTAAGGTGATTTGTTCTCTGCTGATTACCTCAAATTAGCGCCTTTGTTTGAACAGAATCATTTGAAGCACTGAGATTTGAATAACGATTTACCTAGACATATGTATACACGCTTTACTGTCTGTTGGTCTATAGCCAGTGTATACATAAGCTATACAGACTGCCATTATGCAGTATAATTAACACTTCAAAAACATTTGAGATGTGTTTTGCTTAGGACTCATTTTTCTGGCTGCTTTGACTGCTGGGTGGTTGTTTTTTTTTTTTTTTTTTATTAGATATTTTATTGCTGGCTGGGGTTAAACCATGACAGATATAATTTAGCAAATATTCAAGGTGCAAGTTTATGTAATGTTTTTTTGTTTCACTTTGTTAAAAAAGGCTTCCCTCTTGGTTCTGGGGAAAAGCATCAGGATGATCTATATCCTATCAATCACTTGTATGTTCAGTATATTACACTTTCATTTGAGAATGTTGCTTGTTGAGGTCTGTCAGCCTCTTGTCCCATAATAATTCAGGCCACTGCCCATGTGCCTGGCTACCTTTCTGTATGTTTCGGTCCAAAAAAAAGTAGTGTTTGGCAGAAGCAGGAAAGCCTTGTACCTGTCAGACAACATTTTTAGTATAGGGGATTATATTGGACAAAATTTGCTTTAGCATGCTATGACAAATTAGCCTGTGATAATGATACTGCAAAAATGAGGGTCACCAGACAATGCTATCTCTTGTCAGAGTAATGCAGAAGTGTCAGTTATTTAAACAAAACAAACAAAAAACCCCATCTCTCTGAAGTTTCTCTTGTACTGGGGCATGTGTCATTGTCCCATGAACACCCTCCACTGAGAGGGTGCTTCAGGCACAACCTCTGCACAGGACTTCCATGCAAAGACCCTGCTTGCTGCTGAGAGACCCTGGCTCTGCTCCATTGTTACACATCAGGGGCTCTGCTTTGCTCATGGATTTCTTCAGCTGAGCTTTCTCTTCTTTCAGTGATTGATGGTGTATGTATCATCTCCCCACTCTGTAAATTCTTTCCTTGAACAGTATTGTAAAAGCCATAGTTTTAACTTGGCTTTTTGCACATGTGCAAGGTCTTGTTTGAGGGGCCCATCACTGCATGAGATCATGGGCTGAGATCCAAATCCTTTGGTGTAGTACAGCATTGTAGGGAATGGAGCAACACTGCTCTTCTTTGGCTGAGGACTTGGCCCTAGATGTTCAGATAAACATTTGAATTGCACTTTTCTGTGTTTGAGTGGGGTTTGATATTAGAAAGACTTAATCAAAGTATCCAAATCAAAGATACTGAAGCCTCCTTTATATTTGTTTGCTAGAGGGAAGCACAAATTGACAAAGGAAATTCTTAGTATAAGTTTTATAGGTCAGGCTGTTTATTTTGAAGTTATCCCCCAGACCTGTTTCTGTATTTCCCCCTAGTTTCTCCTAGCACAGAGAAATGAACTTGAAGGACTCCAATGAAGTGACTGTTTAGCTACCAGCTGTGAATCTCTCAAGGTGCTTCATGCTGGATTTATAATTGCAGTGCAATGTAGAGTTATTTTCAGTTGATTTTTATCACTTAAAAAAAAAAAATCAAAACCCAAAATGAGGGAGAAGATCCGAGGACTGTCTTCCCCTTGGAGGCTTTGCACGGAGGCGTCTCGGCAAACACAGTCGGTGCGTGTGTTGCAGTATGAAAGAGTTAGTCAGCACTGATAGTAAGCACGGGGGTCCGATGCAGCCTTTCAGCTGAATGCAGCACTTGTTTGCTGGAGCTTCTTTGCGCCTTGTTGAGCTATAGCCATCTGTCACTGTGATAGATGTGCAGCAAAGCCAGCTGAGTGTGGGCAGAATCTGCACCTAACTGAGTTTTACCTTTGCCTGAGAAATTCTAAAATGAGTTTTGTTCCTGGAAAAATGTGTGTATGGAGATGGGGAGAAGTCTTGGGATGGTGGGTTGGTACCGTGCAATCACTGTGCTATGAGCTGCGCTGCTGCTCCTCTGCCTCTCAGGATGGTGCAGGGGGCTTTCGGGAGTTGCAAAGCTGCTGGAGCAATGACAGCACTGAGCTGTTCCTACCTGGAAGGTGAGAACAGAGCACAACGGGGCTGTTTACCCAGTGTGTGCTAGGTGGATAGCTGCGATAGGGCTTGTAGCATCATCTTTGACATCATTCCTAGCATCATCGTCTTGCTCCGTATCCTGCACAAGAGCTACTGCTGTCTCTATGTGTGGCCTGTACTTGCTCTTCTTCCTGCAAAGGCCTGGCCAGCCCCTCGCTGCCTCCTGCTCCTCTCCTTTCCATTGATAATCTGAAGTGGTGAGCAAAGCATGCATCCCAAAATCCTGTTGACTTGCCTATGTGCCCCTTTCTGAGAGTGGCAGCATCTGTACTGGCTGTGGGGCCCAGCCACAGCACAGACAAGCGTGAGATTCAGCCTTTGGCAAGGAAAAACTCCAAGAGAAAATATTCTTTTTACTGTCAAAGTGGTTTAATTCTATTTCAGAGCCAAGTGTCCACATCATTAAAATCCTAACCGCAGCAGGCACTGACGTAAACTTTGAGGATGCCTGCTGCCAGAGGATCTGGTGGTAGATGGCCATGGAGATTGGATTTCATTACCTTTCCTGGGATTAATCAGGTCTGGGCCACTGGAGGGTGATGGAGCTTTGCCCCATCCTCACCCTTCTGTCTTGCTAACCTGCATCACTCAATCTCTGGCCTCTAAGTGCATGACTGCTGTTAATTCACAGCAGTACTGATAACCCAACTTTATCAAGAGGAGGTAACTATATGCCAGCCTGAGGGCTGTTAGATCTGGTAGTGTGCAGTCAGCACTGAGTGCTTTCCCCAGTGTCATGGCGTTGGAGCCTTTGTAATGTACAGAGGGACAATGGGAGAGATGAAGAGGCTGAAAACAATTTTCTTTTGTCTATTTAATGTCAATACTGAAAAGGGCTTTTTCTGCTTTTCTTTCCTCTTCTGTCACTGTCCAGGAAAGTGCTTTCATGTGATGTATCAGGTGTCTGCTGGGATGGAAAGTTCCTCTAAAGATACCAAGCTTTACATCAGGTCTTAAAAACTCGCATGAAGGAGGCTGCATGCGAGGCATTAGAGAAGCCCTGCAGAAACCATGAGCTCTGCTCTGTGCTGTCTTTGAATGTTTCCATGAGCTCTGTGAACCGTGTCTGTGCAATGAGAGTCTTTCCTGGGAGACTGTCAGGGTTTGCCTGACTCCAGGGGGATCTGAGTGCACTGGATTTTTCTGAACTCATGTGTTGCCTCCACACTTACCTGTCTCTTGCCAGAAATGCCAAAAGAGATTTCTCCATTTTCTTAGGCATTTGGTGAACCACCTGAGCCCTGCAGCTTGATGGAAGAAAAGCAGTGTGGTTTGGATTACAAAATACAGAGCTGAAACATTGATCTCTATGAATTTGCTGCTTTGGGGGAAGACAGAAATCTCAAAAGCTTGAAATATAGTTGCAGAAGAAAACCATAATCTAATGAAGCACAGAATTAAACTGCAACAATGTATAGTCTGTTGGCTCTGAGCTGTCTCTTGGCTCTGGTAGCCTGGGGCTGACTCAGAAAGACCCCACATTGAGGTTTTATCTTCCAGACTGGGTGTCAAAAGAAGGTTCTCATTCTCCAGTTGTACCTGAGAGTTGTCAGAGAGCCATTAGATACAAATGAATTTTGAAAAGCTTCACACATTCTTCCTCATACTTACCCATAAGCTGATCAGTCTTGTCTGCAAAAGTGTAAGCAGATGTACTTTCCTTTATCCTTAGTCTGGAATACACAAAGGTGCTTTGATTCTTACTTTCTCTTTTCCCCAGCGCTCTGTTCATATTCTTTTGTAGAAAGTCAAGTGTCTCTCATCCATCTCTCATCTCTCTTCCTTTCCCAGGCAGTGGAGTTGTACCCTGTTAAACATTTCCATGTAATCTTGACAGCTCACATCTTATGTAACAGGATAGAGGCTCGATGCAGATGTAAGATGCTGTGTGTGCCTGTATATATAATTTCACAATTGATGGCTGTAGGTTTCTATAGAGACCAAGTATGATGTAGTCATAGCATGTGTGTCAGGCTGGCTCAGAATATCAGAGTTATTTTCCCTGAAAACTTATTCAGAGCCCCTGTTTCCTACCAGCTCTTGGAGTGTCCTCTTTGAACTTTCCTAGAGTACAGAGTTATTGTGTCACCTACCTGAGCTGGTGCTTTCAAAGACCCATGAGGTATAAGGGCTTTTTGTGATTATATTCTGGGTTAGGTGCATTGGCTTCTTGTGGGTGGGGTTTGGTGTTTTTGTTTGTTGGTTTTTGGTTTTGGGGTTGGTTTTTTTTGAGAGCTGAAATGGTCACTTCCACTGAAAGTCAGTGGGGGACTGGTGAATTCTTGGAAAACATTAGCTTTGATGAGTGGTGACCATGATGACTATCCCCCTCCCTTCTCTCCCATAAAGCTGCAACAATGGAAAAAATAAGTTCTGCTGCTTTGTGGTAACTATTTTCCTTAAAACCAGACTGAATATTCATATCTAGCTGTCTCAGGAGAGGATTTCCCACAAATGCGTTGGCTTATTTCCCATGCTTCAAGTAAAGAAAGTTGCTGCTCTCAACCCCATGTGCAAGAGAGGTTTCTGTGCAAAAGGTGTGGGTCACTGGTAAAGGGCTCAATATAATGTTTGGATTTTTTGTTACTTGCAAAGCTCATATGTCTTGGTTTCTCTCCCACCCTCCTCCTGGAAAAGCCTGCTTTTGCCTGGAGTTGCAAGATGGAGAGAATGGAAGCTATGATGAATGGGTCCACACAGCCCTCCCAGCTGGTGGAACAGGTGAAAGCCGCTGGGAAGGGAAATGTTCACATTTCAGAGTGGTTTTTGTCTGCTCAGAGCAGCATTAGAGTAACTTGGTTAGAGGAGAAAGTCTTGCCTTTCATACTGCATTTTGCTGTCAGCTGGCTCTGGCGTTCATTTACAGTGCTTTTTATGGTTCTTAAATCTCTTCTCTAATTAAAGAATTCTGGCAAAAGGGGAAGGAAAAAAAGGAAAATTCGTATTTGCAGATGGAGCTGGGCAACACTGGGACTTAAGCGCTGGAGGCAAAAAAGCCCAAACCTGTTATATTTTCTGAGACTTAAATGCATCCAGTCTGAATCCAGCCTAGATCTTGAATTTTACAGATGGATCCTGTCTTTCTGAATGGGCAGGTGCAAATATCTGACCTGAATATCATATTTAGGCATGGCTATGAGTATCAAAACTGTTTTTCAGCAGGTGCCCAGTTTTATTGCCAAAAACTATACTTTGATAACTAAGCTATACAGCATTGCCAGGAGCCTGGGAATGCCTTCTCATTTTCATATAAGTGTATGTACATTATTTTTGATGAAAAATAAGGGCACAGAACTATTAATATTTGCTGGCATAATGTCTGCCTTTGCAAACACTGTATGACACTTTTGTTCACTAAAAATAAAAGCAAAGTAGACTGGAGTGCTCACAGGGCCATTAAAGAGCACTAGATGACTGACTCCACAGGGTAATTAAACTAAGTATGTTGTAATGAGGGTTTTATAAGCCTGAGCTGTGGTAGTTATTGGGGTAGGTAGTTGTGCTTGGTTTCTGATTGCTAATCGGCTGAGGCTGGTTACATCCTGGGGGATAGTTACTGCTGTGCTGAGGGGGTGAGCTTCATGTTGTTCAGGCAGCAGCTGGGACGGGGTTTGCTGGGTGCAGTCACTGAGTTTGTGTTGGGGGCATGCGTGATCAGAGCTGTCACTCCAGCCTGAATGTGATCAATCACTTCTAGCATAGGAGAATAAGAAGAGGCCAACAGAGGGTTGGACAGACTGGACTCCATGGGTTACATCCCAGGTCCCTCTTCACAATTAAAGGAGGTTTCCTTTGAAAATTGTGTGGCATAATGTTTTTATCAGGGTTGAATTTGGGTTTGAGTCTCCTGGGAGGAAGTTAAATTTATTTTCTGATTTGTTTTCTAGAAATGCAGTTATCTTCTGAGAACTGCTTCTAGTTTCAGAGACTCAGCAATTCTATATGGATAAGTCTCTTTGTACACCTAGGCCCCATCATTAATGAGCTATACCTGTATGAATTCTGCTGGAGGGGTCTAAATCTCACCACCGCCTTTGCTCCTCTGTAGGATTAGTGCCTTGCTCTTACCTTCCTCAGTGGGAAATCTTTGTTCCTTTTTATTTATCTGCAACAGGGTTAACAGCAACATCTTGGTAAATTAACTTGGAAATCAGTTGTTCACCCCTCAATTTTCTCAGGATTTTGTTGGAGTAAATTGGCTGGATGTATAGCAAGAAGAAGTAATTTCTGTTGCCTCCAGGATTATTTTGCAGTAAAACAGAGGGAGGGAGGGTGTCCTTGATGAGGAATTCATGCCTTGGTAATAAGAGAGAGCTTGGGCAGGTTACTCTCAGGTAATCATTGATGGTTTGGCAGTGTCTTAACACAGGCTTTATAAAAAAGCTGCAAGAAAGTGTTGAGGCTGCCTGGTTTTGTATCAATCTATTAATTCTCATTCCCAAATAAATATGAAAGACACTAAACTACTGTTTTGTCTGAAACAAAAGAAATGGGATTGTAGTGTCCTGAGCAGCTGATTGACTGGCACAGACATAGGGAGCTAATTCTTGTCTATTCAAAGGCTTTGTGGCTCTTGATTAATATTAACTTGGGGTGTTGTGCATTGGTGAATTGAGAGAAAAGACCCCACGTTGTGGGGCCAGAGGCTGCTATTATTTCTAGTAAACGTTTGTTTTTGCTGTTTTGCTTCAGCCCTCACGGAGTGATAGGTATTGTCAGCTGCCATCTGAGCGCTGTCCTCAATTAAATCCATGCTGCAAGTGTGAATGGATATTCCTTGAGTCAGATTAGTGATTGTTGCTGGAAATGCGTCATCGGTGTCTGTGAAGTTTGATTAGGTCTTGCTTTATCTTAATGGGTCTGTGTACACAGCATGTTCTGTTCCTAGGGGAATTGGGAGGACAAGGTGCCAACGAGTGTGTGTTAATCAAATGCCTCTGACTACTACAGTATCAGCAGATTATCTATCAATTAGTGGTAAGAGCTACAGTATCCACATACACACAGACAGTCATCTATTCAAGAAGTTATCAGATATCTGGAAGAAAACAAGAGTATGTTTTCAAGGGCTGTACAGGAAAAAACTGCAAATGAGAGTTGCTGGTTTGCTGATTTAGGATTGATGTACAGCTCAAGTGAAGAAGTGAGGCTGGGAGCGGAACCATGGTGGCTGACGGTCAGTGCAGCTGAGGCGTAGGAGCTGTGACAACCACTGGAGCAGCTATGCTGAGTGATTGTTAGAGATTGAGCGTGTTTGTTCATCGCTGCTGTGGGGTGACTGAAGTGCCCTGCATGTAGGTCACATTACTGTACAAATCCACTTGCTTGTGGATGCTGATGTTCTCGTGAGACCCTGCAGATTTGCTTCTAATCCCCACTGCGTATCCAGAAGCCAAATGTTTTCTGGCGTGGTTGTGGACCAACCGTTTGACTATTTGCATAGGGCTTGTATTCAGCTCACACGTCCCTTTCATGAGCCACTCCGTCTGCCATCCTGCAGTTTGAAATACATTTTGTATTGAGGTTTCTAGGCAGGGGTGTTGGAGGTGGTGGTTCCCCTCTTGAAGAGGGAAAGGACCTTTGGCAGCATTCATCTCCCAAGGAGAAGTGGTTTGATGCATTCTAAGCAATATAAAAGGGTATTGAATCAATCTTGATTTAATCAGCTTTACAGGTGACATCTAGAGACAACTGGGAGTCTGATTTTAATTGTCTTAATCATTAGATGCTCTTAGAAGGATTTGATATAGTTAATCCTTAATATTCAGTGCACTCATTGTAGAATGAGATGCGAGCACACACTGAAGGCATATGGAGGTCAGACGCCCTCCTGCTCGCTCTGTCTGTAGCTCCTCGCAGAACAGCAGGGAAAGAAAATCTGCTTCCCACAGATGTTCAGCTTATGGTGGTTTGACTATAATGAACCAAATCCTATTCAGCTGGGCTGGTGTAAGTCTGCAGTAATATCAGAATGCTTGCGGTTACACCCATCAGAGTAAGGGTGCAGCTTTGGGGCAGAATCTGCTCCCACGTGTTCTGCCTCAAACAATTGATCTGATCCTGCGAAAGCAGATTAATCATTAGCAGCCTGAGCCAATATTCATTGAAATCAAAGGAGAGATTCCCTTTGGCATAGATGGATTTGGGATGAGAATCCATAGGATTACAGTGATATCAGACTGTTGCTACATAGTAGTGGCTATTGGTTGGATCTGACCATTGCACACTGACCCTGCATGTGAGCATCCTCCTTGCAAGCAGTTAAATAGGTGAATTGATCTCCACAAAAGCCTTAAAATATTTAGAATACAGATATTTTTCTCTATTTATTTTGGGTTCAGTAGGATATTTACTTTTTTTTTATAAAGATGCTAGAAAGTAATATCCCCTTAAAAGAGAGAAATTGTTTTTTATGTGGTAGTGAGGTCTGTAAGATAAATGGTATGTATCACAATGCTTACTATAAAATAATAAGAGTTGTCAAAATTGGGCTGAGACTTCAGCAACTCCATTTAGAACACAGTTGATGGTGTCTGCTACAAAATGTGACTGTTTCAGCAATGCTGTTTCCAGCACAGTAAATGTGTGTCCTGTGTGCTGTGTCCGGGTCATGGATGGCCCGGAGGGTGCAGCAGAGCGCTTTACTCGCATGGTCTTCCCTACAGAATTCTTTGTGGGAAAGAAAATATTTGTGCTTGGAGATTTTAAATGTTGCAGAGGAAGGCAGTGATGAACTTTGCCACGAGTACCTCTTAAAAACTGAACATGCACTGAAAATTCAGGAATTAATTTGTGTGATCTAGTGTACTAGTGCTCTAATTTGCAGGGCAGTGTTATGCAGGAGTTAACTGCTGCTACAAGAGTGTTCCCAAGCTGCTTTATGAATTCCTACCAAGCGCAAGCTGTAAGTCATTCTCACTTTCTGTAATTATAAACCTGCTATGCACATAGGAAACCTCTCTGTTTAGACACTCCAAATGCTTCACCACCACCTGTGAAGCCTGGGGCTGTGAGGTAGGTCAGTATTATCCGTGTTTTACACACCAGACAATTTAAGAGAACTAGGTCTTGCTGCATGTCATCCTGTGAGTCAGAGGTGAAAGCGGAATAGTTATCCTGGCCAGCAAGTTTTTCTGGCCTTTTGCCCTCCCGGTCCTGGCACCAGGAGCAGCAGTTTCCCTCTCTGACACTGCTTCCCCTAGTCCTTTTCATTGACTAAAGTCCTGTGTCTGTAAGCATTAGGGCATTTTTAATTTGGCTGAGGGCACACACTTATTGAGCATATAGGGTGTCTCAGTCCCGCCCTTGGGGCGTGCTTGTCTTGTTTCAGACTTAAACCTGTACAGTTTTTTAGGATTCACATCCCTGAAGATGACAGGAGCCTTATGTATTGTTTATGTCACAGAATTGCTTATTGCAGAATATTATATTTGGAGGTATTTGCTCAAAAAAACCTGCCAGAAATTGAAGGGCTTGATGCAGACTTTGAACAACAAATTCCAGATAAGGATGGTATGATATTGAGAAAATTCTGACCCCTAAAAAGGTCTTGGGGACATCATCTTCACTTGATTGACTGTTGTCCTGGCCAGGTGTGTTTGGAGGATAAAAGCACAAAACTGATTGTCTGATAAACTTTCGAAGAAGTGGCATAAGAGAGAGGGATAGTTCACATCCGAGTCTTTCAAACCAGTAAGATGTGCTGGGCTTGGGAATATACTGTGTGCTCAAGAGTAGTCAGGGTGGCTGGTGGGACCACGTGCTGAGATTTTTGTACAGCTCAACTAGTCAGCTCCCACAGCTTTGTCCATGATCTCTCACTTCACATTATGGATTTCACTACCACCACCGCTTCTCACTTCACCCACCATCACTCCTGGAAGGGTGTAATGTATCATTGCTGGTGATCGCTGAGACATAGCTGTTGGGTTTGAGATACCTGCTGTGAGTTTCTATGTTCATATCATAGCTCAGATATCTTTTAGGGTCAGATCTGGATCATGGTCATGGTTTTTTCTCAAAAAAAAAAATAAAATTAGACAGCCACTGCAAATAAGTGATTTGGATTTTCTGCAAACAGTGCCTGTTCGTGTACAGCTCATCGCCTTTTGAATTGGATACTTAGCTGTTTAAGCCAGATATTTGGAATAAAGTAGATGACTCAGTGTTAATCTGCTCTTAAATATCCTTTTTATTAGATTAGGCAAAACAAAAACAGCCCAACAAACTGTGCATTCTGCATAGCGTGGATCTGTGTACAATCAGTCTATTGTGTGACTTTCATGGGAGATGTATAGTCTGCACAATCTGCACATGGATGTATGGCTGCAAAAATAAATGGCCGATGAAGTAATGAATCAAAGCTGCGTTTCAGCACAGTGCAGCCCTAGGGTTGGGCACAAGTTTCTTTTGGCAATTAAGAGATGTTGGTCTTTACCTCTCCTACAGTTCCCCTGGGATCCTGGGGATGCTGCAGATGGCCCCTAAAGTGTCCCTCTTTCAGGCAAGTTGGATGGATGATTCAAAGGGATGATATAAGTGTATTGCTGTTGTGTTTCTACTGAGAAGGGAAAAAACCTACATACAAGACAGCAAGCATGGTGCATGCCTTTCTGCTGATACCATCCCAGTGGTTCAATTAACAGTGGCTTAACTCTCTGCTGTCTTCCACGGTAACTGGTTACACTGAAAATAAGCCTCTCCTAGCATGCTGATAAGGAGCTAACCAAGCATCCTCCCTTGTTATTACATGTCAGGTGTTAAATCTTTGTACTTTTCCCCTCAAGACTAGCTGCAGACAGGGCATGAGAAAGTACCTTTCACGGCTGCAGGCTGTGAGCTCTTGCAAAGAGCAATTGCTATGAAGATTAGCCCAACTCCTGCCAGAGGGAAGCAGAGCAAAGTAATATCCAAAACTCAGAGAAAAGCTTGTGCTTGTACCTAGGAAATGTTTCTGAGGGTCAGCAGGTGGAAATAAGAAGTTGGTATCAGTGAAGAGAGAAAGAGTAGGGAAGATCTTACTGATGTGGTCGATTGCTACATGTCTAGCCCTTCACATGAGAAAGACCTCCCAGGTGCCATCAGATCACTCGCCTGAGCTTGTAACTTCCAGCTGCTGAAATACGCCCCTGGCTTGAATTAAAGGATGCTTTAAGCTTGAGCTGGGGGTGTGTAGGCCTCTGAAGTGCTGCTGGTCCTGAGCTGATAGTGCAGCAGGAGCATGGCTATGAGCAGCATGGCTCATCAGCTGTCATGCCAGGCAAAATGCTGTGCTACAGTAGAGCTGACCTGACTTGAACAGAGTAACCAGATCATCTGAGCGCTGTAAGGATGTAAGAGAGAGTTATGATGCTTGTTACATAGCTGGAGTAAGTACTATGCCCAAAGGCAGTCTATGCCAAAGTCAGAGTCAAACTAGGCTCCCTCCTGGTCATCTAACCTTCCTTTCCCCGGGTTGCTAGAGGTACGGCCAGTCTGCTTGTGCATGGCTACACAGGTTGTGTCCTGTGAGTAAATACTCCGAGTTATGCACACACAGCAACTTTTCCTGCATCACATTCCCTGTACAGACTGTTGTTCTTGGAGCTGCTGATCCCCTGGTCTGGCTCCAGTCTGATCATAAAGTAATAATTACTCTCTTGAATGGACCAAGCCAGGCCATTTTTTGGTATCTTCTACATTTTATTGGTAGTGAGCTACTTCCATAATTTCTGAGTGAATAAGTCAATGGCCTTTCTGTGTCCACCTGCTTGAGCAATGTACTGCTTGGCTGCTCATCTCTTTCAGTTAGTGCTGTAGCTGGTTAGGAATGGCACCAGAGTCCATCTGAGTGCATTTTATGTGGGAATGATGCCTGAGCAAAAATCCTACACTTAAAAAGGCTGTGAATTGATTGCTTTTCTGGTGGAGAGAAAGCACTATGCTTTGCTTGGCTGCTCTTTACAATGTTTGGTACTCAAGATAAATTTCTCCAGTTCAGAAGGTGTCCTGAGACTGCTCCTCTCTCTGTGCTAGTGCCAGTGCTTTGCCTGGGAAATCGTTTATAAATGTCTCATTAAAGACCTGTGTCTGCCTCCTTTTCTTTCTTTTTGTCATCGGATCAGCTCACTGAGAGCAGCTGTCTTCACTTCCGTAATAGCAGCCCTGAAACCGCGCTTGTGCCTTACAAATTCCCACAGCCTAAGAAACCGCGGACAACTGTGCACGTATGTATGTGCTGGGGTTTGCAGACATGGCGGGTTTAGACTGAGCTCGTTCCCAAGCTTTTCCATGCTTCTTTGAAAAGAAAAGACTCTAAGAAGTTAGCTTTGTGCTAGATTTATAAAGAAGCTGAACATATGGTGTGACTTCAGCTATGCAACCGGAGAGCTGGAGATGCATGTGAGGGCGTACTGGTGATTCGAGGGGAGGTTGTGTTACGCAGTGCATCGCTTGGGCTGCTGGAAGGAAGCTCACCGTGCGGGGTAGGAGCCATCCCTGTAAGTGTATCTCCCCCAGTTGGTGTTCTCGCTCTCGGGGCTGTCTCATGGGTTACCACCATACTGGGCTACCCCAGGCTGCTTTCTAATGCTCCTTTCTGTCCTTAAGTCTTTTAGTAGTTGCAATGGGCTGGGCAAGGTAACAGTTTGGATATGGGGCTGGGGGGACAGGACTTATTGAATCTTTACAGCTAAGGGCTTGTTTAAACAGAAAACTATATCCTCTAGTTAGATTAAGCTATGGTGAATAAAGTGAATAATGCTTCCAAGTGGAATATTCTCTAGTTGAAGTGATTTTATTATTTATTTATGGAAGAATGAAGCCTGTATTATTCCATAATACACCAAGGGTTACTTTAAATACACCAGGGGTTACTTTAGCATCAACTTAGTTTTTCAAATGTGTCTGTGACTTATTTTTAGAGGCAGGGGGTGGCACAAGCTGGGGAGGAAAGCATGCGTGCTCCGTTCTTTTTGTCAGGCCTAAAACACCCTTAAAATTGTGGTATTTTTGTTTTCATTATTTTCTGGGAAATCAGGGTGCTGCGCCGGAGGTGTGATAGATGGACCCTGTTTTCAGACCGGAAAATGTTGAATAGTGTATTGAAACATGAATGTTGAAAGAATATACTTATGGTTTTAAAAATAATAATTATGTAAAAATTAAGACTGTAATCTTGACATTAATAGATCCATCCATATGCTGCAAGTTAATTATCCCTCGGTGAAAGAAACCTTGTGCATTTTCTACTAGTCACTTGCCTCCCTAGTGTCCTGTGCTGCTGAAACCTATCTGCTCTGCATGTTTTGTTGAATACCATTGTTTATTTGAAAAACTTCAAATCCTCACACATGGCAAATGCATATCTTTGCTGTTCTTTTTTTTTTTTTAAGAATTACACTGGATCCACTATAGCATAGCGGGTAAACCCCAGGGTCCTCTATCCCTCCTGTCTCCAGCGGGCACCAAGAATGCACGTCTTGCCTGTGGCAGAGCAGATTTCGTACCAGTCAGCCTCTTGAATGAGACCTTTATAAGAAAGCCTTTGTTCAGTATGTCTGAGGTTCAGTGCCCTTCCCAGCTGCCCTTGTGAAGACAAATATCTGCCTCAATGGGCATCTCCTTGCATTCGGTACAAAGCAACTTTGCAGTGGTTCTCATTCGATTTTGCTTGCTCATTCATAATTCTCGTTCACTTTTTTATTGCCCTCTTTTCCTTCCTCCTCATCGCAGGTTTCTTTCTAGGTATGTCTCCTCTCTTCAAAGGAGCTAGAGCCAGTGATGCTGAAGTTGTATCAGATCTTAATAGCTATGCCATGGGTGTTATTCCAGGGGGACAGCAGGGGCAATAGATTTCCAGGGTGCCAGATGCAGAGCTCGTCTATGTGCCAGATTACAGCCCCAACTTTTCAGCTTTGAACTTGCAGAGCTTTCAGTTGTTGTTTCCAAGTCAGCCATAAATCCCTCGGGCTGCTTCCTCCCACAGTGTGCTGCCAGGCATTTGGCTATTGCCTGAAAAGCATTGCTTTCTTTCGCAGTCACCTCTTCCCTCTATTTCTGCCTTACCCTGCAGTTTGAAAGGGCTGTGATAAATCTTGCAGAAAACAGCTGCTTCGTTGTTGTGCTCGATAATTTGAATTTGGGAATGGCGGAGTGGGCTGGCTCTCACTTGATTGCCAACAACGTCATGTTTATGTAATCCAAGCCGCTTTGAGAAGCTCCAATCCCTGTGTGGGAACCTAGAAATTACATGTGGTGAGGCCTCACCATCGCTGAGCGCTGCGAAGGCAGCAGGCAGCCAACCCTTCTCCCGTGGGAGACCCTGTCAGCCTGCGTGGCTGCTGCTGCTGAGGCTGCCAAGTGAAGCCCCGTCTCCCTGCCTGCGCAGGTGGCAGCTCCTGGAGCTGCAGCAGGCTGTGCCTCCTTGGCTCTTGCCTGGTAGACCAGCTACTGTAGTCGATAGGGACGAAGGCTTGAGTCTTTGACAACGGGTGCTCTGGACTGTCCTTCTTCGTTCCCTTCTCTGTAGGGGAAGCTCTAATCAGCTCTGCTCTCCATTGGTTAGTGAATTTCTGTAGTGTTATGCTTGGAGATGAAATGGCATTGCAGACCCAGAGAGGCTTACAGTAGTTGCGATGTAAAAGCAATGGGTAAAAAACACAGAGCCAGGAGCTGATAGGTACTTGGTTGTAAAGACAACGCACTGCTATTCTACACCTCCGGCTTGTAGTAGAGGCTGGTGGTCTGTTGAATGGGAAGGTATCATCCACCACAGATGTTTGGTGCCCCGAGTACAGGCTGCAGCTTGAACGGGGGCAGTGTCTGACGTCCCAGCTGAGACCACATCCCCACATCATCACCTGAGCATTGAGCCAGGCTGCTCTAATGCCTCTTAGGCTCTTACCTAATCCTTGTGGCAGTAAAAACATACATTATTCCTTTTAGCTGGCACCCCTGTGGCCAGCAGTGGAATTTTCCAGCTGACAAAATCTATCTTGGCTTCCACTGGGCTTTATGGTCCCATGGTCATGGGACTGTCCTGAAGCCCTGCCCAGGCTTGGTGGGAGCAGAGCTGGTACCAAAGTTTTCTGACTAGTAATTTTGGTTGCAAGGCTGCACATCGAGAGATGCTCATGAGCTGCAAGGCATGCTGCCCTCTCACAGGTTAGTGACATCTATAGCATGGGCCAGCGAGATGGGGATGTAGTGTCTTCAGCTTTTGTGACAGTGATACTTCTGTTGGGCTGGTAGAGCTTTTCTTGCTGGCTAGTGGATGAGAAGCTTATTGATTGCCATGGAGAGGGAATGCAGCCCGGGAGTGGACAGGCAATTCTGTGCTGCATGTCAGGCTTGTGATGTGGTGGAATCTGAGGGTAACAACCTCTGAAAATTAAAATAGAGAAGGAAAAAGATCTCTCCTAGGGGCATTTTAAAGCTCTTTTGTAAATATCATGTGTTTTCTCACTTCTCCCTCCCTTTCTGGCATGAGATAACACTGGTACATCTCTCCCCCACCCCCTGCCCCCCCTTCCTTTTAAATCTAACATGCCTCCATTTTATCAATTAACTGCCTGTCTCCTTATTCCCATGGCAACACAACAGGCTGTTGCATTTCTGATTCCTTTGGCAGTTGGGGTGCCTGGCATGTGTCTCGGGAGCAGTAAGATTACAAAAAGGTTCTGCAGGGAATAGGAAATACATGGGCAACACTCATTATGCACCACTTCTCATGCTAAACTATTTTTCTCTTCCTCTCCCCCCTCCCCTTTAGAAACAAGTTTCCTTTCCCCTTTGTTTCAATTGCCTGGTATTAAGAAATGAGCAACTGAAGTACTGTGGGAGGTCGAAAGACGTGGCGGGAGCAAGGGGATGCGTGGTTTTGTTGGATGTGGATGGCACTTAAACATATCACGAGGCTGAGCATCTCACTGGGGATCCAACAAAGAAGGTTATTCCTGCTGATGCTGCAGAGCAAGTGCTCTGTTTCTGCTGCTTCAGCTTTCAGAGCTTACTTGAAGGGGTGTTTTTCGCTCCTGTACTGCACGAAGCTGTCTCTTCACACCTTCCCGCAGCAGATGTTTCCAAGAGCTGGAAGAGTCCATCCGCTGTTTGCAGAAGTCCTTGCACTTCCATGGATTTTGGACACATGGCTTTCATTGGCATGGTAACAAGAGCCATGTGAACAGGCTGAAGCTTCAGTTAAAACCTTTAACCTCTCCGGCTCTTGGCTGATAGGAATTTGTTTGGCTTCTGAAGTATCGGTGCCCTGTCAGCATGGGGTGCCCTGTCAGCATGGGGTACCCTGTCACCGTGGATCCCTAAAACTGATGCAACAAGTTTGCAAAAAGGGCCCCAAGCACTAGGTCTGCTGTGGTTATTGTGTAATGCGTGGGCTATATGAAAGCTAAAAGGAAAACAGAGATTTAGAGTTGGATAAGATGTGCATTTAGCGGATGCTGTGTATGACTTTGATTTATAAGTTGTTGTTCAGCCCTGAAACCTACAGGAAGGCCATTTAAGCCAAAAAGAATGAGCCTGCTAATGAACACAATAGGGTTGTAAAAGTTGGAAAGCCCAAGTGGAAGAGATCCTGCTTACTGCTTGTTGTGTCTTGGAGCCTGGTCCCAGCGAGAGGGAGGGAGGGAGGAGCTGCTGTTGCAGTCCCATCTAGCAAGCGAGGTTTGCGTTGCACAGAGCAGCAAAGGGGGATTCTCCTGGACCAAGGAGGAAAGAGCTTTCCCCGTCACTGGCTTCCAGGTGAGTTGCTTAGATGCCTAATAGACATTCAAAGAGTTCCTGTGTCGTCTTGATCGGCATCACCAGGTAACAGCATGGTTGGAGTAGAAAATACTCAGTCTACATTTTGTTGGGTCTGTTTATCTTGTGTAACTCTGTTCTCAACTTTGTACCTGAGATATGTACCCTTGCTTTGCTGTTAGCGAGTTTCTTGGAACTTGGTGTTTAACTGGGGAGTCTGACTAGAACAAGAAGATTTTTCTTCTCCAGAAACAGCAAATCCAAGCGATACAGCCATAGACCAGCTCTTTAGGTGCCTGTAGGCTGGAGAAAGCTCAGGAATCCTGGGCTTTTGGGTTGCTTTTGCCTATGCTGTAAGACCTGCTTGGAGAGCGGGTAACTCCAGATGTCAGAAGATCAGTGCCATCAGCTGATGTCTGTTCTGGGCTATCCTAAGGTACTCATGGGATTGAAGACAAGTTGCTCATCACTACCTTTTGTGTTCTGAAGGGCTGGTGACGAGATACCTACCTGGGAGGATTAGAACTTAGTCTGTTCAGACTACTCTGGATGTTGTCTGGCCATCTAGTTAATGGGACCATCAGACCTGAAGCCAAGAAGAATGAGTTTAGCTTGATCATAGTGACTCTTGGCTTCTCTGAAAACCTAGTGCACAAAAAGCCTGTTAGTTGCATGATAGGAAAATTGGTGGCTTAGTTATTATTTTATATATGGGTAAATGAAGGTCATGTAAAATACCAAGTTTCTACAACATGGCCATAATGAAGATGATGAACCTTCTGGCAGTTCCTCACTGAAATCCTATTTTTTTAATAACTAATCTCATGCTAAAGAATAATAATGCTTCTGACTATACTGCTCTGTTGGGAGCCTGTAATTAGATTGTTTCCCTGAGATGTTATAATTACTGGCGTTTGGCAGCCCTGCCTGTCAGACAGGCACCTAAAACAGACAGGGTGTATAAAGTCCCACTAAAATATTGGCTTTTTGGGGAGCGCAATGTTGCACCAAGAGTCCAATGAACCCCCCCGGCCCCCCGCCCCAGTCCAAGTAAGTTTTTGAAGGTGTTTGCTCTTGCAGTGAAATATGGTGAGTCTAGATGTGGTTTTAAATCCTGCTGCGTTGTTTGTTCAGCCTTGGGCAGCCTTCCTGCCTTTCTTTGCTAGAGCTTTGCTGCTGAAAGGTTTGCTTATCCCAGCCATGTTGCAGAGGTGTTTGTGAGAGCTAGTGTAACCTATATCTTGATCATTAACTAACAGCCATAATAAAGACTGCTAGTGTACTGAAACCCAGGCTCCAGTAGGACTAGAAAAACAGCTTTGATCTTTTGTGAATACAGATGCAGAGTCCCCCCCAAATTTCTGTGCTTATAGTTCCCATACAGTAGAGTTGCATTCGGCTGTTCTGCTTGGCACGTTGCATATGTGCGTCGCAAACATGTCAGAGGCACGAGAGCTGTGTGTTACGGCACTCTGCCGAGCATGAAACCAGGATGTAAGTTGTGTTTCTAATTTAATTTATTCTCATACCCATGAAAGGAGAGAGATACATATCTCAGATGTTGTTGGTGATAAACCCCTGTAGCCATCTCTGGTTATTAAACCGAGTAAGTATTTTTTTAAAATCTAACTTGCTGGTTCCTAATCTGGCTGCTTTACTATCTTGTGCTATTAAGCATTGAAATGAAAATGGTAGCCTTATTTTCTGCTTCTGGTTGTTTTTATGGTTCACATGGATGGAGCCCTGTTTCCTTCCTACCTCTTTTTATTTAAAGTCTTTCGTAAAGATCAAAAGCTCTAAGCATCCTTATATTGTTTGTTTTTCAGTTTTTAAGGTGAAACACGTTCTTGGATGTAATGCCATCCCTCTAATGGAGCTCATTTTGACATACTGTCTTTTACAAGATTAAGAGTAACACAAGCTTGAATGTCAGACATTTGCCAAAAAAAAAAAGTTAATGAAGAACATGTGAGATTGAGGAAACTTTCAGAGCAGGGTCCAAAGGCCAAGAGAAGGTTTCTTCCAGGGAGCTGGCTGAGCTCTTCCAGGAGCACTATAGTCTTGGTTGCCACTAACCTTTTCAGTTGGGAACAGTATTTATGCTACTGCTCTTCCTGTGCCAGTCATGGGAAGGGCCTCTTGAACATGCCCCATTTGGCTAATTTTCTCAAGAGTTGTTCCAGCTCCAGCCCACCAAGCCTAGTGAGCAGGTTGGAGGTGATTCTGTTTGTAAGAGGAGTTTGTACGATCATGCCTTAACTGCTGCTCAATCCTGGGTCAGATCAGCCAGAGGTACTGCTGACTTCCAGAAGCCACAAACTGGCAGAGTTTGCCATAGATTTGTCAAGAGTGTTGACTCTGGAGTCTAATGAGAACCAAAGTGTCAATATTAGTCCCCCTTAACACAGCTGGTTTAGCAGAAACTGTAAGTTATTTATGCTAGCGCTGAAGCACTGGTGCTCTTTTCTTTCCCCTGACATTAGACCTTTAGTAAAGCTTTGAAGTATCTTGGTTTGAGAGCTTTTATGTTTTTCAGGCTTTCTAGGAGCTGAGTCTGATCTGTCAGGCCCATTACTTCTGAAAGAGCTGTAGAAATGGTGCAGGCTGAGCCATAGTGATGGCTGAGGCTGAACAAGTTTCACGGTTCGTTTCAGATAAGCACTCAAGTTTGGTTTGTCTCTGCAGCTGCTTAAGCTTACTGTCAGCCTTCTCTGGTAGCAAATAAAAATTTCTTCCTGTGCTTTAGGCTTTTCTGGTTGGTGGCACCCAGCAATTTCAGCTTAAAGTTTGGCTGAAGAGTCCAGTTAGCTTTCATTGAGCACAGGATGTGTGGGACCAAGTCTCATGCGCACCCTCCCTACACCAGCTGTGGGGGAGAAGCACACTTGGGACCTTCGTGCTACCAAGAACTGAGGATGACTGAAGGTCCATGGTATATGAATTTCTGGATCTTATTTTGCAGCTTATTTCCTCAATCTCTTGTGTGGTTTCTTTTAGGGCTTTACTTAACCTTCCCCTTTAACCTTTGGAGAGTTTTAATGAAGTCCATGTGTCCTTGTCTTTCATTCCCCCGGGGCCTAGGCTGAAAGCCCAAAGTTTGTGATAGGAGAGTTTGACACTGGGGTCAGCAAGAGTGGGGTCACTGCTAACTTATTTGCTTGGGTTGTCTTTGTTCCCCTTCAGATGCCAGTCACGTATTTAAGGACCTCCTTGTGTGTTACAGAGAGTTTGGACAGTGAAGGGTGTGCTGGAGAGTGTGAGCAGGACAGTGAATTTCCAGTTTTCCTTCTCCCAGTGAAGTGAAGCATTGCTGGAGGTCTGGCTTTGGCTTGACAGGCTGATGCCAGAATAACGGCGTTCTTTATTGCAGGTTTTATTGAGTTCAGTGCACGGCGTTTGAGCCCTGGGAAGGCTGTGCATGCAGGGGTTTGTAGATGCTTCCTGTTTATAGATATGCTGTTTATATTGAATGTACCCCAGGTGTCTGCTCACTGCTGGGTTCTGCTCCAGCAAAGGGCATAGCAGCAGCTGGGAAAACTGAGTAATTTGCAAAGGCAGCTGCGTGGTCCCACAGGAGCTATTAGTGCCCTTGGTGGGACTCTCAATGCTTGGACTAACTGCCTGTATCCAAATACATGGAGTTCTCATGGTGTCAGGTACTAAAACATCAGTGCCTCACTCTTTCTTTTTCATTTTCTTTTCCTTTTTTTTTTTTTTAAAAAATTTTTGGATGAAAGGATGACTTTGGCATCTTTCTTCAAAGCAGCACTTTTGATCCTTAAGCACTTACCACCGCTCCTGTCCTTTTGAGCTTATTCACACTAGTGCTGCAACGCAGAGTACCTTTGGTGCTGTGACGGGACTGGGGGTAAGTGGGCATTGTAAAGGAGGATGAAGATATGGGGTTGGTTCTTTATGTTGTGTGTGAGACCTGCAGAAACTGAGCAGCAGATGGAGATTTCTGTGCAGATTGCTTTCCTGCTAAGGAAGATGTGTAAGTAACGGGGTTGCTCAGGTTTTAACCTTCACCTGGTATAAACCTGCAACCTAAGTTGTTGTCCCAGATGTTTCCTTTTTGTAAATGCCCTTCCCTGGTGTTTTGGCTGCCTTTTAGGATTTCTCCTCATACCAAAACCTCTTTTCCCTTGATTCACAGGCTCACCTTTACACAAGCAGGGTACCACCTCCACCGCCAGCGCCGAGAAGTCAGGTTCAAAGGTTGCCGAGGTGGGCGATGATTTCCTGGGAGACTTTGTGGTGGGCGAACGTGTCTGGGTAAATGGAGTGAAGCCAGGTGTGATCCAGTATCTTGGGGAGACGCAATTTGCTCCAGGCCAGTGGGCAGGGGTCGTTCTGGATGACCCGGTGGGTAAGAATGACGGCTCTGTCGGTGGAGTACGTTACTTTGAATGCCAGCCGCTGCAGGGGATTTTTACGCGACCCTCCAAGCTGACGCGGCAGCCGGTGGCCGAGGGCTCGGGGAGCGACGCCCCCTCCGTGGACTCCCTGACGGCTCAGAACTTGTCACTGCACTCGGGGACGGCCACGCCACCTCTCTCCACTCGTGTCATCCCCCTGCGGGAAAGCGTCCTGAACAGCGCCATGAAGACGGGCAACGAGTCTGGATCTAACCTCTCGGACAGTGGGTCTGTGAAAAAAGGGGAGAAGGACTTACGGCTTGGAGATCGTGTGCTGGTGAGTTGAATTGCGGGGTCCCCCGAGGAAGGCAAAGGACAAGGGTTTGTCCTCTCCCTAAGTATTCCTGGTCAGGCTCAGGACAAGACAAAAGGAGGACGGAGTTGGTGGTGAGGTGTGGGACAGAACATGGTCTTGGAAGGGGATGCCTGGACCATGCAGGCATTGAATTTCTGTATTTACTGTTATTTGGGACGCTGTGTCTTCTGGACATGTCTCTCTCTTTTTCACATTGATGCAAGAGAATATATTCCGGAGTGTTTCTTGTATTCGACAAATCCTGAGCAGTAGAATGAGGTCAGAGACCAACTCAAACATGAGAGGGAAATAGAAGAAAAAACACTGATTATTATTTTCTAATCCAGTCATACTCCCCATAATGGTGTGTATCGGGGCTTTTGAGGCATTTGCGAGAGTGTCTTGTTGCATGTAGTTGTACATACTCTGCAAGTATTTGCAAGAATCAATCCTAGCTGGTCACTCCCCTTTTGGTGCTTCAGTTTTTACATGTTGGATATGACACTAACTCCTTTCCTGTACAGAAAGGAACTTGCAATTATTTTTATAAAAGGGCAGGACTTTGGGAGAGATCACTGTACTGATGGGTGGTTTCTCCACATCTGAATTCTGTTGTTGTTTTCATTATCTAGAATAGAGTACCTGATGATTTTAAGCCAAAATGCCACAGTTGCACTAAGAATGGCTTACTGGAAGTTTGCCATCAAGCTTGTCGCCATTTGTGTCCTAGCAAAGGAGTAGTGCTTTCAGTGGAGGTTTAGAAGGAAAAAAAACATCAAAACATGGAAAAACTGAGTTTAGTTTTGCAGTTTGGTAAAATAGAGTTTAGTTTAGTGTATATGATACATACTGTGATATCAGATATTGGAAGAGCTAAGCGTTTGAGTACAGATTTTTTGTCACTGTATCCTCAGTAATATCCCTGGATCTAAAAGATAAAGGTGACTCTGACTAACAGCAGTGACAGGTTGCAGAGGGTTAGTCTTTGCGCATCCTGTGCAGACTGGCTCCCATTTAAAGTTAGCTATGTAGTGTTCCCTTTTGGGGGCACCTGGTTCCAATACCAATAGTGGTAGTAGGGAAGTGTAGACAGACTTGCCATCTCGTTAATAATAGGGGTTTGGTAGAACTTGGCTCCACAACTGATGTGAATCAGGAGGAGTGTGTGCCTGCAAGTGTCAGAGGCAGTCTCAAATGTCCTCTGTGGTCTTGGAGAGCAGGTTTTTCTGCTGGCGATAGCAGCAACCCTGGGCAGGCTGTGGCTCAAGCTGATGGAGTTCATTGCTTTGCTTTTTGCAGCCCCATGGGGACTGTGAGCGGCTGGGCCATGTTAGAGCAGCCCTAGGTGGCTGAAGAGCACCGAGCGGCTGTGACAGACCACACATGTCTTCTGAGTCAAAACTTCACGTGGCACAATCTTCTCTGAGGATTTCAGGATCTGTTGTGTCCAAATGTCAGGCATCTCTGGCATTACAAATACACTTTTGAAGCTAGCAATGCACTTGCACGCCAAAACACTGTTGGGTTGTCCAATAGTTTTCATTTTATTTAAATGAAATTTAAAACAATTTTAAGTTTGTTCATTTTCAGAGGAAAAAACCTGAAGATGGGTTCTGCTTGTG
Organism: Buteo buteo; assembly: GCF_964188355.1. Taxonomy (NCBI): domain Eukaryota; kingdom Metazoa; phylum Chordata; class Aves; order Accipitriformes; family Accipitridae; genus Buteo; species Buteo buteo. The sequence goes on along the minus strand of NC_134177.1, from coordinate 38,049,241 downwards.
CCCACTGGATGTGACACTTAAATCTAGTGTGAACACGTGGGCTTGTAGACCCAGCTGTAGAGGTGAGACAGTTCTATATTCTCAGATTTTCCCCAAAATGTGCATTGCATTCTGTATCACAGCAGGAACTGACAGCTGCTCAAGGGTTTGCCGCTTGTCTGTCCGCTTCCTGACTTCACCAGAGTCTGCTTCTTTTCCCTCCCCCTTCCCTACTGTCAGCAAAGCTGCTGCTGTCCCTGCGAGTCCCAGGGGCAGGAGTGGGCAGGGAAAGGTGGCAGAGGCATTCTCTGTTTACGCATGCACTGATGCTTCATGTTGGTGTGTTAAAGCAGCCACACATGGGCAAAAATGAACCTGGGGGATCTGTCCTCCTTTGGTTGGTTTAGATTTTTTGCTCCCATTTTCTCCTTTACCTGTTACAGGGAGCGGGGAGAGTGCTGAGGTGAGAACTTCCTATTTTAGGAGCAGCAGTCATAGAAGGTAAACTGCAAAATATAAAATCTACAGTAAACTTGGCTCTGTTCTTTATGAACCAGCCAGGCAATGAAATAGTGTTCTCCATACTTCATTGTTTAACCCTTCTCTTCTCCTGACTGTAAGCTCACTGGGGCAGGGTCTGTCTGCTTAATACTCCACTTACCTCAGCAGAGCCCATGCAGATTGAGATTTCGGCATACCCATGCAATACGAACTGTTAGCATCTCTCCACTTGGCTTCTGTTGAGTTGTTTTTTTGGGTTTTGGGAGTGGTTTTGATTGGTTAGTTGTTTTTAATGAAGGTGCATCCTTAAAAGCCCTTCTTCCCTGCCTGCTAATTTATCCATTCCAGATGTTGTAAGATAAAATTTGTCCCATGATTTGTTAGTGTAATAATCAGCTCCAAAAGAGAGAATCTGGAATGAGCTCAGCATCTCACTGGCTCTAGCAGGAATGCTTAGCTTACAGAAACATCAGGAATTGTTTGCATGCAGTAGTAGAGGTCCAGGAAAAGAACAGATAATGACAAGAAGAAGAAATAATTTGTTGTTACAGTTCAGTAACATGTGCTTGGCTTGGCAGATGGCTTTTTTTAGTAATGGAGATGTCAGCTAATCATGTTTGGTGTTTGAATACATAAACAATAATTCTGGGTTAACCTGAGTTGCCTCAAATTCCCTGAGTAAATCTTTGCTCTTGTCCTCTATGGATTGGTACAGTTTTACTTGTCTTTATTACTCTTAGACCATGCTTTTCTGAAAGATTATCTTTTTAGTCAAGAATGACTTCTAGGCAGGTGGGATCCACCAAAGGCTTTTCAAGTGAGGGAGGACATGTGTCTTCTGTAATTGCTCAGTGGATGGAGCACAAGGTTGCAGGGGTTCCTTCCAGGTCTGTAAGACTGACCCCTGGACGATCTGCATTCTGGTCGTTTCCTGCTAGTGGTTTTCTTGAACTTCATTAAAGTCCACTATAGCTTGAAGACATTTTTGCTTTTCAATGACTTTGTTCTTAGACCCTTTCTGACTTTCTAGCAGTTGCAAAAAGTGACTTTTAGCTTTCCATTAGAAGCTTTGCATTAGAAGAATTAGATAATATTTGCCTTTGGCACTTTCTAACTCAGACTTTTTCCAAGAAGCAAAAATTGCATTAAAAAGATGAAAACCCCAACCTGATATTGTAGAACTCATCTCTTGAAGTCTGGCAAATGAATGTGGAGCAATTAACCTTTGCTTTAGTAAGAACGGAGCTTCCCAAAGTGTGCTAATTGCTGGAATGCTGCTGTTAATATGAGGCTGGCTTGTTGCCTTTCTCCAGGGAAAGAAGGGATGGAAACAGAGCAATGGAGCATTTGAGCATTTTCTGCTTGGGAGGAATCTCTGCTGTGTTTTTCACACAAGAAAATGTATTTTACATGCTTTGGGGGGAGGCTTTCTCAGGAGCTGAACTCATTCCACCCTAGATGTGCTTGCTTTCTTAGGAAGGATGGGAAGGAGGTGGCTGTTTTCTATATGTCAGTCTAAATAAAAAAAACTAAGAAAAAATAAAAAGTTCCTCTTAATAGAGGTATTCTACTCTTCAGCAATCCTTCTGTCTCCTAACTGGGATTGCACTCTTCAGTACTGAAATGTAATAAACAAGACTGTTTAAGGGCCAGGTTCTATCCCAGTGGCTGATTGACTCTATTGCTGTGGGGTGTTGCCCCAGATACCCTTTGGATGGATTCTAGGTTTGTGATTTTGCTAGAACTTCTGGGTGGCCAAAACAAGAATAGATGCCGGAATAGCAGAAGCAGCACGAGCAAGGAGATTCTGATGGAGCGGCACCTCAGCTAACGGACGGGCAGGACTGCCACGGCAGACTGGCTAAGCTGGTGGAAATAGATTCTGGGCTCCCCCCTGAGCATGTGATTTTAATCATTTTCTCCTCTGTATGCTGCAAAGTGTTTTTGCCTGCGGTGTGTTGCAACCTCTGGCTCCTGGCAAATGACAGAAAATTCTCATGAATAAACTACTCCTGTCCTTTTCTTTAGCATCCCCCCTGCCTGCCCCCCACCCCAACCCTGCTCTGCCAGCCTGAAGCTGCAGGAAGCCTTTAACCACTAGAGTGAAAAATAATTTCCAGTAGAAGCTTCCCTGCAAGAATTGCAGCCTAAGCCCTTCTCCTTGGGCAGAGACAACTACTTGCTCTGCTGCTGCCAGCTTGCTTTGAGCTATTTCAGTGCCTGAGACTGAAGCCTTGCTGCTGTGAAGACACGTGAGGTGTTACGAAGGAAGGATTTGTGCTCTTTATTTTTCTGGTTAACTGTCAGACCTCTCCCAGCTTGCTGGTGTCTTAGAGGTGCGGCAGTGCTCCTGTACGGGCTTTACAGACAATCACAAGACTTATTTCCTTATTGCAAACCAGGCAGTAAAAAAAAAAGCAGGATTCTATTCTGTAGTTCTACCAAGGCAGTATTTTCAGGGAAGATGTTTTTAGTATTTAAGTTTTTAGCCTGCTTTCAGCTCGGTCCATAAGGAGACAAGCAATTGCTGTGTCATGACTGGAGAGCATAGCAGTACAGCAGAGCCCAAGACCTTGTACGGGGGCGTGGGAACGATGGATCTCCATCCCTGTGGAGGTTTTGTGATGGGCAGTGGGAAGTGCAGTCTTCCAGTTGTTTGCAGAATTCAAGAGACAGGAAAACATCTAGGTCTCCTAGTCCAAGCTCTTTTCTCACCATGTAAGATTTTTGCCCTTGTGTGGTGTGGAGTACAGCGTGACTGCTGTTGTCACAGGAGCAAGCGTTCCCTGTCACTGCAATGAAACTAAGAGGAAATAGATAGCCCAAAGCAACCGCCCTGCCCTGCTGCCACATGGACCCTTTCAGGCTTTTTGTGCATGCACACACACTCCTAACCATTCATTTAGGCTGATGCATTGGCCAGTGCTTGTCTTCTGTTTGCAATATCTGTCATTAAACAGGAGTTGTAAGTGGCCTGTGGTGGAGCAAACTGTATTATTAACGTGGGTGGACTTTGTGTCGGAGACAGCCTCAGGAGGGGATGCTGTAATTCTAGGCTTACCTCTTACACCACATCCCTAGGACATTATTTTCTCACTGGTGCCTGAAAGATAAATGTGCACAAATGTCTTGCATCAGCAGTGCTGTCAGACTCATCCCTGTGCATTGCTGACTTGTGCTGTGGGGCTGGGAAGGTACAAAGATAAGTGGTTGGATTAAAAGAAAATATAAAAATTCTTGTAACTTCACATAGGGAGGACTAACCTGTAATTCCTGGCTGCCTATTTCTCCCCTTACCCTAAAAGCCAGGTCTGGCATTCACAGATGACATAGTGAGTATCTGGTCGGATGCCACCTGGAGTAAGTTGTATTTACTGACAAACCTGACCACAAGCCAGATCTCCACCTTACCATCAGCTTGCTGAACGCTGTCCCTGGCTGTCAGCTGGGACACAGCCCCGGTAAGTGATGGCATGTATTTCCCATAGGTATGTACGTTTACCCCCTTGTACTTACAGATCATTATTTCATGTGATCTGTAATGGCTGGACCCACACCCACATGCTGCTGCAAAAAACACCCTCTGTAAATCAAGTCTTGTGCAATGATCTTCTGCCATCAGTGCTTGGAAGAGCTAAATTATGTGTCATGGGAAAACACAGCTTCTACCTCTCGCAGCTTGGCTGGAAATAGGCTCCTTGTCTGGGTGGATGAGTGTAGGGGGCAAAAGAACCCTTTTTTCCCCAAGGGAAAGGATGGGTGCTTCAGTTTATGCACTGGATACAGCCTGCAGCTACAGCTCAAACTGGAGCAAGCAGCACTTGTCCAATAAAGGTGAGCTCCAAATTCTTGTCAGTATCATCCAATAACAGTGTAGACTAAGCTTATGTGCTGCACATTAAAAGTAGTTGAAGGTCCTCAGAGTAAAGAAAGTGTCCTGTGTCTGCCCTTTCCCCACTGTGCCCTTCCTTTCTCTTCCCACAGGCGAGCAGTAGGAGAGTTTCACAGCTCTGCCAGGAACCAGCATGAGACACGGGACCCTGCAGAGGAGGCATGGCAGTGTGCTGTACTTGGGCATTTACTGTTCCCACCTTGACCCTCTGGTCAGCAGCACTGTCTTGTGGAAATGCTTTGGAAAGCAGCTGAGAAAATAAATTTAGATGGGTAAATCAGAATTTTAAGCAGAGAGCACAGCATCATCTCTGTGGCTTCTGCCTGGGGATATGCCGAAGCAGGTGTCTACAGCCATTACTGACCCCTGAACCATGCATGACATGGGGGGGAACAGTCCCTGTTGGCCCGAATGACACAATTTTAGTTTTCTTTTCTCTCTGAGCAGTTGTGGTGGGTTGACCCTGGCTGGATGCCAGGTGCCCACCTGTCCTGGTTTTGGCTGGGATAGGGTTAATTTTCTAGCAGCTGGTATAGTGTTATGTTTTGGATTTAGTGTGAGAAGAATGTTGATAACACACTGATGTTTCCAATTGTTGCTAAGTAGTGTTTAGACTAAGTCAAAGATTTTTCAGCTTCTCATGTCCAGTCAGAAAGAAGGCTGGAGGGGCACAAGAGGTTGGGAGGGGACACAGCCAGGACAGCTGACCCAAACTGGCCAAAGGGATATTCCATACCATGGGACATCATGCCCAGTATATATATAAACTGGGGGCAGTTGGCCAGGGGGGTGGGTTGCCACTTGCTGACCAATGCTCAGTTAGTTCTCGAGTGGTGAGCAATTGCATTGTGCATCACTTGCTTTGTATATTCCAATCCTTTTATTATTATTATTGTTATCACTCTATTATTATTATTATTATTATCATTATTATATTTTCTTCCTTTCTGTCCTGCTACATTGTCCTTATCTCAACCCATGAGTCTTACTTTTTTTTGATTCTCTTCCCCATCCCCCTGGGTGGGGGGGAGTGAGCAAGCAGCGGCGTGGTGCTTAGTTGCTGACTGGGGTTAAACCATGACACCACACAGCCACTCTGTCACTCCCCTCCTCAGCTGGACAGGGGAGAGAAAGTATAAAAAAAGGCTCGTGGGTCGAGATAAGGACAGGGAGAGATCATTCACCAGTTACCACCACAGGCAAAACAGACTTGCCCTAGGGAGATTAATTTATTACCAATCAGATCCGAGTAGGATAATGAGAAATAAAACCAAATCTTAAAACACCTTCCTGCCACCCCTCCCTCCTTCCCGGGCTCAACTCCACTCCTGATTTTCTCTCCCTTCACCTCCCCAGCAGCACAGGGGCACGGGGAATGGGGTTGTGGTCAGTTCATCACACGTTGTCTCTGCCACTCCTTCCTCTGCAGGGGCAGGACTCCTTACTCTTCCCCTGATCCAGCCTGGGGTCCTTCCCATGGGAGACAGTCCTCCATGAACTTCTCCGATGTGGGTCCTTCCCACGGGCTGCAGTCCTTCACTAACTGCTCCAGTGTGGGTCCCTTCCATGGGCTGCAGTCCTTCAGGCACAGACTGCTCCAGTGTGGGTCCCCAGTGGGGTCACAACTCCTGCCAGCAAACCTGCTCCAACATGGGCTCCTCTCTCCATGGGGCCACAGGTCCTGCCAGGAGCCTGCTCCAGCACAGGCTTCCCACGGGGTCACAGCCTCCTTCAGGAACCCACCTGCTCCGGCGTGGGGTCCTCCCCGGGCTGCAGGTGGAGATCTGCTCCACCGTGGACCTCCCTGGGCTGCAGGCGGACAGCCTGCCTCACCAGGGTCTTCCCCATGGGCTGCAGGGGAATCTCTGCTCTGGCGCCTGGAGCACCTCCTCCCCCTCCTTCTTCACTGACCTGGGGGTCTGCAGGGCTGGTGCTCTCACATGTTCTCACTCCTCTCTCCAGCTGCAATTATGGAGGTTTTTTCCCCCTTCTTAAATCTGTTACCCCAGAGGTGCTACCACCATCGCTGATGGGCTCAGCCTTGGGCAACGGTGGGTCTGCCTTGGAGCCGGCTGGTGTTGGCTCTGTTGGACATAGGGGAAGCTTCTGGCAGCTTCTCACAGAAGCCTGCGATCCCCCTGCTACCAAAACCTTGCCATGCGAACCCAATACAGCAGTATTGGAGTGTATTGCAAGCAATGTGTTGCCCACAGGCCCTGGGTTGTGGATGGCTGTTAAGAGGTTCCTGCTGAGAGCAAGAAACTGCTGTGGGGCGAGCAGGGAGGATATAAGGGGAAAAGAGCAAATGCAGGCTGGAAGGGAGTCTGGCTTGCAGCAGCCAGATTGAGATATGGCCTGGTGCTAATTTGGTAAATTGTTTAAATGATATATTAGAAGCTCTGATGAAGACAGTGTCTGGAAGGATTAGCATCATTGTCTTTTCAGCCCTGGGATACTGGTCTGGATCCAATTTTGTCATTTTGATGAGAAAACCATAGTAAAACATGATGTCAGTGATACTACAGTTAGCAGGGAAGGTGTGTGGATGTCCTTCTGTGAGTGCATGTTGCTTTTCTGACTCACCAGTTAGGACACAGACCTGTTAAATATTCCCGACATCATTTTGCTGTGAAGGTCAAGCCCAAGACTGTCTCTCGAGACTATTGGAGATCTTTTGTTGAGAAAAGGCCAGGTCAGGAAGGTGGTCTTTAGTCAAAGGCATGAAAAAGGCATCAGAGCTGAGGCAGAGAACTTTAGTCTGGAGCTGAACTTCCCAAGAGATCAGATGTGTGGCTCTGAGGCTGCTTGAGTCCAGCTGGAGAGGGTGGCCCACCGGGAGCTTGTTTAAAGTTAATCGTAAGTGGTTTTACCTGAAGCAGAGAAACTTGGAATGTTGATGCTGGTCAAAATACACTCCGAAACAAAAAATCCTATATTGCTATGCCAATATTGTTTCTGGTTTTTGGAGCTTCAGGAAAGCTATTTTTAGCTGCTGTTTGTTTTTTTGTTTGTTTTTTTTTTTTTTTTCCCCAAAACCAACTATAACTAAAACCAATAACACTTTACATTTGGTAAAGTCCTATTTTCTTGGACATGAATAATCTCACTAATAGCTTTAGTAAGGTAACTATTAAAGGCTTCTCAGAAAAGCCGTGGGAGTTTTGCTCATTTTTGAATGAAACTTGTCAAATATAAAAGCCATGGCATGTCTGAACTGCTGGGGTGTAGCTGAGCCTGCTGGCAGCCTTGTGAACTCTGTGCTCTCTCGTGCTTTAGCAAAGAGGTGCGTTGCCCTGTCCAGTTTGTCTTTGCTTAACTCTGGACACTTGGCAAGTTGAAGGTGCGACTGTGGCTCTGATTAATGTGCCAGGCTGAGAGGCGCAGACAAGATTTCTATAGAGAAACTCATGACTCAGGGTGGCACTGATGCTAATGGCAGGCTGAGATGTTCATGCGATGGAAATTGTCTGGTCTCTAGCGTGATGATGGCAGTCATGTTAGTGCAGTAGGAGCCATCCATGCTAGGCTGTCTTTCATGCCAGGGTTGTGAAGCATGGTATCAAAGGTAGGCATGAGCAGAAAGGGCAGCTATGAGCTACCATGAATTCTGCTGTGCAATTGCTACCTTCCCTGACTTTCAGAAGCTGCCTTTTATTCTCTTTCCAAGGTGATACCTTTCATTTATTGAAGGGTCTGATAGAAACAAACACTTCCAATTTGATGAGGCTGTTCCGTGCGCTGATACGACCTGCTAACTGGCTTTTTCCAAACCACATTATTTATTTTTGCAGTATTAGCAGATTATCAGGGCTGAATACATCTGCATGTATGAGTTGGATGAATTTTCTAGGCACTACATACATAAGAGTTTCCATGTGCCTGCCAAAAGATGGGAAGTTCAAAAAGTGGGTTGAGTGCTGGCATGTGAGTGTGACAGCCTGATACTGGCTTCTGACTGTATTGCCAGCCCTGCTGGGATGTGGGGAGCACAGAAGACAGACGTGTCCATTCTGGCTTGGGGAAGAAGATAATGCTGTATGGTGAGGGTGTATTTTGTAGAAAAGGTGGCAGAATAGTTAATGCTTGAAAGAGAAAATAAAATACATCACTTTGGAAGTAGAGAATCACTTTTGAGGGGAGCGTTAGACCTGATCCGCGCTTTCTGTCTTCATCAATATATGGCTTTCAGGCAGGAATGTGATCTGCTCTCTTACTGTGCAGTTTTGGTATTGGCATAATTAGATAATGTATGTACTAAGTCAATAGGGCTAGTTATTTTCTCTCCTGTTTGGAAGAAGCTTTCTCAAAATAAGTAATATATATGGAGAAGTAATTGAGTGGTCCTATTGTTCGTGTGGACGGAGGAGTGTAGCCTGCTAGTAGATGCCCTGGAATAGCGTGGTAAGAGTCACGCTGATGGAGGGAGCTCATCAGGTTTTTAAGGTGTTTACATAAGGGTCTGTGGGGTCAGGATCATGTGGCTTGGTGAAGGAAATGTGGCTCAATATCTGTAATTAAAACTCAATAAAAATAAAATTGGGGAGCTTACCAGCAATGGTAAGTTCCTATAAATGACACTAAGATGAATTACACCTATATTGAGTTCAACTTGCAGCTAAAGAAATGTATTAGAATGGCATTAAATCATTGCATTAATATTAAGAGGCTCAATCTGTATAAACTCAAATAAATCAAAAAGGGGGCTGCTGTTTGACTGTGAGTGATAGGTAAAGAATTTTTCTGCAGCTGTTCAAATCTGTAACTTGCCAAGTACCTAAGACTGAAATTGAATCATCTTTTTACTTCTGGATGCAGTGTACAGAAGGCTTTCTTGTGATACTTTTCCTGCTGGCAAATATTTTCTTCCTTCCTATAGCAAAGAGAACAACATCAACAAAGGTTTTTCCATAAGCAGCACTTTGAATTCCTAGTGAGAGAAATTACAGAAGACTAACTCAAGCTGCGTGCTGCAGCGCAGCTTCCCAGGATTTGAGGTAGGACCCAGACTTCAGAGCTGTATTCTCCAGTCCATTCAGGTGCAGTTATTTTTAGGCTGGGAGAACTTTCTCCTTTGCATAAGCAATTTTCAGAATTTTTAGGGATTCAGAATTGGTAAATCTGTAACATCCCTACCCTGGAATACAGAATCTGGAGATTTCTGTATTTTACTATCACTGTTTCCTGTAGGAGAATATTACTCTGTTGATACTTGTTTATGTACAATTTAATATTAAGCAAATTAATAACCACCAGTCATTCAAGATAAAGCTGCAAATTTAATTTTAAACATTTTTAAGCTTTCTTCCTTGAACCTAGGCTTTAGCAGAGATAGGCTAAAAAAGGTTTAAATCATATGCTGATTCCTTGAAGTACAAATCTTTTAGAAGAACCCTCCCACTTTTTTGTCTGTCTTTTCTCAGCACAAGTATCTCAGCAAACCTGTAGGGGCTTCCAGTGCAAAGGCAGAGGCAGCTGCTGCTCAGTGTTCTCATAGCAGTGATCAAAACACAGCTTCATACATTCCTGACTTATGTTCTCCTAGAGTCTACTCAGCACACTGAAAGCTTTAAGTGTATACATGGGAGCAAATGGTGTGATTTATTCTTATTTCTCTGTGGAGGGAAAAAATCTGTGCTAGTGGAAGCCTAGCAGTAAGATGAGACCCTTTCCCATGCAGCATGCTAGTGCTGTGAATTGATGTAGGATGTGTAGATAAAAGTGGAGGGTTTTTTCCTGTACAAAACACCTCTATTTTGAGAGGTTTGCTGGGAGGGCTATGTCCAAGCAAACCCTGCGTGGGGACAAGCTGAAGAGTGATGAGTGCCTTCCTGGCTCAGCTTGTCCCTTTGATGTCCTGTCCCAGTATTGCTGAGAACTGCCAGCTGAAACTGCACAGTACTAAAACCCTGTTAGTGCAGATCTTGATTCTTTATGGAAGGTAGGTATAAGTGTGCTTAGAGGGCTTGAACTCCTTCATGGCCTCACAAGTAACCTTGTACAATTAGTCAACACCTTGAAATATGTTTTCGTTATATTTGTTCTGACATTTTCCAGGCAGCCAGGTCCAAAAGTCAACTCACTTGTAGTTATTGGAGAGACACCTTTAGAGCTAGGAGAACTTGGTACGAAAACTATCTGTTCTGGTTTCATTAGATCTGAAACAGAAAATACTCATATCTTCCCCCCGCCTGCCCCCATAACTGTTCCAGCTTCAGTCCTCTGGTTGCAGCGCCAGTGCTGCTGTCTCTAACCCTCAGCATCTTGTCTCCAACAGGTTGGTGGGACAAAGACAGGAGTTGTGCGCTACGTGGGAGAGACGGATTTTGCCAAAGGAGAGTGGTGTGGTGTGGAGCTGGATGAACCCCTGGGGAAGAACGATGGGGCGGTCGCTGGTACAAGGTACTGTGTGTTCTCAAACCCAGCCCTGGGGCATGTAGGGTCCTACACACCTCCTAAGGTGGCTGGGGGCCAAATGCCATTTGGACCTGGGACGAAGAGTTAGGGCTGTGTTTGTTTGGACATTGTGGGTTGGGAGGAAGAGTCCAGTTTTGAGCCTTTTAGGCTTTGGGATAGCTTTGTAGGGAGATCAATAGAAACCTCATCACTGGAGCATTTTAAAGCAGGATCAGATAACATCTGTGAAGAAGTAACCTGAGGGGCTTCAAGAAACAAGAGAGAGTAGGGAGAGAAGATAACTTATAGCGGGATTTAGTTTTTGCAAGAAATTGATTCTGTGATTTTATTAGCTCTGCTTTCTACTGCACGTTCCCTTCATAAACTTTCTTCTTGTGCTATATCTATAATTCACCCTGTCAGAACTATAGAAGATAAAGATTTGACTCAATTTTTTCGTCAGCTTAATGTTATTTGTTCTGTTCTTTCTGGGGACAAATTTCCAGAGATCTGAAAGAACAATTGGTGGTCGTTGTCTGTCCTTGTACTAATTCTGTAGTGTGACAGTTGTCTGCTGATTGATCTTACTACCTCTGACTCTGTAGTCACCTCCGCTATTTTTTTTTTCCTTTCAAAAAAAGCCCTCATTAGTATCTATAAAACTAGGCAGGGACGTCTTGCAGGCAAGCTGTTTCTGTTCATGTGGAAGTTAGGTAAAGGAAGGACCCCCAGCCTCAGATCTTGAGCTTGGGGATGTTCAAATTTGAGTTATACAGCAGCACTTTGACCCTGCTTCAAATACAGGTGGAACTGACTCCTTGTCCTTCACAAGTTCTTTTAGTGGGAAATACTGTTGATTTCTTGGAGGTTCTTAAAGGGAATCTTGTGTCAGAGGTGAGATTTAACTTTGAAACTGAGGAGTTGAGAGATCCTCCCTTGTTAGATCTCAGGTTCTGTAATAAAGGTTTCTTTTGTTGGGTCAGCCTAATTTTGTCTAGCAGCCATGTGCTTTCATTTAAAATGAGAGAAATGCTGCCTTGTTCGATGTCAGGACAAGAAAGCAGTAAGTGATTGGCAGCAGGTAGCTGTGTTCCAGCCTATTCTCAAAAGAAAGGAACTGGGATGGTAGAGAATAAGTCACAGAGTGAATCCAAGTCTCTGCTTTCTTTATCATACACCACAAATTATCTCTAAGCTTTATCTTCAGGATGCTCAGAAATTATTTGTTGTCTCTGTGCACGTGGAAGGTGTGGAAGGCAGATGTGAGTGTAAGGGTACCATCTCTGTCTCTCCTCCTCACAACTGTGTTGCTGTGTTTTGAAAATGCAACTTTTGAAAGTCATCTATCTTCTGAAACTGCTACATCTTAGCTGAGGTTGTTACAGTATGTGCCCTGTCTGCAAGGCTTCTCCTTTGTTTCCCACTTTATCAAAAGCAGGAACAAATGAGCTCCACAGCAGGGATCGGGGAGCAAGAGTGAATTAAGAGGTTTGGATTAAACAGGGGAGATTGAGGGAAGTCTGTAAGGCATCCCTGCCTCTTGCGTCCAGGCTGATTTTGCAGATCTTCTAGCAATAATGGATACTAGCCTATACAGCGGTGGTACACGTGGACTCTCCAGCTGAAGGGCGCTCTGTCCACCAAGGATCTGGCTGCAGGTTTGCAGCATTGTGCCTGTTTGTCCTTTGAGTCTTCATCCAACCTTCTGATTTTCTTATAGCATGTGCCGATTTCAACAGCAGTTTTGGAGGAGAAGCCAACATAGTAAAAATTACTCCCTTGGTGCATGGAGGCACCCCTCAGACAGTCTTCCCCATGTTTGCCATGGCCACATGGGATTCCTGATACTGCCCTGAGCTTGTCCTGGCAGAATCGGTCCTGTCCAGGACTCTGGAGTCTCTCTGCTTTGGTAGTTATTGCCATCTAGTGAGCATCCGTGGCCTGGCTGCCCAAGACCAGCACTTGCTGCCGCAGTAGCACTCTGCCACAAAAGGAGAGTTGAGTCCAAAGAGCTGACTCTGAGACAGTGGAGGCTGGTGGAAGTAGGAGAGGCAACATGTGGGCAAACAAGCGAGCAAAGGACATTGTCACCATCTTTGCTGCCATGGGCAACTCCAGTTGAGTCGGTGGTGAGTTGGCTGAAATTTGGGGAGGGTCACTCAGATTTTCCTGCAGGTTCAGGAAGGGGCTCCAGGTCTGGATGTGCATCAGGGGAGGGTTGAAAGGCCAGGGTTTCCCGAGCAGCTTTTGGCTCTCCAGTGGAGGCTGCCTGCAGGTTGTTGTTCAGTAGCAGTGCCCGAGAGGATAGGATATCACTGTGGTGAGCCCCACTCCGTACATCAGATGGGTGCTGCTGAGACACTGAGGTTTGCTGCATCTGCTTTCCTGTCTGCACAGGAGGCTCGAGAAGTGCTGGTGTGGTTTTTTTGGTTTCTTATCCACAAAGCCAAGCAAGTTCTACGTACTTGTCTCTAGTATATTAACCTTTACCTGCTTATTTTACTGTTCTTCCTTCTCTGCCTCTATGCCCACTAAACTGCTCATACTTTTGCTTTTGCATAGTCTGAAACATGTCAGCCTTGGACACTGAAGTGTGTTTTTTATGTATTTCAAAATTTCCTGTGCTGTTTCCCACCTGCAGTTTGCATTGCCATCACAACACCATTTTTCTTCCCTGTTTCTTTTCTGTAATGTGAGTATAGAGCTCCTTAGCACTCAGTGAGAGCAGCTCTTGGATTGTAAGCAGATTTTTTTTTTTTCTGCCAAGTGTTCTGGACCCAGTTGCTGCTTCTGAACTATAAAAGTTAATTGCAACCACTTCCAGTCTGGACTAAAAGAAAATGAGCAGACATAGTGATGCAAGTTTGGACTTGCTAAGAGCTGTCAGGGGGCTTTGGAGTGACTTAGCCTTTGGCATTGTTGCAGAGCCACAAGTACCAGTCTATGCTTAGACCAGTGGAAGGGGTTGTGCCATGCTGTTGGTCCGCCTGTGCCTATGGCAGTTTGAGAATATGATGCTGAGCAGGGCTTTGGCGGGTTTGCAAGAGGTCAGACTGATTTTCTTCCTTGAGTGCCTGATCTGCAGCAAGGTCAGCCTGCGGTATGGCTGGTTTTCCAAACCCAAGGGCCTGTGTTGGCAGCAAGCAGAGGGGTCTAAGTAATTTTGGCTTGTAGAGGGTTTATTTTTTAAAGATTGTTACAGAAAAAAATTAGGCTTGAGCAGATGTTTGAAAATGAATCACTTTTCAGCTGGCTGGAGATCAGGCTGTTCTCTGGCCTCCCAAGTACACAGAGGTCTGCCTGTGACACAGCTGTGTGGCTGCCAGCACGTAAAAATAAAAGGAAATTGGGGAAGCAGCTGCTCACATCTGGAGAGAGGGGACTTGTGCTAGCAAAGTTGCATTTCTGTTATTTATTCATTAGGACCTGCTTTTTATGTTAACATAGGACAGACTATTGTATGGCCCAGTAGTTAGTCCTAGCCTTGCTACAAAGCCTGTGAGAAAGAACTCTTAAAGGAGACAGTTTTCTGTGTTGGTTACTCCCTTGAAACAAGGGGATGCAATGCCTGGAGGTGATTTGGTTTTACTTGCTGCAGTGCAGCTGGCCAGCAACAGATAAACCCTGGCTTGAGCTGGTCAGCCCAAGTTCTGAAGGGGTTTCCAATGTTTGACACTGTGGGTTTTGGCTCATTTGTATTCTGAAAGAGGGCTCCAGAGAGACATAATCATCGGCCTCACTGCAATTGTGGAAGAGAGCTTGCACTGTAATTATCTGATCCTCCCTTTTTTATGCTTGTTTCTAAGTTTGTTTGCATGGGAACCCGGTTCTCTTTCTCTGCCACCCAGAGGAAATGGCACACACTGGAGTTTGCTCTAATGGTATTTTTAGCATCAAAGTTAGAAGCTGCCATTTCCCCTTTTGTTTGGGGAGGAAAGATTTTTACCCTATAGAACACTTATACAGAGCTGTGTGATTCAGATCTTTTTATTTGACATGCTTTACTACGTGACTTTCTTGCAAAGCAGGGTAGAGAACACATGCAGGTTTTGGGAAGTTTGGTTTATAAGGAAGGAGTGCATGTGCTTTCTCTGTGTTTATGAACTGGGATCTTTGTGCTATCCAGGCTACCAGATGGGTCTTTCCTGGCTTCTCATCGAAGTGCAATAGTGTGGCAATTATCTTGGGTTTCCCTGTGTAAGCACTGCAAGTGAAAACATGAAGATTGCTACTACTCTAAGTGGCAGGAAAGGAGAATAATCCAACTGCTTGCATACAGGAAACAACATCACAGCAAAGCACCAAGAGATGAGCTGAGGGCCAGGGTTGCGTATTGCTTAGCAGTGCCATTCGGAGAGGCTTGGGTGAGATGGATGCTCTACTGCTTCTGACTTGGTGCATCTCCTGTATTACAGGTATTTTCAGTGTCCTCCCAAATTTGGCCTCTTTGCTCCCATCCACAAGGTGATCCGGATTGGGTTCCCATCAACCAGCCCTGCCAAGGCAAAGAAGAGCAAACGAATGGCCATGGGAGTGTCTGCCTTAACCCACAGCCCCAGCAGCTCCTCCATCAGCTCCGTCAGCTCGGTGGCATCGTCTGTTGGGGGCAGGCCGAGCCGCAGTGGGCTGGTAAGTGGCTCTTTCTACAGACCGTGCAGCCTTGACCTACTACTTCTGTGACCCAGCTCTACAAAGTGGGAGGGTTGGGGTTTTGTTTCAGCAGATGCACTGGGGCAGCTGCTCCTTCACCATCAGTGAGATGAGGGGAGTGGAGTGTGGGATGCTGTTAACCAGCTTACAAATAGGATTCCCTCCGTGCACACGAGAGTCATAACAGACACGGAGCAATTGTGACCATTAAAGAGCCTGAACTGCTACTTGCAATGGGACGAATCTCAGCTCCACTGTCAAGAGCAGGTTTTATATGGGATCCCTGCAGAAAAATGCCATTGCTTCTTGTCCCGTGTGGTCATGTAGCAGTGCGCTGCTGTATTGAACAGCTATGCAAAAGCTTCTACAATGACTGCGTTCTGCTGTGGAGGGGTGACACTGTCCTGGATTACATGCCTTATGCTTTGGCAGGTACTCAAGAAGGCAGACACCAGAGCAGGCAGCAATATTGTTAAAACCTCTGACTCTGCTGTAGTGTGTGTTGCATCTTGGCTGGGGATGAGGGTGCAGTATCCGTTACTGGGAGTGGATCCAAGTAACCCATACCAGTCTTCAGTTGAGATCAGTCCTCCCAGCTGAGTTCACTGTTTGGGACTGCACCAGTGCAGGTCATCAATATAATACATTTAAGGCAGTAGATGATACAACACATGATAATCTTTCCTGACCCAGTTCCCACCCTGTGTCCTGTCCTTTGGGAAATGGTCCTTTCATTGCAGTGTAGAAGAGCTATTGAGCTTGTGAGCAGTGTTCAGATGTCTTGCAGACTTGTTAACTCCACGGTAGGGTCCAGAACTGGAACTGCAGCTCTGTACAGCCTAATAAATGATCAGTAGGTGAGCTGCATTCCAGATTTAACAGGGGACTTCAAGCTATTCTAGACTGAGAAGGACATAGCTTTACCCCTGTCTCTTTTTAACTCTTCTTCCAGCTGACAGAGACCTCTTCTCGATATGCCCGAAAAATCTCTGGCACCACAGCTCTCCAGGAGGCACTGAAGGAGAAGCAGCAGCACATCGAACAGCTACTGGCAGAGCGTGACCTGGAGCGGGCTGAGGTTGCCAAAGCCACCAGCCACATCTGTGAGGTGGAGAAAGAAATTGCCATCATGAAGGCCCAGCATGAGCAGGTAGGAGGTGATGTGGCTTTATCACCAGCACTCAAATATCTGGCATCCTCTGAAAGTTTCAGATCGTAACATTACCCCTCTGTAGCTTCCTGATGTGAAACCTGGGCTCTGAATTTCTGCCTTTTATGTGGATACAGCTTCCTGCATGGTGGGTTAAGCTGAGGCTCTTTCTCCAATCCTGCCAGTGTCACATGTGCTCTCTCTGCCCCAAGCCAGGAGCAGAAAAAGGGCTGTGCCAGAAAAAAAGACAGTAGATAGTTTGTGTCTGGGGGATCAATACATTTGAATGCTGAAATGCGAGTGGAGGGCAAACTTGTTCCCCTTAGTCACCCAGTCTGGCTTTGGCTGAGACTGCATTGCAGTGGTTTTTTGATGCTATCGGCCGCTGCTGAGAACATCAGCTCAGTTCGTATGTCACTGCTTTCCTGCCAGAGGATGTTTTTATCCCATTGAGTCAAGAGATCTGTAAGGAAAATGGGGTGGTCATAGTAGCTTTTTTTTTTTTGCACAAGCATTTGTACAAATGATATTTTATGCACTTGAATGCTTAAAGAGAGGAGTTGTGTTTGTGCTATTCGTCAATGTGTGGCTCTTCATGACTGCTGTTGTCCTAAATTCTTTGCTTATGTTGATAAACCCCAGTCAGCTACTAGGGAGCAGGATTGGCACTGCATACCTTTGTGTGGTGGGCCACACCTGCCTGTCAGAAATGCAGGAGAAATTGGCAAATCAATTGGAAGCTGCCCTCTTCCTTGTGTATAGTATTTTCCAGTCATTACCAGTAACGAATGAATTAACACAAGTCTGAACTGTCTCATGCTTCTTGACCAGGGCTGAATTGCACCTGGTAACCTCAGACCAGATTTTCAAAACTGTTCAGGCTTCAAGTTCTTAACTCTTAATCAGAGCTGGGTTCTCCAAAGGGTTCAAGTCAGAGAGGCAGTGAAGCATGGATCAAATTTACAGCTGCTGGAGATTGAGCAATTTTTTTCTTTTTGATGCCTAGATACTGGGGTCTTTAGAAAATCTACCTTCTCACCATAGCATCCTCTGAAACAGATCATCAAAGACTTCCGTTCCCTTGTTTTGATCCTTTTTTAAACTCTGTACTTCAAACATTGTTAACTTTTGTGGCTCGGGCTCTTTTTTTGCTGCAGTACGTCACGGAGGCAGAAGGAAACCTCCAGCGAGCACGAGCTCTGGTAGATGGGATGCAGAAGGAGAAGATTGAGCTGTTGAACCAGCTGGAAGAGGAGAAGAGGTAAAGCAGGAGTGGTTGGGTGTAGAGGAGGTGAAGTCATGGGGGAGATGAGGATCTTAACAAAGAACATTGTTCATTGGACCTAAGGTGAAGAACGTGACCGGGAAAGTAATCTTTGGATGTCTTCCAGTACCTCAAATATGCTGTATTTCACTCTCCTGGCCACAGTGGTGTGCCTGCATGTAGGGAAGGGGTGTGCTGCTTCAGGTAGTGGGAAGTTTAGAACAATTTTGCTGCAGTTGCACATCTGATGTGACTCTTGTCTAGGGTTGGGCGTCCAGCACTGTGACTGCCCCCGTTTGCTGACAAACTGCTGCTAATCACAACTGAACAGTGAAGTATTTCCAATTAGTCTTGTACGTTCCTATGTCTTATGGCTCTTAGAGGAGACTCAATGCTATATTGTTCGGTGGGGTTGCAATGAGCTAATTGGTGTGACGTGAGCAGTCTCAGGTTTTTTGAATATGCTCAGCTGAACCTGCCCTGCTGTTGCAATGCAATTGAGAGGCAGAAGACAAACAGCCAGCCAGGGCAGCTCGTGCTCAGGATAGGGGCAGCTCTGTTTTGTTGCCAAAAGGAGTTTCATGATTTGACACTGTTTCTTGCCAAATGCGTGTAGCACTTCTTAAGAAAAAAAGACACCATCAGCTTCCATTCCTGCTGGCACTTCTGTCATGACCCTGATAATTATTTGACAGGCTGCTTGCATGTCCAAGAGCACTTGACCATGGCAAATGTTGCACTGACAATACAATGGTGGGCAACAGTTGATCTACCACTGCCAGTAGAAGGCCAAATAGTCTTGGTGTCCTTCTGGGCAGGGAAGTTATTGAGGGTTTTCAACCCTCTTCCTTGTTGTTCGGTTCCTGACACAAAGCACAGACAAGCAGCATTATTTGCCTGAAGGAATGAAGGGCACCAGTAATATCAGTTGCTCTGAGATTTGATACCGTGACCAAACTCAGCCGTGTCACTGTGTAAAATGGAGTTACTCAGTAAAGGTGGGATTAACTGATGGCAAGGGTGTGGATAGTGACAAAGCCTTGCCTTCAGATGTTCTTGGCTAAGGATACAGTATATCCTTATATAGGATACAGTGCAGTCTGGATAATAACTGTGAAGGTTGGGCCATCCCAGACCCCTAACCTTTCTGTACAACCTGGCTTTGCTAAAGACCACTTCTTTCCCCTCTACTTGTGATGTGCGGATCTTCAGGTCATTCCTTCTGAGGAAGGGAAGTCAAACTGGAGTACAGCCTTACTGTAGTGTGATTCATCACCTCCCCACATCCCAGAGGCCCCATCATGTATATATGATGATACATACATTTCCTCTCTGGGTAAGAGTGAAGATCTGCTTGTCGTTCTTGGAGTCCAGTTGCTCCATATATATAATTAACTCTTCAGTGGGAATAGAAAGACATTTCTATGTATTAAGTAACTGAAACCAGCGTTGATTTCAGTTGAATTATGGCCCTCCTGAGGACAAATTGTTCTTTCGTGCACAAGTCTCCCCATTGTCCTGGTAGGTAGCTCACTTTCCCAGCTCCAGGAGGCCCTTTAACCCAAGACAGCCAAGTTCTTTCCTAAATATCAACAGATGCCTCCTCTAATTAGAGGAGGTTTAGACAAGGAAGCTTGTTTATGAAGTTAGATATGTACACTCATGGCTATTTTTATCTGTAACAGAATCAGAGGCCTTACATCTGGCTACCAGCTCAACATCCTCATTATTGTCTTTTTTTTTTTAAATCAGTAAAGAGAACAAAGAGGACTGAGTTTAGCAGAAAATTGAATTATTTTGTATTGTTACTGGATTTTCTCTTCAGACTTTGTAAAAGAGTCCTAGGCACGTCTGTGTTTGTGCATGTGGTTTTATGTGCATCTATGCTTGACTTGCCTATACAATCTCTGGTGAAGGCTTTTCTGCCAGGGCAGTGCACCGTTTCCACGTTGTGGAAACATCAAGCATTGCCCACCATCTACCAAGGAGGCAGATGCTCTGGTTCCCTTGGAATATTTTGTATGGAACATACGTGTTTGGTACAGGAATTGCCCAGTGCTTGGCTGCAGGATAACAAGGTGAAACCTGGTTTTGGTTTTCATGTTTTCAGGATCCCAGTGTCAGTGAACAGTAGTTGTGCTTGCTGAGGGGTGGTACAGCAGAAACAGCATGTCTGTGAGTGTGTATCTTGCAAGGAGGTAAATGTTTGCTGTGTGGAAAGCTTGCTTATTAACTGTCTTGCTCCATGGGTCTTGCTGTTTAGCTTCTGCTGAGCTGTTTGTGTACAAAGATTGTCTGTATCTGTCTCCTCTCAGACTTTGGTTGTGCAGAGGAGGCCCATGTGCAATGGCTGCTTAGAAATGCGATGCTGATCTGGGTGTTACCGATTGCTCTTTGTGTCTTTTCCCCTCCCCAGGAAAGTGGAGGACTTGCAGTTCCGTGTGGAGGAAGAATCAATTACGAAGGGGGATCTGGAGGTAATTCCTAACACCCTTAACAATTGCATGTGGGGCCTCACTTGAGTAATTTCTGCCACCTTTTGCTCAACTCTAAACAATACTTAATCTTTATTGATGGCTTTGGACCTGCTGTGAACACTGTGGTATAAACTGTGAATATTGTTCTTTGGTATGTTGCCCAATGACTAATAATGCTAGGAGCTGCCTGGAATTAATCACATGCAGCCAGCCTGGCTTTAAATGTCACCATGAGTTGCCAAGCCATGTTAAAATCTGACTGTAGCTGAATGCATTTCAACATATGTTTTTCCACTGTAGAAATGAATTGACTGTTCAGTCACTGTCCCTGCAGTGTCCTGCTATTAGCTGCTAATGGGCACGCACAATCTCCCAGTCAGATGCTACTCTATTCCAGCCAAAATGCCATGTATCGTTCGACCTGCAGTGTCCTCGTGTGGAGTCCTCTGCCTACGAGTGTGGGGTTTGACACTAGGATACCCTTTCATTTGGAAGGGCTGTTGCTCAGAGCAGTGCTGTTGCAGTGAGCGTTGTGCAAACTGGAAGTGGTGTTGGGAGCTTGCCCTTGAGTGGGAGGGTTTTCTGTGGGGGAAAAAAAGGAAATGAAAATATTTCTGTGAAAGCAAGGCTCTGCTCTACACATGGAAATCAAGGGACTTTCCCTTATCTTTAGCTATAGTGCTAGGTTAGTAACAGCCAGAAGTGTCAAGGGACCTGCTCCTGTGCTTCGCTGTCAGTAATATCAACAAAAGCCCTGGAGAACGAGAAAACTAGGTGATGAGTATGTTGCTATGGCTTTGACCCTCTTGGCATAAACCTCTCCTCTTTATCCGGAAGCTGAAGCAGAGTAATGCATTTGACAGGGTATAAATCAGCAATGCGCTGATAGCAGACCTTTGCTAAAGGACAGCAAGCGCAGTTTCTGCATAGTGTGTGGGTGCAAAATCAGGTTTCTATTGATTCCTGAGCTTATGTGACAGGTTTCCCCCAGTGCTTTAGAGAAGAGTGGTTGATCCATCCATCATTCCTTTTGAGAGCAGCAAATTGCCCCGGTGTAAGCTTTAAGTGTTTAAACCTGGCTGTGTAATAATGGTAATGGGCTAGCTAGCAGGTATCTTTAGATATATTTAAAAAAAAAGCCACCACATTTTAGCAAGATGGTAAGCTGCTGTGACATAAGTGCTCCTATGACTGCAGGTCCCAAACTGAGGATAGATCTGATTTTCATTTGGGCTGGGAAGGAGTTGCTTTGCAATGGGGATGTGGCCAAGCTTCTTGCAGGCTGCCAGAGTCCTGTCCTCACTTCCATGTTTGTCTGTACTGAAGAACAAATAACTTCTTAGGAAAGAGTCATGGAGCAGCTTGGTTTCCTGCGATCCAGAGAACTGGGATGTCCCCTGTGAGTCCAACACCAGTGACAGCACAGGCATTGACAGAGGGCTTGGCTGTGGTCAGTTTTTACATCCTCTGCTGTCTAATTTGGATGCTCAGACTGAATGATTGACACACTGGAGTTAATTCTCACCTTCCTGCTTTGTTGTGGAGACAGTTAGGATTTCCAGCAGCAAGTAATTAACTTAAATTTCATATTGGAAATCAAGGGGGGGGGATAAGTGCTCCTTCATGTTGTGGTCTGTTTCCTGGGAAGTGATTGTTCCTGATATTCTTCATGTAAAATCACAACAAAGTCAACCAGTGGCTGCTAGCACAGCCCCTCCCATCCCTAGCTAGAGCTGAACTAACCACCCAAATACCAAAAGCAAAACCCAGTGACAGTTGTCTCCTCTCCTCTGGTCTTGTAGTCCTCTTACGCCAGCAGCCCTCTTCCGAGTACTCAGAGGAGAATGTTTATCTTGTACTTAAGAGCCGGTAACAGACACAATGGTAAGAAGAGATTATCTCCTCTGTGGTCCCTGGATCTAGGGTTTCTGCTGAAGGCTAGGTTAAATCCCACAGTATTTTTCACAATACCATATAGGTTTTGAATAATCCAGCACTCTCAGGTGTTGAGCACAGCAGGCAACATCCCTAGAACCTCTTTGACTAAAGAAATCAATGTGTCTGAAGCCTGGAGATATATATCAAGTTTTTGTACCTCTGATAAAGAAGGACCTGCAGATTTATCCTTGAAATGTAGTTATGAATTTAACCCATTTTTGATCCTGGTTGGCAATGCCGATGCTACAGTGCTTTAGAAGGTGAAAAGCAGTTGCAGGAAAACAAAACCTTTTAAGAAAAGCTTTTTATGGTGGCAAGACCATGTTTTATAGGAAATATTAACCTCTTCGAGGAACTATCTCATGCTCATCTCCTGGAACCTGCATCATGCCTTGAACACCAATGGGAAGTCAGTTTGTAATTTGTGAATAGTAATTTAAGGCTAATAGCTAGGAGTCTAAAATTCAGGTCTGAACTTCCTCAAGATAGTGCAGGAAAACTTTGGATTTGAGGCTCTGATACTGGCTAGCCAAACCAATTTGCATAAAATGAGAAATAACACAGGACTGGATGCGAATCTAAAATTTAAGGACTGTAAAGCAGTTGATCTAACTTTCTTCCCTGATTATTTTTCTCCTCTATTTTCATGTGTTTTTCCAGACTTGGAAAATAGCAGGATTGGTGGATACTGAGCAAGAGTATCAGGTGGAACTGAGATAGCTTGGCTGGGAACTTGAGTGTCAACCTCAGGAGTCTTGAGAGAGTCTCTTTGGGAGATTCAGAGATTAGTTTTGTAATAGGTCAGCATCTTCAGGTAGCCAATATCTGACGTGCTGCCACCAGTTAAGGTAATTTCAAAAGTTTGTGTTGCTGAAGTTTCACTTGGGGATTTTGAGCTAGTGTAAATTGAGGAAAATTCATTGGTATCAATGGAATAATTATCCCTGTAAATAAAATCAAACCTGGAGCTCCATCTTGAGATGTGGATCTTTGAGCTTTGCAGAGAGTGGGAGAAGTCACTCAGTAAAAAATTAAGTTTTTCTTATTAAGATGCATTCAGCCAACTTTTGCACTTAAGTGATATTATTTGGGGGTTTTGATAATGTTTGGGTTCTTGAGACCCACATTATTATTTTTTTTTTGCCTCGTTCAGGGGTCAAATAGACCACATAAAATATGGAGTAGTCTGAATATATCTGGCACTTGTGATCTTGACCATCTATGAATACATGTACAATGATACCTTTCAAGCCATAAGAGAAAACATGGATTTTTACAAACTTCAGTTTCCATTGTTTGTACGCAACTAACCAAAACTTGCTTTATTGTAGGAAAGGGCAGAAAATCCTTAAAACTGTTTCCAATAGAAAGAGGGGGAGGCAAATAATTATATGGAAAATGAAGGGCAGAAAATGGGAGTAAAAAAAAAAGGTTCTGATCAGGTTTGTTTGCTTTTTGGTAGGTCCAGTTTAATTCAAAGGAAAATGTTGGTTTTGTAAGCTAAAAAAATGTGAAGGCCAGAGTCTGCATGCATTTTCCCATGTCTCCTCTCCTCTTTTATTTATGGGAAATTTTACATGATATTACAGTGGTTGTTGTGGAGTCCTGAGGTTTGCCACCAAGTGCAGCTGTATGGTACTTCTGCTTTAAAAGTGAAGGGCACTGAAGCAATGCCCTGAGTCAATGCTCCTAGATTTGGGCAGGTTACATAAACTTCTTGTGCTTAGTTTAATCATCTGTCTAAAAAACAAAAAAAAAACCAAAAACAAAACAAAAAAATAGTTTTGTTTACTTGTGTACAAGGCTATTAGAGTTTTAGTGTGCAAAAATTACTTTGAAATTCATAGCAGCCCTATTCAAACCTAAAGCACTGATTTATATAACAGTTTAGTATCTAAATTTCTCCGATTTGCTTTCAGTGCAGTGTATTTTTGGTTTCAGCAATGTGCTATGTACAGTATGACCTGCTTTTTTTTCCACTTAGTGCAGGGTTCAAGCTGTCTTCGGAGCAAAAAGAGGGTGGGAACTTCCAACTCTTTTCAGTCTACCTTGTGCTTCTTGAGGAGAGATGCAGAGAATCATTGCAAGGTCTTTGCATTCTCTTATGTGGTGCAAGGGTCTTGTACTGGTGGTCTGCAGTGGTGGGAGCTTTGCTTTTTAGGAAGTGTCTTCAGTATAGTCTTGATGCAGGAAAACGCTGAAGCAGCTTTCTAATGCAGAGGGATGTTTTTCCCATCACAGATTCCTTTTTCTTTTGAATAGCCACTACGAGTACCATGTAAAATCCCGTAGTGACCATTTTCTGTTTGGTTGGAATTTTTCCTGCTTGTTTGGATCTTTATTCTCCTCCTGTTGTGAACTGCCTTTCCTTGTCTTGTACACTGAAGATGATGTTGCAGCCTTCTCTTTCCCTCTCTTTCTCTTTCTCTCTCTCTCTCTCCCTTCCCCTTTTCCCATCTCCACTGTTCTTTTTTCCCTATGTGTGACCAGACTCAGACGCAGTTGGAGCATGCCCGAATACGGGAGCTCGAGCAGAGCCTGCTGTTTGAGAAGGCACAGGCTGAAAAACTCCTCAGAGAATTAGAGGACACCAGGGTAATCGACCCCCACTTGCCCTGCCTGCAGAACAGCGCGCTTGCCCCCTGCGTTGGTGCTCATGACGCCTTGCTTTGGGTTTCTTTCTTTTGGTTTTTGTGGGGTTGATTGGTTTTGGCTTGAATTTAGACTTCCCTGATTTTTTGTTTGGTTTTTATTTGCTCTCTCTCCTGGAAATAGTAGTATGGTATAATTTCTAGCTTTGCTTCTTGTGTGGGGACTTGTTTCTCAAATTGAGTTTGCTTCTCTGCCCCATGCCACCATTTGACACGAGCTCTTCACGATTCATCTTTCAGTTAACATGCCCAAATAATATCCGCACCCTGCACAATTCATTCTGCCTCGAGGGTCCCCCAGGCTGTAATAGGAAATAACATTGCAATCAGCATTCCCTTTGTCCCCCCTCCAGTTGTGGGAGCTGCCATGTGAAATGGAAGATACTGGTGAGTGCAGGTGGACCAGCTCTGATCCTTGGCCATGCCTGCAACAGGACAGGCTGCCCAGATGAACAGTGCACACGATCCTAAAAGCAGCCAGTTGTGGAAAGGGCTTTTTCATGCTGGTGTGGTGTGAGAAGTGGCAAACTTGCTACAGTGAGCTTGCTTCTCACCAATGGATTTTAGAGCTGTAGAAAACACAAACGTGAGGTTCTCCAAAAGGGCTTAACTGGTTTGAAAACCCCTGTGCCCATCTAAAATAAAACCACCCAGCCTCCTGGGCTGATGGTTAGTGGGGAAAATGGCAATTGAAATGAAATGGAATTGATTGCTTGTGTTTTGGCTTGGTTTCCTTGTTTCTTCTTTTTCTAATATTTCATCTAGTCAAATCTCTTCTCCATCCATAGCTGCAGCACCCTGAACTCCCTGTGACTAGCAGGTAGTTCAGCCCTGTTAGGTTACATTCAGATCGTAATACATTGATCCATAGCCCTTATGCTCAATGTTAACCATAGTCAGATTTATTGCCTTGCATCCTCTAGCCTTCTATGTTATTTTTACTTTGCTAATAAACTCTAACAAGTACTCGTGTAAAAATCCCTTTTCCTTTTTACACCAGGGTAAACAAATTACGATGCAGAAGAGAGGTCTGTAGGCTGAGGATTGCTGAGCAATAAAGGAAACATGATATGCTTGACGCTGGTTTCAATGCTTGTGATATTCCTGCACGTGCAGTCACATTTCCTCTGCGCATCGTCTGGCAAGATGCCTAGTCTGGAAATATAATGCCCTTTCAGGACATTATTTTTCATAAATCACTGTTGCTCTCTAGCGAATTTCAAGGGTTGTTTCAAAGATGCATGTTTTTCTGTGGAAAACGAAAGGTTCATATTAGAAAAAACAAATTGCAATTGGCACAAAGACATAACTGTTAGAGTTATTGGTGATGGTTACCCTGGTGCAAAACTGTACTCGGATTGGAGGGTGCTGGGTATTCTTTTCCTGTTTATTTGAACTTTGACTAATGTACTTTGGATTTACTTCCACTGGAGCACACTTACTAAAAGGAAGGATGCAGCGATGAGAGGTGGGGACTGACTTTGTCTTCTGTTGTGTTGCAGTTAACCACGGTAGCAGAGAAGTCCAGAATCCTGCAGCTGGAGGAGGAGTTGAGCCTGAGGCGCAGCGAGGTGGATGAGCTTCGGCAGTGCCTCAGGAGCTCGCACCAAGCAGAGACCCCTGAGCATAACCTTGGCTTGCAGTCAGAGGCTCTTCGTCTACGAGATCAACTGCTGTCTGCCAACAAGGAGCATCAGAAGGAGAGCAGCCAGCTAAAGGAGAAGTACGAGAAGACATTAAAGAAGTATCAGCAGGAGATGGAGAAGCTGAAGTCTGTCAATGAGAAGTACGCACAGGAAATCGTTGACCTAAAGCATAAAGTTCAGCAAGCCACTAATGAGAACATGGGGCTCATGGACAACTGGAAGTCCAAGTTGGACACGTTAGCTTCTGACCACCAGAAGTCTCTGGAGGACCTGAAAGCCACACTGAGCACAGGCCCCGACACCCAGCATAAGGAGATTGTGGAACTGAAGGCAGTGGTGGAGAGTATAAAGATGGAGCACCAGCTTGAGCTGGAGAACCTGAAAGCAAAGCATGACATTGAGACAGCTGTTCATATAAAGGAGAAAGAGAGTCTCAAACTGAAGTTGCAGGAGGCTGTGGATGAAGTGGAAAAAAGCAACAGCAACTGGAAAATGCAACTGGAAACCAAAAGCAATCAGCACCTTCTTGAGCTCCAAGATGTGAAGGACAAGTGTCGAGATGCTGAGCTGAGGGTGCATGAACTGGAGAAACTTCATGATGAATATAAAGATCAGACACAAGCGATAGCTTTCTTGAAAGAGCAGATTTCTTTGGCTGAGAAGAAGATGTTGGACTATGAAACATTACAGAAAACAGAAGCCCAGAGCAAACAGGAGATCCACAGATTGCAGGAAAAAGTGCTTGTCTTAGAGAACAAGCTGCAGTCCATGGAGGCCCTGCATCCTTCTCAGCATGCAAATGTATGACTTCTGGGTCATTGTGCTTGTTTATCATCACTGTTAGTAACCCTTCCTAGGAGTAGCCCTCAGCTGCTGCCTTGTGCAGTTTTCTGAGGCTTTTATGCCTCAAAGTATCTGGATGTTGTTACCTTCTATTGATTAGTGCTTTTTCTGCACTACATCTCCATGGTAAAGGTGTCTTCCCGCTCTTGAAAGCCAGTACAGTGGCACAATTAGAAGAAATAAGAGTCAAAGAGAAGTGGGCCACATCTGGGCTTGAAGACACATGAGTCCTGTGGCAGCAGTATAGGGCTATCATGGTTTGTCAGGGTGGGCTCTTACCCTGAGCAAGCAGCATTATTAGCTGGAAAAGCATTATTTCTACAATACAGCTGTTGTCCTCCAAGGAGCTGCAGCAGTCTTAGTGTATTATTGAGCAAGGCCCTTTAGGGGTAGGTGGAGGACAGGGTGGAATAAGAGTCATTGCCCATGCTGAAATAGAGCACTTAGCTTGTCCAGCATGCGGATCATGGTTCGAGAGCCTCTGTTGGGGGCTGAGCTGATGGGGTTGGGTGGGAGATGTGTGCCAGCAATGAAGCAGAGGCAGTGGGAAGGCTTTGCAGCATGTACAGGAGACACAGGAAAATGTTGACTTTGAGGATTATAGTGGAGGAGCTGCTAGCAAGAGTCAGGATGGCACCAGGGTGGGGAAGTAAAATGCCTGATTGGATACAAGTCCTGAGCCTCCCAGGGAATAAAAGCAGTAATAATATGAAGAGGTCAATTTTCTGTGGCCTTTGAGTCTTTTTAAGTCATCCTCATTTTTTTTACTATTTGCCACAGGATGCCATCCTGCCTTTGTGCATGGCACAGGGACATGTGGCTGGCTTTGCACTAGAGTGAGTGGGGGAGATTTGCTACTCATGGTTCTAGGCTGGACCCCTATTTGTGTTTGGATTTTGCATGAGAAGTGAACAAAACCCCAACTTACAACTTGTCCCTGTGGGGATGCAGTAAATTAAAATAAGCCATGAAATGTGCACATTTTAAGAATACTCATTTGAAATCTACTGCTGGTGATGTAGTCACTGTTCCAGACTGAGGTGCCAATGAAGTGAATACAATGCCAATGTTTAATTTGCCAACGTGAACAGCCCCATTGAAATCTGTTGCACCTCTGGGCAGCAAAGTGAAGCCCATGAATTACTGTTGACCAAGTCAGAGTTTCATGCCTGCAAAAAGGCACACTGGACTCGACAGGAAAGGCAAAAGCCCAAGGAGGAATCTACAGCATTAATGGTGTTTCAAGGGTTGCTCAACATGCTTCATCTAGTAAAGACAGTTGTGAACAATAAGTACAGCCAGGGCCCTGCAAGAAGTGGATGTTATTACAACATGTCACATATTACAGCCAATATTCAAACAGGAATGAATGTAAAAGAAGAAGCTGGAGGCTTGTTCCAGAGCCCTCTAGATAAATGTGGAGGGCTCTGGGGGATATTGATATTGGATTAGAACCAGGGAGTCGCAAAATAATTATTTTAACTATGTATTGATTAAAATCAGGAAAATGTGGTAAGAAATGCATGGGTGAAAGCCTGTGAGTATCACAGGGCAAATTCTATTTTTAAATGTCTTAGCTAATTTAACGTGACTGCAGTATTAACTACTCAAATATTTTAAACAAACAAATAAATGTGTTCTGTGACCGTCTTTCCTAGACCTTCAAGTGAGACCCACAACTGCACTTCCAAAGAGCAGTTAAAATAGTTTTTCCATACCAAAAGTACATCAGGTATTTCCCCTTTGGGTGTACTACTGCTTCTGCTAGACGTATCCTGCAGCCCACTCAGGCTCTTGGGGACTGACCTTGGACCTTTCAGTGGTGGTGACCACAGCAACTGCTTGATCTGGGGCATGTGCTGAGGTCCCACCAAAGGCTGCTGGATGTGAAAAGGCTTGAAGGGTGGCATTGTGGCCTCTGCAATGGAAAGCCTGGCTGTGAGCTC
This sequence comes from Buteo buteo, assembly GCF_964188355.1. NCBI lineage: Eukaryota > Metazoa > Chordata > Aves > Accipitriformes > Accipitridae > Buteo > Buteo buteo. The sequence goes on along the minus strand of NC_134177.1, from coordinate 38,019,911 downwards.
TGCTGTTTCTGGCTTTTCGTTCCAGTATAGACAAAAGAGGGTGGGGAAAAGGCAGAATCCCCTATATGGACTAGCATTTGCTTTTTATTATTTTTATTAATGTATTCATTCTCTAATAAGTATTATTTTATCAATGTTTTATTACTGTTTTCATAACGTTGGGCACAGTTAGATTCTTCAGAAGTTGAGGAACTTGTTGTCTGATAGGTCTCAAGCTGAATGCTAATGAGCATTTGCACCTGAATATTTGCCATAATTAACCACAGGAGACTGGTCCAATGGAGAGCAGCTCTTCCATCGCTCTGCACAAACTCTGAGCTTGTGAAAGCTGGGACCAGAGCTTGTGGGGAAAGCCTGATCACTTTTTCCCTCCCTGGTGAATCTCGCTGTTGTGCTCAGCTGCCTGGTGTGTGTGGGCACTCTCAGATGGTACCAGTTAGCCTTCAGTAGTACCCAGCTGTAGAAGTGACTCCTCAAAAGCATTTTTTTCCCTCTCAGGAAGGATGTAAAAAATTGTAACTTGGGTACTGGATACACTTCTGCTTTGGATGGGGCTTTGTGGTTGTTAACTTGGCTTTGAATCTTTGGGTAAAGGGCTGTTTTACATCTCATATTTTACATTTATTTCAGATGATTGAAACTAATGATATTTCAGAAGAAAAGATAAAAATGAAGCAGACTATGGAAGGTATGAAATTTTATTGGTTTTTTTTGGAACACCCTGTTCTAGCAAATCGTGTGGCTTCCCTTCTTCCAACTTTCTGCTCTTGCAGGGACGGCTGTGTGGAGGGGGCTTAGGAAGCCATTTCATCTCTCAGATTTTGCTGGATGGCATTTGTTGTCTGCGGGTTTTTTTTGGTTTTTTTTTTCCTTCTAATCCGGCTGAGCATATGCAGGGGTGGATGTTTTTTATTTGCATTAGACATTCACCATGCAGATGGTGCAGGCTGGAGACAGGTCTGGGGAAATGGGCGCACTTCCATCCCATCACTGATTTTTACAGTGGGTAAAATCCAGACATTAAATGTAATTTGTTCATAGGAGAGGACTGCTAATGGTAGATATTAATGTGACAGGCTTAAAATAATGGGGTTTACTTTTTTTATTAAGCTTACTATGAATCAAATCCATCCTTTTAACAAGACATAGAATTGATGCACTCAGAAAATTTGTATAAAGTAGCTTTGAAACTGAATTGTGCTCAGCCTCCCTCACAAAGAGGGTAAGCTGTAACCCCTAGTCTGAGCAACAGCAGACCTGGCAAGATTAATGCTGGATGGCCCAGATGGTCCCTGTTAGGAGCGATGTCCTACCACATTGCTGTGGATGACATACATTTTTGGGTGTCTGAAGGATTCAAGGCTGTTCCAAGATACGTAAGGTGCTCCCAGATCATGTCTTCCCTTGCTCATTCCCAGGAGACTCGTATTTCTTCATTCTTCCTTAGGGTTGGTTTTTATGTAGCAGAAAACATTATCAGTCTAGATCACAAAGGTGATTTGTAAAGGACTAACTTGTCATTTTTCTTTTCAAATGGCATTTGGCTTATGGTAGCATAGCTTTTTCTCCATTACTCACCTCTAATGTGTCTGTTCTCTGCAAAGCCCTTGTTAAAGTCCTGCTCAGGATGGAGCAACTTAAATGGAGGTTACTGGGGACTTTTACTGGCTTAAACTTCACTTAACAGAAACTTTGTTTAGTTTGAGTGTCCCTCCAGCTGTTTCTGGATTCAGACAGAGGTGTTCTGCCCTCAATGCTAGCTAAGCATTGTCAGTCGGCTCATCACTGTCTTTGCAGGTACAGGATTACATATATGCTATACCAAATTATATGATTGACAGGTAATTCCTGCCTAGTGAAGGGAAAGCATAACTAGGTCCAGCAGCCGCTGCTCTTAAAATGGCCACTCAGTCTGTGTGCATGTTGTTTCCACACTGAATAAGCCATATATAGATGTACTAAAAACAACCAGTTCAGACTTGAGCCACAAAAGCATCATACTTCAAATCTACAGTTCTGTTTGAGTGTGGAAATGCATCGGTTCCAGAAAACGTGTCTTTGCCTTCCAGTGTAGGAGGTAACACAAAGAAATGTGCAGAAAGTTCCTTTCTGTGATTTTGATTAATGTTTTATTCCCTTTTTCTTTTCCCACCTTGTGGTTGCTTTCTTAAACCTGTCTGATATGGCTTCCCAGCTGTGTATCCTACCTCCTAATGCCTGGATGGTGGTGAGTGCAGTGAGAAACACCCGTTATTTGTCTCCTGCTGCTTCTCTGCTGATGAAGGGTACCACCACCACGCCCCTGTCACATCCCGACCCATGCCTTGCACTCGATACCTTCCTGATTTCCACAAAGCATTTTCCAAGCTTCTAATCTTTGTCTTTTCTTTTCATCCTCCCACAGACCTCCAAGACAAGCTGAGTAAAAGAGACAAAGAGGTGTCATCACTGGTGTCCCAAACCGAAACTCTAAGGGCCCAAGTAAGTGGTAAGTTTCCCTAATCCAGTGCTGGTGGGAACTAGGTGTTTCCTTGCTCGTCCTCTGTACTGGTGTTGAACAAGGGCCCATGTGCTGAAATGGCTGGTGTTAAAACTGCCTGTCTTCTAATGGGTGTTGCTGGTAAAAATTTGTTCAGGAGTTTCAGTCTCTTTTCAGGAGTTGAACACAAACACTGCAGAAGATATTTGTATCCTGTGAGGGAGGGTTTGGGCTCATTGAATGTCAAAAGCTGAAAGAGGCAGAAGTAAATGGAGCCAGGTGTGTTGTTTCTGAGATCTGCCCTTAAATAGGGCCAGATCCAGAGCTAACCAGGTCTATGCTGCTAGGAGTGGGAGTTGGGAAAAGGTAAAAAGCAGGAATGTAAGTAAAGAACTAAGTGACCTTTCTTCCCCCTGTATCCTCTGCTTCTTGTAGCTTTGGAAAATAAATGGAAAACAGCAGAAAAGAAGGCTGATTCGTTGTTAAAAGAAAAGAAGAGGCTGGAAGGTGAACTGGAAGCCTTGACCAAGAAAACACACGATGCTTCAGGGCAACTGGTCCTGATTAGCCAGGAGCTACTCAAGAAGGAAAGGTCAGTCTGCAGGTCTGACGGAGCTCTGTGTGTTTAGGGTGCTTTAATTTACCACCAAAAGAAATCTAGAGGTCGAATTGTTGAAGTTCAGCCCCCAGCTTTCCTGTTCTTTAGAGATGCTCATGTGCGAATTTGGTTAAAATCAGGGGTTGTGAATTATCAAAGGGACTGCCCTTTCACTGCTTGCCAGGACCTGCAAGACAGCTCAATACCCATGTAGATGCCGAATTAAGTCATCTACAAGCCAGCTAAGCTGGCTGCTGCCCTGCTCTGAAATGCGGTGCCTTATGCAGGTCCCAGTCTCTTTAAAGCTGGCACAGCGGGGAGGACAGGAAATCTGAAGCCCCCGAAGCGGTAGGAGTTGGGTCAGGTTTGCTCGCTGGCCTTCCTTTGGTGGGAGGGAGCGCAGCAGGGCTCCAGTGGTGTGTGGGCTCTGGAATGTCTTCACCTTTTCATGCTGCTTCTTCCAGGAGTCTGAACGAGCTGAGAGTGTTGTTACTGGAGGCGAACCGGCACTCCCCTGGGCCAGAGCGGGACCTGAGCCGGGAAGTACACAAAGCAGAGTGGCGGCTGAAGGAACAGAAGCTCAAAGATGACATCAAGGGTCTGCGAGAGAAACTGGTTGTGCTGGTGAGGGCACCAAAACCCCTCCTGGCCTTGGCCTGGGGGCTGGAGGGCTCTGCTGCTTGGGGAGGGTCCTAGCCCTTCACCCTTGCTCCAAGTCTTCGTGCTTTCTTTTGTGCTACTGAGCATCTGATGGGAACTTTCTTGACGGCGCCTGTGAGCTGTGGCCTGGCTTAGTGGCACCTCATTAAGCAGCAAAAATGTCCATATGGCCTTCTCCAGTGTTTTGCTGTTCCCACGGGTTTTTTAGATCCATGGCTAAATAGGGCTAAAATTTGTGGGAGAAACTGAAGGTCGGTCAGCTACCCCACATTGTTTTATACATTCTCTGATCTAGGAATAAGCAATGTCCTCCGATTTCTGTGTACTTCAGTGTCCTCCAGTGGTTGAAATGTGAATAATTTATTTGAACTCTGCTGGGAACAAACTGGAGCTGCTGCTGGTCGCACTTGATAAAATTGCCTTCAGGGTTGTGCTGTGACCCCATTTACTGTTGAAATCAAAACACACTTGTACGAGTTACTGTGGATTTCGACTTTGCTTAGTCTCTGTAGTTACTGGTTTTAATCTAACATGCTCCTATTTTCCCTTTGCTCTATAAGGACAAGGAAAAATCAGTAACGGATCAGCGGCGATACTCCCTGATCGACCCCTCGTCAGAGTCAGAAGTGATCCGGCTGCAGCACCGGCTTGTCAGCACGGAGGATGTGCTGCGCAATGCGCTGGAGCAGGGCCACCAGATGGAGAAGCTCATGGAAGCGATGAGGCTCTCCTCTGAGAAAACACAGGTAGAGCATTGGCAATCATTTCCCAGGTCTCTCAGCCCTCACCAGTCATCTGTCTTGAGCAATCTCCTGGGATCTTGCCCTGTACTGTGAGGGGTAATGCAGTCAACTGGGTCCCTTTCTCTCTGCTGGAAACAGCCTGGCAAGACTTTGTTCTGTCAGAGGTAGCTTAAAGCTAAGAAAAGCCTTGCTAGTTGGTAATTACAGATCCTTTTGTGCTCTGCAAGAATGGTTGCTAAATGTGGTATTTTGGGGAATGTTGCAGTGTGAGTAACTGTTCTTTATGTGTACAATGACGTGTGACTGCACATCCTTGTGGTACAGGCACTTTATGATATGGAAGTTGAGGGTTTCTGCCATCCCTGTTCTTTGAGAAGTTTACTTCCATGCAGTCCATAAGCAGAAACTTTGGAGGTGACTCTGGGAAAATATTTTCCTTTTCTCTTACCAGCTCCTGGAGGCATCTCTGATTCTGATCTGGGTTTGCTGATGGACCAGGAATGTTCCCATTCCAGTTACTGTCTTCTCTTCCCAACTTCCTCTGGTCTCCCTTTGTTTCTTCTGACAAAAGCAAAACTGCTTCTGTTTGTCTTGCATCCTTCTTTATGAAATTGAAGGCTGCAAATAACTTGACTCTCCATATTTGGCTTTTTCCATCTCGTACCTGTGGTGTTCAAGCCCTGACTGATTCCTCCTGCTAAGTGCTGTGCCCCTTGTGCCAAGCTTTGTGCTTCATGTCCTTTATTGCTCTTCTAGCTGTATTTTCTCTTGTGTCTGCAACCAGGTCATGGCTTTCAGAGCCCAGATGCACCAGTGCTCCTCTTGTACTTGCTTATTTAAATTCTTAGCTGAAAAATGTCTTTCTCTTGCAGTAATGAGCTACAACTCGCATTCAAGCAGACACCTTAGGATAGTACAGAACAAGTCTCTAGACACGGAAAATGGGCAGAGAGCTTGTTTTCCCAGATGCAAGTGCAGATATGTTGTGGTAGGTAATCTGAGGGGTATCAAGTCTTCTCCTCCCATGACACTGTCTTCTGCATAGTTTGCAGATACACCAAATGGCTGTTTGCATTGCAGTAGTACTTGCAGGGAGGCAGTCAGGAGGAGGGTGCACGGTAAAAATCGCAGCCCTGAAAGCTCTGCTGGCTCAGCTGAGCATCTGTGTGTTGCAGACAAGTCTCTATATCCCGCAGTGCAGCGGCAGCAGCCGTCTGCCAGCACCAGACAGGACAGCTGTAGTTGTGATGACAAGTTTGTGGCAGTCCAAGACGTACTGTAATCCTGTCGGTACCTCCGGAGTGACTTTACCTTCTGCTGTAATTGCTATGTGTCAGATGAAAATGCATCATGACAACCTCATCTGTTGGAAGCTATGGTAGGGGTGGGGAAAGTTATTCTCTGTTTGCTATAATACTAAGTCCCTTGAAAAAAGGAAATCCTCCCTTTCGCATTCCTGTCTCCAGAGGTGGTGCAGGTGCTAATTATTTCTTCCCCAACTGTGGAAAATAACTAATCTTACATAAAGGGAGTTGGAATGGACCTTATGAGGTCAGCTAATCTATCCCTCGTATTACTTTGATACTTTCATGCTTAAGAAATCTTAGAGATACGACAAGATAGTATTATGCCTTCAGCTACAAACGACGGTACTAAGAGACAGACAGAGGATTATTGTGGGAAGCTAGGCTTCAAACTTCTGTTGATGTCAGATTTTCAAAGCGCCTAGTTACAGGGAAGTCTGGATCAAAGCTCCTAGTTTCGGTATGATACCTGTTCATCCTTCCCATTATGAAGGGGAGTTGTTAACCAGGGGCTTTCAGGCTGAGCCTGAGGGTGTTGCTGGCCTAAAGAGATCCTGGTGCAATAGTTAGGGAATTCATGGTTCTTCCCCAGAAGTCACGTTTCCGCTGTAACCCATCCTGCACTAACTTCTGACCTCCCATCTCCTCTCTGACAGCAGCAGCTGTTGCCCAGGCTCTGCCTTGGCATTGCTCTCCCTTTGTCTGTAAAGCCTTCACTTCGCAGCGTGCTCAAGAAGGAAATCTCTAATTACCACAAGCTGCTGCTGCTCTCCCTTTGCAGGCTTCGTCAGCCGCCGCGCTCTGCAGTCCTTGATGCGCATGGCTGGCCTTGCTGTTAGACAAGGAAGTGCAGGAGCTGGGGGAGCATAATGGCACTGTGTCTTCGTCTCATTGTCAAGTAATTGCTGCCTTGCTATTTCCATGCCTGCAGCTGCAAAGTATTTGTCCTGTAATAGAGGAAGAGGATCTTTGCCTTCTCTGTGTCTTGGGAGACCCTCAGCTTGGGAGACCCTTGGGACCTCACAACTTTGCGGGAAGTGACAAGGATTTGGCATTCAGGCCTTTTGTTGGAGGTTTTGCAGTGATTGCTGTGGGAGCTTTTTTATTTAATTTCAAGTGATTTGCGCCACTCTGTTCATTATCGTGACCATGTACTGAGACCAAATTTCAAACCTAATTCCTGGTATCTGATAGCTGCTTAGTGCAGAGATGGGGTGTGCTGGCAGCCAGGGTAGCATATGTTGCCTTGTGCAAGGCCTGAATCCCCTGTGGCAGTGGGTGCAGACCCCAAGGCTGAGTGACTACAACAGCACTGTTCTTGCCATCCCTCCAGGTAGGATTCACTGCCTGGCAAACAGTTCAGGCTCTCAAAGCAGAGCTCGGTTTGAATCTCTGCCAGTTTTTCCTGCCCAAACTAAACCTTTGTCCTGTAGGGTTGGTTGTGCACCTTCATGATCACAGTAAGAATGGAAGCTGGGTAGCTGGGGCTCCTCTAATGATGGGTTTTAAACCTTGCAGTCTTGTCTGCCCATAATGTCTGGTTTTGCTGCTGTCAGCAGTTCACCGACAACTGTGAATCTGATTACCAAGACCCAAGAACTGACATCTGGCATGCTGTGACTTCAGGCTGCAGCTTTCTTCTCATTTGTGCCAGTTGTACTGTCATTTTGAAGCTGAAGGGCTCCATATTATCCCTGCTAAAGAAACATTATAAATGTTTAAAAGTTCTTGTGCTTTCTAAAGATAGAACAGCCTGCCCTGGCTGCAGACTCGTCCCCAGAGATGACAAATGGGGAATGGCAAATGTCCTTTTCACTGCTGGGATGTTCACTGTGCCGTGTTTTGCAGCTAATGCTGCCCCTGGCTGAGGTTTTGTTTATTGGGATTTAAGAGTCAGAAGTGAAGAGCGGGTCTGTGTCCATAAGGAACTTGGGGGATGTTTTGTAGCTGGGAAGGATGCAATCTGGCATGTGGGGATTGGGCCAGGGTGCAGAGGGCAGGAAGTTTCTTGCCAAAAGTGAGGTGGGATTTTTGCATTCTCCTTTCCTTGTGTGGAGCAGGCTGCTAAGGAAGGAGATGGCAGTCTTGCCAGATTTCAGCACTTGTAGGCAACATCACTAGGCTCTGTGTCCCTCTTCAGTAAGTATTGTACATTCTCCCTTGCAGACTGTTGGAAATTCTGGGTCTGCTAACGGAATTCACCAGCAGGATAAATCCCACAAGCAAGAGGTAAGTTATAAGCAGAATGTTGTTTAAAACAGTGACTGCTTAATGTGACTTCTTGCCTGCTGTGCTGGGGACAGCTCTTGGATGGAGGCAGTTCTGCCAGCAAAGCTTGACTATGTCATTCCCACAGTGAAAGCAAGGGGCTTTGCACAACTCCAGTTCCCAAGCATGGTGGGAACATCACCTTACCATTAAAACCACTTGAAGCCATCAGGAAGGTGCTAGTGAGATGCACACTGAGGTGCAGTGGGTGCTTGCTCTGGGAGGAGCAGTGAGAAGGGAGTTTCACCTCAGTCTCCTGGGTCAGTGGCTATATGAATCTTTTCCTGGCAGCCGCAGCTAGAACCTGCTCAGTCCCAGATCTCTGCCGTCCCCTTTACATGGGTGGCATTTGTGGGACGTGCTGTCCTAGTCTCCTGTGGTTTTCATGATGTAGGGCAAGACCTGTAGCCTCAGACTTCCATCTCCTCACAGGCAGGATGGCCAGCCTGAGGAAGAGGCAATGTGACTTACTGGGCAGAGCTGCTGGTCAGGACATGGCAGGCCTGGTGGCATTCCACTCCATGCCTCGGTTTCCTCTTCCGTAAAAAGACCTCTGCTTGCTCTTCTTTTGCCTAACAAGGTCTCTTTTCTTCCAGGAGAAGCTCTGATAGAGAAGAGGTGAAAGAGGATCATTTCACGCCAGTATCAGCTCCTGTGCACAGTCAGGAAAAACGATACCACATCTGGCTTTAGCACCTCCAAAAGACCAGACACAGTATTTTCACTTTAAAGCAGGACAATGTTTATAATATACTAACTGATGTAATCAGGACAATCCTGGAGTCCAGTTTTCCAAGGCAGCCATTGTTCCAGGAGGGAGCAGAAAGATCTCTCTGGGTTTGGTTTCTTACTTGTATTGGTTTTGACTGTGGAATTTGTATTGCTTGAGTTGCCCTTGTCCCACCAGCTGACCTGGTCTGGATGACAGCTGCCCCGAACGGTGGTTGAAGTGTCAGCAAGTCCCAGTAAGCCCACAGGAGCTGCAAAGGGATTTGCTTGTGGTGTTCAACTCCAAAGCGTGTGCCCAGAGGCTGCACGCTTCCCACGTCGTCTGTCCCTTCCCTTCTACCCCCGTCAGTGTCTTGAAGACCTGCACAAGCAAGTGAAACCTGCTGGGCTGACTGTTCACGCTGGCACGCGTAGGCTGAGGAAGATGGGGTGTGGGAATGCGTTTCCCTCCTTGCCTTCTAGAAGGCATCGCTGTTCTAGAGCACGGAGGCTGCACCTAGTACTTGTATCATAGCATGTTGTGGGAGATAATCTGATTTCAGAGGGTTATTTATTTTGTTTCTCACCCACTGCTGTTTGGGGAAGGAGCTGTAGTGGCTCTGAGTCTGGGGACAGGCACACCTCACGCAGGTGTGGTTGGCCTTTCTTCCTGCAGAGAGATTGCTGGGCTGGCCTGCCAATACCCTGGGCCACAGCCAGGCTGCCCAGCCTGGTCCCCCTCAGTCATATGTGCTTTATTGGGTCTTTTTTTGAGCACAGGACTCCACAGACAGCTGGATCTCGGCATCGCTGGCCTGAGAGCTCCATGCTGGCTACAGTCAGTGTGGGACCGATGCCCTGAGGAGATGGTTCCCTCCTTGCCTGTTTAATTTAACAGCTAATGGGGGATTGCCTGGCAATTCTCCAGAGCTATCCTTGGCTCTTCAGTATGATGCCCATCCCTTAATACCAGGAATGGAGGAGGCTAAAGTGCTGCTGTGAGCATTCATGCAGTAGTGGCTGTCTGTATTTGACGGGTACAGCAATCCTCTGTGCATGACCTGAGTACGAGTATTTGGAGCAGAAAGAATCCAAGACAAGCCCACACAGCTCTTGTGTCCGTATGCAGCAGTGCAGGCCCAGGCAAGGGTCTTATTCCTTCTTCTGAAGGCTTTACTCTTCTCTTTAACTTTGCACCACAGCTCCCAAGGGACATTAGGGTGGAGGAAGGGGATAATATGCTCTTAAAGGTGTGAGAGAGTCCAGTTCAGATTAATTGTTCAGTACCACAAGAAAGAGTCACAGCAATCAATATTTTACCAGGCTTCTCCTAGTTAGTGCCTGACTCTTCCAGTGTTCAGAAGCTCTTGTGTTATGATGGGGCATCTGTGAAAGAGGCCAGGACAGAAGAGACCACTGAGAGAGGAGATCTGAGCCAGACCGCAGGCAGATGAACATTTCGGCATGTTGGCTTCATTGCTTTTTGCCCTGATTTTCTACAAAGTTGTGTTACTTCTTCCGTAGTGGGTTGCCAGACTCCTACTCCCTTGAAGGATGGGCAGCCAGAAGCAACCTGGGAAAGACTTGGGCTTCATGGCTGCAATTCTGCCATGAGGAGGACGTTGCTGAATCTGGGCTACGACACAATACTGGACCCTGCTCACTTGGTGCAGGATTGGTGATGTCACTTCATTCAAAGGGAGGATGAAAGAGGAAGGTGACTTGTGAGGGGAGTAAAGCAGGTCAGAAAACACAGTTTACATCTGGCGCACAGCGGGGGGAGGCAGAGCTTGGGATCTAATTGGCTGGAAATAATTCCAGTGGGATCCCATCCTGCCTTGTAGAAGTGTTTCATCAGCTCTTACTAGTCACCAGGAAGACTGCCACATCCCTGCCTAGCTCTGGGAGTTTCCCAAGGGATCATAGGTGTGGTCTCCAAAATCCTCCTGGTTGGTGTATTCATCTCCTGAGTGATTTAGGCAAATCCCAGAGGGAGTGTTTGTTGTTACAGCCCACGACAGTGAATACCTCACTGGGAGCTACTGTTTTTAAGAATTTAGGGCTGGTGTTTCCCAGAGTGCTCCTGTTGGCTGGATGGTCTCTGAAGTCATGTCTGTAGCTTCCACTGGGTTGAGTGGAGCTAACGGAGTGCTTCTTGCGGTGCCACTTGTCTCCAAGGCAGGGCTTCCCGGGCACCTGCAGGTGGGAGAGCCTATTCTGGTTTGTAGCTTAATTTCCCTGATAGGTCTTCTAGTGACTTGTGATCAGCTGCCTTCATCTGCAGAGGAAGGATACCTGCATTTGCCACCTCCCTTGATGCACCTTTGGCTCTGCACAGGGCAGGATCCCCCAGGAGTGGTTATGGAGACCATGTATTTGGTTCCATTAATCAGATCCAGAGTTGTCAGGGTGGCAGTCGTTCTGGCTGGAGGAGTCTCTGGCTCCCACCTCCTCCCAGGGACCATCCCCTGTGAGCGGCTCAGACCTGTGGCTCTTCATCATCACCCGAGCTGACTGGGCAGAATAGCAGCAGATGGGTCAGAGAAGGCTTAGAGTTAGTGCTGATGGTCTCTGGCTGTAAATAGCTGTGCTGGTCCCTAAGGATCAGCCAGGAGCTGATGGCACTTCTTGGCTTTCTGTGGAGGCTGTGTGGTCTTTGTGTTGCAGGGCTGTACCGAAATGTGTCCCCACCTGCCTTGGGGTGCAGGTCCATGGGAGTTGCTCCCCAAACAGGACCAACTACAGCGTCAACAGGACATGCTATCACACGTGTCATCTGGGTTTCAGCTCAACCCTGCATAAAGTGGCCAGGAGAGGGTTTGGACACCAGCCATGTCCTCCCTCCAAAATTGGCACAGGTTTCCCAAGGGCACCTGCCTCTGGCTGCCCTTCTGAGGTTGTAAGAGACCAAACTAGGGACAAACTTGGAAAGGACAAGGAGGAGATTCCCCAGCCCCTCTATTTATTTGTAAGTTTAAGTGCTATTTTTGCCTATGTGGTGGTGTATAAAGTATTTCACGATATTTGGTCTTACTGGCTTGGTTCTTTGGGGGAGATTTTCAAAGGCATTGGAGCACTGATGCACCCATCTCCTGTTGTTGGTCAGGGGCTGATTCCTGTTTGTGCCTTCACTCCCCCTTTGGCTTCAGCCTTGCTCTTATCTTGATCCCCAAGAGCTGGTACAGAGGGGCTGTGTTCTCCCCAGCCCCTCTCCCAGCTTGTGCGTGCCATGCTGGTTTTGCATCTGGAGCCGAGTCCTGAGCATCATGCCTCAGAGCACCAGTGCAGGGTGGGGAGCAGGAGGTAGCACGCTGCTGGAGCCCTTGGCACCTTGGACAGACCAGCACCCCAGTTGTGAGACCAGCCCTCATGGCCAGCTGTGTTACCCCAACAGTTAGTGATGCTTTTCTGCTGAAAGCTAAGACATTATCCAGTGAAAAAAGTCTTTGAAATGGAGACTGCTCCATGTTTAGTGATTTATTCTCTAACCCTCTAGACCAAAGGGAAAAGAATCAGTCTTGGTTGGTGATTTCAGCTTTATTCCTTCTTACAGCATCCAGAGAGCTGGAGCAAGGGGCAGCACCGTGCCAGTGCCATACTGAATGACGGGTGCAAAGTTGCCAGCCAAGGCTTTACAGCTCTTGCCTACCCCTAGCCACCAGTGGTTCCTCTGGCTTACAGTAGAGATGCATGAGGGTTTCATTAAAACAAAATGATGCAAATGACACTGTAAAAGTCTTAACAAAAATTCCAGTACTCCGTTGTTCGGCAGCTTTAGCAGCTCAACACTATCTTGTAGGGAGTTATTAATACACTAAGATCCTATAGGCCTCATGTAAGTTACCAGAATAAAGATGATACTAGATGTATAAATGGATGATAACCTTTTACCCGTACAGTATGTATTACAATTTTGTAGCTTAGTCATTTTTTGGCTATCAGATTTTGTTAGTATGATATAAAAAAAAAAAGAAAAAAAAAAGGTTTGACTGCTAATGTCTATTTTGTTATTTGATTCATTTTATTTCTTCCTCTGTACAAAAGCTGTACAAATCTTAGTTTGTGTAACTACTACAGATATGTATTCATGTACCATCCACCCCCTGTCCTGGCTTGCTGGTGTGGTGAGCTCGTTAACAATAAAATCTGTGGCTGAAGTCAGGCACCCCGGGGCTGCTGGGGGTGTGTTAAGGGTGTTTTGCAGTGCACAAGCCATGGGGAGATCAAAATGGTTGGGGAGCAAGGGGGGGCTTTCCCTTTGCAGCTCAAATGTGGGGCTTTGGCAAGTCCCTCTTGCCCTGAGACCAAGTGGTGACCTGGAGCCATCAGCATTTGGGCTCTGCCGAGAGCAGGGTTTGCAAGCGGCCGAGAGGTTGCAGACCTGTCCTGGGGGATGAGATGCACCAGGAGCCGGCACGCGGCGTTTGCTCTTCTGCACCCTGTGCTGGAGGTGAGGACAGCCAGACCAAACATCGGCTCCTTCCCAGAGCGGCTCTCCTGGCCCGCTGCTGTCGGGTATCTCCCGAGCCACAGGGTGATGGTGCTATTTATTAATCCATGATTATTTCTCTGTTAGTCTCCCCAGTCCCTCTCTGACGCATCCACAACACCCCGAGGTGAGGAGTGTCACAGTGTGCTGCGCTAGACCTACCTCCCCTCACCTCGAGGCTGGTACCTATTTGTTTGAGCGATGCCACCTTGATTTTACAGGGGCAGAGATGGTGGTTGGGTTGTCCTTATCCCTTCCAGCTCGCTTACTGCAGACCTTTAGAGCACAGGGAAACAGAGATTGCTGTGGATCGGTTCGGGGGGGGCTGCGGTTGCTGCCAGGATCAGTGCCAGCCTGCAGCCCCACGTGTGGGTCCAGGTAAGCCACGCTGCTCCCCAGCCCAGCCCTCTGCCCCTCTTCCCCTGTGTTCCCACCGCATGCCCGTAGTGATGCTCTGAGCGTCGTGGGGTTACGCTGTCCCCCATGGGGCACGACGGGGAATTTACTCCAGGGCTTGGTGCTTTTTTCATGGTACGGCATCTCTTAGTTGGGAATTTCCCTGACTTCCCATGGCCTGTGCCCCAGCTCAGCAGCACCCCATACAGCAATGAAACATCTATCTCTCCTTCTGCCGTGTTTTCCTGCACCCACGGGCTGTAGATTCTTTACAGAAAGGCAGGGGTTTCCCAGTATTGCCAGCTGTCTTAAGATACAGGAAAAAAAGTGGGATGCTTTTTTCCTTGCTTCCTGGCTTCTTTTCTTGGACTTAAAACAAAATTCTCCACTACCAGGATTACCTGAAAGTTTTAAACTCTTTTGGAATAGCTGGTGAGGTTTGCAGGTGATGGATTGATTCCAGAGTGCAGCCCCAAGAAAATCACAGGTGACTGACAATAACACCATGAAAACTGGCCATGCAGCCTTATTCCAGAGCTGTAACATGGTCTGTACAGTGTGGGCTGTGATATCCTGCTGTTTTATTTTTTCAAGGTGTGTAAGAGTTGCTGTCAAAAACAAATAACTTGAGACTTTCCGTTTCTTCTCCAGCTCCTGGCCCTGTGCATTGTAGGGTCTCAGGATCTCCTAAAACAGCTGGGCAAGAACAGCAGGTCCCTGGGTCACCGCGCCGCTTATTTCTAGAGCGGGTGCTGATGGCATCCGCTGCTGCCGTGTGCTTCGCTGTCCTCCAGCGGCTGGAAGGAGAATAATTTATATGAACTTTGCTTGGGAGAAATTTCCCGACACGGGAAGGTCCATCCAGTCTCAGCCCAGCATTGGTGCTGGGCAGGGAGCTGGTGAAGTTGTTATTTTCCTTGGCCTTTGCTTGCAAAGGCTGCTGCTGCTCGCTCACATCAGGTCCTAAGATGCTGCAACTGGGCAGCACTGGAGGGTGGGATCCTCTCCCAGCCCAGCAGCTCCCGTGTGTGATCCCACTGTCACGGCTCAGCCCTGGCCCCGAATAGCTGCTTCAAGGAGGTTTGCGACCCTCTGCTCCATCGGTCCCGTCTTCGCTGCCGAGGCTGCCAGCGAGGGGGAGGACCGCTCCAGCGGCGTCTGTCGAGCTGTCCCCATGCTGGCTGCGAGGTCACCAAGCAAGTTCCCCTTTTGCAGCCATCGGTCCTGGGAGGAGATGTACCTGGGAAAAGACAGGGTTTGGGGACGGGAGGCTTTATCCCATACAGAAGCTGGCAGAAAACAGAGAGTTTTCCATCAAACCAGCCTTTCCCTGGGCTCTGGGCAGGGGCTGGGCTGCCCGGCGCAGGAGGAAAAGGCCATGAGCACCACGTCCCTGCTCAGGGCAGGTGACTCCAGCTCCATCTTTTATGTAGTTCCACTATATAATTCATTAACATGCATATTTACAATCAAGTGCCCAAGCCCCAGTATCTCATAGAGATAACACTGTAGCGCATGCCTTTGTTTGCAGACATCACATTTCAGTGCTGTTAATCGTATGGTGAGGATTAATAAAACATGAAGTTTAAAGATGCCTAAATCACAGTGGGGGAGCTGGTAATCTCTGCCAACAATAATATTTGCACTTTATTTTCATCCTAGCATCCAGCCAAGGAGCAGAACCTGGGCTGGGGAGCAGTAATGCAAATGGAAGGGGTGAGGATGGCACGGGGATCCCGACCTGCTCCTTCAGCATCACGGGTGTCTCAGAAGATGTCCTTCCTCATCCATGTTAGGGACCTCCTCCCCCTGGGATGCTGTGCTCATGGCTGGAGCTGGACAGGTGCTTCAGGGATGGGTTTAATCCCGGGGTAAGGTAGGGATGAGACACGAAGTGGCCTCTCTGCATGGGGACACATACAGAGATGAAACCTCTGCATGGATGTGGCCGCCCTGCTCTAACCACACATCCTGCGGCCACCCGTGGTCCATGCTCCCCCAGGAACTGCCACCCAAGGACATGTCTCTTTGGACCATCCCCTCTGGAGGGGGTGGAGGTACCAAATGTCACAACCCGGACTGGACAGAGCAGGGAGTCCTGTTGAATCTGGAATTCCCTCAGGCTAAATGAAGGTGAAACGACACCAAACAATCAGTTAAACGTTTTATTCATGGCAGAAACAAACTGAACTTGGGAGGCATAACAATAGGTGGTGGGGTTTCTCACAACAGGAATTGGCATGGAACTACCTCAGTAAACCAGGTAACCCACGGTAACCATGTACATCGATTCAAGGAGTAAGGAGATCCCTCCCGTTGGGTCAGGAGGTTCAGAGTGGACCCTCTTGCTTTCTAGACTCCTCAGAGAAAGGCCCCAGGGTGGCTGGATCCACTCTTAGTCCCAGACTTGGTCAGTGGTTTTATGTCCTAAAGGGATGAGGTGTAGGGATTATGGAAAAGGAAAGAGAGAAAAAGACAGAGAGAGAAAAAGGAAAAGAGGAAGATTTCACCAGTCCTGGGTCCAGCGTTGGTCCAGTCAGCTGAAGGGTCCCAGTTCTGGTGGGCTTGCACCCCTGCGGCTTCAGTTTGTGTCCTTTTATCATCCTTGCCCCTCCTTCGGGTGGGCACTCGGACTCATTAGGTTAATTAGGTGTCATGAGTGGTTTGCGAGCTTTTGGGACTTGGGGATTGTTTGGGGAGTAACTTCCCCTTCTCTGCAGACTTGATCTTTGGCCATGTGCTCAGCACATCAGAACCGGGAGCTGCCCACCCTCCGACGTGCCCTCCCCGTCCTCTTGCTGATGGGCGCCGATCAGCTGCTTTTCAGCTGGGGTTCCTTGCTATGCAGGGTTCCTTGTTACGTAGAGTTTGTCATTAAGCAGAACTTGCCCCACCGCAATGTTTGAGACAGTGGTGTCACCATCCCTGGAGGTGTTCAAAAAACATGTAGACGTGGCACTTCAGGACATGGTTTAGTGGGCATGGTGGTGTTGGGTTGACATTAGACTTGATGATCTTAGAGGTCTTTTCCAAACTTAATGATTCTATTCTATTCTATTAACTGTTTCAGTCTCTCACACCAGGTCTCTGCTTGGTGCTGGGAGACCTGTGGGCCACCAAAGGTGCAATTCTGCTTTTGCAGGGGCTGCCCCTGTCCCCTCCCTGCTGCAGTCCCAAAACCAGTGAGCCCGGCTTGAAGAGGCATGGCAGCCTGGCAGCCCCAGTGCCAAAATGGGCACCAAGAACATGCTGCTTCCCTGGCGAGGCTGCTTCCTCCCCATCTCTTTGCCGCCTAACAAGCATCCTTGTCAAAATAGCTAATTTCCTTTCAGAACAAAAAGTCACCTGAATACATTTGGAAGCTGTATTGCACTATCAGGGTAATCAGAATTTAATTTGATGCAGTCAAGGCTCTAAAAAGATGTTATCAAGGGGAACATCAAAGCTGGATTCCTGCGCTTGGAAATGCAACTGGAATGCTTAGTCCAGATTTCTCATTTTATCGGAGACTTTCAAAATATCAGTCTAAATAACAAAAAATGAATATTAAGAGTATTTGCAAATTAATGTCTTTTGTAGCTGAACAAAGGCCTACTTCTTTTGCATGTCTGGGACAGTCTCTTATTAAATCCTACTAATTATACAATTTTGTTGTGTCTAATCATTTCTGCACTTGCAGGAATTAAAACCGAAGCTCGTTTCCTCATTTGTTGCACGACGCTGCCCTTCAGGGTCCCGATCCTGCAAAGTGAGGCAGCTCCCGATCGAGCCAGGGAGACCCCGTGGGTATCGAGACGGGGAAGGTGGGTTGGGGACCTGGGCTTGTTCTTTCTCTCCTGTGTCTCTGTTATATCCTCAGGGCTTTGCGTCGTTGCCAGATCTTGGGATAGCTGAGCAAAACCTCCAGCTCTTACTAGTGAATATAATTGCGTGACAATTTCAGTTATTTTTCAAGTACAATGTCAGAAGGAAGAAAGGTGTCTCTGGGCCTTTTGGGTGCCAACAAGGTTGAAAATGTGACCAAAACGTGACCCTGGAGACAAGGTGCTCCTTTTTGGGGAGGTTTTGTTCAACCCGGGGGGCCACAACTGTGGTGTAGCAGTGGCTGATGCTGGGGCAGGGGACAGCAGAGCAGTGCCCTTGTCCATATTCACTTCAAATGCCACGATTTCTGTGCCAAGCTCAGGCTTTTTTGCTGCCTTGTGCGTGCCAAGCCGGCTGGGGCGGTGGGTGATGGCACGGCAGCCCCTGCCCAGCGCTGCAGGCATCGACCCCCTCTCTTCCCTTAGCTCCCATTTCCACAGAGCCCGATCCTAAACGCCACCATCCCCCTGCGCAGGGGACACGGGGGATGGACCCGTCCCCGGCTTTAGCCCTCGGAAACGTGGCGGGGGAGCTTTGGGGGAAAGGAGGTTCAGTCAACTTCGTTAGGGAAATAGCATGGATCTTGTGTTCAAACCTTTGAAGTGTTAATTAAAAAGAATTATGCAAAGGAGCGAGGATTTGAAACATTCATTTGAATCTCAATAAGGCATCTGTATTAAAAATAGCAGCGGGATCAACGAAAGATACAGCAGTTTTGGAGCGAAACGGTCCCGGCGTCCCCAGTGCTGTCGGGCAGTGGGTTTCTGTCCGCTCCCTGCCCTGAACGGGTGCTGCGGAGCATGGCACAGCAAGAGCCTGGGAAAACACTTCTTCTTGCCTAATATTTAAAGATCTTAAAAGCATCTTGTTTAAAAAAAAGACCCCGTTGGGGTCTGACGTGGCACTTAGCTGCAGTGCAAGGGGACGGAGAGCAGGGTGCATGGGCTGGTGAGGTGGGTGCAGGGCTGCGACCACCCCAGGGACACCCAACATGGGCCACAAGGCACCCCACACAGACTGCAGCCCCCCCGGACCCCAAACCACCCCCCAGCCTCCCCCCCTGCCCAGCCCCTTCCAGGACAAACCGGGGGGATGCGTGTCTCTGGCATGGCCCTTCATTAAAACCCCCAGCATGTCCTGGCCCTCGCTCATTCCAATAAAAAGCATCCAGAGTATTAATTACCAGATCGGTGGATAACGTCGTTAAGTTTACTTTTGCTCTGCGCGGATCCAACGGGAATGTCAATGCCTCCTGCCCTTGGCGTTGGCGCTGCAAGGGCGCGAGCGGGTGGGAACCCTGACCGGCGCCGTGGGGGCACCGGCACCGAGACCCCGAGCCTGCAGAGAACTGACGCTTTCGGTTCATTCCCGGTGCGGGAGCGGGTGGGCTGCAAGGGCGTGGGTACTCTGGTGGGGATGGTTTTGCTGGGCAGCAAGTCGGGGGGTTGCAATTGGGGGCCAAAAGCAGCCTGGGCAGGGAATGGGGGGTGAGGAGCTTTGCTGGGGCCACAGCCCCGCAGGGAAGGTGCTGATGGGCAAAGCCGGAGCCTCGCCGTGAAATTAGGCGGTGATTTCAAAGGCTGGGGCTGTAACTTCAGCTGCACATTTGATTAAAAATGTATGAATATCAGCCCGACCTTGGGCAGGACTCGGGGCTGACGCTCCCCCGGCAGCCCCTCGTCCCTCGCCGGAGGAGGAGGTGATGCTCTCGGCCAAAACGCGGCACAGGGATAACCCCATTGCCTGCCTTCCTGTGCCAGGGAGTGGGATTTCCACGGATGGGGCCTCTCCGGTCCCGTTTGGATGCCTGAAGTCTGCAGAGGGGACCCCGGGACCAAAGATTGGGCTGTCAGATCCTCCCCCCGCCCAGGGATGCTGGCAGTACCGGCGGCAGCCCTCCCGCCTGCGCCGAGGTGTGAAGTATTCCCCATCCCTTGCACCGATGAGCCAAAACCAAGCCTGGTGACAACATCAGCTTAGGAAAGGACCTTTCCTCCTGCCAGGTGATGTGGAGCTGGGAAGGATGGGGGGGGCCTCAGAAAATGGAAATCTCCCTGCTCCGCTCCCCAGGACGCTGTGCAGAGGCTCCAGTTTGGGAGCACCTTGCCGGGCTCTCATTAACATGGAAATAATTCAAGGGACACAAGCAAGACAGCTAGAAAAGCATTTTATCTGTTGCGCTGGAGCAAACTCTTTTTGCAGCGCAGTGTTCAAAGGACGGCACGACTGCAGGCAGCTGGCACCGCAGATAGATATGTTAAATGCAGATAGGCAGAGTAAATATTCACTAGAAGCCATTGCTATGCCCCAGCAGGCAGGGAATGGAGCGGGGCGGGGGGGTGTTTTTTGATCTTTCTACAAATGTGTTTGGGACCAATAGATACCAGCTCTGGTTTTGCAGGGAATCCTTGCCAATTTTACTCAATAGCATATATCTTGCAAAATAATTAATAATATTTTTGGCCGCCTCGGTGCACAGCTCTCCCCGTAGTAGCTGTTTTCGGCGCAGGACGGACTTGCTGCGAATACAGTCCAAAACCCAGCGGTTAATTTGCTGCATGCAAAGTCTTGTTCCTCCAAGTGTGAGCGATGGCTTGAAAAGCTCTTTTTTCCTTGCTAACCCTCAGAGCTTCCCACCCAGAGCCGCAGACCCCAGTACTTTCCCCTCTAGGCTTTTCCTCGCACGGTTTTTGTGTCTCCCAGCTGTGCTGCGGGTGATGCCAGCTCCCCGCATCCGCACCGCTCACGCGAGACATGCCTGGCAGGAATGAGTGGCGGGGGGCTTCCAGAAATGTCCCGCTCTTTGATCTATAATTTAAAAACCATTTTGTTTTGCCTTGGTCGTTTTAACCAGCAATTTGCTATAGCAAAAGAACACAATACCCCTTTAGGAAAGAAGAAATAAACTCATTCTTTCAATTAAATTTCTCCTGACCTTACTAAAACTTTTTCCCCGTTCCCTCTTCTAAAGAAGCAGCTTTTCTTTTTTTTATTTTTGTGATCTCCAATTCCACCGAGAGACAGAAGAAATCAGCATATCAGAGAAAACAACGATTCTTGTGATGCCCAGCAGTCACTAATTAACAAATTAAAAAAAAAAAAAAAAGAAATCTTTCTGCAGATAGGATTGTTTTCTGGCGATGTTGCCTTTTCTTTTGTCAGCGCTGTGACAAGGAACTTCTTTATTGCTGCAGATAGAGCAGATTAAACCATCCCTCTCACGCCGTTTGCCTAGTTGGATGGGCTTGTGAGGCTCATTATTTTGGCCCCCAAAGAAAATGCCTCACCCCCACTTTTATCCTATCGTGGGGGATCCTGCAGAGATGTGCATAGATGTGAAAATTGCAAAAGAGTGTTCAAGCCATGGCATCTGTCCCCTGGCTGGATTAGGCGTCCTTTTAATAAGCACGAGCATCCCTAGAGGATGGGGGCTCAGAGGCGCTGAGTTCACCTGTGGACTCAGTTCCAGTGGAACATCTGGAGAACACCTGGGGTCCCACCAGATGGGCCACCTCCCCCCTCAAGTCCATAGCCCCCAGCTGGCAGCACCCCCAGGAGACGTCCCCAAGGGGCCGAGCTGCAGCTCAGCCTGTCCCTCCCAGCACTGGTGGCAGCCTGCCCTCCTCCACACCGTCTTCCCAGGCTCCTTCTCCAAATTTCAGGATCGTTTTAGCCTCTCCCCTTCCCCAGCGCTCGTAGCCCTTGGGCACCCAAAGCAGAGGCTCTGTTGGGACCTGCTGCCGGCCGTGGGGGCTGAGTTCTCTGTTCACGCACCGGTGACCGAAGGTGGCACCCGTGGCGTCTCCAAACCTTACTTTGGGTCCAACGGTGAGGAGCAAAACGGGTCCCCAAAGCCAGCCGGCACAGAGCCATTCCCCAGGGCTCGGCACTGGAGTCCCGACCAGCTCTTGGGGTCTCTGCTGGAGTGAGGAGAAGGGCAGGATAGTTCCCTGCGTTTTTGGAGCGAGCCAGCTGCTGGGCTTCGGCTAAAGGACCTTGGAAACCCTCTTTGCCGAGGTCCCCTCCGAGGGCCGGCATCCTTCGGAGAGCTCCGACAAGTGTCACCCTGCAGCAGCGATGAGTCAAACGCGTGCGGGAGAGTCGCTTAATTCCCCAAACACCAACACCATCGTGTTTCTCTGACCGCTCCTCAATGTTCCCCTGGGGCTGCTGGCACCCCCTGGGTGCCCCGTGGGGCTGGGAGCGCGGGGCCGGCCCCAGGGAGGGCAGATTTGGGGAGCAACAACAAGCACAAGCCTGACCCGAGCGCCGTCACAGGCAGGACCCCGGCGCTGCCCAAAACCTGCGCCCGCTGCGACGGGCTCCGTGGGGCCACAGCCTTCCCGGGGTGCAGAGCAGGGGGACATGCGCAGCCTGGGACGGTGCATCAAAATACTCTTTTTTCCCCCCTTTTTTTGAGTTGCATAGGTTTCCCCGGTCAGGGGCCGTGGGTTTTGGCCGGCAGCGTGCCGGGGAGGTGATGGAGAGCCACGGCGAGAGCGGGGCAGCGGAGCCCTGCACAGAAACCTGCCCATCCTTTGCAGGCAGCTCCCCCTTGTTCAGCTCCTGCGCTCGGATGACCTAATTAAATTAATTTTGGTGGATTTTTTTTTTTCTTGGGTCTGGCTTAAAGATAATTAGCCAAAACATGCCCTGATTTCTTTCTTTGGAGTAAGATCTTCCATTTAATTATTCAGCAAGTGTGTTTTCACTCACCACGTACGCTCCCAGGGACAGCCGATGCCGGGTGCCAATCGAGGACTAGCTCTGGTCGCCCCGGTGGGACCCATCCTGCCCAGAGGAGCCCCGTCCCATCAAACCCTTCATCCCTGTTGGGGTTTTGCTGGGAACCCCACAGAGCCCCCAGCCTGCCGCTACCAGTGCAATGAGTTTGCCAGGCCTGAGGACACGGGGAGGGACGTGGCGGGTGCCGGGTGCCTGTGTGGGGCTCGGCAGAGCCAAAAAGTCCCTTTCCCGCTCCTCCAGAATCTGGAAAAAGTGTTTTCTCTTAAAATGTTTTCTTCTCCCCGTGGCCCTGGAGCGGTAATAAATCATCACTTATTTAAAACAAAATCCAGCTAATGGAGCAGCTGCATAATGTGTGCTTCAAAGGGAAAAAAAATGTCAGCAGTTTCCAAACTTTCGAGGTTAAAACGCTGTCAAGTTATTTTTAATAGTTTTTCATTTGTTTTAATTTGCCATTCCTTAATATGCAGCGAGGAACTTGGAAAATAATCATTTCCTCCTCGCGAGTCGTCTGCCCGGCTGGCAAACACAGCCTCGGCCTCTGTGCCAGCGGGCAGCGGTGGCCGGGGACGGCGGCAGCGCCGATGGGGCAGACGGGACCTCCCGGCACCGCGGCGCCTGGCCCTGCTGAACGGGGTGCTCCAACGGGCATGCCGGGCTGGGCCAGGCCGAGCTGGGCTGTGCCAAGCTGTGCCAAGCTGTGCCGGGCTGTGCCGTGTCAAGCCGTGCCCTAATGGGCCACGTCAAGGCAGGCCATGCCGCATGGAGCAGGGCTCTGCAGTGCCAGGCTGGGCCACGCTGAGCCAGGCTGTGCCAAACCGTGCTGTGCTGTGCGGTGCCAGGCCACGCTAAGTTGTGCCATGCCGAGCCGAACTATGCGGGGCAAGACTGTGCCAAGCCATGCTGTGCCGTGCCAAGCTGTGCAAGGCTAGGCCGTGCCAAGCCAAGGTGTGCCGACCTGAGCTGTGTAGGGCCAGGCTGTACCAAGCTGTGCTATGCCACGCCGAGCCATGCAGTGCCAGGCCATGCCGTGCTGAGCCGAGCCAAGCCGTGTGGGGCAAGGCTGTGCTGAGCCATGCTATGCCATGCCGAGCCAGGCCATGCCAAGCCACGCTGTGCCGAGCCAAGCCATACAAGGCAAGGCCGTGCCAAGCCGTGCCACGCTGAGCCAAGCCGAGCCACGTGGGGCAAGGCTGTGCTGAGCTGAGCTGCGCTGAGCCGTGCAGTGCCGTGTCACGCCGGGCCAAGCCAAGCTGCAATGGGGCCAGGCTGTGCCGACCCACGTTGTGCCGTGCTGAGCCGAGCCGAGCCACCTGGCACAAGGCTGTGCCGAGCCGTGCCGAGCCGTGCAGGACCCCACCGAGCCGAACCTATACCAGCTATACGGGGCAAGGCTGTGCCACTCCAATCCATACCGTACCACGCCAAACCGAGCCAAACCCCCCCAAGGCCCGCACTATACCAAGCCATACCATGCCAAACCGTGCCAAACCCAGCCACGCCAACACCAACAGATGGCGACAGGTCCCCATTGCACCCCCAGAACCCACCTCCCCCTTCCAGCAGCCGCCGGGGACACCGCGCCGGGGCCGTGCCGAGCCGCGCCGAGCCGCGCCGAGCCGGAACGGCTCGGCGCGGCTCGGCGCGGCTCGGCACGGCCCCGGCGCGGCATAAAAGGATTTAACTCAGCTCGTCTCGGCTCTCCCTCCCCCCCCCCCCGTCCGGTTATCGGGCTGGTTAATCCCGTATGTAAATGGCAGCCAATGGATGGTGCCGTTGAGCGGGGTTGGGATTAGCGGCGGGGCGAATGGCTGGCACTTTTACTGGGATTACAGAACAAAGAGCTGCTCTCCTTTCCCAGCTTGGGGGGGGGGGGGGGTGGTTTGGTGTTTTTTTTTTTTTTCCTCCCCCCCCCCCCGCTTCTTCCCTCCACCCCCCCCCCCCTCCCTTCCCTCCCTCCCACCTCCTCCTTCCTCCTCCTCCTTCTTTCCTTTAAGCCCCCACCGGGTAGTACCGGCTCCGCCCGGGGAGGAGGGAAGCGGCGGGAGGCGGCGGGAGGCGGCTCCATCCCGGCCCCCGCCCGCCCGCCCCCGCCGCTCCCGCGCAGCCTCGCCGGGGGAGGCAGGAGCGCCGCGCCCGAGACGCCCGCGGTAAGGAAAAGTTTTGCCCCCCCCTTTACTCCCCCCCCCGCTCCTCACGGTTCTCCCTTCCTTCCCTCCCCCCCCCACCCCTCCTCCGCCTCGGTCCCAGCCCTGGGGGTGACGGTGGGGAGAGCCCGGGGGGGGGGGGGGAGATGCGGGGGTTGGGGGATGCTAGGTGCGATGGGGCTGGGGGGGTGATGGGGGGGCGTTAGGGGTGCAGAGGGGGTATCAAGGTTTGGGGGGCAATAGGGTTAGGGGGGATGCTGGGCTCGTTAGGGTTGGGGGGGTGCAGGGGGGCATTAGGGCTTGAAGGATGCTGGGGGGGGGTGGTGATAGGACTGGGGGATGCTGGGGGGGGCAGTAGGGCTGGAGGGGGGGAATGCTGGGCTCATCAGGGCTGGGAGAGTGCAGGGGGGCAGTAGGGATACTGGGAGGGATGGCGCTGGGGGGATGCAGGGGGGCATTAGGGCTGGGGGACGCTGGGCTGAGAGGTGTGGGGGGGGCAATAGGGCTGGGAGATGCTGCAGGGCAATAGGGTTGCAGGGATGTTGGGGGGCTATAGGGCCGGGAGGGATGTTGGGGGGGCTATAGGGCTTGAGGGAGATGCTGGGGATATTAGGGCTTGGGGGGGGATGTTGAGCTCATTGGGGCTGGGGGGGTGGGAATGCTGGGGGTGATGCTGGGGCTTGGGATCCATCAGGGCTGGGGGGGGATGCCAGGAGGCAATGAGGCTGGGGAGGGGGGCATAGGCGTTGGGGGTGATAGTGCTGCAGGGGTGCTCGGGGTGGTGAGGCGGGGGGGGGCGCAGGGAGCAGTA
Organism: Buteo buteo; assembly: GCF_964188355.1. NCBI lineage: Eukaryota > Metazoa > Chordata > Aves > Accipitriformes > Accipitridae > Buteo > Buteo buteo. Next base: position 37,994,698 of record NC_134177.1, on the reverse strand, counting down.
GGGCTGGGGGGGGTTGATAGCGCTGAGGGAGCGCTGGGGCAGCCGGGCAGGGGATGTCCGGCTGGCCCTTGGTGCCCACCACCGCAGCGGTGTTCCCTATCCCTAAGGCAGCTCCGGGGCCACCACCTGCCCCGGCTGCGTGGTGCCGGGCAGGAGGGGAAGCTGCAAGCAGGGCTCTGCCGGGGCTCGTCTCCCTCTCCGCCAGCGCAGGGAAAGGCGGCAGCGCAGCTGAAAATAGAAACGCAGGCTTGAGCTGACGAAGCGCTCGGGGGGTTCGGCTGGGCTGGTGACCCGGCCTCGGCACCGCGGCCCGTGGGGTGCAGGGACGGACGGACGGACATCCTCTGCGGCTCCCCAGCGCTGGCGGGGGCGAGCGGAGGTTTCTCGGTGCGTGGGGATGACCGTGACGGGGAGAAAGTTGCTCCCCGGGGAGCCGGTGCCCTTGTCCTTCCAGCGCGTGGGGCTGGCGGTGGGTTTATCTGGGATAAGCTGTAAATCAGAGAGATCCTATTAATGCATCTTGTGCAGGCGTGAGCCTCGGACCCGTCGGCGCTGTGCAGGTAATCCCGGGTGTTCGCGGCAGGCGCCAGGCACGCCTGGGCGAGAGCGCTTCGGGAGGCTTTGGTGCCGCCGAGCATCGCTGCAGAGCCGTGGGGCTGGGTGTCGTGGGCGCTTCGGGGTCGGTCGCTCGGCCTCCCGCTGCATCCATCGCCCGTTGATGTGCGAGCTCCGGACATTGGAACTGCCTGGGGCTGTCAGCACGGACCCTCACATGACGGGAGCCCCTGGCTTTGGGGAGGTCTGTTCCCCACGCTGCTCCCACTTGCAGGAGCTGCTGGAAGTGCTGCAGCTGGGGAATAATCCCGCAGATGCGAGCACCTTTAATTCCACAGGATCCCGGGTCTCTGGTCCCCAACCGGCACAGCCCGACCCGCTACGTCGGCTTGTTGCCCATCCGAGCCCACGGAATTTCCTACTCCGGTGGAAAGTGCTTGCTCAGAAATAAGAAAGCAGCGCGGCAGCTGCCAGCATCAGACCCGACCCCGCCGGCGGCTGAGGGGCTGGGATGCTAAAGGCCACGGCTCGCCGCCGCTGCCCGTGGGCCCCTGCCGCCGGAGCAGCGAGCCCTGGCACAGCGGTGTGTGCCACCGTCGGGGCGATAGCAAGCAGCCCGTCGGGCGTCAGGGTCGCCTTTGAGCCGCAGCAGCACGGTGCGGCTCTGTGGCCGCCCGCGGGTCCCCCGCTCCTCTCCCTTGGCTCCCCGTGACCGCCGGGGGACGGGGTGCCCCGGTTCGGGGCTGTGCCGCTGGTTTTCCCGGGCACCGCTGCTGCGCGAGTTGGTGTTGCCTCTCAAGGCCGCGTTTTTGGGGTGAACCCTGCCCAGCGTGTGTCACCGCTGGGTGCGGGGAGGGGAAGGGTTTGGGCAGGTGCCCTCGCGGGGGGTGCTCGCAGGAGCTGGTGGGTGACGAAGGGGACACGTGCTGGTGGCCCCCGCCGCCTCCCTCCCGGGAGCGCTTCACGTCTGGGCGAAGGAGCTGCTGGTGCTGCTGCTGCGGGTCGCTGCTCTTTCAGGTTTGCTAATGAGAAGCTGGGAGAGGAGGGAAAGAACCTGCTCAGGGACGTATTTAGCAACCTGCCCTACCAGCTGGGGCGAGAGAGATGCGGTGCCCTCGCTGGCAGGCCAGCGCTGTCCCAGCAGCCTGGTGCAGTGCCGGCAGGCATCTGGTGGGACTTTGTGTGGGGCAGGAGGTGACAAGGAGGGTGGGCTTTGGGGCCAGCACGGAGGGGACAGGTCTGGCTGTCCCGCATGACGTGCGTCACGTATGACTCGAGCGATGCTCTGCTAAAAGAAAAGAGAAAAATCCCCCAAACCCCCAAATCCCAGGCCCAAAACAAAGTGACCTCTCAGTGTTGGAGCTAATGGGGGAATTCCCATCTGCTGTTCCCGCAGGAAATAGCTCAGATTTTTTTGGGCAATTATCGATGCCCTGTGCTTCCTTTGGGAATTTCGGCGGCTGCACCCCGGCAGCCAGGCTGGAGGAATGCAGAGGGACTCCAGTCCCGTCCCCATCCCATCGCCCGCTGCGGGGCTGACCCCTGGGGTGGGCGCAGGGCTCGGCGCCAGCGGTCCCCGGCTCGGTGCCCTGCCCTGCCCGTTGGGCGACGGGCGCGGTTATTCCTTGTGCCACCAGCGTCCGTTTGCAGATGCCTGTGGCAGGTGGACGTGGCGGTGGTTCATCCTGGGAGAAGAGGTGTGGATGGGGGCTGCTTCTCCTGGGATGGCTGGGCTTGGGTGTCGGTGGTGGGTGATGGTTTGGGGAAGGGGATGAGCGGGCGAGGGGCTGTGTTGGTGTCCACGCTCTGCTCCCGGCCTTCTGGCCACGTCTGCCTGTGTCGCAGCTTGTCGGCAATGACAAACCTCCTCCGGGTCTTTGGGGGGAGCGGAGGCGGATGCTGAAGGCACCTGGGGTGGGTTTGCCACCATCAGAAGCCTTGCCCTGAGGGCAGGGAGGAGGAGAGGAAAGGACCTACTGGGAGCTCCTTCTGAGCACGGAGGTATCCTTCCAGGAGCTAAAAATGTATTTATTGATTCATTTATTGGGAAGAGCCCAGCTGGAAGCTGTAAGGAAGGGCCTCTGGTGTCCATCTGGATGCTGGCCTGAGCAGCGGGGCTGGGGGCAGAGAGCAGCCCCGGCCGGAGGTTTGCCATGGAGGTGGCAGGTCTTTTGCAGACTGGAGCAAGGTTTCCCAGGACCTTGCTCTGCCCCGTTGCAGCCTGTCCCTTCACGGGACATGTTTTATTTACGTCTCTTGAAGCATTGTCTTTAAAAAGAGGTCAGGAGCCCTCGGGCTGGTCAGAAGCTGCAGAAGGCTCGGGGCTGTGCGGTGGCCAGGGCCTGGGTGGACTTTATGGATTGGGGGTTTGGGGTTTTTTTGCTCACCGGTTCAATGCTTTGTTTCTTAGTGCACCCCCGTTCGTTGAATTTGCTTCAAGTCCAAGAGAAAAATGTCAAGTGAGTCCAGGTGGGCCCTCAGCCCTGCTGCGTGGTGCCCCCGTGGTGGTGGAGCAATGGGCTGGGATGGGGAGCTGCTGCTGGAGAAATCCCCTAAAGCCGCTGGGGCATTGCTGTTGTGGGAATACTCCCGTGTCTCGTCCTGGTTCGGGAGCTGCTGCCGAACTCCACCTTACAAACACTTTAGTGGTGATTTCCGAGGGACTTGCCTATGGCAGCAGCGAGGCTTTCCCATAGGTAGGATGTTGTGAAGAAAAGCACTTGGTACACGAATCCCCTCCTCGAGAGCAGGCTGTACCGAGGTGGGATTTACATTCCTGCACGCAAGCAGCTTCTGTTTGAGTTTTCTGGCTTCCCATTGCCTTGTCTCTGCTCTGTGCTGGTCTGCCTGGTTTAAGAAGAGAATTAACCACAGCAGGGTGAGCAGGGGACCAGTGAGGAGCATCGCTCTGCTGCTGCGTGTCCGCATGGATGTCATCGTCCTTTACCTGGGTTTCCCCGCTTAGAGCTGATCTCCACTTCTCACGTGAGGGATGAGGTGTCTGTCTTAATTTTAAGTCTGCAACATCAAAAGGAGCAAATGCTGGTGGGGTAGTCAGTGTGGACCCGGGAGAGGTCCTGGAAATGTGTCACCCAGTGCCTGCCTGCGTGCCTGGGACCTCTGTCCCAGAAGATTAAAGGGGACAGACCCAGATGTCCCCTGCCCGTGGGTGACATCCCCTGTGGGGTGTGCCAGGGTCTGGCTGCACCCCTGAGCCATCCAAGTGGGTGCGAGCAGGTGGGTGCAAAGGCTCCTGGTGGGCACCACGGACCCACTGCTGATCCGCTCCTGGAGCCCCATGGGCAGAGTAAAACCTGGGAGTTTGGAGGGTGCTTTGGGGCTTAGATCCCTCTGGAGACGGCCGGGAGGAAAACTGGTGGGCTGATGTTTTGTAACCTTTTTTATTTTTTTGGAGCATTTCTTGCACTTTTTGGTGATGTGTGTGAGTGCTGGTCGCTGTCAGGGGTTGTGTGTCCTGCTTAGCTGGGATGTTCCTGAAGGAGAGACCTCCTCCTGTAAGGGGTGGATGGAGGTTGGAGGGATGTGCGTGCTTCTGAGAGAAATGTGTGGTGCCCAGGCTCTGACAAGCAGCAGCTTTATGGGGTAGTTTGAAGTGGGGCTGAAAAATCCGTTTATATGAGAAGGGGCATTTGGTAGAAAGGTTGGAGCCTGTCCCTGGCTGAGGCAGGGGATGGACGCGTGGGATGCCAGCCACAGGTTGTGCCAGTGGCGAGGCCATCGAGGAGCCCTTGGCTTCCTTCTCCCTTGCTTAAAAAAAAAAAAAGGCAAAAAACTCTCAAAGCTTTCCCTCTGGTAACTGCTGGTTAGAAGAACATAGAGGTGGTCAGTCTGGCTTAGGGAAAACTCACGGTGAGTGGGGAGGGAGTCCTCCAGAGCAAGGTAACACTGGAGAAATGAAACCATTGCAGTGGAAGATGACCTGCTTGGTTTTATCCGGTCACTGTGTGAGAAGATGCTTTGCCCGTCTTTAAAGGGTGGCGTGAGGGGATGAGTGCATCTCCACACCCAGGTTTTGGCAGAGCTCGAGTCTTGCCTTTACCTCCAGCTGCGTTTGTGTGGACGTGTCTCCTACCTGGGAAACCACCCACTCCTTTGTGCCTGCGTGAGGTGACCTTGCCTTGGGACACTGGCCACCGGGTTGCTCATCTGCTGCTGGAGCTCCAGCCTGGTGGCACTAAAGGGTTGGCCCTGGGCGGTGGGGATGGCTCTGGCCATCACGCCGGGGATGGAGGTGGCTCCCTGGGGGTGGACGGAGCCCCCCCTGCGCCAACATGCACAGATGAAAGAGGCAAACCCAGCCCTGCTTCTAATTAGCAGCAATCCTCGCGCCTGAAATTAAGCCCGGCCGCTTTATAAGGGCTCGGCGCCGGGGAGCACGCGTGGCACGTTGGATCGATGACGGCACCGGGGAACAGTGCCGGTAAGGCAGGCGCTGCCCTTCCCCGCCCGCCCGCTGCCAGCCGTCGAGGAGAACCTCCGGGATGCCGAAAGGTTTAGGACGAGGCTTGAGATGAGCTGTTGGGCTGTACCCTGCTGCAGGGCAGAGACCCCAGAGGGACGTGCACGGCAAGGGTAGGGTTTTCCCTGGATGGATGCTGCTGCTCAGACCTTCCCAAAAGGGACCCTAAAGGATGGTTTGAATTTGGGGCTGGATTGACACCGAGCCCCGCGCGATGGGTATTTTGGCGTATCTCCCCCGGCACCGGTAGGACGGGGCTGTGCCCACTGCGGTCGGGCTTTGCGACCTATTTGAGGCTCCCATCAAAGTCACGCTCCTCCCCATCAGGTCAGTTTTCTGCTTGTTTCATTGCAGGGTAGGAGACAGGGATGGAAAAACCTGTAGGAGAGACAGGATTATGTCTCCCTAATTAGCAGGGGCCTGATTATCATTTCTACCCAGAGCTCTGGTAATGATTAAATATGTGGGAATTATCTTTATTATTTGTATTGCATTAGTATTTAGGAGGCTAGGACCCCATTTGCTGTGCAAACAGTGAACGATAGTCCTTGCCCAGAGGAACGCCGTCTCTGGCACGCTGGTCGCGTGTCCTGGGCCGGGTAGATTGGGGTTTGAGCCCTGCATGCCCGCGGCATCGCCCAAATTGCTACTGCAGCTCCGCTCCCTGGCATTTAGAAGGATTTACAGCATTGAATTGTTTGTCTTTTTTGTTGCATACCAGTCACATGTGTTTTAGTGTGTGTGTGGGGGGGGGGGAAATCAGTGTATTAACATGACCTCTGAAATCGTGATTTATATATAGATTTAAAATACATGTATATTTTTGGCACCTGGGTTGTCAAAGCCCAGGAGTTGCCTGCCGCCTTTAGATGCTCTTGCTTTATTGTTGGAAGGCTACAATAAAGCAATCTTGTTAGGTAAATATAACGATGTTATGATCCTCCATCTGCTAAAGTGCTGCTGCGCGGCACTGGCAGAACGGTGGGAGCTGCCTGCCGTGCTGCCTCTCCCCTGCTCCTTTTTGCCGGTGTCTGCCGTGGGTCTTGCATGTCCTAGGAGAAACGGGAGTGGTTGGTATGGATGGAGAAACCCTTCTTATGGTTTCCTCCCTTTTAACCAGCCGGGGGATGAGCTGTTAAACCCTTCCAGCCGGTGAGGACCGATTCCCGTTGGAGCGCGGTGGGGCTGTTGGGATGGTGCTGGGGTCATCGGCAAGTCCCCCAAAAACTGGGTCATCACGTTGCCAACCTGTGGAGACCCCGCTGTGTGGGGATGCTCTGGTCTGTAGGGATGCCCTGCAATGCCACCAGGTCCCGCAGCATCATCCTTGCTCCCATCCGAGCAGTGGGACAACGCGGTCCCGGTGGCAGCAGGGAACCCCTGCACACCCCCCGGGTGCTGGAAGCCCTTTTGCAATCGCCGGCAGGAAGGATCGTGCTCAGTCGGCAAAATATGTGAGGAACTCTGCTTGTTTAAAGTGCCTTTGGGGTTTTGGGCCTTAAATAAACATCCTGGTTGGGGTTTGGGTTGGAGGTTTTCATCCTGGGAAAGGCAGGCGGGGGGAAGGGAGCCGCGCCGGTGCCCCAAGTCTGCATGCGCCTTCTGACAAGGTTATAAATTAGCTTCATTAGAGGAGGATCACTGAAAATAAATTGCTCTGCACCCTTTAGGGGCATCGCCGGGCTGTAATTTCATCTCATCTTTCTGGGGACGAATGCCTAGAAACCCCCGAAGTGAAATTACAGCATTTTACCCTGTGTTAGAGCTCGGTGGTTTTGCCCTCAAAAATAGAAATACCCCCGTGCCCTCAGATGAAGCTCGCCCGGGGGCTTGCATCCAAAGCAGGGGGGTCAGTTGGGGTTTGCTGCAGGTTTCGGGCATGCGCCGGCCCCCCGCCACCACTGCCCGATGGCGTCCTTGGGGGACGCGCGGCTGGAGAGAGGAGCGTGCCGGGCGTCGGAACCCCGATGAAACAGCGCGGTTCAAACCGAGTGGCCCGTGTGCCGCTAATACAGATCTGCGGCAGGAGCGGGCAGCAGGCGACCTTTAACAGGACATTAAACATTTATTAAAACCGTTAGAATTAGTGTCAGGTTGTATTTATTTTATTTAAAAAGGGAGGGGAGAAAAAAAGACCTCAAAGAGAGGCGAGCGTGACCTGAGAGTCCCGTGAGCGGGTTGACCCAGTGCGGTGCAACCCCAGCCCTCCCCGTGCAAGCTCCCGGAGCAAAGAGCCGGCTCCGGGATGGATCCAGCATCCACCCGTGCCCTTCCCACGGCTCCTTGCTGGATCTTGCTGCAGGGAAGAGCAGGCAGCAGTGGTACATCCCAGCATCCAATCCCACCTTCATCCTGGGCCCCGCAAATACTTATTGTTTAGGTGGGTTAATTTTTATTTTTTTTTCCCCCCCACCTGCCCAAAGGTTTATTCCTTTACGGGGGATGGGAGAGCACGAGATTAGCCCTGCATCTCTACCGCATCATCTTCCCGCAGCCGCCCGCCGGCTTTCCCCAAGCCGCCCCTCCGAGGATTACGCGCTCTCTTGAAAACCTCTTTGTTTCCCCATGTTTGCTGTTGTAATTTATGTACGATGCTGCCGCTTGTTGAAAAACAAGGTCTTTATCTCCGTGGGAATTACACCTGCAGAAATCCAGCCCTATCGCTGCCTGTGTGCGAGGCTCTCCATGATAAAAGCCGGCTCCGGTGCTGCCACAGAGATGCAAAAGTTTCCTCTACTTTAGCTGCCGGCGAGAGCGATGCTTGCCTCCCCTCTGCACCTTGTAGTGCACAAATCTCCTCATCTTTAAATGCTCTCTGAAAGCAGGCTGCTTGGGTTGTGGCTTCATCCCCAATAAATTCTCTTCCTCTTGATTTATTTCTTTCTCCCCTAGCAGTGTAGGTATCATTGAATATATTTTATTTTTTTTAGCTTCTGGTTGATTTATTTTATTTTTTTCTGCATGCAAAATGCATATTTCCACACTCTCTGACCTTCTGGTATGCTGTGGACCTGGCACGCTGATGCCAATGGACAGAGCGGAGAACACCCATCCCATGGGGCCAAGGGTGCCTGTGGGTGGCTGGCAGCCGCGCTCCTGGAAAGGGCTATTTTTAACAGCTGGGCTTGTGCCGGGTTGCCATCGATGCACTGGAGCACGTAGGCATCCTTTATTATTTTAAACCCGATAATTAAAAATAATGCGGAGTTGTCTCTGCTGTGGGTAGCTGCTGCTGAGGATGCTCCGGGATGCCGGATTTCCCATGGTGCGGGGGTCTCATCCCCAGACTGGCGGGTGGGCTTTGCCGCGGCACGTGTCCAGCTCCCCTCTGGTTGCTATCCCCAGTGGGGCAGGGAAGCCGATGCCTGTCGGCAGCTGGAGCCGGCCCTTCGGAGGTGCAAGACCAGAAGAGCAGGAAGGGAAATGGTTCCCTTCGGGGCCGTGGGCGAGGAGAGCGGTGGGAGGGTGACTCTCCTCCCGGCACCGGCTGTCCTCGTGTGCCCCTTCCCCGTGGCTCCGCACCCCTTAAAAGCAAAATGGCAGCAGCTGGGGTGCATGCCAGCATCACCTGGGTGGGAGCCAGGATGCAGTGCCAGGGTCTCCCTCCTCTTCCTCCTCCTTTTCCTCTTCCCCATAACTCTTCGGATCAGGCTCAGGGGATGCGGGGCTGGGTCTGCACCCCCCCGCCGTGTGCTTCCCGGCTAGAAACCATCAGTGATGCCTATGAAAAACCTTAGAGCAAATGCCATTTCTCTTAAACCTATGTGCCGTGGGGTGTGCCGAGGGTTTTCCTCTCCTTTCCCCCCCTCCCCCTTCACTAACCTGCTTTTCACCAGCGATGCTACGAAAGGCGTTTAAGCCCAGAACCTTCCTTCTTGGTATTGATTTTGCTTTCTGCTTGAGTCTCATTTTATTGCCCTTGGTATTTTGAGGAGCTGGAAGGATGCTGGGGAGAGCCAGGCTGCCTCTCTGGAGGGGCTTTCTGTCCCCAGCAGCGAGGTGATGGGCACGGGGGCTGTGGGAAGCGTTTGTGGGGATGGAGCGGTACCCCTCCTCAGAGGTACTCATATCCCAGGGATTGGGGTTTCGGGCTGCAAGAAGCGCTCCTTGAAGATGCTGGAGAGATGCAGGATCGCGCTCAGCACCCGGGGAAAGCCTCTCGTAGGGCAGCTGGGCTGGTTTCTCCTCCCAGTCCTAGATCACTGGCCTCAGGGAGAGGTTAAGGCGCTTCCTCCCATCTTGGGGGAAAACAGCATTTTACTTTTAATCAGGTTTTGGGTTCCACTCAGGTCAGCACCTTTGTAGAGGATGAGGCACGGCAGCTGAGCGGCCAAAATAAACCCACCTATTTAAATACTTACTTGCCCATTATAAAGTAGCTCTGTGTTTACCTGCTCTGGCTGCGTGCGGTGCGAAGAGCCGTGCTGAGAGCTCACCGGCTCCCTTGGGCTTGGCACCCGGGCAGCGGGCACCCCTTGCCTAATTGCTTGCCACCCGTTTAAGGGGAACTGATCAAGAAATAAATTCACAATCTCGGGCTCCGTGAGCCCAGATGTAAATGCTTTGATCGCCGTGGAGCAGGGACGGATGCGGGCGAGCGCACTGCTTCCCATCTGCCTGGCTGAAGCAAGAGGTAATTAAGGAGCTTTTGGTGTTGGAGTGATTTGGTATTTGAAAATTCTCTTCTTTTTTTTATCAGTTTCTACAAGTTTTGTGCCGTATGAGGCTGTGTCGGTCTTAGCGGGGTTTGGGGTACAGGTCTGTGCTTGACGGCATCCTGATTGGGGTGGTGGAGAGCCTGAGCTGGTCCCCAGCGGTGCAGCCCCTTGTTTCCCATCTCATGGATGAAGACATCAGAGGGTTTCCATTTTTCAACCTGACAAGCGCATGTGAAAAAAACAAGCTGCGAGCCAAAAAAAAGCTGCCTGCCCTCTGCCTTCCCCGTGACAAGGTGCTCTCCCTTTGCACAGCTCCAGAAATCTCTTTTTTTTGGAGGGGCTGGTCCCAACCCCTGTTATCACCTCTCCTGGAAGCATCAGGAGCTAAATGAGCATCCAGCCACCTCCCGCGCCCAAACCACAACGCACATGTATTTATTTTCTGCTATTTATGGGGCGTCTGAGCTGGGCTCTTGCCAGTGGCGAGGAACTGGGGTATCTTACAGCTGCCTTGGCACCCCCCGAAGCTGTCCCAGGCACCCCGAGAGGCGGTGGGTGCTGGGCGTCGGGTGCCTATTTCCCTGCCCTCGCACCTAAAGCGGGCTGTGAATTTGCGACGCCGCTTCTCTTGGCGCTTCGTTGGGCGCCGGAGATGCCGATTAAGGGAAATGTGCCACGAGGCAGGTTTGCTTTGCAGGATTAAAAGCAAATAAATATTTATGCACTATGCAAAGCAGGCCCGATAAGATATGCGTATCATTGGGAATTTGAAGCGGTTTCGGTTTGGGCCCAAGATGAAGGGGTGTGCGTGTTGGTGCGTTATGTGGGTTTAAAGGGATGTTTTTTCTCCTGCTGCACAAAAATAAAAATAGAGGGGGAAAAACAAGGTTTTTTTGCTTCTCGGGCTGCTCTGGTCTTGGGTTTCACCATCTCCCTGCATCCCCGTGTCTTTAACTGCAGGGATGGAGAAGAGCCAGGGAGAGAGGGCAGTGCAGGCAGCATTTCCTATGCAAATATAATGCTGGCCCCGTTCCTAATATTCGCTGTGTTTACACGTAAATGCAAACAACTGTTGACTTAGTTTCAACAGATAATGTGTTTCATAACACAATGGAAATGAGAATTAAGCTGGAATTTAGCAGGGGGGAACATGTGTTTCTGCGAGACCTCAGGCTCCGCCAGCCCCGTGCCCATGCGCCGTGTTGTGGTCATGGTAGTGCCGGCACCGTGGGGGCTCGGGGCTGGGGCTCGGTGTCCTTGGGGGGCCCCTTCTTGCTGGGGACACCTCTGCTGACTGATTTTTTCCTTGCTAAACCACCCTGAAATGGGGCGAGCGAGACGAGAGGGCAGGACAGGTTGGCCACAGGATCAGTGGAGTTGAGCTGGCCCACCGGCGAGGCTCGGAGCGGGCCGGCATCCCCTGGAGGTTATTGGGACCGGGGCCGATCCCAGGCCAGTTTTCCCCTGGGAAAGAAGGGGCTCATGTGCTTCGGGGGGGCCAAGGCATCAGAGGAAGGGAAACGCTGGCCCAGGCCATGGTGTTGGAGCCAGATCGCCGGCGCGTCCCCAGAGGGAGGAGGTGGCAGCGGCCAGGTCACCTTGTCCCGGAGTGACTCTGAGCAGAAGCATGTGGGAGAGGCCCTGGCTGTATTTTAGGGCCGGATCCTGTCCAGCCCCGGGGCTGTCCTCTCGGGGCTCCCCATGGCCAGCCCCGATGCCAGCCCGGGCGGCCTTTGAGTCACGGCTCAGATCGCCAATTTATCAGGGCCGCTCCCGTCACCTCCGCCCCGCGCCTGCCGCCCTCCCCACCCCACCGCACCCCAAATCCCGCTGGGGGGACGAGGCGGGACCCCGGCACCACCAGGGACCCCCCCCCCTGGCACGCGGCGTTGTCCTTCCCAGGCGAAGGCGATGATGCGCATGGGCCGCTCCCCGCAGCCCCGAGGAGCGGAGGCATCGCCAAGGAATCGGCAATTTGGGACCCACGGGGGTGTAATCGCCATCTCCGGGCGTGGGTTTGTTCCCGTCCGTCTGTCTGCCTGTCCCTTGCCTGCTGGCTGGCTGCCACCCGGCGTGGCAGGGCTCAGGGCACGGCGTTAAAAAAAGCCGAGCCCCTGTGAATACGGCGGGGGGGGGGGGGAAATTTAGCGATGTGCCCCCAAGCTCTATTAGACGCTGGCGGATTTCCCCACAAGAGCTGTAGGGACGGTCACACCAGTGGGGACACCTCAGCTTGCAGGTGCGTGGCTCTCCCAGCCGCTGGGGAGCCCGACGGCGGGCTGGGGACCCCCAGGGACCCCCGCAGCCGCAGAGCTGCTGCTCCCGGGATGCAGGAGCAGCATGGCAGGAGCCGGCGTTGCAGCCCCGGTCACGATGCCAGGGCTGGGGGAAGGCAGAGCCGTCCTCGGCCAGACCCGGTGGCTCCTGGCGTGTCGTCTCACCGTGGAGGGTGATGTCTCTGCCTGGGGTGGGTGGGGGCCGTGTGGCACCCGCGGCTGTTTGTGTCTGGCAGCCGGCGGTGATGCCGAGCCCTGATAGCGCTGCGGTAATGGCGGGGTTTGCATGAGAAACAGCAGGTTTCGGGGCTGGTGCCACCACCAGAGGCTGCCTGGGAAGGAAATGGGGATCCCGGCTGGCCGGGGTGGGCAGCCGCCGGCAGCATCCCTCCTCGCCGGCGGCACTGCCGCCCTGCCTGTCTCCCTTGAAGGGTCACACCGGGGTGGGCGATGCTCGGCTTCACCGAAGACTCGGTGGTGAGTCACCTGCCCGCGCGGGATACCCGATTCTGGGCAGGCATCGAGGCCGCAGGTGACAAGGCGCAGCCGGCACCGGCCCTCGGCACGCGTGGTCCCCGCCACGGGACCGGAGTAGAGGGCAAACAGCGGGGTGACCCTGGACCTGCGCTCGCCTCTCTGACTTGTCCTGTAAAGTAAAATAAGGGCGAAGGCAGCGGGCAGGAGCGGGGAGCTCGGGAGGTGGGATGCTCCTGTCTCTGAGCCTCCTTTCATCCCTTTAGAAGCCATTTTATTTTTTTATTGAGCTTATTTATGTGGCAGAGAGCCAGGCCTGGGATTAGCAAATAGCCCATCCTGTAACACAGGGAATACGCGATACTGAGACACCAGTAACCAGAGAGAAATATTAGAGATAAAATTAAACCATAATGAGATTAGGTAACGGCTCTCTATGAGAGACCTCCTTACACAGAGGTAATTACCTGGGCAGAGCAGAAAGTGGGTGATGAGCGCTGGTGGCCGGGAGCTGGGGTCGGTGGTGGGGGACAGGGCCACCCCAGCCCTGCCTGAGAGCTGGGGGGTCAGTGCCATCAACAGCAGCTTTGGAAAAGAAAAAAGCATCGGGGTTGAGTGTTGAGGAGCAAGACGAGGTGCCCGCCAGCATCTACTCCCGCAGCGAGGACGGGGGTGGACCATCCTCCGCTAAGCCCTTGCAGACTTGTTGCCCCCAGCCTGGGGGGCAAGTGTCTTTGTATATTTGCAGTTTGGAGATTTTTTTGCTAGCTAATTCAGAATATAATCATCATCTTCATCATCTGGAGCAGCACCCAGTTAGATGGATACAAGGTGGGCACGCAAACTGGGATGACAGCCAGGACGGGGCATCGGGTGCCGTTCAGAGAAAGCAAACCTTGTACCTGGATGTGGGGCCGGTGCTGCAGCACCTGTGGGCGTCATGCACATGGGATTTTTCTTTAATTTAGAGGGGGAAAAAATGGCAGGAGGCGGGGGGGAAGCAAAAAACCATGTGCCTGTGTAATATAAAATTCAAGTTAGGCTCTCAGTGACTGCACGGAAAACAACAGGCTTTTTATGTTGGCTCTTGGGGTAGGAGGAGAGCAGGCTAGAATAAAGATTTACAGTGTTTGGGAGATTAAAGGCCCTTGGTACATTGTTCAAATACCACGAGATTAGTTTCCAAGGAGACGGATACCAGTTGCCATAGGCACCGGGGGGCCAGGAATTAGGATTGCGATTTTTTATCCTGATCACGCAACCAGTAGCTGAACGCTGCTAAAACTCGGGCTTTAAATAACCCCAGCGTTAGCTTACACACCGCTGAACCAGAGGCTGGAAACTCTATCTCCCCTCCTTTCCCCTGCCCCAGCACCCGTTCCGGTGTGCAGAGTTGGACCTCAGTATCAATAGAGGGGTGCGAGGGGATACAGGGCTGCGGACCGAGGTCGGTGCACCCCCAGGATCTACCTTGCGGGTCATCCTGCGGCTTCTGGGCTTGTTTCATCTCATTTTTTCTCTAGGCGAGGGATTGCCAGCATCTTCTTGCGATAGTCAGGACGCGCAGTTCCCCATCGGCGGCGGTGCAGGGGCAGGGGATGTACCGAGGGGCAGAATTAGTCGCCTGCTAATTTTGGCTTCCCCCGCTCACCCGCTTCTGGGAAGTGCAACCTGAGCCCTGGCGCGTGGGATGCCGGATCCGTACCCTTGCTGCCCGCCTCTCCTTCTAGGAACTGCAAAGCGCCGGGTTTTGTCCAGGCTGCCCCAGTGCCGGCACGGGAAGGGGTGCTGAGCTGCCTGCTGTGGTGCTGTGGGATGGGTTTTGGGGCTGAATGTCCCCCCGGGGAGGGAGGCTCAACCCTGGGAGCCGCGCAAGCACCCAGGTCCCCATGGCTGGGCATCTCTGCTCACCCATCGGGCACCATGAAGCTCATCTCCACCTTCGTCACCCCCAGCCACCCATGCAGGGCCACCAGGGCAGGATCCAGCTCAGCCGCGGCCACTTTCCACGCACGATGCTCACAGCATCCCTCCCCTGCAACAGTGGGAACGCTCCGATTAACACTTCCTTTTTTTTTTCCCTCCCTTTTTTTTCCTTTTTTCTTTAATAAATGAAGAGGCAGTAGCTTGAAGCGAGAGCTTCTGCGCCTGCCTGCCGTGCGATTGCAGCGTGTAAACTTGTCTAGAGCTGAAAGCTGTGCTGCTCGAGCTTCACGGGCAGAGCGATCCCCCCCAGCAGCCACCGTGACATGAAAGTGTTTATCCTGGGGGAGATGAGACGCAGCTTCTGAAGGGCACTTGATCCTGATCCGTCTCTCTTTGCGCTATACAGAAGCCTACTATAATTTTACTATATTATATCTGTGTAGGCGCCTAGGCCAGGCTTAAGAAAAACAAGGCAGCAGCAGAATGCAGTGCCCTGGTTGGGGGGGAAAGCTAAATTCCTGCAGCGGACATGTCCCCCCACGGGAGCCCCCAGTTGGCTCTTTGCTTCTTTTATAAGTGGGACTAAACCGCGGCAGGCGACGGATTATCCGGGAAAGCAGAGCTGTGGTGGCGATGCCGGTGGATGTTGTGGTGCTGGCGTGTATGTGAGGAGCTTTTCTAGCAGGTGCCCTGGGTTTTGTCGGTAAAATAAAACGGGGCATGAGGTGTCTGGTGGTGGAAGCTTGTTCTGCCCGGTACTACCCAGCTGGAAGGAGCAGGGGAAAAATATAGGGTTTGGGGGAGCCAGCAGAGCTGGCGAGGTAAGGGCTGCCGGCACAGTGGGGATGCAGGCACAAGCGGTCGGGTGCCCCAGACTGTGCCGGAGGCTGTTTGTCCCCCCTTCTGCTGCTTTCAGACTTTTGCGAAAAGGTACCAGCTTGAAACGTAGAAAAAAAAAAGGGGGAAATTTATGGATGTGCGGAGAGATGTGGCAGCAGTTATGGGGCAGCAGTTGGACCAGGTTACAGGGCTGAGGGTGCACCAGCACCCACCTCTGGGGGATGCAGATGTGTCTTCAGCAGATGCTTTTTCGCAGCGGGTGCATTGGCAGGGCAGCACCTAGGGTGCCCCAAACCCCAGAGCCCCTGCCTGCCCCAAGAGGGCTGTGCCACAGGGGCACCCACGCATGGGGCAGAGATTAGAAATTTGGGGGCTCTTTGGGGTGTTTAGACACTTGAGGGTATGGCTGGGCATTTTGTGAGTGCCCTGGACCCCACTTATCTGCTGTACCACTGGCATCAGTGCCGACCGTGCAGCTCACTGACCGCCTGCTAACGAAGCATCATTAGTGAAGCAATAAACCGCCCCGGCATGAGTTGCGTGGCTTCGCCCCATGCCAGCTTGGGATGGAGAGGATGCGGCCATGGGGGCCAGAGGCTGGCACTGAATTAGGCGTAAGGGATTAGGGCTTAGCCAGGTGGCACGGGCGGGTTAAAGCCATCGTGCCGTGAGCAAGTTGCCCGCACGGAGCAGAAATCTCCACCGCTACGGCAAAAACCCCAAGGCCGGTTATTCGGCAAGTGCAGGGCAGTGCCATGGTGCTCCTGTACCGGAGATGGCTTTGGCCGCATCCACCAGCTCCGCTGATACCGGTGTTTGCTTAAGTGATTAGAAAAAAACCGCAAGATGAAATTCAAGCCTGGTCCCTACCCCTAGCTTTTGCCTTGCTGCGGTTTATGTGGTTTCCAGGGCTTTTTGCTCAAGCGGCTTCAGCTCACCGGGCACCTCGCTGCTAACAACTGCCTGCCAAAAAGGGAACCTCAAAAGTTCCTGAGATGGAGGGGAACAGCGAAATACCTCCTGGGTCAGTGCCCCTTCCTCGTTGGTGAGACAACCCTTAGTGTGGGTCCTGTCCCAAAGTGATGTCCCCAGCAGGGACAAGGGGACGGACCCCTTGCTTGGAGGGGGGACGCTGTCCCAGCACTAGCAAAGGACATTATTTGTCCCTCTGGCTCCTATCAAGACAGCTCCTGATGGATTTTAAAGTGTGTTTGATGATAGCCAGGGCTAATTGCTTAAACGTCCTCCAGGGCCGGTGTAATTTTTAAAAATCCCCTTTAAATGTGCCCTCCCAGAGTAGAAGGCAATTACAAATAAAATCACAGTCATCTTATCGTTTCGTGCAGGTCATCGTTACGTCCATGTGCTGGGTGCAGTGTCACATCCTCCCTCCTGCCAGACGGGCTGCGGGTGCCGGTCCTGCTCCCTCGGTCCTGGGGGGGATGGAGGTGGCCGAATGTGGCACCTGATGTCCCGTGGCTCATCGAGCATTTTGGGTGGCCGAGAAGCCCAAATACCATTTTCAAAAGTCGTTTTTGTGCGTGGTAGCTTAACTGCCCCCCACCCAGCAGTGCCTTCCCCCGCTTTAGTGCACCCCCAGGCTGCCCCTCCTCTCCCTGGGAGGGGAAATGGCCTGTATGCCCATTTTAAGACCTACCTCTAATATATATGTATATATAAAATAGATATATCAGAATACATATATTTGAATATCTATATTCAATATATATTGATTTTTTTTAATTTTTTAAAATATTTTGCTGGAATTAGGGCTGGCTCACTTGGGCTTCCCATGGTCTCACCAGCACCACTGAAGCAAGAGGCAGAATCTTCCTAGAAAAATGAGTAAGCAGATAATTTCCAGCCACTCTTGTGTGGAGATGCAGGCAGGACTGGTGTGACGGTCATTTTTTTTCTTCTTTTTTTTCTTCTTTTTTTTCTCCCCCCGCCCCCCAAAGTGCTGAACAGTCAAAGCTGTCATTAATTTAAATTCCTGTTTGGCTCCTTGGACTGGGAGCCAGCCCAGGCGGTCGGAGGCTTTATAAACATCCCGGGTGGGGGGATTTCCGTGGTGATGCTGCAGACTAGTAGCATCTGTTTGGGGTTCGCCATGCTGCTCCCGTGCTTTTCGCTTCTCCCTTGCTGCCATCAGACCCTGACGTGCTCCATGCTGGTGGTTTCCTTGGTCCTGCGGCTGAGCCGGTGTCCTCTGGCTTGTCGCCCTTGGATGCAGTTGGTGATTTAAGGGCTGAGCTGGAAGACATGGCCATTGCACCCACCCAGCGCTCATGGGTTTGGCTCGAGGCACTGGCCATTGGATGTTTTGCCCTGCAACGGTTTTGAGTGGTCTGGTGTCCTCATTAAAGGAGATGCTTCATGTGGTGAAAATCGCCAGGGTTACATTTTTAAGATACAGTAGAGCTGCAGGAAAAAAAAGAAACAAATCACTCAATTCAGTTTAAAACCAGTATTGGTAGAAGGCAATATAAGAAGAAGCAGATACAGGATGTCCTCGGTCCCTCCTGGGCATTTGGTTGTTCCCATCTCACGGTGTCTCCCACTCTGCACTGGGTTTGGCCTCAGGTAATTCCCAAAAAAGGGGGTTTTGCCTTTTTTTTTTCTGATGGCAAGGGTGGCCCGAAGGAGTGGCAGGCATGGAGAGAGCCGGCAACAAGTTCAGCCCAGTTTTGTGAGTCCCAGGCGAGTGCATGGCTCCCTTTGGGAAACTGGATTTGGGGGTTTATGCTAAATAAGGCTTTCGTACCCGGCAAGGTGAAAGCAGTGGGGAGAACGGCTGTGGAGCTCCTTCTTCAAGCTCCGCCATGGCAATGTGGAAATACCAGCTCAACTTAATAAATAAGATACTGCTGCTTCTGGTTGTGGCACGGGGCTGGCAATTGCTGTAAGACTGGAAAAGATGAGCAAGAAGGGGGACAAAAGTCAACATCAGGAGCTTACAGCACCCATCTTTGCCATGAACTGAGCCCCAGCCCAGCAGGCAATGCTGGGGCTGCACCATGTGAACTGCTGGCTCGCATAAAGTCCCCTCGGTTTCTCCTAATTGAACCTGTTTATAATTTAAGGGCTGCAATAACAGTTTTCTGCTTGGAAATTTCCTTTGGGGGTTGTTGTTGGCTTGGGGTTTTTTTGTTGGTTTTTTTTTCTGTTTTGATTGCTCCAAACACTTTGGAAATGGTGACGCAGTGTGCAAGGCTGGAGGATGTTTATTCTGGGGAGAGATGCTGCCCCGCAGCAGCGGTCAGCGGCGGCGGGGGGATGGAGAGGGGATGCGCCTGCTGCGGGCGCAGGGTTGGGGGGACCACTGCCATTTCTGCAGGGGTTCAGGAGCCTCCCCACGCACCTGGTTTTTCCTTTGCTGCAGCTCAGGTGATTCACGAGCGAAACTCCCCTGGGGCCAAATTTATAATCTTTCCCAGGATTATAAAGGGAGGTGAGGAAGGAGGTGTCGTAAGAGCTGAGCAGGTGATGGCCCACGCGGGCTGTCTGCCCGCATCCGATGCCGGCTGTAGCACGGCACCCTCATCCCCGTGCTGCTCGTCCTGTCCCTGCAAGACTCATGCAGGGGAGAAATAATTAAATAATAATAAAATTAAATAATATATTTTTTAAATAATTAAAAAAAAAAACCCTAATCTGCAAATGTTTGCTTTGGCCCCGTGACAGCGGCGTGACGGTCCCTGAGTCACCCTGCACCCCTGGGGACGGGACTCGGCATGCAGAGATGGAATGGGGCCGGGGCTGGAGCTGAGCCCCTGCTGTGGGCCAGGAGGGGGAAACCAACCCCTTGGTGGGAGCGCTGGGGTGGGATTTCAGCAGGACAGGTGTGTGGAGCCCTGGGAAAGGGGGTAGGATGCTCTGCACCCGTCCTACCCACCTTGCTCCCTGCCACCAGCCCGAACTGCCATAAGAATGGTTTACCCCAGTTTTCCTAAAGATTACTTTCCCTTTGATTAGACAAACAACTTCAAGCCCTATGTCTTAATTTGATTTGAATAAGCCTAGTGCTTGCCGTGAAGTTCTTTTCCTCCCTTTTATTCCCCCCTTTTCTAAATCCGCTGTCACCGCTCTTCGTGACCACAAATGATTAAAAGCTCTACAGGAATATTGTTCCCCCATCCCTTAAAGTCCCGTTGTATTACTTGGGTCATATTTTTATTATGATTTTTTTTCTTGTTGAGTGATTTTCCCTTTTCTTTATTAAACGATCAGCCAGGTGAAAGGGATTATTTTTGTCCCGGTCTCCTGCAGAGCAGGTAGTGGGTATGGAGGGGGTGCAGGGACCCTGCCCCACTTCCCACTGACGTTATCCCAGGCTTTCTCTTCGGTTCTCCCTCTGGGACAGGATCCAGCTTGTGATTTTGCTTTTTGTAGCTGAGGGAGGAGCATCTTTTCGCCATAAGTGCCGCTTCCCGTGGGAGGCCGTGGCCGAGCAGGTTGGTGCAGCTTGAGCTCTCCGAGGGGCCGCGACCAGCCCCACCAAGGCAGGGACCGGCTCTCCAAAACACTGCCAGAAGGCAACAAGAACATCCATGTCGTAGCCATCATATTTAATAATAGTTAGGACGCTCAGAAATATGTACGGGCAACAAAATAAGGCTGTTTTCCAAGTGAGTGCTTGTTGGGGGGGTTAAGAAGGGAGTGATGCTCCCTGGACCGAGTCCTTTCCCGACGGCAGCCCCCAGGCGATGCCTGGGCCCCAGCCCAGCATTTCAGCTGCCCAGTGTCCTGCGGGCTGGGAGAGTGGCTCAGGGCTGGCATCAGTACCAGGCCAGCATCGGCACCGCCGTCGCCTCACTGCTCCCTGCCAGTTGCAACAAGGCATGTCTTAATAACACAGCATCAATTAAAAGAAGGAATCTTGAGTTCCCTGCATCCGTAGGGCTGTGTGCAGGGAGCCGCTCGGGAGCTGGCATGTGAAATGGTCCCTCGTCCGTCCATCCATCCATCCGTGCACAAACCGCAGGGCTGGAGCAAGGCGGACCATTTCGTGGCATTGCTGCAATCCTTCATGATGGTAAAGCTGGAGGTGCCTGGCAGAGCCCTGTCCCCAGGGTGGGATGTCCAGGGGGCTGTGCCAGAGGGTGGTAGTGCCCAGGCTGCAGGACCATGGCTTCGGTTTCCTGCTTTATTTTCCAAGCTGATGCCTAGTTTTGGGTTCCACACTCCCCCCCCCAAGATCATCCTGGGGGAGAAGAGTAGTCCGTCAGCTTCGTTAAGAAGTATCAGCTGGGCGTAAGAGGATTTTGCTGGGTGGCTCTCAGCATGGTGCAGCAGAAGTCCTGGCACGGCCACGTCCATGGCTCTGCCCTCCAAAAGCACCGGTGAGACCTCGGCACTGCTTGCCTGCTCTCACCAGCCGACGACGCAGGGGAAGCCAGCCTGGAGGACTCATCAAGAGCAATTTCTGAAATTTAGTCATTATTGTTTAACGGAGAATTGTCTCTACCCTCGTTAGCTTGTCGCATGCCCACATAACAGTGAGGTTTTGCAGGGCTGAGGGCATGTTCGTCAGCCCCCTGCCCTCTGCGTGCTGAGGCACCTGCAGAGATGCCGGCATGGGGGGACTTTTTATTTTGGGCCAAAATCCACCATTTCCCTGGTTGCGTGGGGCAGCACGGCCCTGCTTTGCATGCAAATTCCTTCTGCTTGGACATGGGCGTGAACCGGGGCAGGAAGGTGAATTTGGGTTTTTGCTGTTGACTTTTAACCCTTGTTTTCAGCAGGGCCAAGTGGCCGTGGTTATCGGCTGAGCCGCAAATCAAGTTACACACAGGCAGCTTCATTCATATTCCCCGGCTCCTGCCCGTCTCGCCTTGTTAGAAATTCTCTGGCCTCTTTTATCCGCTTGCGGCTTCAAGCACATGATTTACGATCCAGTTCGAGTGGCTCCTGAGCGTTGCCGGCTAATTTGCCACCCTTTATCCGCAGGATTAAAGCCGGGCGGTGCGACGCTGCCCTGCGGATGGAGGGGTGATAGCTGGGAGGGACTGTGTTGGGTGCTGGGCGGTGATGCTGTATCAGGTGTGGGTGCCCCAGGGTGGGAGCAGGGTGATTTATGTAGGGCGAGCCCCTGCCTCAGTTTCCCCTGCAGCATCGGCATTGCCATGTGTCATGGTGAGACATGTGCACCGGGGCACAGAGACCTGGCGCAGTTGCTGCACGTGTGGCTGGGCCCCAGCATTTTTCCCCCTTTTTTTCCCCCATTTTGCAGTGAGGGACGGAGCTCTCAGGGCTAAGCCCCTTCTTGGATGCCGCCCGGTCCCGCTCCCACCGGCACAGTCCCCTAGGAGCTACAGGGTGGGATGATTCAATGACAGAGCCCCTCGCCATGAGCTGCCTCTCTCCCTTGGGATGAAGGCAGAGCACCCTGTGGCTTTGGCCCGTTTCAGGGACGCCTTTGGGTTCCAGGCTCTCCTCTTGCCCAGGGTGTAGGAAGCGAGGCGCGGGGACAGCTGGCACGGTGTCCTCGCAGGGACACGTGTCGCCCCTTGCTCACTGCTGCCTGCAGAGCTCGGTCACGGGAGCGTTCCACATCGGCTTCGGCACCGCGTCCTTCGGCTTGGCACGGCCGCAGCCTGCTCATCCGGGGTGTCCCGCCACACGGTCGGTCTGGTGTGCCCTGCACTGTGGTGGCATCTCCCTGGGGGTGAATCCCAAGGGCAGAGGTGACCTGGCCACGGCTGGGACACGCAGCATCGGCCCCGGGGTTTTGTTATGGCTCAGCAGCATCCGCAATTATCTGCCTTTAGCAGAGGAGATGTGGGGAACATGGGGGTCAGGCTGGCCCTGGCTTCTCTCTGTGCCTCAGTTTGCCCTGTCTATCCATGCCGGTGTTGTGCCATAGCCCATGGCATATGCTGGTGTTGGGCTGCACTGGTGATGCTCAGCAGCAGCTCTGTCAGTAGCAACAATGGCTATACCATTTTTTTTTCTATTTCTAGGTGAATATGGCCCTGGCAGGGAAGCCTTTAGACGCGACTCTCAACACCTCCAGAGCTGACCAGTGGAATATGGTTTTTCCCCAGAAAGACGAAATCATCACCAGCTTAGTGTCTGCCTTAGACTCCATGGTAAGAGGCTGGTGGCATCCCTGTCCCCCCTCCCTCCTTTCACCTCCCTTTAATGGGGCTGGCTGGGAGCAGGGCTGAAGCAGGAGGGCTGTCGAGCTCGTCCTGCTCCCCTCCGCTGCCGGAAAGCCCAGGGAGCTGCCGGAGCTGGGAAATAAAAATCCTCTACCGCCCTGACAGCCGTAAGGATCATAAAGTCAGCCCAAGTTAATCTCAGATGTGTATTGTTTTCCCATTAATATTTATGTTGGTATCAACTGAATGTAGGGTGGTTGGTTTTTTTTTTTTCTTGATGTTTTACCAATGTTACCGTGAGCTTTTACACAACAGGAGAACAATGGCTTTTATCTCCGAGAACAAAGAAAATAACTTTCATATCTTTTGACGTAGAATTCCCGATGGAAACCTTGCCTAAGTCAGCCGTGCTTACATAAACAAGATAACTGTCTGGATTAAGTCTCGTGGACCAGAGCTAATCTTATTTTTAACTGTGAATGTGATCAAGAAGGGAAAGCGGATGTGTAGTAACAAATATCTAATGCAATGCAATGTGCTAAATAGCCCTCCCTTTTTAAAGCCAAGTCATATTTAATGTATTTGTCTTGGATGCGTCTTCTCTACGCAGGTAGGGGTTTTTTTTCACTAATACTAATTTCCTTCTTTTTAACCATCACCTCTCCACTAAGGAGCAGGTTCTCCGGAGCTGACGCACCCCAAGTGGCTTTGATGATTTATATACGTGCCATCCCGTACAGCAAATCGTGTTATCATAGTTTGGCTTCTTAATGAATATACATTATTCTGCAGTCCTTGTTACGTGCTGACACCAGGGCCAGGAGGCCAGGCTGCTCCTGAAATTCAGCCTTTATCCCAGCGCTTCACCAGGGCTGGGCTCCGCACCCACTGAAGCCTGGCTGCCTGCGTGCGTGCTAAATAAACCACAGGGCCGCGTGCACGTCGTCAAGCAGGCTTAGGGTTTGGATTTGATCTGCCTCCAAATCTCACATCCCCAAGATTTTGTATTTATTTTTTGAGCGTTGGGCTTTTTGAGCAAAATACTTCCATTGGCTGCTGGGTTTTTGAAAGGAGGTTTCTTAAAAATATCTATTTTTGGGGATGTGATTCAATACCTCCTTCTCAAAGAAGGTGAGCAGGAGGTAAAATGACCCAGTATAAAGACTGGTTTAAGCCCACGCAAATCAAACTTGCTGTAAATGCATGTGGGGAGCTGAAGATAGTTCGGGGGGGGTTGGTCCATGGGCAGCTGTTGTCCTGCTCCCTCCCCGGCTGGCAGCATCCTCCGGCCCCTCCGCAGTGCCGGGGGCAGGTGATGTGTCTACCTGGGTCTGCCGATGAGAAAATCCCCCTGTTTTACCCATTTAAATCATCACCTGGGGATAGTGTCTTCATAGTGTTGGTGCTGTGTAGCTATGGGAATATGACTCAGGCTTCCAGCACTGTATAACTATTATAATATAAAAAATAATAATAAAACCACATATACATGTGTATTATGTAGAGCAGGAAGCGCACGTTACATAAAATGGATTAATGGAGGAAGTCTTTTCCATCTCTTTAATGTTTTGCATAACTGTACAAGAAGAATCATTCGACTAATCCAGACTTTGACCATATTAGTGTTCTGCAGCTGAAATAAGATTCCCGTGCTCCTTATTTCATTAGAGCTGGTGGAAAAATATAAATTGTTGTTGTTTTGTTGGTTTTTTTTTTACAGGAATGTTTTCTTTTAAAGAAATACTATAAAATGTTTACTTTTAGGATAGGAAAAAGTGAAGCGAAATGATGGGTAAATAGTTCTTGTTTTCCAGCAAAGCATAGTTCAGCTGGATACTTTTCTGGAGCTGTAAAGTCACCCAAGTGTTCAGGGGATGTCATAAAACCCATGAAATTCTGACCCAAACCAGAACATTGCTTTTGATGGGAGAATCTTTTGATGGGAAGAAAAAAATCCCGCTGGAAAATGGCAGGGGTGCCAAATGGGGATGCTCCTGCAGCTGCTCTGACCTGGTGCCTCCCTGCAGTGCTCAGCGCTCTCCAAACTGAACGCAGAGGTGGCCTGCATCGCCGTCCACGAGGAGAGTGCCTTCGTGGTGGGCACCGAGAAGGGACGGGTCTTCCTCAGCGCCCGCAAGGAGCTGCAAGCTGACTTCCAGAAGTTTTGCAGTGAGTATCCCTGCCGGCACGGTATTCCCCTGCGCCGAGCTTGGTTGTGCCAGCTGGGACCCTCACCGTGCACGGAGGGGCTGGGATTTGGAGGGCACCGCAGCATGGTTTGTCCGTGGAGCTGAGCGGTGTTTAAAACGATGGAGAAAGTGGGTAGGAACTGCAGCTGGGTGCAGGCAGAGCCTCTCCTCTTCCATGGAGGGCACTGCATGTCCCAGCTCTCCTCTCCGAAGGCATCCCTGGGGTGGCTTGGGGCTGCATGGCTGCTCTGCTCCCCCAGCGCTGTCGGCCTGCAGCAATGCTGCCAGTGTGCTGGAGTGGCTTTTGAGGGCTTAGCAGAAATAGTTTGTCCTAGTGATCCCCCAGGAGCAGAGGGGCTTTCTTGGGCCAAGGCTTTTTTCCTGGTTTTGGAAAAACAGGGATGAATTGGGGAGCTGGGAGTGTTGGTTGTGGAGTTGCTTGGTTTTTTGAGGGGCTAACAGTGGTGAAAGGATGCCTTGAGCAAGAGCTGTGGTCCCCTCCATCTCACATCAGAGTCACTAGGTGTTGCAGGGACGTGTGTGACTAGCGGCAGCCCTGCATGTGGTGAGGCCAGCACCCAGCCTTCCATGCCAGCTCCGTGCCTCTGCTGGCTCCCCGAAAACAGCCTGGGAGCTGAGGGGAAGGTGGGAGCTGTGCTGTGAATGGGGACCTGCATTTCTTGGATGGCATCATCCCTGGAGTGCCAATTGCTGCTTTCCCCACTCTGTGCAGAAGCTGGAACGGGATCTGGCTTTGGTGGTGCGGGGGACCCCAGAACTAGGGGGACCCCAGACCTGATCTGCTTGCACACGCTGCCCATGGCGGGGTGTCGGTGGAGAGAAATGACCCGGCTATGTGTGCACACGCATGGTGTTGATGGAAACCATATTGGTGCTTAATCCGTTGGAGAGATGGCTCAGGAAGGGTTCACTCTAGTGAAAATATTAGTGCTGTAAAGCTGCCAGGGTCGCTGTCTGCTCGGGTTATTTGCTGCACATGTGCGGGGTGAGCCGGCATGGCTTTGCAGGAGCGGCTGTCTGCCAAGGCTCCGCTCTGCCCTTCCGTCCTGCCCGCCGTGGGCAGCTGCCTGCCACCTCCACCACACCACTTGCACCCAGGAGAGCTGTCGTTAGTTATCCTCTGCTTTGGTGCATTGTGTTTTGCAGGACAGGTGGCATTTCAGGGACGTTTTGGGTGACAGCCTCCCCTTCCCACCACCCATGAGAGGCAGGGAGGTACCTGAGTGGTGAATGGCAGCAGGGTGGCCAACAGGAGGGAGCTCCATCTTATATATTAAATGCCAACTGTGGCTCCCTAGAGCTCACAGCATTGACGACCATCTGCAAATCTCACTTTTAGAAATATATATACATATATCCTGGCTGGTGACCTACCGCTGTGCTGGGGCAAGGCACCCGACATTAGATCCTGATTCCCCTCTCCTTTGGTTTCATTTACACCTTTGTCAAGATGAAATGGTCACGTCTGGTTGAAAGCACAAAATCTTGATGATGGGGTTCAGGCAAAGCGGCTGATGCTGGAGACAGGGTGAAACGTGATAACTCTGTCTTGAATTATAAATGGCCCAGGCTCAACTCCGCTCCATAAAGCTCTTACAACTGGCACGCAGTGGAAAGCATCCCTGGAAGTGCCTCTGATTTATGGTCTAGCTGCCCCCTTAGAAAGGATCTGAAATAATCTAAAGCAGACATCGCTGGAAGATGTAAGAAGCCTCTTATCTCTCTGGGCGCGCAGACCTTGCTTGAACACCCTCCTTTATCTGAACCTCTGGCTTAGCCTTTCCCAGTGTACGGGGGGACTTGACAGTGATCAGGATTAATGTCAACGGAGGAGAGTTAGCACCCAGCCGGGAGGGACAGTCAGTCGTAGGAGGGTGTGGATGCAGACACATTTCACCACCTTGGTAAAACACCCCAAAAAAGTTTTCCAGGGCCCGTTTCCCTGTGCCATGGGAGGCATGTGGAGCTTGCCAGGGGTTGCGTGGTGTGGGGTGGCTGTCCCCTTTCTTATGTCTAGTTCTGTGGGTACCCTAGGCTGCTCTTGCCCCCACTCCAGTGATGTCCCAGCCATCAGCTCTTTCCACGGGAGGGATCCACGAGCTCCTCCTTGAGCGCCCAGGCAGCATCCAGGGCTGATCACCAGCAAGAGCCTGTCGAGGAAGATGAAGGAATTAGTCCTTCGCCAAGGAAAATCCCTTGCGAATCACTTTGGATAGAACGGCAATAATGCACTTGTAGTGTTTAATTTTTTGTGCGTTTAGAGATGCAAGGAAGTCATTGCCGAAGATATGCTTTATTTGAGGTTTAATGGGGGAAATTAGCAGGAAATAGCTGGTATTACTGAGCTACGTGACGCTGAAGGGTAAAAAAGCCTCCAAGAAAGGCGGATTTTCTTTTCCTGAGAGATTGAAGGCTAAGCAGATTGAAACCAGAGAAAAGAAATGCACTGCCCAATTAATCACAACAGTTTCAGTGCAGCTGAGTGGGTAAAACCAGGGAAGGGGGGGCACACACAGGATGACCAACCCCACTCCCAGCTGTGCCGCTGGCACTGCTGCCCATGCCAGCACTTTCCCCTGCACGTTGGGGGCATCCGAGTTGGGGGGAGCTGGGGTGGGTGGGAGACCCAGGGCAACCCCCTGCCCAGCCAGAAGAGTTTGCTGATGCTGTTGGGGTGGCAAGGGGCCCGCTGCCCACGGGACCCCATCTTGCCTGGGGTTTGGTGGCCGGGGATGCGTTCAGCCCTGGCTGAAGTTGGTGTAACCTGGCCTGCGGGTTCAATCACTCCGTAGCCGCTCAAAACCTGCTCAAAATCGCCTGTAAACCCTCGTCTCACTGCAGCGTCTCCCGTTTTCTCCTCTCCCCCCTGCAGGAGTCCAGCAGAGGAAGGAGCAGGACGCAGAGGCGCAGAAGAAGGCCAAGGAGTGTGGGCGAAGCGTGCTCAGGGTCTCCCCGGACCAGGGATCAGACGTGTACCTCCTCAGGAAGATGGTAGAGGAAGTGTTTGATGTGCTTTATAGTAAGAACCTTCACGCTTCCATTTGGGGATTTGGATTGCCCCCGGGGCTCGCTGAGCTGCCCGGCGCCACCGCCGGATGCGGCTTTCGGCCCCAGCCCAGCTCCCCAGCAAGGGAGCAGGCGCCTGGCAGGGCAGCGTGGCGGGACGCGCTCCTGCGTAGGGTTAGCGTTGCATCGAGATGGGATCTGGCCACTACTTCGCCACTTTCCAGTGCCCCAAACTGGGCGAAAAAAAAAATCCCCATGCTGGGGGGAGCATCCTCCGCCCCCCCAGCCAGGGAAGTCTGCCATGCCCTGAGTGCGATTTTTAAGCGCACCTTTATCCTTGACACCGCGACTATAGCACCTCTTTCACAAGTACTGTGTCGGAGCTCTGCAGAGACTCACCCTTTTCCCTGGCAAGTCTATTTAAAAGGAAAAAAGATGATTTTTCTAGCAGGCGGCCCCGCAGCCCCAGCTCCAAGAGACGAGCTGGTGCCGTTCCAGCACATGCATCATCCCCGGCAATAAAGCTTCTGCAATTAAAATGTAGATGACCATATGGCTGTTGATATGTAACCCAGTGGGTTGCAGAGCTCCCTTCGGGCCCAAGCTGCGGAGACTCGAGCAGCGGCAGTGCCTGCTTCTCACTCAGGAGGTGCCCGCTGGAGCCCCCGTGGAGTTGCTGGAAGTAGCAGCCGTGATCCCGGCTCGTCCCCTGGCAGCACCTCTAGGGCCGTGCTGGCCCAGGTAGGAACAGCGAGGTTGGGTTGGGAAAATGGGGCGGTGAGCCCCAATATTCCCCTGTGCTGCTCAGCGGGTTGCATTAACCCAGTGTGATGCTTTAGGGGAGTTCAGGCTGTGTGGCTGGACCAGCTGCAGAACCAGGTGTTTGGTTTTCATGGGTGCAGCTCCCCGTCACCATTTGGGATTTGGGGTGTGCTACTGAGCCCTGCCAGAGCAGTGCAGGTCTTCCTGAGCCTGAAGCGCGGGCATTGCCCCTGTTTGTGTGCTGGGTTTGGGAATGGGCACTCCCACATGATGGGAGGGGGATAATGGGTGCTCCCCCCAACCACTCTGGGCTCGCGCTCAGGATTTACTGCTGCTGGCGGTTGTTCGGTGCTTGCCTCGCCAGCACCTGCCACGGGCTTCACAGACAGAAAAGGGAGATGGCATCCCTTCCCCCCAGGGTCGGACAGTCTCTGAGGTTTTCTGAAACCACTTAAAGGACTTGAAGGCAATATTCCCACGAATGGGGGTAATCATTCTCTCGCTGGCTTCAAAAGGCTGGGCCCAAGTGGGAAGGAGGGGGCAATGCAGAAGAGCCAAGGGAACGGGGTGTGGAGGGCGTTTTGGCGCTGGCTGGGTCCCCACTCTGAGCTGCAGCTCTCATTGTCCTGCTGCTGGGAGAGCGCCAGGCTTTGCAGGCATCCTGGGAATATGGGAATTATTCATATATGACATACCATAAATATGTAATTGCATAAAAAAACTCAATCAGGGTGCATCTGCGTGGGGTGTATGAAGGAGGCAACCCATCCGTCAGGATGAGTTTACGATGCTCTTTACCTTGGTGAGGTGTGCGGATGTGCCGCGGGGACAAGCTGGCTGGGTCCCCAACCCAGGGTGGCTGTCATTGCCGTGGCAGGAGGAGGTTGGGCATCCCTGGGCCAATGGTTTTGGCCCTGGCATTGGGTGTAGTTCTGGCTTTGGGTGTAGTTCTGGCTTTGGGTGTAATTCTGCCTTTGCTGCTGATTCAGTAGGCTCAGCTGTTTCCATCCTTGAGCCGCTCTATGGCAAAACCCACCGGGCAGATGCTCCCCTCTCACCATGCCCACAGGGAAGAACCTCTCCTGGTTGAGTGGGGAGAAATACTGCAGGAGACAGTAGGTGCCCTGGGGTGATTCTGTTTCCAACACCGAGAGGACTGTCAAAAATTAACAGTTATCTTTCTTATGTGTTTTTTTTTCTCCATCCTTTCAGTCGCCTCCCATCAACAGGGATTGGAAACAAAAAATCTTAGAAAAAGCTCAGTCGAAAAGATCGCGTATTCCCTCTAGAGCCTGGTAATCTCCGCACCAACAGGATGACTGATTACCGCCGGCTTCTATTAAACAGGCATTAATGATGATTATTGTCTCTCTTTAGCTAAACCGTGAGCCTCTGCACAGCAGCGCGAGGCTTGGTGAAGGTCACTTTGACAGTAACGCATTCCCCATAAAAATATGTTCGGCGAGTTGTTGAGTGTCGGGTTGATAAGGAGCCGCTGTGGGCATCAGGAGCTTCTCCCCATCACAAAGAGAGGTGGTGGAGGGAGGTGGAAAGCCGCTAGAGCTGGTGCATCGGGGCAGGGAAACTGTCAGCTTGCAGAAAGTGTACTCACGGTGTTGTGGTTCAAAGGTTCATTTTGAAACTTCTGTTATTGGCTTAATTAAAACATTATCCATCCCGCCTATAAGGAACCTTGATGGCTCATGCAAGGCGCACGTTGTTAGTTATCACGCATTCCTTCAAAGAACATGTTGAAGAAATCACTTTTAATAAGGACTTGCTGACAGTGTCACAAGATTTCCAGGGTTTCTGTAAGATCTTTTGGTAGTGTTTTTTTTTTAAAGAAGAGATTAAAAGAAAAGATTTTTAAAGAAAATCAACAATATAAAATCCCACAGCTATTTAAAGATCCCATAATCTTCTCTGGCTGCCCCTCAGCCTGGAGACGAAGGCGCAGACACCTTGCCATGCAGCCAGATGTTCTGCATCTGGACGCTGCTTTGCCAGACAGGTCGCATTCCTGCATGGCTGTTTCTTCTGCTTCATGCTTTCAGCACCACATTTATTGGTCGCAGTGACTTGGGTTGGTTTCCAAAGTAATTTTTCCACGAAGAGCAGCTCAAGGATTTTGGCCATTCCTTGAAACCCGTCAGAGAGGTCTGGTTTTCTAACGGTGTCTTGCCTGGAGAGCACCGTAAGCATCCCTGGTTTGGGCATGTGGGCTCTTTAGCTGGTTTAGAAAATCTCTGTATAGATGCGATGCTTGCTGGTTGTCTTCTGCTGCTGAGGAAGGGAAAGCAGTTTGCTCCCGACTCCTTGGGGCGATATTAGTGTCAGAGGTACAATGGAGCCAGCCCTGCATGGTGGGGACACAGGCGGACTCTGTGGCCATTGTCAAGGGGAGCGGGTGAGATTTCTCGTCTGCTGGAGGTGATCATGCGGTCAAATGTATTGATGTTCATGCTGCCTGCAAATGGTGGGATGGAGGGAGACTGTTGGGGTTTTTTTTCTTGTCTTTCAAAGTGCATCGAGGCTGCCTGACAGCATTAGCAATCACAGTACTTTCCATTCTTCCAGGAGGTAAAATAAGAAAACTGACTGAAAATAAGGTTCCCAGAATATCTCAGTAAACATGAGATAAAAATCAGCGTGAGCCCTTCAGCCTCCTTTGTCAGCTCTTGGCTCCCTCCCGGCTTGCCGGCGGCCACATCCCTCTCTGGCACACGTCTGGGCACTCCCGGGGGGTGAGCTTGTGCCAAGTGACCCCAACCGAGGATTTTACTGTGCAACCCAAAAGATGAGACATCTGCTTATTGGCTTTTTGTGAGCTTTTTATTAATTAGCGCTTAGAAAGAGCTTGCTGGTCCTTGTGTGCTAAGTGCAGAGGTAGGAAGCGGTTTTCTTCTCATAACGTTTCCATTGGGATCTCTTGCTCTTTCTTTTGCTCCTCCAGCCTGGCTCAGCCACGGTCGGGGGTGCGGGGTGTCCCTCGGTGTGTAACTCTTCCCCCTCCCCAGGTGAAGCTGTGGGGAAGAGCAGCGTGGTCCCTTTGCCCTACGAGAGGTTCCTGAAAGAGCCAGGCTCGCTGGCAGTGGCTGGCTTGCCTGAGGGGATCAGCTTTAAGAAGCCCATGGAGTACGACGTGAAATCCCTGATGGCCATCCTGGAGCACAGCCACAGCATCCGCTTCAGGCTAAAAAGGTAATTTTGGGGATTCCCAAGGGGCGGGAGGGCAGTGAGCCCTCGGGATGTCGGCTTTTGTAACACCAGCGGATGGCAGAGAATTTGTGCGGAGAAGGTGGGAGGGTCCCTCCCATGTCCCGTCTCCTTCACCAGACCCAGAAACCTGGGCCCAGTTGTGCCAAACCCCAGCCTGGCACAGAAGTTCATCAGTGTTGGGTGGCTCGAGACCATTCTGGACTCGTTCCTATAAGTGCGTGTAAACGTGCACATTGACCGCATTGCTTTACATATCTCCGCCAAAATTTCCGCTGCGGTAAGATAAGTGCTTTTCTGTCTCCAGAGGGGTTTCCAGAATAAATGCTGCAAGCTTCTTTCCAGGCTGAAATGGGGTTTTTAATGCCAGACGAGGAGGGAGGCGGGGGACTGTGACGGGGCGAACTCCCCATTTTGGCCATGTCTTCACAAGGAGCTCGGTGGTTTTGGGTGCGTTTCCTCTGCGTTTGCCTGGCTGGCAGCACCTCGGATCCATTCAGAGAAATGCTGAGTGCTACCAAATACCTCCTCTGAAGGCTCGGCACTTCTGGAAAATCAGGCTGAGACAGCTAAAAGTAGGACACGCAGAATTCGAGCCGTCTGTGAGCTTGTGGCCGCCTGTCTCATGTGAAGCACGTGGGTTTCCTCGGTCTGAAGCTCATCCCTGAGGTGCCCATTGAATGTGTCATGGGGGCTGGGGCAGGCAATGGAGTCAAGTGGTTACGGTCACACAAATTGTTTTACTCCTGAAACGCACTGGGCCGTGGAGCTAGGCAGCTTTGCCCTAGCTATTATAAATGCTTTGAACCACCGTAAGACCAACCTGCTCCACTTAAAGAAGACAAAAACGGTCCGGGTGCCTGAAGAAGCTGGAAGAGGTTGGGTGATGGCTGTAATTTCTGAAACAAAGAGCCCGGCAGCCGGCAGTGCAGCATGTCCCGCCCTCCTGGGCACGGCTCTCCTTCCCTCTCCACATCCTTGCTTGTCCCAGCTTAGCAGTGCCACAGACCCAAAGGAACCTGTTTTTTCCTCCTCTTCTCCCTTCCCTTCCCCTCAGGCCGGCGGACGAGCCCAGCCGAGAGCCGAACCCCAGCGTCGAGTTGACTTGTACCTCCCTCGCCTCCAAGGGCGGCCGAGACTCTAGTGCCAACGGCCCCATGGCCAAACCCGCCGGCCAGGACACCCCCTCCGCCGTCGCCGTCACCAATTTCTTATACGGCGTCTCGCTGCCGACCCAGATCGCCGTCGACCTAAAGCAAGAGGTGTCCTCCGGCCTGCCCGGGCCGAACGCGGCCGGCGAGGTGCTGCTGCCCAGGCCCGCGGGAGAGCTGAAGGTGCCTTCCTCACAGGAGTACAGCGACTGCTGTGGTAATAGCCTGGAGTTTGCTCTCAGACGAGGGCCTGGTGCGAAGCCCACCCCCCCCCCGGCGCCGACAGGGGACAGGCCCGGGTGTTTTGGTGGTCCTCGGATGAAAATCGGTGCAAAGCTTGGCCCGCGTGGAGATGAGCGGACGCCCCCGCCGTGCCGCGCCGCCCCGGCCCTTCCCTGGGTGCCTCCGAGGTGCCGACGGGGCGCGCCTCCGTTTCTGCCCTGAAACGCCGGGTGCTGCGCCGCGAGGCTGGAGGGGCGGCCGGGGCGGGGGGACGGTGGGGGCTCGGTCTGGCCAGGACCCCCCCGGGTCGTCACGGGCCAAGGGTGCACGGAGGAGAGCCGGCAGGGTCGGGTCGGCATCACCGGCGGGGGACAGCACCCGGGGGCTTGTTCGGCTGCCCGGAGCGTCGGTCAGGCTCTCATCAGCCCTTTCTCCTTGTCTGCCCTCTTGTCCAGGACAGAAATCATCGGTCTCCGGAGGTCCCCTCATCCAGAACGTGCACTCGTCCAAGCGGATCCTCTTCTCCATTGTCCACGACAAGACAGGTCTGTGTCCTGCTCCAGCATTTAGGGCAGCCAGCAAGCAGCCACCTCTTAGGGAAAGGTTTTCCCCTGGCCCCGTCTCTCCCCAGCGGTCTCCCAGCCGTCCCCATGCTCTATGGGGACCTGGCAGTGCTGGAGATGCTGCAGTGAGGGATTTTGTCCCTTTACTTGCTGCAATGTCTCAGCATAGCAGTCAAGACCTTCATCCCTGCTCGGGTCCATCCCCGCCATCCTCACAACGCTTGGTCCTCAAGCACTGCCGTCCAGCTGGAAAATCCCATCTCTGCTTCACGCACAGGGAACCGAGGCATGGCTTTGGGTGAGGCCATTTGCCCGAGCTGCAAACAGCAAATACCCGACAAAAGTTTGGCATTATTTCAAAATAACTGAAACCCACTAACCCTGGCGTGGTTCTGCAGCGTTGCCCGGGGGGATCAGCAGTGGGCAGGAGACTCTTCCATTTCCCCACCTCCACCCCACCCAAGGAAATGCAACCTAAAAATGCTGATGTGTTTACATCAAAACCCTCTCCTACCTGCATTAAAAAGAAGAAAAAAATATGGGTGGGAAAGTTGGGAAAGAGAAGGAGATGAAAAAGCTCCTCTGTGAAATGGCTGTGCCTTTCAAAGGTTCATTTCAGGTTGAGTTTGCTCTGTCCCGGAGGGTCTTTCATTTCAGGGTTGAGAAGTTTTATGGGGTCATTTCTTAGGAATCTGCTTTGCACATGCATGGCTGCAGAGGAGGTTGCTTGGGCCTGGGACTGGGGCTGGGGCTGGGGCTGGGGCTGGGGAAGCCCGGACCTTATCTGCCAGCCTGGCAAAATCCGCTCAGGAGGAGGGAAATCATTATTTTTAAAGCAGCAAAGTCTTGTTCCTGCTTCCCAGCGCTTTGTGCGAGAAAAGTGCATCTGCTGTGTACGAACCATATGGAAGTTCCTTATTTCTTACATTTTGTTTTGATAGATAAGTGGGACAGTTTTATAAAAGAAACTGAAGATATCAACACCCTTAGGGAGTGCGTGCAAATTCTGTTTAACAGCAGATATGGTGAGTAGGAGTTAATATCCCATTATGCATCTGCAGCGCTTGTGGTTTGCATATCATTATATAGCAATCATTTTTGTTCCCTAACACAGCAGCAGAAGCCATATGCTAGAGCTCCCTTCTCTTCCTAACACATTTAGCCCAGCAGTTCCCAGTCTCTGAGTGTCTGCTGAAGGTTATGTCAATATTTCCATTTGGAGCTCCCCCCACTGTCGAGGAATTTATAACTGGGCTGTAAAACCGCCCTAGTTTGAAGCGTGGCACACCGGGTCACAGTGCCCGGGCACTGCCGGCGCTTGCAGGCGATGGGGAGCAGTGGCATGCGGCTGTTTTAAATTAAAGTGGTAGGGGAAAAAAGAATATTGTCCTTATGGCAGCTGTGTTTTTCCACCTGCACGGCTTATGGGTGTCGTTGGCGCTTCCCTTGCCATGGGCAGTGCTTTTGGGTTAGTTTCTGGGCGTTTGGGCAGCTGTAAGCTCAGGAAATTGCTTGGGAATGGGTTGACGGGCTGGAGGTTGTCACCTGTACCATCCTCATCAGGCTGTGTAATTCATGAGTTATAGACGGGCTATAAATATGTGCTGTGTAACTCATGAGTTATTTATGGCCTATAGATGAACTCTGTAACTTATAAACTGTATATGTGCTATGCAACTTGTGAGTTGTATAGCTCAGCAACCTGCTGCGGTCACGCGGAAGTTGGGGACGGCACATGGGCCAGCTCACCCCTGGTTTGAGCAACACCGGGCACGTTTGGGGGTTTTGGAGGGACACCGTTACCTGTGTTTGCGGCTGCGTTGTCTCCCTGTTGTCCCATCTCCCACGGGTGAGCTGCTCCTGGGGCTCTCACCTTCTGGGACAAGCAAGGGAGAAGAGGGCAGGAGGCACTTGCTGCGCTTGAGTTCAAGCCATTACACCTTCATTTTATCATCTGTAAAAGGAATAGCGCGTATTTAAGTGAAAACCATGCATTCACCTTTCAGCTGAAGCCTTGGGGTTAGACCACATGGTCCCCGTCCCATACCGGAAGATTGCCTGCGACCCCGAGGCGGTGGAAATCATTGGCATCCCAGACAAAATACCCTTTAAAAGACCTTGCACCTACGGTGTCCCCAAACTCAAGCGGATACTGGAGGAGAGGCACAACATCCATTTTGTCATCAAAAGGTGGGTGGCAAGGAAGGCAAGGGAGAGTGCATGGCCTCGAGGGGGCTCAGGGATTTAAGCTGTGTTCCATCCGTGCTCAGAGGGTTTGTTTGGACACCCAAAACCCATTTTACCCTTTTTTATGGAAAAGAGCTAAACAGCTTTTTTTTCCCCCAAACCTCTGCTTTCCATCGCTCTCTCCCTTTTTGCGAGGATGTGGCAGGGCTGACTGTATCACTGTCACCTCTGAGCCCCACTACCCTGTTTTAAGTCCATGCAGACGTTGCCGGTGCCACCCTAAGCATTTTGGGTGGTAACGAGACCCTCCAGTTGTGGCATGACTCTCTCCAATGCCATTTGGCAGATGGGAGCGGTGCCTCCAGGCGGGAGGAGGAACATCTGTATTCATGACACACCTCCACCTTGTTTTGTGGTGATCACTTATGGACATCCTAGATATACAATGATGAGGACGTATCACCTACAGGCAGGGCGTTGTGTCTTGGTGTCTGCATTTGCACTGGAGTAGGAGGAGTGGACGCTTTCCCGGTTATCTCTGCACTGCGCAACCCCTCTTTGCTTCTCTGTCAGGAAAATCTGCTTTATAATATATTTATTTATTAAGTCCCTGCCTGTGCAGCACTGATGTTGTTCCCCTGCTAGAGGTGTGAAACTACGGCACAGAAAACCCCTGGCTAAAGCTCCCAAGGGAGCTAAAATCACCGACAGGACTTAGGCATCCTGGAATGAATTAGCTTTCCAGATGTCAGCCAGTGGAGGAGCCACTTTGTCCCACACAGCTTGGGCTGCGCCAGGCTCGATCAGGCCCCAGCACGTGGCCCTGAACACACTTTGCTCCTATGAGCAAAGTTGTGGGTGGCACCAAAATACAATATTCAGGAGACAGGTGACATCTGGTCGATGGTCTACACGGTGAAGTGAAGGTTCAGCAATAGCTACTTCGGTCCCACTGTCTCTGTTGGTAAAGCCAGCCTATAGCAGCTTCATTTAATAAGTTAATTAAATTAAGAGAATGACTTGTAAGCAGATTTAAAGGTGCTTTACTTAAAAAGCATATGCTGTAATATTGCTTGGTTGCACAACACGCTAAAAGGCTTTTTTTAATTTTTTTTTTTCTGAAAAATTCATTCCCTTTTTTAGAGAATGAATAAAATGACTATTTTGATTTGGCTTAATGCTGTTCATTAATAAAGCCTAAAATTCAGTCATTAGAAGCACCTATTTCTAATTCCTTTTTTTCCCTTTCCTCCTAGGATGTTTGACGAGAGAATTTTTACAGGTACGTTCTCCACGTCCTTTGATTTATTGCCCACAAAACTGAAAGATTATCCAGAGAAGCAGAGTTGAAATAATGTCACCTGTAACCAGCAAAAGTGCAGGACACGTGCAGTTATGATCAGTGAGGAGAAGCACACCCAGGCATGCTGAGATTGCCTTCGCCTGGGATCGGTGCAAGCACTGTGTGCCCCTTAAATAGTGTTTTGAAGATTTAAGTGAGAAATCCCTGGTGCGTGACACTGAGATGGCTCCCTGCTTGGCAGTGTTAGGTTTACAGTTGGACTCAATGATCTTCAGGGTCTTTTCCAACCTAAATGATTCTATGATTCTACAGGCAGCACATGGCATGCTTCTGTGCTTTCAGGAGGAAGAAAAATCACTGCTGGGTTCCTCACTGGTAAATTATTCTCTTTTTGGCTGGGAAGTGCTAGCATCATCCAGCCACTGACTGTTTTTAAAAGAACAAAAATCCGTTTTTTCAGTGACAAAACCCTGGGCAGGGGTTTTCTTCAGCTTTTTTTGCCCCATGTTTTTACTCCTTTTGCCTTGAGAAGGAGAAGCCAGGCTAAGTGCTTCTTGTCAAATAAAAGGAGATAGGCACCGGTGCAGTCCGACCTGACCCTCACTCCAGCGGCTGACCCCATTCCATCACCCTTATACCCACCTGAAATATGGCACTGCACCCAAATTTATCACCACCCAGCCCCGCTCCTGGATTGCCTGGGCTTGGCTCGCAAGTAAAGACATGTTTTGGGGTTGTTGGTTGTTTTTTTTTTCCCCAAGCTGCCAACCC
Organism: Buteo buteo; assembly: GCF_964188355.1. NCBI lineage: Eukaryota > Metazoa > Chordata > Aves > Accipitriformes > Accipitridae > Buteo > Buteo buteo. The sequence goes on along the minus strand of NC_134177.1, from coordinate 37,956,995 downwards.
CAGGTGCTGGCTTTCCAGACACCACCTTCTCCTTGGATATCTCCGCCAGCCAAATTAACCCTTGTGGCCCTGGGACAGCCCCAGCCCCAAGGGTGCTCCCTGGGGATGATGACACCAGAGCCACCCAAAGGGGACCTCCAGCAGAGCCTGGAGGGGGTCCCACCTCCAGGGGGAGTTTTCTTTGTCTCCAGCCCCATATAATGACTTTGTTTCTCAAGAAAAGGATTTTTTAAGCTTTAACCCACCCCCAAGGGATGGAGCACTGAACTGTGTCTTGGGATGCTTGGCTTTTCCTTGCAAATCCATCATGGTTGCACGGTATCTGTGGGAGGCATTACATACATCTGTACCTCAGCTCAAGAGCTGCTGGTGGAAAGCACCGTGCTATGAGCTCAGGGGTTACATGGCAGGGAGGTGCAAGTGGAAATTAGGGGATGAGGAAGCAAACCCAGCAGGGCTGGGGCGGATGGCAGTTCCCACTCCCCTGCCTGGTCCCTGCAGGGCTACCAGAAGCAAAACACATTAAACCTGGCTTTTTGTGATTCGCGTCAGCACATCTGACTGTGCAAAAAAAAAAAAGCATCTGCTGAGTCAGGAGGTGCCATTTTTGCAAAGACACTATTTTCCGAGCGGAGCTGTATTTTAAATTGCCAATTGCAAAGTATCCCAAAGCTTCCCCATACAGTTGTGCTCACCCTTTAATTAAAATACCCACCACTGCTAGGAAACCTATTTTTGCTACTCCCCTGGGTAGCAGCTTCAGGCAGGCTTTGCTGCTGCAAGAACAAGATTTGGTCCATAGAAAGCACAAATTAAAAGGAGCCTTTTGGACTGTCAGTAGATAAATAGTGTCTTTAAGGCTCTATATTGCTGCTGGTCCCATTGCCAGAGCCCTGCCCTTCCTTGCAGGCTGGAGCCAAAAGGAAAAAGGCTTCATGTTCCCACGGACGGGATATGATTTGGAAGGGTGGGGATGTCGCGATGGCACTTTGAGACCAGCGAAGGGCCTTTGGCAGCAGCTATTTAACAAGACACCTACGTGGTTTCTGCAGCCTCACGGTGTAATTTCATTCCCTCCTTCCCCCAGCACTAATCCTTCAGCTCTTTGCTCACCGTCCCTGCCCGATTTTCATTTCCTACCCTGCCTTCAGATCACTCTTTTCATCTCCAAGGTCACTGCTGAGGCTTCGTTTCAGCTCCTTTCAGGTTGCTGAGGAACAGGGAAGGGAGAGAGGAGGTTTTTCATGGTGACAGGATGCTTTTGTCCCCCTCCGCATTGCTGCAGCAGAGATTTCTCCCGCTGCGTGCAGGACTCGGAGCTGTGGGATGGGGCTCGCTGTGGCACTGCTGCTCTGGGCTTTGCCAACCTCCCATCCCCTCCCTTGGGACAGGGCTTTCTCCACTTTGGGGCTTGCTCCTGCAGCACTGGTCCATGGTCCTGGCCACACCTGGGTTTCCTGACCCCAATCCCCTCCTCTCGGCACCCTGTCCTGGCATCCAGCCCTTTCCAGAGATGCTCCATCCCTGGCAGGACTTCCCAGCGCACACTTGGTTATGCAGAGGTTTAAGCAAAGTTTTGCTATTATTTTAACGTGTAAACCTGATTAAATCTGTACCCTTCTCTTTGCAAGCAAGTGACGCTTGATAACCTGGCCCCCACCCTGACCTCAGCTCTGGGACTAGAGGGGGGAAAAATGGAGGTGGAAAAGCTGCATCATTGGTATCTCTGGTTGCTAATTCTGGTTTTGCTTTTCCTTCCAAACCTGCCCTGCGCACCCGGCACCAGGAAGCAAATTTACCAAAGATCCAACCAAGCTGGAGCCCTCCAGCCCTCCGGGGGAGATCTCCCCCGAGCCGCACCGCGGGGCCGTGCTGGACCTGGCGGGGACCTCTCAGGCCAACAGCAGGTAAGTGCCACTCCTGTCCCCCGGCCGCTGCAAAGTGACATCCCTCAGAGAGTTATTTTGGAGGTGTTAATGTGCACAGCACGTCATCGCTGTGCTGTGGGCTCGCACGTTGGCTGGGAAGGACGGGCACAGGAGGGTGCAACGGGTGCAATTCAGTAAGATGCAGCATCGGGGAGATGACGGAGGTAACATGGTGGGAAGGTGAGCAGCTGTAAAGGCGTTGCTTTCCTGTCTCCCTAAAAACCCCCTGCGATGGTACAACTAGCTGGCACAGGAGGAGACAGAGCAGCCCCATCCTTTAGCGAGCCAAAATAGCAAAGTTTGGAATCATTGATTTTGTACAAAACTGACGAAATCAGGGCTGTGCCCGGGCAGGCTGGGTTTATCTGCAGGAGCACTCTCCAGTCTTAAAGCACGGCCTAAGAATTCACCCTCAGTCGGCACCATAACACAACATCCCGCTAATTAAGTGTTACTTGTTTATAAAGCTCACAGGGAGACTAATAGCGGATTAGCAGATGTTTTAATAAAGGTGGAGTTATAGAGTTCAGCAGGGCAGGAGGCTTTTTATGAGAGTACCTTCTTCTGGTACAACCATGCCACAAGCTAGACTGGTCTGTAACATGCTGGCAGGGCCTATGGAGGGTAGAGTGCTTCTTTCCAACCCATGCTGGGAGATCCAGAAGGTATTTTCCTCTGTGTAACCTCAGTTTCCTTCATTTTTGCTTCAGCTGGTCAGAAGCAAGGTAATATTTAGCCCCAACATTTACCTTTAAAATCACTTTAAATAAGAGAAGCAGAGCAGCGGTTCATAGCAGTATAACTGGTGCTCACGGGCAAGGCTGCGCTGCAGGGAAAGGAGCCTTTTCCCAGCCTTGCCCTGCACAGACGGCTCGGTCATGGATGGGTTTACAAGCAGCAAAATGAACTTTGCTGGGATGTCTGTTTGCACACCCATGCTGGAGGCCACTGCCTGCAGGGAGGCTCAGGACCACGGGTGTAGGAGCGAGTGCTCCTCAGCCTCTCTGGCACAAAGTCTTGCTGCCCGGTGCTGACCCCTCCGCCAGCTGCAGCTGCAGACCATGCTATGGGGTTGGTAACTTCTGCAAGCCAGGATGGGGAGATGGGGTAACTGGCGCCTGTCTCCTCCATGGCATGTGTGGGGTTCCCCTCTCTCCTTGGCTCTTTGTTGATGTGAAACCGCGACAGGTTAGAGACTCCTTCTGGTTCTCCCCAGTGCTGTTTCAGGTTTGTCACCTTGGATGTGGCTGCCATGTGCCTCTAAAGCCGTGCTCGCACTGGGTGGGGGAACGTGCCACATCGGCAGCGTTAGAGCAGGCAGTGAGCGAGCCTGGAGGTGCACCAAGCACTGAAATCTCACAGCTTCAGAGGGCAGAGACCTCTGAGCTGCCCAGTCTGCAGGACTGGCAGTCATCACCCAGCCCTCTGGGTATCTTCAGCTTCAAAGGAGGGTTTGGGGGTGGTTTTACCCCATGGGGTTGGGATGGCTCTTGCACAACGTTGCTGCCCCGCTGCTGCGGGACACCACCACGTCCCCTCCCAGACTTTGTTTGAGCCAAATTATTCTCATCCTCTCCTCCACCAGGGATGGAGTGTCGGGAGCACCCATGGGTGTCACTCATGCCCCATGCTATGCCACGGTGATGTTTCCTGCACTTTGCAGAGGCTGGCCCCACTTCCCTATGCCGTTGGCTGCGAGTGCAATATAAGCCGTGCCACGCTGAAGCTCCGATGCAAGGCAGAGTCAACCATGGGCATGGGAAGGGGGTTAAGATGAGCGCATGGTTGGGTTGGCTTGCTTGGACCAGGTCCCTGTGGGTGATGTTGGTTTGCTCTGTGCATTAATATTGTATGTGGGTTGAAATGGTCGGTGCTCAGTGTGCAGGTGCCACCCCTAAAGGACAGCACCCTCAAATGCTGTGCTGGTGAAGCAGAGTCGTGGCACCACGGCCACTCACCCGCTCTGCTGGAGGGAGGCTGGCGGCAGCTGCCTTTGGGTGTCCGTGCCGGAGCAGGGCTGGCTGTGCCACTCCAGAACCTTTCAGCAGCAGCAAGCTCAGTGCACTGGGTGAGTCAGCCCTTTCCAACCATTTAAAATGCGTTGGAGGAATCACACTCCACAAGGTGCCTGTTTCTCTTCCTGATGATGAAGCGAGTCCGGATGAGAGCCTCAGCCAGAGACGTCTGCAATGGGAACTTGTCTGTGCTGGGTCCCGGCCTAAGGTGCTTCACTGGTGTTACAGGGAGTTAAACTCAAATCTCCAGGATCCTCAGCTAGGGCTTAGCTGCAAAACCATTCTTCAGCCTTTTTTTGCTTTCTGCACCTTGCTGAATCGCTCCATGTCTGAAGGCATTTAGACTCAGGGACCAGCAGAGCATCTGCTGCGCACTGGATGCCAGGGAAATGGTGATGCTTCCAATACTGCTGGCCTCTAAGCACGCTGCAGGGCTGAAACCTGGCCTGATGCTTCTCGTTTTCCCGTTCATTTGTTAACATTTGCAATTAGGACCCTTTTAATTTTTACAACACAAGATCCCACTGTGAAGTTAAATTGGTGTGACTGGAAACAAGAATGTGGAAGGACAGAATATTAGGGATGCCGAGCTGGTTTCTGCAAAGCAGTGGGTAGATAACCAGCCACCATGTGTCTGTGGGAGCGTGCCAGTGGGGTGGGAGCTGAGGTTTGCCACTGCAGAGCTCCGAGGGCGGCTGGAGGCTCATCGTCCCTGTACAGCCCTCACTGACGCTGCACCATCCCCATCTCACCTGCTGCACTCCAGCTGTGGGCCAGGTAGGGGTTGCACGGAGCAGTAAAATCACTTTAGAACACCCTATGGGGGAAAAGTAGGTTTTTTAGGGGTGGTTTGTACCCAGCCAGATTCAGATCACCCTCCCCATGGTGGTGCTGTGATGTGGACTGCACTGGGCTGGGCTGACCACCTTCCACTGGTGTAGATCTGGCACAACCTTAAGATCACGCTGGGGTCCCTTTTGAATTTTTCCTAGCTGTGTCTATATATGCCTTGTTCCTGATTTACACTGTGTGTGTGCACATTGAATTGGGCCACGGACCCCGAGGTTCATATGTACCTCTGGTTAAAAAGGGAATAATGAATTGCAGTGATGGTGCACAGCTTGCTTTGCCTGCCGCAGGGGTAAACTTAAATCTCCCCAAAATCTCCCAATGCATTGATAACACCTATCTGCAGGAAAATATAGGTGGATATTCAAATCCCACTTTGTTCTTCCTGCAAATGAGGAACCTCTGTTCCCTGGTAGGAGCAGAGCATTTCCATAGCAGTGGTCCACCCAGGTCAAAGTCGAGTTCCGTGGAAGGGGCAGTGCCAGATCCAGGGAGAAGGGCCAGATACTGCAAGGGGTAACGCTTTCCCTGGGGAAGTCCTCCTCCCAAATTTCCCTAGTGAAAGGTTGACTTTGGCCCAAAGTGGGAGAGTTTAAAACCCTTCCCAAGGCTCCTAGGTAATATATGCAGTACTTTCTAGACCAGAGATCCTTTTTGCCCATTCCACATTTAGGAAGAACATTTCAAGAGTGCTCCTGGCTTCCTTTGCATTGCCTGTAGTTTGTTCTGCTGACGCTGCTGAGTGGATTCAGGCGAGCGAGCAAGTGCTTTTGAACATCCCCCTGAGCCAACAGGGATGTGGTGCTGGCTCAGAAGGGTTTTCCTTTCCCCTGAAGGACCAGCGTCATGGAGGAGTGTGTTTTCCAGTGCCGTTCCTTGGCTCCCTTACTGCCAAAGAGCCGTGGTTGTTCTTGTTTAAGAAAGAGAGAGGCAGAAAGCAAATGCGTCCTGAGAATGCAAAGTAATCTCATTTGGATGCTGAACACCTTGTGTAAATTCCTGAGCATGCAAAGTTAACTGTAGACACGGGTTTGGGATAGTGCCCAGTTTTCGGGGGAGAAAAGCTTTGAGCAGAATAAATATTTACCAAATCAATTGACTTTTTTCCTTTCTCCCTATTTGCTTAACTCCATGAGTAACCACATTGTAATGATGCTTTATGCACTGCTCTCTGCCACAAAGGGATGAAGTCAACCAGGTTTTGGGCTTAAAACCCTCTTGCTTTCAGGAGCTCTCTGCTGCGGTTACATCCATCGGTGTCTAGAGGCAGGGCTGCGATCAGCGGTAGTGCAGGACCGGGGTGGGTTTGGGAGCAGGGTCTATTTGCAGAGAAACCTGCAGCCCCTGGCTTTCCCTTGCAGCCATGGATGCCGTGCCGCTGCTGGGACCGTGGGTGCAGTGACCCCGGGGACCCGTCCGCAGCCCTTGTCTGCCATCGCAGGAGGCTGCAGTGTTTCTCCCTCCTGCCAGGATCAGTCCTATGCACACCGCTGGGTTTTAAGCTCTCTCTTTGGTTGCTCCATGACCACCTCACTTGTCTGCCTTTCCCTTCCAGGTCCGAGAAGTGTAGTGCTTCTGAAAGCTGTGAACCAGGTGAGGAATAATTGATTTTCTCTTGCAAAATAGTGATATTGGGGGGGCACTAGAGAAAGCTGCCTGCAGAGTAACTTGGACATGTGGTACCAGTTACCTGGTTGCTCCACGGTGCAGTTCTCTAAGGACTTTATCCCTATTTGATAGATGCAGAGATGAAGGGTCTTACCCTGTGACCCTCCACCTGGGTCCAAAAAGTTTGTAAATTGAAATAATGAGACTTAAGCATGTGCTTAAATGTGAAGCTAAGGGAACTCTTCAGTCTCTGAGTTCCCTTCTTGAAAGCTACCACAGCTGGGTCACTAAGCAGTCAGCGGTGTCAGTGTTCTGAGCACCGAAAATGAGAAGGAAATGCTTTTTCCCACATTTAGGGGCTTGGACCCATTGAAACGCCACACGGAGCCTCGCTGCTGCAAGCTGTGACTCAGCCCCTTGCAATGAATCAGTCCCACCCTAAGGGAGGAAATTTATCTGGAGATAAGAGGCAGCTGGGCTGACTGAGCACCGTGGGCAGCATCCTCCCAGGGCAGTTTCTGTGAGCCTGCTGGTCCAGCACAGGCTCCCATCTGTCAGGGTTCAAACCACGCTGTATTTTGCTGGGGTTCAGCTGGTCGCATCCTGGCGTGATGTGCTTGCGGTCGGCCCCCCAGAGCATGGGTATGCAGCAGGGCATGTCCCAGTCATGAGTTTGGGATCATTAAAAATGCCAGGAGCGCCCGCTGGACACAGCTCCTCCTGTGTCCCCACCAATGCTTGTTGGCGACCCAGTTAGTTTTAAGTGAAGAAGGCCAGGAAACAAGCACGTAACGAGGGCCAGCAGCCAGTTTGAGGGCACCAACAGCTCCTGCCAGCTGAAGTGTTTGCAGAGGCCATGCCCACGGGTGCCCTTTGGGTACCTCCATGCCATGGGCTTGATGCTGCTGGACCACTTGGCTGAAGCCTCGTTGCTGTGGGATGCTCAGCTGGCACTGAAGTCATGGCCAGCCACGGTTTGCCTGCCTGTGTTGGGGGGCAGACACGGCATTGCTGGTTCCTGTTGGCGATTGCCTTTTGTTGCCTTTCCCTGGTAGGTACCTCAGGAGAACTGGGTGGGATCAGGCAGATCAAAATTGAGCCGGATGAGCTGGACATCATCCAGATCACTGTGCCAGGTAAGCAGCAGGGTCCTGGTTGTGTGCAGTGGCCTCTGTGCGAGCAGGGCTGCTGCATCGTGTCTCGGCGTTTTGCTTTGAGAAGAGGTGTTTGCAGGGTATCTCCCAGCATGGGAGGTCCCCCCATGCCCATGCACTGGTCTTTCTTCCCTGAAAGTCATTTTAAGGGGCATATTGGGAATGAGCTGGTTTCCTGGGGGCAGTGGAGGGTCTCTTTGTTGTTTCTCCCTCTCCTTTATTGCTTTTCTGTCTCGCCTTTCCCCTGGAGCAAGCAAGCCTGGTTTGCTGCTTTCCTTCATGTGTGGGCTTGAAGGATCCCAGGTAACGGGTGCGGGATGCTTTTGGTGAGGTCCTTAATTTAGAAAAACAGCCTGGTTATGAAGAGTTTGTAAGAACAGGTTTAATATTAAGCACATGCTGAAAATGTGTTGGAGTTGGTGGCACTGATGCATTTCCCCACGTTTCTGCCTGGAGAGGTGGGTGGCGATGGGTAGTGATGGAGGTGAGCAGTTGGGTGCTTGAGAGACAGCTGGGAGAGTTGTTTTCCACTTAGCTGACCTGGACAGTGGAGCAAATGGTAGGATGATCCTCAGAGTTTAATGAGTGGATAGTTAGCACTTTGCATTTTCAGTGTGCTTTACAAACATTAATTAATAATCTCACCAGAATGAGGGCAGCAACAGGACTCGCAGCATGCCCGAGGGCGAGTGATGCTGGGGACAGCAGTGACACCCGGCCCTGCTGCACCAGTGCGATCTCTGTTGCACCCGAATTGTAGCAGTCCCCTTCATAAAGTGATACTTGGGGAGTCACTCCAGATTATCACAGAATGGACTTAACATACAGTTAATATAGGGGAAGGAGAAGGAACGAGGTATAGTGGTAGATCAAACATTTTCATTTTCAACTTGGCAGCTAATGGAAGAGAAGAAAGCTAATACGTGGCGAGCTGGCAGTGTGTGTGAGGAGGAGGAGGAGGTGTTCTCACTCCCCCAGTGCTGGGTAGATCATACTTCAAGTCCAGAGTCCACCTTTTCTTACCTTATTTGAAGATCAAGTTCAATCAGAGGGAGTACAGCTGAGGGCAGGGAGGAGGATTAATAGAAAAGAGGTGTTCACCTACAGGGAGAAACCGGTGAAATTTGGATTATTTATCCTGCGAGGTGATGATTAAGAACTGACCTTACTGAAGTATTTAAACTAGCTGAAGGTTTATTTAAAGCTAAATTTGGACAGCTCTTTGAGGATGTTGGAGAGCCCAGCATTAGGGGAGACAGGTTAAAATGAAGAGGGTGTACAGATTACGTAAGGGAAACAAAAGGAGGTGTGATTTTGGGGAGGAAGGCAGCATGAGTGGAATGGTTTTCCCACAGAGGAGTGGCTAAGTCAAGCAGCATTAACTTTTTAAGCCAAAATTGAGTGTCTAGGTGGAATTAAGCCAAGTAAATAATTTTTAATTATTTTTGCTCTTCACCTTCTACAGAGGTTAGGAAGAAACTTTTGCTCTTTTCCCTCAGGCTGAAAGGGCAGGTGTGTTTCAGGGATGAGGTCCGGGTGGTCCCGGGAAGGAAGAAGGCAGATGCACCCCTGGAACAGCTCCTGGTGTGGGGCTGTGGTGTGGGGGACCCTTTGCTCAGCCCTTGCTGATGGGCCAGGACCCTCTGAACCCTGTTTTGGGGACGATGCCCCTCAGCATTGAAACAAAAGCTGCCCGTGGGGTTTTGTCCACAGACCGATCACCCGGTTCAGATGAGATGCACGACCCGGTGCCCACACACATGGCCTCGGAGGAGACGAACTACATCCTAGAAACGGTAGCAGGTACCAGAAATGAAGCATCGAAGAGACTGTGTGGGGCACAGGAGTTCGTGCGTGTGTCAGAAATGAGTAAATACCATTTATGAGCCAAGGTGATGGAGTCGGGACCTACTTTCAGAGTTGTGGCCTCAGTCAGGCCAGCTGGGAGCTGGTAGACAAACAGGTGGCTTTTCTGGCACCACTGCTCCTTCCCAGCCCCTTTCCAGTCCCAGCGTGCTGCAAACCCCGTTCCTCAGCCTGGCTTATTACTGGGATTTACCTGGGGGATTTGTGCCGGCACTGCGGCCAAAGGGCGGACAGACGTCTTGGATGTAGGCGATGGGTTTATTCTGCTTATGCAGCTCCTGGCATGATGCTGCCAGTCTGAGCCTGTGCTGGGATGCGTGCTTAGAGCTTAGTGAGGGGAAGGGGCAGCTGGGTGATTGTGGGGGACTCAGAGAACTCCTGCTCATGTCTGGTCTGGTTTTGCTGGTGCCAGCCACCGCTAACCCTCCTCTTCCTCAGCAGGGACGGAGAAGGGGCCCAGTGAGGAGTCACGACATGAAGAAAAGCAGATGGAGGGATCAGGTGAGTGTACACTGAACTCTGAGCATCACCCATCATTGCAAGTTTCTGGAAGGATGGATGAACACAGATGTATTTTGGGTTGGGTTTCGTGGGCTTCCTACATTATCAGCAAAGCATTCAGCCTCCATAAAGCTCAGCGTAGAAGGGCACCACCATGTTCCTGGGCTCTGTCTTCCCCTCTCTTGCCCTGATTTACTTTTTCCCCTGTTTTTTTTCCTCCTTGCTGCTAGCAGAGTTCTGTGGCAGGTGCATCACTGCCCTTCCTCACTCAGGGATGAGCTTGGAGGCAGCTGCCGGAGGACCGGCACTGATCTGGGGGGCATGAAGAGCACGTGGCTGGCTCTGCCAGGGGTCAGGGGCTGCTTGCCTGGGCTGTGTGTTGCTTGCCCCAGAGACAGCTGGTTTCTCAAAGCATTTCTCTCTTTCTTTTTTTTTTTTTTTTTTTTTTTGCAGATGGTATAGGGGATGTTTTAAGTCATTTGAGGAAACAAGTTGAAATTTTGTTCAACACGAGATACGGTAAGATGGTCATTAACACACGTTCATCATGCCGAGTGCCGGCCTCTGCTGCAGGGAGCTCCTAATTGCTCAGAAATGTCACCTACCATTTCCAAAACAGCAGCTGAGTAAAGGTGCAATCTAATTTGTTCATTTGCTGTCTGCTGGGCTTACAAATGCATTTGAAATCTCCCTGGGCCTTGTTATTGCAGCTCTTCCCCTTGGTTTCCTCGATGCCTTTTCACTGGCTGCAGCCCAGGAATTGCTGCCGTGACCTTCAGCCTTCCTCCTGCGGAGGGAAGGACCAAAGTGGTTCCCTCATCACTTGTTTGAAATATCCAAGAGGGTTTTCCATCCGAGGTGGTCACGGCATGGCTCCAGAAAGCTGGTGGGACCCCAGCGCTGGGGGCTGGCACTCAGCATGCTCTGCTCACCCCTTTTTAGAAAGGTTATTTAACCCAGAAAAAATACAAGTGAGGTCATATGTGCATTTTGAGAGCTGGCAGAAAGTTTTTGCCACTGGCAGGACCAGGAGGTATGGGTCTGCCTGGCGGTCCCCAAAAGCTGGGGGGAGAGCTGAGCTGCAGCCCCTGGGCTGGGAGAGGCTGTTGTGACCGGGCAAAAGGAGAGGGGCCGGGATGCTCTCGGGCAGGGTTGGGCACTGGGGATGAAGCTGGAATGGCCAGCAGAGTGATGGCCCTCGATGTACCCCACGTTTTAGTAACAGACTAGGAGTCCTCACCCACACTTGTGGCATTTTGTTGGTTTTTCACCTCTGGCCAAACTGCACTGCTTGGCGCTGGCTGTTCAGTTGGTTTTTGACAATGTTTAGCAGAGCAAGGGGAGCCCTTGCCATGCCGGGCTGCACAGGCTGGCAGGGCACCCTTGGGCACATTCCCTGTCCCCTCGTCTAGCAGAGGGACATCCATGGAGATCTGGATGTGGGGTCCCATTGCCTTGTGGAGAGATGCTTGCAACCTTTATAGGAAGCCCCTTTGATGTGTGGCACCAAAAGGTAGGCTGTGTTAACACAGCAAATGCAAAAGCCAGCTCTGGGTGGTTGCCTGGCTCTATCCCTGACCTCGTGTCCACCAGTATCAGGGACATCCCCACCAGGCACAGAGTGACAACAAACTCCAAACCTACCCCCCACTCCCTGCCAACATATCGTGTCGCTGCTGCTTTGACCCGACGTGGAGGTCCAGCAAACTAATGAGATTTGGTCCCTGTGCAGCGAAAGCCATAGGAATATCAGAGCCGGTTAAAGTTCCCTACTCCAAGTTCCTGATGTACCCTGAGGATCTGTTCGTTGTGGGCTTGCCAGAGGGCATCCTCCTGCGGCGCCCCAACTGCTTTGGGATTGCGAAGCTGAAGAAGATCCTGCAAGCGAGCAACAACATCCAGTTTGTCATTAAAAGGTAAGGCAGGTGGTGGACTGGCCGCCCCTTGGGGAGGATGTTCCTGCTTGGAGCTCCTGCTGCTGTGCTGTATCCTGGGGGACATCCATCACTTGGTCACCTTCAATAAATTTGCTTGATTAGAAGCAGCCAAGGCTTGTTGCCTTGTTGGAATCATCCCTGAGAGGCAGCGGTGGTCGTGTCACCTCTCCTTTGATGTCATTTGGGGTTTTAACGCACTTTTGCAAAGGTTTGGCCACAGAAGGAGGGAGCACCCAAGGGTGGGTGAAGGAGCCAGAGCCTTTAACCTTCAGGGTCCACATCTGTGCCTCAGGGGGATGCTGCAGGCATTAAGGAAGATGCTGTCCTTGCGCTGGGGAACAGGGGCTGTCACAGGAGCTGGGGTACTGTGAGAAGCCACGACTGACGTACAACAGCATTGCCCTGAAAGAGGGAACGGATCCAGCAGAGATGGATTTAAAAATGTCTTTAAGTATTTTGGGAGGTTTCTCACCCAAATGCTGACTCAACCTCCCTTGCAGAGGAAAGAGCTGATGCGACCAATGCGTCAGGCGGCTGAAACAGAGAATAAATGTTGGAAGCACAGAGATTTTGTGGTGTCGGACCAGCAGCTCCCAGGCCAGCCCAGCCACACTTTGGGGTTTCTCCCACCCCCATCCCAGACCCATTTCTCTGTGAGGCAGCTTCAGCGCGGCTTGTAACAAGCCCTGCTATTGCCTCGCTGTGTGGTTTTAGCATTAGATACCCAAGTGACAATTTTGGGGGCCAATTGAATGTTGAAGGGAGCCGTGCACGGCTTCTCCCACCCCTGAGAAACATGCAGGACCATGTCTCCTAAAAGTCTGTAACCACTGATTTAAGCTGCTCAGCCATCGCCAGCTTAATCTTATCCCGGGGAGCGCTGCATCAGCTCAGTAAAGAGTCTGTCAGCATGAAAATTACTTCCAAAGTTCCTCTGCTGCATTGCAGGAGCTTTAAAATTGTTAGCCAGAGATAGTTAGTGGTTAGTGGCTGTAGGAGCGTTGTCTGAGGGGATGCTGGAGCAGCGGGCTGTCGCTGGCCGGGGAGCTCACTTGCGTGCCCTCTGCTTCTTGCTGTTTTCCAGACCGGAGCTGCTGGCGGAGGGCATAAAGGAGCCGGCATCGGACAGCCCGGCAGCCAAAGGTAGGCTGCGAGACGCCCGGCAGCCGGGCCGTTAAGAACTAGGTAGGAGAGGAGTGAGAGCGTTTCCCTACAGTGCGTCTCTTGCCTTCCCTCCCCACCTCGTTTCTTGGCTGGAAACCCCCTCCTCTGCATCCCCCTTGGTGGCACCGCGTATCCTAATTCCTTTTATGTCCCCTGTCCCAGCTGCCGGCGAGAGGGACTCGAGTGAGGTGCTGCTGGAGGACACTGTGAAGAGACAGGGCTTTCAAGGTGAGGGCCTGGAGGCATGTGGGGGGGGTTGAGGCAGAGCCCCCGGCCCGTCGCAGGGGCTGCGTAGAGCAAACAGATATGGGAAAGGAGCGGCCGCAGGATGTCAGAGCTCGGTGGGTTGGCAGAGGAGCAAGGCGAGGCAAGGGTGGGAGGGAGGAGAGGGAGAAGAGGAGGAGGTGGGGTGAGAGGATGGGAAGGACAGGCAACCAGAAGACATGATCCACAGCTGGGGCGGGCAGTCCTGTAGGTCCAAGGAAGAGGCTCGAAGTGCTCTGGATAGTGCCCTAATTAACCAGCTTTGCTTATCTCGCCATCTGACCTTGCAAGATGCATAATTAAGTCTTCCAAGCCTCGGGGTTTGCCTTTTCTAGGGCTTTTTCCACCTGGGTGATGTTTGTCTAAACACAGCTCCTGTCCCGCAGCCGGCATGGTGGCTCCGTTGGGGAAAGGAGTGACGGTGAGAAGCCCGTGGGCTGTGGGCGCAAGTGCTGCCCTGCTCAAGCATCCCTTTTCATTGGGCCATGGGGGCCTGCGAGGGTTTGCAGAGAGGGACGGGAGGCTTCAAAGGCTTTGGCTTTTCAGAGAAGCTTTGGAGTGCATTTTATTTTTAACGCCGGTAATTATCGCAACTGAATCTTCGATTTCATGCAGCTTTTATTCTTGGCAAACAGGCGGGGGGAAAAAAAAAAAATCATATTTCTGTTTAGATTATTTTTAAGGACTTTGAATAGCCCACTCCAGAGATTAGCTAATTGCAAGATAAGGACTTTCCTATAATTAGAAAATGGCATTACTTAAAAGTCACAGAGTGCCTTTTAATTTACCAGCAGAAGTCCATAATTGTTTCTTTATTTTACAGAAAATTATGATGCCAGGCTTTCTAGAATAGACGTTGCTAACACGCTGCGGGAACAAGTCCAGGACCTGTTCAATAAGAAATACGGTGAGAAACCAAGGGGGCAGTTGGTTTTATTCCCCCCTTATCCCCTCCTAAATTTTTGCTCACTATCCCTCCCCTCTCTTCCTGATTCCTCCTCGCCAAGTGCTTTCTCTTACCTCCCCCTGGAGCGGCTGGCACCTCAGAGGGCCAGGGATGGAACGGTGGGTCTGGGAATTGGTGCTCTTTGCTGTAGGTGCTTGCTGCCTAGGCAGCTCCCACGCAGCATGGGGGAGCCTGTGATGGAGAGCATGCCGCTGCCCTTCCCACTGCCTGCCCTTCCTGCTGCCTGCCCTTCCCAGCCACATTTTGGCGGGTTTTTTCTTTTAACCTCCCCCTCCATGAAGAGCAGTGATGGTAAATTCATTAGCAGAGAATTGCGGAGCTGTGGGAGTGCAGGGTGCGGCGGGAGGTTGGGAAGGGAATAAGGAGGGGCCGTAGCGAGCACTCACTCGCAGGAGTGTCGGGGAATGAATAGATGCTGCTCCTCCTGTCCCCAGGGCACCTACCCAGGCTCTGCAGGGCACTCCCGTGGCCTGCCTGCCCCAGCATCTGTTCCTTATCAAGCAAGGCAGGGAAATGCTGTTATCCCCATTTTCTAGACAGGGGTAAGTCTTGTGCAGGTTCCCAGGTACCCGCAAGAGCAATTACTTGCAAGGAAATGTGTAGCCTTGGTCCTGCAGCCACACCTTAGAGAGGGAACATGCCTATGGAGTTGTCTCCAAATAATGTCCCAAAGCAAAGAGCAGCGGCTTTCCATCCCTCCCACTGCACTGCGTGGGCAACATCGTACAGGATGGTGCCTCTCCTCGGCCCCACCAGCTCTGCTGCGCTCACGCGGTTGCCTCAGGACCCCTCTGCTCCCATCGTGGAGGCGGCCTGAAAATGTTGGTCCTTGATCTAACGCTTGACATGGTGCCTCAAGCAGCCTGCTCATGCCACGCCATGCTTTGGCAGGGTGGAGTCAGAGCCGCGGTAGAAATGGCATTCCTGGCATCCCACGTGCTTACTGCTCGCTTACCGCTCGCTTCTCTCCCAGGTGAGGCCTTGGGGATTAAATACCCCGTGCAAGTGCCATACAAGCGGATCAAGAGCAATCCGGGGTCAGTGATTATAGAGGGGCTGCCCCCCGGGATCCCCTTCAGGAAGCCATGCACCTTCGGCTCGCAGAACCTGGAGAGGATATTGGCTGTTGCTGATAAAATCAAGTTCACCGTGACGAGGTATGTGGCGAGAGGTGTCAGCCAGCCTGCCGAGCTTGAGGGAGAGAGGAGGGAGCTGACCTAAATGCACCCCCTGCTCTGCCAGCCCCATTGGGGCAGGGCTGTAAATACTGTACTGCCTCCAGCCCCCAAGACAGCAATTAAGTCAGCAGCTAACAGTTTGACGGAAAGGAGGGGACCATAAAATAGAGATTCCTGGTCTTTCCTCCTGTCCGCTGCCCGGGGAGTTGGTGGGGAAGGCGCTGGCAGGAGAAAATGGTGCTCACTGTGATGGATGTGCAGGCAGAGAAATCCCAGCCCCTTTTCCAGGAGGCTTGAGATAGGAAAAACGTTGCTTGGTTTATTGCTGGTGCAAGGCAGTGCTCAGGGTCCCGCAGCGCTTGGAGAGGCACCGGGCACTGGGCATTCGTGGCAGGGTCCTGTGGGTTTTGCAGCCAAAGGGGATGGACACAAGTGGGAGGGGAAAAGCACTTTATGAATGTATCAATAAGGTGAGACGGGAAAAAATTATTTTTAAGAGTGGCTCCATCACCTTCTTACTGGGCCACGCTGTCTGTCTTCTTACCGATGGGGCACATGCTGCCCTGAGCAGGACCGCAAGGACCCCATCCCCACAGAGCTCCTGCTGGTCCCGCAGGAGTCGTCGCACAGCATGTGAAGGACAGGCTGATCCCTAACCTTCCCTAGGCTATGGCATGATGCTTGGTCCAGACGTGTTGACTTCCCAGTGGCATTTAATTTTAAATCTCCTTTTTTCCTTATTTTTCACAGGCCTTTTCAAGGACTCATCCCCAAACCCGGTAAGAGATGACACCTTTTTGCGTAAGCAATGCATTGGCCAAGTGTTTAGTGGTGGTCAGGAAGTTGTAAGCTGTGGATGGCGAGCAATAATTTTATCAGCTGGAGGAAGGTTGCCCCTGACCTCACTTTCCTGGGCTTCCCACTTTGGTTTTGTTGTTTGGTACATTTGCTGAGGTTTCCCTGACCGAGACAGCTGGCCTCAGCATTATCCATTGGTACTGCTGCTGTTGTCTTGAAATGATGGCATTTTTTAAGAGCTAAGCTAAGGCAGGGATCTGTGTTCCGCATTTAAGAAAGCACGTGCTTTCTTAAGCTTTTTTTTTTTTTTTTTTTTTTTTTAATAAATAAGTGTTGCAATGAGCTGGCAGGTTTGGTAGTGAGGGAGGGTCGTGGGGAAGGGGATGATCAACCACAGGGTCTGCATCAAGCTGCAGCAGTGTGGTAGTGAAATCCCTCTCCAGCTCATGGGTATCCCGTGTGTGGATACACCAGGGGAGATGTGGGAGAGGGGAGGATGGAGTGTCGGGACTGTGCTCTGTACCCAGCTGCAGAAATCACCATCCCAGAGCCGTGTCCTTCCCCATGCATCCGCTGTGGTAGCTCTGCCTCTCGCTTCTAGGCTGCCCAGAAAAGATTGCTGCCGGCAGAAACATGGGTAAAAACCTGTCTTGGTTTTAAATGTCTGTAATTACAACTGTTGGAAGAGCACAGATGGGTGCAAAAAACATTATCATCTTTATTGATGGCTTCCCATTTCCTTGGCCAGCCTCCATGGGGATGGCACAATTTAGGGAAGACAAATATGACAGAGGAAAACATTTATATGCCCTTATTGGGAACAGCAAAAAGGTGTTAGATGCCTGAGAGGCCTCTAACGAAAGGTGAGCTGTCCGAGAAATTCAGTCCAGAGCATGGTCCATGTGTCGACCCTCTGCATCCCTGTGTATGGCCCAGCCCAGACGATGGGGATGTCCCCAAGAACTCGAGGGACCTTGGCCTTAGACTTCCTATCTTTTTGGTCCTAAGCAGCAAGGTGCTGGCTCGCATTGGCTGGAACTTGAACGAGCCCTCGGTGAAATGCAAGTTTTGCAGAACTCTGGTTTTCCACAGAATTACATGGCTATAATGCCGGAGTAAACCGAGGATGTATCCACTCCTCCAGCCACATCTTGTCTTCCCCTTCCTCTGCCGTAATCGGTATAATTATGTTAAGAGACGCTGATCTGACACAAATCACATTAACAAAGGAGCACATCAGAAGGCAAATACTTCAACCTGCCAGCTGGCTGGGAAACGCAGCCTGATAAATAGAGATGTAGAGGAAATTGATTTTCTTTTCGATGCACAACATTTTTTTTTCCCCTCCTTCTCCAGCTGAATGCTCCCACCATGGGCTGGCCCATGCTAGCACAAACCCAAAGACATATTTTATTCTGTGTATTGTGGTACCCGAGTGGGCTTGGGAGGAGGTCACAGCATCCCTGCCAGGCTTGGGGCTTCGCTCCCTCTCCTCCCACGGGAATTTTAAATAAGAGCAGTCGCAGGCGAGGGGGTTTTCTTACTTGACATCTCAATTTGTTGTAGGCTATTTTATATATTTGCTAAATCTTCGGGGACAATTCCAGGACTTATAATTATTTTCTGGTAGTTAGACTACCACCAGAATGTCTCCTCGAGAAAAAAAGCTGTTTGTATTTTGCCCCCCAAAAATCCCCGTTGACAGCAATTAACCTCTCGTCTGCTTTTCCACCCCATTACACTGAAGTGGATGGTGGCAACACAGTGGTACATTCACTGCCTTGGCTTTGATCACTATTCATCTGCCTTAACAAAATTAATGATTTCCAACTAGCCATAGATCATTAAAAATTTAAATTTAAGAGTGTTCTTTTTACCTCAATCTTGTGTAGTAAAGTCCTGCCATGTAAAATGAAGAGCAGCAGCAGAAGTGTGTGCTTGGCGTTAAAACAAAATCAATGAAAATCACTTTTATTTCGCAGAGGAGCATTAAAATGACAGCAATAGTTACTCCCAAGCAGGATGGCATTGCAAAGGTCTCTAAAAGCTGGAAAGCCCAGGAGATGACTCTATAAATACATGGGAAGTCATGGGTTTTGTGGATCATTTTGACCAAAAATTACATGAAAAGTACGCATTTTAAGGGATATTTAATTTTTTAAAAATCATTTTGGGGTGATTTTAGTTGCTTTTAGGTTAAATTACAGGGTTTAATTTGCTTTAAACAAGTCGTGCACCTCCTGCATTGCGAACAACATCCCACATAACTGCAGGACTGTGGACAACCAGCCTCCTTAGCTCTCTCTTTTGGGGACACCCATTTTTTAAGTGAGACTGAAACAGATAAAAGGATTTCAATATAATCTGAGCGCCTCATGCGCTTTTTTTCTCAAGATAATCTGTAATTTCTCTGCTGAGATGATATCTCCCCTCTAATGGGTCGCAGCATGTGGGGGGGTGAGGCTGCCGGCGCAGATGAGGCTGGGGGTGCGTGCCTGCAGGGATGCTGTTTGCAGAAGGTGTTTATCTGGGGGTAATGAGGCTGTTTTTTTGGAAAAATAAAGCCAGTGGTGCTCCCCAGCACCTGGAGGAGGTCAGTGGCTGCAAACCCCTTCTGTAGTGCGGATTTGCAGCCTTTCAAAGGTGGGACGAAGGCCCCAAGGTCGCCCGTGCCTCTGCCAGCACTTTACCCATATGGCTTCCTGGGGGCTTTAGCCTGGGAGCACAACCCTCCTGGCATCCAGAGATTTTCCTTTTGATTTCCTGTTACTTTTCTCCCCACTGCTGGTCTCTGCTCTGTGGAAAAAGACCTTCAAAACCCCTTTTTGAAAGCAGAGTGATCTTTCGGCATTAGAACAGAAGTGAGCGAGCAGGGGTGAAGCTCCAGCACTAGAAACACAGCGCTTCTCCTTTCTTTTCTTCTTTCCTGAGGCACCGAGATACAAAACAGGCTTAATTTGAGCCTTTGAAAAAAAAAATATCAAGCATAAGTAATCTAGCACACACAAAAAAAATCTTTCTGTATGTTAATTTTTATGTGCTTTGATTGAAAATGTACACCAGCTCCATCTGTCCTATTCCCCAAACTCCCTACCACCCTGATAGATTATTTCCCATACTCCAATTAATAAAGTAGGGCAGGCAGTGTTCTTTAATTAAAAAACCCACACATGCAGGCATCCTTTTTATATTTTTTTTTTTTTTTTTTAATCACAAGAGCACAATCCTCCTCAAGACTTTGATGAGATGTGCCTCGCGTTGGAAACTCCTAGCAAGAAAAAAAAGAAAAGAGGAAAGTGCTTGATGGGGCGGTGATGGGAGCTGAATGCATCTTGCTCCATCACCAGGTTGCTTTTCGAGATCCATGCCCCTCTCCCTTCACCCTGCAGCCCCGATGTTTAACCCCCGCGGGAGCAGCCGGGTTATTTTTCCTTCTGACCTGCCTTCCTGTTATCTGGGGTAAATTATTTTTTTAGTGTTGAGCTGGTCAGTGTTTCTAGTCTGAAGTGAAAATTTAAGCAGGTAGTGTGAATAGCTGTGGAGCTTCAAAGTCTGTTCATAAGCATCTCCACGATTCCAGTCACCTTTTTCTTTGCCTATTCTTTGTCTCCTTTCCCCTGTGCGTGTGGCATCCTCGCACCAACGAGAAGGCAGGACCATCACCCAGCTCATCCCAGCCCTCGCATTTGCTCTTGCCTTCCCCTGCTCCCTGCCAGCCTCATACCCTGCCATGTCCTTCAGAGACCCCAGACTCTCTGTTTTTCACTGTGCTCATTGCATGGCGAGATGGGTGCTGCTGCTCCATCCCGACTGTGGTCTGGCACTTTGGGACGCGCTCCATACCTCGCAGCACAGCGGCTCTGAGCCTGGTGGGATGCCTCCTATGGTTAAGGTTGAGCAGCACATGTGGTTTACCAGGACAAGAAGTTTTAATTATCTATCTTAATCAGCATGATTTCATAACGGCACCTTGAAATCTTCATCTGAAACACTGCAAATGCCTTTGAGATGCCGCCAACCAAATGAAATGCTGTGCTGCCCTTCCAAGACTGTTTCTGATTCATATTGGAAAGATGCTGCTGTATGCTTCTCTTCCTCGCTGCCTGCCCGCACTCCTGCCTGCAGTCTGCCTGCGCTCCTCCCCGTGCTCCTGCCTGCATTCCTCCTTGACAGCAGCTATGCCAGGACTGCGTTCCCTCCTGGCTTGGACTCTAGCTTGGCTTTCCGAGCACCTGCATGACCCATCTACATCTCTTCCCCTTTGCATTGCGTATTTGCCTAAACATTTTGCGTGGTGGGTGCTGCCCGCAGGGTGTCCACACAGGCAGGGTGTCACCCGGGGGACCAGGCGATGGGCAGCATCACTTATTTTCCAGCTGGGTCCTGCTGCATGGCAGCAAGCAGTGGTGCTCCAGTTGCTGATGGCAGGATTTGTCCGCCTGCAGCCCCAGGCAGTGCAGGGTCCGGCTCAGTGCCCTAGCTCACCGTGATCTGCACCGAAACATCGGCACCTGCAGCTGCCCTGCGCAAAACCCACGATTTCTGTTCTTTTGGTGTCACTGAACCGAAGCATTCTCCCCACACAAACAGTGAGGCCGGAGGCATCGGCAGAGCTCTTGTGCCCTGTGTGCTGCAATACCTGCTTTCCTGAGCCTGCTTGAAATGTTTGATGCGTATTTTGAGCTACTTCAGATTGCTCGTATCTCTGCTCAGCAAATTTGGACGCGCATCCCTGTTCTCTTCCTGCCCACCCCCTCCAGTTTGTCAGTGACCGCGTGCTGCAATTTGGCAGCAAGGGCCTCCCTGGTGCCGTGACCCACAGCCCCTGTCCCCCTCACCGGCTCTCCCCACGGCCGCTGGCTTTGGCATGATGAGCCGCTTCATTTCCACCTTTTGCCCATCATGCAAATCCTAGCCCTAGCCCTGTCGCTGCTGCTTTTCCCCAGGAAATTAATTTCTTTTTGATATTGCTCGTCACTTCAGTGTTGGTGGCGAGCACCAGCTTCTCCTTAGGGATCCCTTTTCTCCCCTGTTACTGCAGAACTGACACAGTTTCCCTGTTCGCTTTTCATCTGCTTTAACCTCAGATATATTTTTTTCTCCTCCGGCGCAGCCACGCAGCACAGCCACTGCTGCTTTGGCACGTGCTGCAAACGCTGCAATTCGGCCGCACGTCCCTGGGCACATGTGGACCTTGAGCCGCTCAGGAGTGCGGCATAGCTCAAGGGATGCTCGCGGGCTCAAGCGCATCCCAAAACAGGTCCCTGGTACACTGCGGAGAGCCCAGCCTGCCCGCCCAGCTCACCGGG
The DNA here is from genome assembly GCF_964188355.1 of Buteo buteo. Taxonomy (NCBI): domain Eukaryota; kingdom Metazoa; phylum Chordata; class Aves; order Accipitriformes; family Accipitridae; genus Buteo; species Buteo buteo. The sequence continues at coordinate 37,935,457 of NC_134177.1, read as the reverse complement.
CAGTTATTTAGCTATCAAAAGAATCTCTGTGCCAAGGGGCCTCAGGACCGGAGGACCGGAGGAATTTTAAGCTGCTAGGGAGAGTGTCATCCTGGGTTTTGCTTTTATTTGTGACCAAGAAACCAAGCTGCAGCACTCATGGCTCTCTTTTTCTTTCTCTCTCTTTTTTTTTTTTGTCTTCTTTTAACTTGCGCTGTAGCCCCTAGACGGATAACATCATTGGAAAAAGCCTATGCTGCCTTGAATGGTATGTAGCTCAGTTGATGCATCGTAGATGGTAGCAGACAAGAAATGCACTTGCATTTTAATATGGGAATGAAAATGTCTTAAACCCCCAAATTTCAGGTATTTTTTTTTCCTCTCTGCTCTGTTTCCCTGTGATACCAAGAACTGAATGATGCAGGATGTGTTTAACAGTGTATTATTGTTGTTGTTATTAATCCTCTCTGCATTTCTAAGCACTGTTGCTGCAGTCCCTGGGCATCGGTGCCAGTTCTGCTCCAGACAAAGCAACCTGCCACGTTATCCTCAGCTCATCCATGTGTCCAAGCAATTAATTTGTTAAAAATTCCACTTGCCGTTCACAAGGAGAGCTTGCACAGATTTGTATTGGGGTTTTTTTTGCTTTGCTTTAACACACACTCTGGGCCAGGGTTGGTGTGTAGTCACGTAGGCTCTGGGGATTTAATATCTATACTAATTTACAGGAGTAAAGTGCCTGTATCTGTGGCAGGACACAGCGTATCTCTGGCAGATCTAAGCCTTAGTCCCATCAGCTGGGATTCTGGCTGCATGTCTAGATGTTAATTGCTTGCTCCCTCAAGTTTATAGCTCCGCTTTGAAAACATGCATATGTTGAGCTAATTCTAATTGTATTTAAACCTGAGTTACTGTGGAATAGCCTCAGTAAAGTCAGCGGGTTTATTCTGGATTTACACAGGGGTGTAATTGAATTGCACCCATTCAAGCTGGAAGCAGGGAAGAGGCATGTATTTATCCTCTTAAGATTCAGGGCCAGATCCCGACTGCTGTAAGCAGCCTACCCCGGCTGGGGGTTTCTTTGACACAACTGGGATTGCCTGAAGAAGGGACCTGAGCCGCTTTCCTCGTGGGATGTGTTGGGCAGTGGCTGTTTCCCTGATGAAATGGGCTTCGCACCAGGTGTTTGGTTAACGGGATATCGTCACTCTGAGCGTGGTGGCCGGGTGGAGGACGTGCATCGCCTGGAGCAGCACCCTGGGATGCTGGCAGTGGCATGGGGAGGAGAAAGGCTCTGCCGGGTACCCTGCCTGGCTGTGCCACGGCTTCACTGAGATCAGGGCTCTGCACGTGGCATCGCAAACCCAGACAGAACCATTATTTATGCATGGGATACCTTGCATTTGGGTTTTTGTGGTTTTCTAAAGTCACTAGAGGAATAGGCAGTGTTTTGGATCCTGTTGTCCAACAGCAAACACCTAAACCCCCTTTTTGCTAACTGCTAAATATGACTTGGTGTTTCTAAAAGAAATGTCGAGCTCTGGCAAGTCCTGTTGGAAGAGAGCAAATGATGCTTTAAAAATGTGACCACTTTTATGTAAGTGCCTATGGAGTGCAGGGGTCCTTGCTTCAGGCAAGTGGGATTGGGAAAAAAATAATCAACTAGCTACTTTTTTTAATTAAAAAAAAAATAAATTATAACATAGAGCTGAAGCCAGCAGCATGCATAAACCTGCTTTATGGGAAGGACTCAGCACATCCCAGGGATGCCAGTGGCTTCCCCGAGTTGATTATTTCCCAAACCTAAATGGATAAAGCCAAAGGTAGATGGAGATCCCTCTTGCCCAGAGCTGCCTGGGGATGGAGGGGCAGATCCCTGGGAAGGGGTGCCACTGGCCGGAGCCTCCTCTCTGGCTTCTCTGTTCTGCATGCTCAGTTCCAGGTTTTTCATGGCATATCTTTGTGTCCTTGGATGGGAATTTGGGAGTCCTGCCCACTGCAAGGCAGAAACACCCCCCCTTGGGATCTTCTTTCTTGCACTCCGGTTGCTCGGGGCACGAGCGGAAAGGAAAGAGCTGCTGCGTTTTTCAGTCCCAGAAAATTAAACGAGTGAGAACACTTAATTTTGGTGTTTCTTTGTCTGCTACCATCTACACATCCATATGGGTGTGTATATACAGCCCAGAAACTGAGCATCAATGACAAGGAAGTCACAGAGGGAGCCCACAGGGTTTGCCCCTGCCGGCCTGCCGCAGCCTCAGGAGCGGCACGGCAAGGCAAGGTTCTTTAAAATCAGAGCTCCTTGGCAAGAGTTATTTGATTTTCTTCTATTTTATTTATTTTTTGCTCCATCCCCTTCAAGCTGCCTTGTTGCCATTTCTGGATTTGAAGCACTACTTGGCCCTGAGGTTCCTTCGCAGAAACGTCTCCCTTTTTTTTTTCTGGTTATATCCAGGCAAAACTATTGTTTTCCAGGTGGAAAAGAGGCTTTTTTTTGCGCCGTACCCTGCAGTAGCAGGGTGCAGAGATTTAAGGGTGCCAGCTTCTCTCCAGGACCCGCAGTAGCAGGGTGCAGAGATTTAAGGGTGCCAGCTTCTCTCCAGGACCCTCAGCAGCAGGGTGGCCGAGGCGTGTGGTTTCTGCGCTGAGCTCTGGGCTCTGGGGCCCCGTGCAGGGAGGCAGGGACTGACGTCAGGTTTTCAGCTTGCGTTTAAAACCTGCAATCCATGTGGTTGCTTAAAACCAAAATCAAAACCATGTGATTGCTCAAAACTAAATTAAATAGCTGTAGACCCAGAGCAGAGGATGCTCAGGTCCCTGATGCTGAGGTTTGCAGTGTTCACCTTGATGTTTTAAATAACCATCTGGATTTCCATGCCGTGGCGTGCCAGCCTGGGTGAAAATACCTGCCTTGGGTGTGGTGAGGCTCATGGTGGTGATGCCTCCTCTCACCGAGGCAGCCCCGCACTGCGCACCCCGGCTGGCTCAGGGCTGGAGGGGTGGCCCCTGCGAGAGGCCGATAAGGTTCATTCAGTTGGTGCTTTATACCGGCAGGGTGAAAAAGCATCAAAGGGGGCTGGTACTCGCCCCAGTTGTTTTTCCTGGAGCCCCCTGAGGATGCTGAATAGCTGGGGGAAAAATCTACTGACATAGACACGTCGTCTGAAATGAGAGAACGGAGGAGAAACTGTTCGGCATGATGAGGATAATTAAAAAAGCTAGTAAAGCCAAGCTGATTATATGGCATATTATAAAACAATACTGTACTTAGGAGCCCAGCTATAAAAGTGCTATCTCATTCCTTGATATCACTTGTGGGAGCATTCATGGCACTGAGGGCCTGAGTCTCCATTGCTTTGCATATTTTGCAGTCATTTACAGCACCGCAAAGTGGATGTAAAATGCTCTCAGCCGTGGCAGTGCGTGGCAAATGCAGATTTGGCAGCATTTTATAGCTACTTTGCACGGCTCTAAAAGGCGACGCGAGGTGCAAACGCGGAGCAGCTGCCTCTGAGGTGTCCCCACGCAGCGCTGGGGCAGAGGGACAGAGACACGGTTGTGCGTTGTGACAGTGGGGTGGCTTTTCCAGGGACTCAGAAAGAAATGGGGTATGTTATTCCCTGTCCTTTTTTGCTTTGCAGATGAGGACGATGCCAACAGGCTCGGGGAGAAGGTGATTCTCCGAGAGCAAGTGAAAGAGCTTTTCAATGAAAAATACGGTGAGTCTCCCGTCTGCACGCATCGCCAAGCGAGTTTGTTTTTGCTGACAGCAGCCATAGTTGAAATTAATTCGACTGAAGGCCTCTATTTATAGGCCAAGTGCGCGGCAGCCTGCTGCAGCACAGGTTTCGTCCCACTGCTTCACGTTACAGCCTGTCCCCAGGGACGTTCCCGTGTCTCGCTCCCGGCAGGTGGGACCGTGACCTTCTTGTTGACAGCTCATCCTTGGCAAGGGGAGGGAGGATGGAAAAACGCAGCCAAAGAGCAGGATTTGTTCAGTCTGGTGTCAGCCTTTGATGCGTTTTTAACATGTCCTGAGCCGGCGTGAGCCACGGTGTGTGTGCTGAGCGTGCCTGCCCTGCCCCAGCCTGCTGGCAGGCAGCCCCTGCCTGCTCTGCCTGCCAGGCAGGGAGCAAGGCTGCGGCCGCAGCCCGACGTGGGGCACGGCTGGGGAGAAGCTTGCTGGAGCCGCAGTGAACAAGGAGGTCAGGAGATTGAAGAAGATTTGAAAATGCTGTTTGCAGGCTTCTTGTGCTGCCTCGCAAACCCCTCCTCTCACCCGTCGTTGGGAAAAGGTGCAGTAGGAATAGCAGCAGGGCAGGGGGAGTGTAGGAGCCAGCCGCAGGATGCACGGCCCCAAGCGGTGTCACCGTCCCAGCCCCACAGGTATGGGCTGCCACTGCTTGTGGCTGTCCTCTCGCCGGCGTTGTGGCACAGCTTGTGTAAGTGCTGAGCTGTTATTTCTCAACCTGTGACTCCCCAGCGCTGTGCACCTGGGCCACAGCAGCTTGGTGGCACCCCACCACTTCAGTGTGGTGTCTTGCCTCGTTCCTCAAAATAATTGCCTGAAGAAGGAAAATACCAAAATAATAGCAAAGCGGTGGGGAATGTCATTCCCCTCCTTTCTCGAGTTTCCCACTGTCAAGGCTGCTCGCCCTTCCTGCAAACCCTGTTTATTTTGGGGTGCTGCTTGCAGCATGGGCTGTGTGCTGCTTTGGGGGCGAATTTGCCGCACTGGAGGTGCCAGTGTATGGGTGCAGCTCCCTGGGGAGGCTGGTGCCCATGCTCTGAGCATCCCCATCCACCCCAGCTCAGCAGCACTCACCCCGCGTGGGGGCTGAGCCCACAGCAGATCCCTGCATTCCCATGGTCCTGGCACCGTTTATGGAGCACAAGATGCCAGGTAGGCTCCAGGGACGAACTCCCTGCACGGAAAGCCAGAAACATGGCTGAGGGGCATCTCACACCTCCAGGTTTGAGGGCTGCAGACATGTGAGGCGAGAGCAGGCTTTTACGATCAGGACCAGCACAGGAGGGAGGGGTGTTCGCTGCTCCTCACCGTGCAGAAAATAAAGAGGTACCCAGAGAGGTGGGCAGCAGATTTAAATCGCACAGAAGGAAGTACTTTTAAGGCAGCAAGGAACTAAACTGTGGTATTTCACTACTATAGGATATTGTGGTGGTTCAAAAAATGTGCAGGAGTGATATGATATGATGTAATGTGATGTGACGATGAGCGATGGATGTGATCTCCACCCCAGTGACGCCCAAACCTGCTGACAGCCAGAGGCAAGAGGAAATGGGCAGATCTCTCCCATTTACCCTCTCTCTTGGGCTGTCTCCCATGCTGCTGCTGCTGGCCCAGCTGTGGGCTGGTGCAAGCATGGTGATGGGTGTGCTCTGCACGGAGGAGAGGTGGGTGTGCAAGTGCTGGCGCTGTAAAACAGCCCTCACCTGAGCCTCCTGGCAGCATGCTAAGTGGAGACTAAGTAGGCAATAAACTGGGCAGGCAGATATGAAATGGCTGATTGGGATGTGGCTGCAGCATAGGTTGGGCATCATGGCAGCTGTGGCTTCTCAAAGTCCTCCGAGGGCTCTTGGTCCTTCAGCTGGTTGGATCCGGAGCCCTGTGGGGTAAAGCAGGTGCATTGACCTCTGCTCTGCCATTACAGGAGAGGCTCTGGGCTTGAACCGGCCCGTCATGGTGCCCTATAAACTCATCAGGGACAGTCCTGACGCTGTGGAGGTTACTGGGTTGCCGGACGATATCCCTTTCAGAAACCCCAATACCTACGACATCCATCGGCTGGAGAAGATCCTGAAGGCACGGGAGAGCATCCGGATGGTGATTATAAACCAGCTCCAGTAAGTTCCCTCAGCTCTGCGACTGGGGAATGTTTCTATTTGTTAAGCATTGCCCTTGCTTCTTCAGTCGCGAGTGGGGTAAGTCACCACGGGGCTACCAGAGTGGGGCCACACCACCACGTACCCGTGGAGGACCGGCTCCATCCCCAGCATGCGCTGTCCTGCACCGCAGGGATACGCTCGGCCACGGGTGGGCACAGCGAAGCATTAGCCGGGATGGTTCATCCCCTCTTTTTTGCACAGTTTGAGATGATGATGCTGGGAAGGACCATGGCGCAGGGGCAGATAACGGGACAGCTCAGAGCCCCAGCTGAGTTATTTCGGGTTGCTTTCCTCCAGGGAGTGGTGGGGAGGCTCCATGTCCCATCCCCGCGCAGGGGCAGTGTCGGAGGAGCAAGCTCAGGGTTGGGGTCGGGGTGTGGGCTGCGTCCCAGCACGGGCAGGTGCGCAGGGGAGAAACCACAACGTCCGCCTGCTCTCACCCCCTTGTCTCTTACACAGGCCATTTGCTGAAATCTGCACTGAGGCCAAACAAACAGGTAAGCAGAAAGCTAAGAAATAACCATGGCTTTCCCTGCCCTGTGGCAGAGGGAATATACAGGCAAAATGGATGGGGGTTGTGGGGAGGTGTGTGAACCTTCCGCATCCCCAGGGGAGGCTGAGGAGAAGATCCTACCCAGAAAAAGTAGTCAGGCTCAGCATCTGTTCAGGAGCAAACCATCCTCTTAGATGACTGCACTTCTGTGAGCTGGGGAGAGACTGGGCTGTTGGCCTCAAACTTTCAGCATATTCTGGAGGATTTGATTATCCCTTTCCCATTAGCAATTTACTCACCATGAGAAATTTATTCACTGGTTAAAGCCCTTAATTTGAGCCATCGTTTAGCAGCTGAGCATCTAAGGAAACAAGGTTTCTGTGATCACTGCAAATGCAGTTCTCTCTCTGTCCCATCCTCCCCAATAAATCTCAGCCAGTTTTAATCGAATGTGTCAGAATTAGCAGCCCCAGAGATAATTAGGATCCTATTAGTTTTATGAAAATAGATGGCTGGGTAGAAAAGGGAGATCTGGCAAGGAAGAGCATGCCCGCAACCTGATGTAAAAAGAGGTGCAAGAGAAACTTTATATATGCAGATATATATGGGTATATCATATATGCAGATATAGATATATATATAAATATACACATATGTGGGCATATTGTCATCACAGCTGGCACCTTCACAGCCCCAAAGCATCCAGCATGGACAGAAGTCTGTGGGATATCAAGCTCTGTAAATGCTGGAGTTTGGGATTCACTAATTTGGGGGATTTTCTTTGCCGGTGCCTGAGGAAAGCTGGCAGCTCCATGCCAGGTTGTTGAGGCCAAGCCCATGTCACCAGTGGCGGCACAGCAGATCACCGTGGGGGGATGCTCAGCAGGAGGCGAGGTCGGAGCGGCGGGATGGATCCCCGCATTTAGGGACCACTCGCAAGGCTCGGACACCTCATGCCTTCCCTCTTTCCCTGCAGAGAAAGACAGCAGCGTTCCCAAACGGAAGCGGAAGAGGATCTCCGAAGGGAACTCGGTATCTTCCTCTTCCTCATCTTCCTCTTCCTCCTCTTCCAATATGGAGTCTACATCATCAACAAATCAGATCTCACTTGTGGTAAAGCCTTCCAAATATTAGGGGGGTTACTGCCTACCTATCTTTCTGCTTCAGGATGCTGCTCTCTGCTCTCCTCGAACCGTCACCATCTCCCTCCGCCTCACAAACACTATAAAGTGTGACATAAAATGGCACAAGCAGGTTTGGCAAAGGAGAGGACGCAGCTTTGGGGCTGCCTTTTCCTGCCAGGTTTCGGGGGTGGGGGGGGTCAGCGGAGCAAAGCACCCGCCGCCCATCGGGGCTCTCCTGCATCAATCCTGCCGAGTGCTTCAGGGGGATGCTCAGCATTAGCAGGAGCCGCACATGAGACAGGCTCAAGCAAATCCCCCAACCCCACCGAGCTAAAACACAGGCGCTGGTGGCAGTGCCTCGGCCCCGTGGCACCTCTCGGCAGGACCTGGCGGTTCCCCCGTGGTCTGAGCTGCACCGGGTGCGCTGCTCCGGCTCAGTCCTGGGAGCAATGCAGAGCTCCGGCGTGCAGTGAAACTGCGAAAATAGGAAACGAAATCAGGGAGATGCATCCAACTGCTCTCCCTCAGGGCTTTGCTTCGGTTGTGGGTAATACCAAATGCTTTTAAAAAATAATTAAAAAAAAAAGGCACAAGAGAAATATAAACTTAGAATGGTTTTTTTTGTCAGGTTTGCCAGTGGTGTTTTGGTTTGGGGTTGGTTCTTTTCTCTTATTTGGAAAGTGTGAGCAACAGCCCATGTCAGAACATGTCAGAGATTTGATGTGTGCATGGTTTTGTGTTGTGTCCTAACAGAGACTTTTGCCTTCTTTTTCTCTCCCTCTCTTTCAGCAATGGCCCATGAACATGTACATGTTAGACTATGGTGGTCTAAACGTCCAGATCCCAGGACCTATTAACTATTAGACCTCAATACCGAATAAGAACCTCAAATGAAAGAATAAATAAATAAATAAATGTAATTTATGTAAAAAGTGTATATTCCAATATGTATCAATGCCTTTTAGTTTTTCCAATGATTTTTACACTATATTCCTGCCATCAAGGCCTTTTTAAATAAAAATAAAAAGTGTTGCCTTGCTCTTAAAAGTACTTATTTTATTACGTATATTATTGATAAACAGCATTTACAGGTAAGAGTAAGTGCAGGAGGGCACCTCCGGACAGACCTTGTCGTGCTTTGGCTGCTCAGTAAAATCCTTAGTGTCACCAGTGCTTGAAACCAAGAGGTTTGACACGTTTTAATGCTTCATTTAATTTAGATCAAAGGTGTGAAAATTTGCGTACAGAGCTGCAGGAGGAGCAGTACCAAACGGCAGCGGCGACAGACGAGGGAACCAGCCCTTAAGAGCATCAGAGACCTGCACCCACGAGTCCTGTTGGCTCTGGAGCGGAAGCGGGTTTGGATTAAGTGGGAAGGTTTCAGGCTCCCCAAGGAGCAAGATCCCCCCCTCAAGCCCTCTCGTGTCCGGCCTCCTGCCGCCCCAGACATGGAAAGGCACAGAAGCAGTTTCGGTTGTATGTGTTTAACCAGCTTCTGAACCAGGAAAAGATTTTTATTTGGCAAAGTTTGTCACTATTTATGATTTTCTAAGAGGCTTCGATGCCTTAAGGGGGGGAAGCTCCCGCAGTAAGTACAGGCTGATCCCGCTGATGCTCCAGGTTCGATAAAACAGGACCAAGAGCTGCGAGTGGCATTGCTGAGAGCATCCAGGGATGCTCCTGGGCATCTCCGCGTGCCCTGAGCCGCTTCGCTCCATATAAGAAGCAATCTGGTAAATTGAGGGCTATTATTTGAAATTCCTGCAATTTTACTTCCATTCCACTCCGGGAGTTTGGCAGCAGAAGCTAATGGCGCCAACCACTATTGCTAACCACTGCACATATTTAACTTGTGTTTTGTGTCTGCTGAGAGCTGTGCACGGGCGAGACACAGCAGGAGCTAATGCTGGCGTGAGGGTGGCGTCAGAAGAAACATCCCAGCTTGTGTGTAGGTAAATGCAGCCCAGCAGGAACCACCAGTGAAGCGAGTTGCCCCGGGGCTTATAGCTTTGGTGTGGTCCCAAGCAGCAACACGCGGCGTCACTGTGGGGTGACCATTGCTGGGCGTCCCTCCAGGCTGCAGGACGGGTCCCAGCCTTTTCATGGAGCAAACCTGCCCCGAAAGTGGCAGCTGTGGTCTGCTGGAGGGTGGACGGTAGCGGACACAGGATCAGTCACTCGTGACAGGTTTTCTGAGTGCAATGCACTGCTTTGTTTTACGTGGTTTTGGTCTGCTCAAGTCCCTGTCTTTTCAGGCCACGGGAGGGTTTTGATGGTGGGTAGAAGTGTTTCAAGGCAGCTGCAGTTTTATTTCCTGGCTCTGGACTTGAATTTGCTGTGGAGTTAGATGCAAATGATCACATGAGATAATAAAAGCCCAAACAAATGTAGAGGACAGCACAAAGGCAGCAGCAGAAAGAAGGGCAAAGATCTGTATCAGTGACCCCAATTAGAAATACAGTTTGACATCTGAGCGGTTGGCATCAAAATCTGAAGTCTTTCATGTTTCTGCCTGATGCTCAAACCTGTGGCATCTCCAATTAGGAAACAAAGAAACATGATTCAGAGGTAAAAATACGATTTTCTCTTCCCAAATGTCTGAAAGGGCCTTATTCACAGATCAAACCCCACCGAGTAGGTGTCTGCTAAGAGGGCACACTGATTATATTTTGACTTTTCTTTTTTTTTTTGCCATTAAAAAATTAAAGGTCTGATGCCATAGCACCGAAGGCAGCGGCGCAGTTTGGTAATGAGTGGAGATGTTTGAGGCTGCCCCGGGTCTGCTGCCGGTCCCGGCGTCCCACAAATGGATCGGCGGTGGGGGGAGGCTGCTCGCAGGGCATGGGGCTGGAGCACTGTGCCCTGCACGGGCCCTAATTACTGCTGCTGAAAGGCAGGGGTGAGTGCAGGCAGTGGAGTTAAATTAGGGCATGGGAGCTATGCTGGGGACTAATGATTTAGTTCAGAAAGCCGAACGCAAGCGTAAAGGCCGTAAATGGGAAGGGGATGTGTGTGGAAGCCGAGCAAGGAGGCAGCGTAGGGCTGTTTCCCTGCTCTGCCTCTTCCCTTTCGCCCTGCCAGCATCCCCGGCTCAGAGCCTGGTTAGCAAGATGGGGCAGGGGAAGGCTGGCTGTGCCGCTACGGCATGGGCTGAGCCCAAGCTCCAGGCTCAGGTTTTCCCCCTTCTTGATCCATTAACTGGAGCTCTGTGTGCCTCCAACCCCGTTCACTGGAGGGCAGCTCCTGCCCTGCCCCATCTGCTCAGTTGGGTAGCTCTGCGACTGCCTGCCACCTCCAGCATCCACAGGTTGGGTTTTGAGGCTGCTGGGTTCTGGTAACAGATATATTTTTGGGAGTGAATAGCAGTAATTCCCGCTGTAATTTCGGGGAGTTTCAGGGCCACAGCATCCACTTTTCATTTCCCGTGGCTGGGGTGGGAAGCTCCTGCCTTCAGTGCATGGGTTTGCTTGTGACCCAGGAGCACTGACCTTTCCCACTTCAGAAAAATGACAGATATTGCTTTATTACTGTTTTCCCTCAGCTGTAATTCTCACAGCTTCCCTAATCTTGATCCCACAGTTGCAGGGTATTTTTATACCCAGTTTTTGTGTATAACGTGATTATCTGCTGAATGGGATATGCTCCATTACAATTAGACAAGTGAAGATGCAGATCTTAACACTTGAGCCACGTTTCTCATTTATTACTTTTCAAAGACTTTGGTGGGTTGTTTTTTTTTTGTTTATGTGTTTACAAATCCAATAACAATCCTCATTAAGAGTTGCAAAACATGAAGCCATTTTGATCCCAGGCAGATGGCAGCTAAATGAAGTTTAATTAAAGAATGAGAGCTTTGATTCAAATCATTTTTAAAAAACATAGTGCACCGAGATGCTAGAGAACAGCATAAACAGCATCTGTGCTTTTATTCAGAAGCCCGAATGCATTTGCGAGGAAACACTTTGCAAACCCTTTTGGAGCAATCAGGGGTTGTGGGCTGCAGCTCGATGGGCCGGCACAGCCGGCTGGGTGCCTGCAGAAACCTCCCTCCCCTGATGCCACAGCAAGGCCAGGAAACTAATAATGCAGCCAAGCGCAAGGTCTCGCTTCCTTCTTTGGGTTTTTTTTTATTTTATTTTTACTTTTGAAGAGTTCAGCTGATGGCAAAATAAGACTTGATTTGAGATACAATCAAGTTTCAGGCTATTTTCCAGCAGTCGTTACACCCACACACGCACCCCGCCCCGCAGTAACTAGCCCCTTCCAGCAGCGTGCGAAGCAGTATGGCTAGCATGTACCTTACGTGTAGTCCTTTGTAGCCTATACAGCTTAAAGCGTGTTGCTTATCAAAGGCTAAAGCTAATGAAATGGAGGCTGAGGTGGCGTGGGAGGCTCTGTCCCGGTGGTGCCAAGGCTTGACTGCCCCAGGAACCCCCCAGGCAGCTCTGGCCGGGACTCAGAATCATAGAATCATTTAGGTTGGAAAAGACCTTCAAGATCACGGAGTCCAACCGTCAACCATTCCCACTAAACCATGTCCTGAAGTACCCCGTCTACTCGCTTTTTGAACACCTCCAGGGATGGTGACTCAACCACTTCCCTGGGCAGCCTATTCCAATGTCTGACAACCCTCTCAGTAAAGAAATTTTTCCTAATATCCAACCTAAATCTCCCTTGCTGCAACCTGAGGCCATTTCCTTTCATCCTATCACTTGTTACTTGATAGACGAGACCAGCACCCACCTCGGTACAACCTCCTTTGAGGTAGATGTAGAGAGTGATAAGGTCTCCCCTCAGCCTCCTTTTCTCCAGGCTAAACAGCCCCAGTTCCCTCAGCCGCTCCTCATAAGACTTGTGCTCCAGGCCCCTCACCAGCTTGGTTGCCCTTCTCTGGACACACTCCAGCACCTCAGTGTCTTTCCTGTAGTGAGGGGCCCAAAACTGAACACAGGACTCGAGGTGCGGCCTCACCAGTGCCGAGTACAGGGGAACAGTCACCTCCCTGCTCCTGCTGGCCACACTATTTCTGATCCAGGCCAGGATGCCGTTGGCCTTCTTGCCCACCCGGGCACACTGCTGGCTCATATTCAGCCGCTGTCAACCAGCACCCCCAGGTCCTTTTCTGCTGGCTAGCTTTTGAGCCACTCTTCCCCAAGCCTGTAGCATTGCTTGGGGTTGTTGTGACCCAAGTGCAGGACCCGGCACTTGGCCTTGTTGAACCTCATACAATTGGCCTCGGCCCATTGATCCAGCCTGTCCAGATCCCTCTGTAGACCCTCCCTACCCTCCAGCAGATCAACCCTGCCTCCCAACTTGGTGTCATCTGCAACTTGCTGAGGGTGCACTCGATCCCCTCATCCAAATCATTGATAAAGATATTAAACAGAACAGGGCCCAACACCAAGCCCTGAGGAACACCACTTGTGACCCGCCGCCAACTGGGTTTCACCCCATTCACCACAACCCTCTGGGCTCGGCCATCCAGCCAGTTTTCCACCCAGCGAAGAGTACACTTGTACACTCAGCACTTTCCCCATGTGCCCACCCAGCTATAGCAGGGTTTAAGGCCCACTGTGTGCCCCTGTGCAGGAGGGTGCAAGGGGGAGGACAGCCCAGCAGATGCTTTTCCATACCAAAATTTTCTGTGGTCCCAGTGAGAAGCAGGCACAGGTTTCTGTGCAGGCTCTTTCTCCGGCAGAGTGGACACCCTGAGTCTTTCCAGGAGTGGCAGCTACTCGACAGAGCAGTGGCTTTTATTTAGTTCATGTGTCTGCAAGTTGTGTGACCTTCGGCCACAGCTTTCCTTCCCCCAGCACTGCCGGAAAACCACGCCGTGCTCAAACCACACACGGTGTTTGGTGCTTTCCATCCCCCACATAACTTATATATAACATATAACTTGTGCTTTGCCACCTCTTGGATTGTTTTCTCTGGTTAATGGCTCAAACACTGTTCAGGTTAAATGGGTAGTCCTATTGATTAGGATTACCTAATCCAGAGAAAGACCCCCCACTGATGTGCTGGTGCTGCTGGACGGGAGAGCTGGTGGGCAGCAGTGACGCTGGAGGCTCCGGGGTCAATCGGGGGGATGGAGCTGTGGTGCTGTAATTCACGAAAACACTGCCAGCAGAGTATCTAAGTCTTTTGTTAAATGAATGTATTAAACAGCTGTCTCAGACTCAGATTAACAGGTCCATGGGGTATAAAGGCAGATTGATGTAGCTGAACTGAACTGGCGTGCTCTCATGCAGAGATTAACATCTTTTCATGAGTGGGGTTTTTTGAGGGGTGATGTTTAAGTGGAATGAATCTCTGTGAGCCATGATTAAAGTTATTTATTAATTTTTTTCCCCAATAAGATTATGAAATGGGCACTTCTGGAAGGGACAGGCCGAATCCCCAGGAAGACCATTTGTCTTACTAAAATGGCTTCACAATCTTCATGGCAGGGGCTGGGATTTCATCACTGCCTGCGGGATTCGGAGACGCAGGGCTGTGTGCACATCGGCAGGCTCGGGGAGGAGGGAGCTCTGCTTTGCCCTGTTCTGCTAATGGCAAATGGTGGCAGAGAAGACTGCTGGAGGTCTCCCCTGGTAGCAGCTGTGTGGTCACAGGAGGGTAACGAGGCCGCTCATTAACCTGCACATTAATAACTCTCTGAGAAGGGCCTGGGCAGCAGCTTTTTAAGGGAAAAGGGAGGAGAAGAAGGGTGCTGGGAATGGTTCATCAAGAATCAGGGAGGCATCTGTGCAACTTTGTGCCAAAGGATGCCATGGAAAGTTTGTGTGGGCTCAAGGGGAGGCTGGAGAAGTAACTTGGAAGCAAAATCTGTTGAGGGCTACCAAGCTGGCAAACCACATCGGGTGTGGGAACCTCCCAAAAAATACCTGGGATCTGGGTGAGTACTTGGGGAAAGCGTTGCCTGTGCTTGTCCTGTTCCTTTCTTGGGCCACCTCTGCACAACCACAGCAGTGTCCACCTGCGCCGTGACCCAGCCCCGCAGCCTGAGCTGTGTAACAGGCCCTGTCTGTGTAACCCAGGGCTCGCTCTGGGGAAGTGCTTGGGGTAGGCAGGCATGTTTCATGGAGACTTCCTGCTCTTCTTCTTGGTCCTCTGGACACACAGCTCTAAAGGTTTGTGCAGACCTGCCCTGCAGTTCTCTTCCTGGGGTTTGGAAGAGCTGGGAGGGTCACAGGTGACCTGTGCCAGCTGGTGAAAGCAATGAGGACTCCTTTGGTTGTGCCCCAGCTCTGCTTTGGCGTTGGTCCTGCTGAACCCAAGCTGAGATGTCTGAGCTGGTTTGGACCCACTGGGCTTGTCCTCTTGGGTCTTATGTTGTGTGAACACCAAAGAATTGCTTCTGGCACCTGCATGGGGATGTGCCCAGGTGCAATCCAGCATCACCCACCAGCGAGGTGCTGCTGCGCCCAGGGCATGGACCATCCTGGGAAAGCCCCGAGAAGCAGCTGCCGTTGAGTGGCCTGTGACGATGATCTCTCCTCCCATCCCACTTCAGAGCTTTCTCTGAATCACTTTCCCCATTTCTCTGACTAAATCAACACAACTGATTTCCAAACAGATGAGGTGAACTAAAGAAAACAACCACCACTGCCGCATGTAGCACCATCACTGCTTTGCTATGTGGTGGCGCAGGATTTCTTCTCTGTTATAAAGATACCACATTGGCTTGCCAGCTTGGAAACCTCCAGCTTTAGGATAGACCCTGGCAGTGCTGGTGTCAGTCTACGGAGAGCTGACTGCAGGCTCAGGGTCTTATAAAGGATTATAAAATCCTCAGGAAAGAGGTGCATCTGACTTGTCTACGGCAGCAAGCTTCCTCGCAGTTGCTCTACTGGTATGAATGGCTCATTTTAAGCTGCTGGTTATGTTGCTGATGTCTGCATGAGTAAATCTGTCTTCTGTTGCAACCAGGACAAAAAAAGACCCTCTTCTTCACACCCAAATGTCGATAGACCTGAGCGCAGAATAATTGGAGATAAGGACGCAATAGGCTGAATGCGTTTAGAAGCACTAATAGATCTGCAGGCATATAAGTGATAGTGACAGCTGACTGTGTTCAGCCAAAAATAAATAAGATGGCCCTGTGTTTGCCTCGGGAAGCCTCTGCAGAGGATGGCATTGATGTGCGAGAAAGCTCCTCCATGGAGTGCTGACGTGCTGCTCATACCGGCGCTGCCAGGCACCTCTCCGGGAAGGACAGTGATGGATGCGGACAAACACACTCTCCCTCGGTGAGGAATGCTGAATAGTTAGTTTGCACAAAAAATACCCAGCTTTGCAGCTGAGGAAAACTGCATCTGGCTTTGACTTCTCGCCACCGAGATGATCAGGGCAGAGTGCTCCCATGTCCCGGGCTCCCTGCTAGGAACACCGGGCTGCTCCTTGCTGCTCAGTTTTGAACTCCTTCACCATCACTTTCAGGTGGCTTTTGGCCCCTTGGGAGAAGTTGTTGCTGTGCCCGGGTGAGGTGAGTAGATCCAGGTGCCTGTCAGGTTTGGAACAGACCTGCTGAAGAGCTCCTAACCCTAGAAGGTGATCCCCATCACAGCCAGCCTGCTGCCACCTCCTCCCTGCCATGGTCCCAGGCAGGAGTACATAAGGGGAAGGGATGGACAGTGTCAAGGAAGATCAGACTGGAACCATAACCTGAACACAGGCAATCCCCTAAAATGTTTATTGGGTTTGTTGAAATTTTTTTACTTTTGTATAAACACATTTTTTACAGTTTAGCTGCCAATGAAATTGTTCTATAATGTAAAGCAAAAACGCTCCTGAACTCCTTTCTTTTAGAAACATGGGTCAAGTAGAAATGTCTGTCGTCTTTTATTGCAAACAAGTACAAGAATCCCTTTTCAGCCTTCGGTAGTGTGGGTATTCATATCAAAAACATAGGCGCCCAAACTGCTGGTCTGTTTGTCAACGGCTTTATCTAGGCTCCATAATTACACTGGCAAGGATTTCTTAGTGAGGAGCATGAAGGGGTAAGAAAAACACAACCCAAACCAAAAAAAAAAAAACGAAACCCCTCTCTTGGATGATAAAGCATCACTGGCAAACTCCCAATCTAATTGCTTCCCAATAGCAAAAAAATAATTTAAGTTTATTTGAGGGATTGGCTGAACATACGCGGCACGAGCACTGCTGGCTTCTGCATCACTTGAAGATCTTTGTTATACAGCTGAATTAATTTGCAGTGCGCCTGCAGTAGATGTGAACGATTGCGTTTCGTGTTTGTTCACTTTGTCCTTTCTGCTGCCCGGGACTCTTTGCAGTGCCGGCCCAAGCCTGGCGCTGGGCTGGAGCCGGCCCAGGAGCGCGTGGCGGGATGCTGGCACATCTCCCACTCTGCCATCTTGTGCACAACCGTCTCGGCTTTCATTTTAGAAACACTCGGTCCCTGGCTGGTATGGCTGGGAGGAAAATTTGGGAAGCACAAGCTGATGCAGCAATGTCTGTACGAGCCTGCAAGTGCAGCGACCATTTTGAGATGTGAATAATTACTCAGCAGCCGCAGATACTTTTAATGTCCCCATTAACTACTGTGCTCATCGAAGCATCTTACTGCACAGATTTGCCGGGTATTTTCAAAGTGGCAACCTCTTCTGTGCTATAAGTAGATGCGTATAGGGGTCCCCATGAGCTATTGCTAGCATCTGCAATTTCAGATAGCGTGTCAAGTTGAGTTTTTTTTTTTTATTCCTGATCTTTGGAAAAATGCATATTTACTGTCACTGTAACCCTCTGTCACAAAAGGTGAATTATTTTTAAATGCTTCCTTCTTCTTTTGAAGAGTTACAGTACAGAATTCTGCCTGCTCTATAGACGTTATATTGTCATTAAAAATGATGGTAATAGAAGGAACTTGATTTAAGATCATCACTCTGGGAGGACGTGGAGGGGAGAGCCAAGACATTCTAGTACCTTCTCCCTTGCTAAACTTCCCAGGACATCCTTAACTGAGGGCAGAGGAGTAAATGATGGGAGAAAATGGTGCCTGTGCTTTTACTAGCCAAATATTTGTACTGCCCATGTGTTCACCAGCCTTATCACGTGCACCATGTTCAAAGGAAAAATACAGGATGTCCTTATTTACTATCTAACGGAGAAAAAGCTTAGCGAAAGAAAACTGCAGAGGAATCTAGGCAACTGGAGCAAAGAAAAATTGGTAAAGGAGCATGAAATAAGCTTATCTGGAGCCGTGTGCCGGAAAAATGTGGATCACTATAGTCTTGTTCTGGTCTGTCATCACTACTGTTCTCTGATACAAAGAGCACGTTGCTGCTCCTGGGCTGTAGTGGAGCTATAGTGGTTTGGGAGTTGCAATTAAAAAAATAAATTGGGAGAAGGAAAGGGATTCTATTTACATATAAAAGAAACTGTCACAGTGAGGAACTACAAACCCCGTGCTCTGAGGGTCTGACAGATTTGCACATAGCTTCCAGACACTGCAGTCTGACTTCTGCACAAAATACAATATAATTCTGCGCTGTTTTTTTCTGAAAGGTTAGGGCTTCCTCTTTTCTTTCCCTCTGCACTTGCCCTCTGTTCAAAGGTTATACATGTGAATCCTGGAGCTAAGGCACTTTGGGAAAGAGATGGCAAGACACCAAGTAAAGGCTGGTAAACTGAGGCACATATCCCATGCTGGACAAAGATAAGGCAGTACCGGGCAGAAGAACTGAGATTGGATCTGAACCCTCCGCACGTGAAGTTTTTGCAGGGGTTTCAAAGTTTTCCCGCCTGGAAAAGCAGGTCTGTGGTGATCAGTGTAAGACTGGTTGGTTTCTCCTTGCCCTCGCCCCTTCACAAATTTTTGAGGACTCCAATAGTTTCAACAGGCATACATCAAGGTTTTCAGACTCTCAGATGTTAGATGGAAGTTGTCAAGGATATTTAGATTTACCCATAGAAACTTCAAGGGCGAGTTGACTGAAATCCCCTATGCTACACTTAGCTTGAGGTTAAATTTGTAACTTCTTGCATGTAGTGAAACAAAGCCTTCTGATAAAGACAGCCTCGCTCTTGTGAGTGCTAAAGAGAATAATACAAGTTTCTGGGGATGAAACAGAATAATTCCCCAAACTAATGAGTAGGTAAAAAAGATAAACTGTATGTATTGGTCTCAATTTCTTTTCAGAAGGCAGCTATGAGCTTGAAATAGAATTTCTCTTTTTAAAAAAAATGGTGATAAAAATAACTGAATTCAACTCTTCTCTTCCAACGTTTTTGGTTTCACAGTCTGGCTCCCTTGTTTAAGAAAAATGTTTTGCTTGCCTTGTAGTCGTGTGAAAATCTTTTTCAATCTGTAGCTGAAGCCCAGCTGGTTAACTAGTAGAGGGAAAAGCAAAGCGATACAAAATACTTTAAACCAAGGAATTTAGATCAAAGTATTTTCTGCTGGAAGACCTGACCTTGAATTTTAAACTTAGAAAGAGTATCAAGATTAACTGGTCAGATGTTAACTATAACAGCCAGTTCAGGAATCTGCTGGTAAAAATCCACGGAGACTGTGTGTTAAGCTGGATGCCTTTTCTAGAAGGAAGCTGCTTGAATTTCCAGGCTCTGCACTGATGGAGAAATTCCCGTGGTCTATGGTAATATGTTACAGTTGTTAATTACTCTAGCTACGAAAAACATACAAGTTATTTCTAGTCTGAGCATTGATTTACAACACCCAGTGAATGTCTCCGATGGATTTAGAAGCCTTAAGGAACTAATTTTTCAGTTAGTCATCTCGTAACCGCAATGGGTAAACATTATTCCACATAAAGCATGACTTAAGTTAACTCTCTGACTTCCATTAACTCCTAAACTTTATTCAGCTCCATAGCTCATGTGGCTGGATCAGGTGGTAGAGAGGGATACAGAAGAGCAGGAAGAATCTTCTCCCAGAGAAATACTGAACTTCCACTTTTCCGAGGACCCACATGGTAGCAAATGAGCCACAGCAACAATGGTCTTACCAGCGGGAAGCAGCTGCCACATACAACTCTCAAAATAAATCGTGACGTGATGCTGTGTAGCCAAAAGGGCATCTTCTCTGCGACCAGGAGCCGTCCATACCTGCAGGACAAGTGTCCGGATGCAGCCCCTGAATGATGTCCTGGCAATGAGCTTCCATTTCTTAGGCAGGTAAAACTCCTCCTGTCTTCTGGGAGGATTTGCTTGAGTAACTTTTGAACAGGGCGTACATGGAACATCTAAATGTGTATGAAATGGCCAGTATGGGCTCTGTGTGCAGTAAGGTACAGCTGGAAGGTGACAGCATGCTGCTACCGTGGAGCGATGCCTACCACTAAAAATGCTATCTAAACCGCAGAGAGCTGACATACTGATTTAGAAAACAGTTGTGGCTGCTTAGAAAGATTTGGTGTCCCTCGTGCTAAAGTCCTTCACCAAAGGTTATGCCTTTCCCTCCACAGGATCCGCAAAAAGGAACCACCCAAGTGCCACAGGGTGAAATCTTCTGGTTTAGGTTAAGCTGCTGATGAAAGTGGGTGGTGGCTTTTTTTTGTCTGTTGGGTGTTTTGGGGAATTTTGCAGGGGGAGGGGTTGCTGGGTTTTTGGGGGGTTTTGGGGTTTTTTTTTTGCTAGGCCACTGCAGGATGTTTGCTTCTGTCTCCTTTCCCACAATGTAAATGATGAGAACAGTTACGTCCAGCTCAACATTGGCAAGGAACCACTGAGAGCCACAACATCTTGAATCACTCGGACCGTTTGCTCCGGGGACGCTGGTCAGTGTTTGCAGACAGATGTTTTTTGCACAAAGTCCATACCCTCAACAGCGATGGTGGGGGGACGTCCAAAGCGTCTCCTGCAGGGTCCTTTCCCAGCAGGCAGCTTCTGAGCTTTATTCCCCTGTTTGATTTATAGCTATTTATTGCATCTAGGAGGAAGCCGGATGCTTTCAACTAAGCACACTTCCGTTTCCTTTACAAATTAGATTTACTTGCGCTCGTAGTGTTCGGTGGTTACTCTTGACCAACCTTAAACACGCTGTTAACATTTCAAAAATACCATTAAGAGTTTTATAGGCATCGTAACAGCCCTATACACACTACAAACAAAATCTCGGTATTTACAAAAATGAAAGTTTGATTTAAAAACTAGCTGGTTTTAACAGCAGTTCTTTTGATTTGGAACCAGTTTTGAAATGCAATGTTTGCCTTTGAATGGAAAACTTCCTATCCACATCTACCACACGGAACCTAGATTCAAAGGAAAAGAATAGCGATGCCGGCCGAAAGGTTTGCCTGGTTATGCCCAGGCGAACAGGTCTCATAGACAGCATCAATTTCGCTGAGCACCTTTGTAAAAGTAATAACCTCACCGGCAGCAACAGGGGAAATAATTGTTTTGCTATGAAGTTCTTTATTAAACCAAAAGCGGGCTTTCTGCTTGCGGGAGGCTGTTGCCCCCAGTGTTGGTTCTGCAGCACCCGGGAGCGGCTCCGGGGTGTTAAACCCGGCCGGTTTTTGCGGGAAGGGAGGGAACGCCGCGGGGCTGCCGAGCCGAGGCCTCTGCCAGGGCCGGCCGGGCAGCACCGCGCACCGGAGCCGCCGGCTCCGACATGCGGGAGGCGTTTTCGGGGCTCGCCGCCGCTCACCCGAGCAGCGCCACGGGCCCTCAGTCACGAAAGGGGCGAGCTGACACGGGGAGGCCCCGCGGGGCAGCCGGCGGCTCCCCTCGCTCCCCCGGGCCAGGCCGCGGGGAAGGAGGACGGGGGACGGCCCGCCGGCGGCGGAGCCCTCCCGGGGGGGGGGCGGCGGCCTGAGGGCGCGGGGCGGAGGGAGGCGGCCTCCCCCCCGCCCCGCGCTCGGCCATCTTCCGCCCGAACCCCCTCGCCCGCACCCGCCCGAGCGGCCAGCGCCGCGCCGGCCCCGCTCCCCCTCTGGGCGCAGGGCTCCGTCCGCCCGTCCTCCCCGCGCGGGGCACGGCGGGAGCCGTAGTCCGCCGCCCTCCCCTCGGCCCGGCCCGGCCGCCGTCGGCGGACTACAGCTCCCGGCGGCCCCCGCGACGGGCGCGCCTGCGCGGCCGGGGCTCCGGGAACAAAAAGACCTCCCCCCCCCCCCTTCTCCCCTCCCCTGCCCTCCCCTCCCCCGGAGCGGCGCTGGGCTCAGCCCGAGACCGTGAGGGGAAAAGCGGGGCCGCGCGGCGGCCGGGCCCATCGCCGCGCCCGCTGGGCCCGCCAGCCGCCGAGAGGCCGCGGGGGGGGGTAAACCGGCCCCTGCCAGCGGGGGTCCGCCGCCGCTCCCCTCACCCCCCGCCCCCGGGCCTCCTCCCGCAGCCCGGCGGCGCCTCCTCGCCTCCAGATAGCGGGACCGGGCTGCCCGCGCCCGGCGGCGGGTGAGTGGGAGGGCGGGATCGGGCCTCCCCGGTACGAGGCGGGGCGGGGGACGGGACTGTTACCCCGCGGGTCCCTGAGGGCAGACGTGTCCCCCCCCCCCGCCCCGGCCCGGAGCGCGGGGGAGGGGGGGCGGGCGCCGCATCCCCCGGGGTGGGGGGGGGTGGGGGCTCGTGCCGCCGCTCGGCGGGTTGCGGGAGGGGCCGGGGGGGGGGGGCCCGGCGAGGCGGCTGTCCGCGCGCTGTCCGCGCGGTCCTGGCGGGGGGAGGGACTGCCTGCCCCCTCCTCAGCGACCCGCGCGCGGTGGGGGGGGGGGGGGAGGCGGGGCTCCGCGCCCTTCACCGCCCCCTCCCCCGGGACCCCGGCCGCTGGGAGGAGGGGGCGCTGCCGCCGTGCCGCCGCCTCCCATTGGCTGGCGGGGCGGCGCGCACGTGCCGGAGGCCTGCGCGGGGCGGCGGCGATTGGGCGCGGGCGGGAAGGGGCGGGGCGGGGTAGGCGAAGGAGCTGCGGGGGGGACCCGCCGCCCCCGCCCAAGGGCCGTGGCGGGACCCTGCCCGGGGGGCGGCGGCTCCTTCCGCCATGGCGGGGACGAGGGGGAGGGTGCGCGTTCGGGGTGGTGGGCGCGGGGTGAGGGCCGAGCCCCTGCCCTGGGACAGCGTACACCGGCGTAGGCCAGTGCCCGGGCGCCGGGGAGGAAGTGCACAGGCAGCTCAGGTGAGGAGTGCGTGGAGTTACGTCTAGTAAGCAGAATGACTTTTTTTTTTTTTTTCTTAAAATCTGGAGGCGTTTAGTCCCCCCCGCCTTTTTTTTTTCACCTCTTCCATTTACCAGGCGACTTAACTGTGAATTCAGTCTAGCGCTTCAGTGTCTCCCTGCGCTCTAGTCAGCTGTCAAGGGGAGCAGATTGCCTGGGGGAGAGCGTTAGGGCAGGAGAGCTCGGCAGAGAGACCCGCTTCTGCAGAGGGGTGCTGGAGGCAGGCAACCAGCAAAGGTGGGGTGATGTACAGCAGCACGGCCGGCAGCAGAGGACTTCCCTACCCGGCAGGAAAGAATTGTTACAGAAGTCTGTCAACCTGATGTTTAAGTGAGGTCGACGTAAAATCGTACACCTGTGTGGATGTGTAACATTACTGGCCTCTCTTGGATTCGTGGCAATCTTTTTAATCGTCACAGTGTTTTGGGTATCACCTTTTGTGTTTCCAGCTCTTTATTTGAAGGCTTCTTTTGCCAACGGTTTGGTGTGTAAGTTGCTTGAGAGAAACATCGGCGTGCTGACTGTTTAATGAGTGCAACCATCCTCTTGTAAGCTAATGATGTAGCTGAGTTGTTGTCAGCATGTACAAATCTTTCAGTTAATATCTCACAACAAGGAGGAACTTTTAGACTATGTTTTTAAGTATACCTAATATTTGTTTCTGCTTGTCTAACTTTAACTCTGCAATTAAATTAACAAAACCTTATGAAACCTATTTAACACCCCCCCACCCCCCCAAAAAAAAAACCAAACACCACAACAAAAAACAAAAGGCTTGTCTATCCATTAGGTAAATTAAATGGCATAAAAGTTTGTCCCCTGTACGGCCTGGTAAGGGCCTACTGACAGCCCTTTGTCTTATCCATCAGGATATGAAACCTTTTCATAGAAGTTTGATTGAAACTCGTGTTCCTCTGGAAAGACTGTGGATTTGTAATTTTCTGACGAAAAGTTACTGACACATTCCCAAACTCTTGCTTATGGAATTGACTTCTACTTCTGGTCTTGGATCCTGGGTGGAGAGAGACTTCTCATAGGATTGACCTAAATGCTTTAATTCAAGGAAGAACACGTGTAATTGATTCCATGGAAATTGGTGTTCTGGTTTGTTTGGTTAAATACAGCAATAGAGCAAGGGAGAGAGATGCAGAGGGAATTGAGTGACCAAATGGAGGGGACCGATTACTGCTGAAGAGTGACGGGGTGATTAGTTTCACAGGCTTCCCAGAGTGCCCTGATGCATGCTGTGATGGGCAGCAGCGCACTGGTGCGGACACAGGGCAGTTCACTGCATGAAGCTACTGTGCAAAGGTGTGCACTTTAGGTACTGGCTATATACTGATAGGATGATTATTTTTTTTTCAAGGTGTTAGAACACAAATGTGTGTTTAGTGTTGGTTTTGCTCTTTGTGGGAACCCCAGAGGAATTAAAGGTATTTTGTTTGCCCTTAAATCACTTTGAGCCTTTTGTTTCCTGTGGCTGTTGCAGTATGACATAGATATCCAAAGGACCAGCTCACACTAGCGATGACAATTTCTCACCCTGGAAAAAGTGCCAGCACCAATTCTGTTATAATTAAATAAATATTAATAGAGTTTAGACTAATTCACTTCTCAAATATTATGTGTAAGTGTTGATGGACACATAGAACTAAAGTAATTGTTATTCAACATGGTTATCATGTTGACTAAGTAAATATAATTATACTGGTAAAGACAGAAATTGTCAGATGGTCAGGACTGCCGTGATTAATATTTCATTTTGTTTACATGGTTTCACTGTAATTCACAAATGCCTAGGTGCTGCAGTAGGACACTGTGTACTTAAAAACTAAAAAAACTAAGTGAATTTTTCCCTGAGTCTGTCCGGCTTTAATGTAGAAATGGAGTTTCATGCTAATGGTTTCTTAACTACTCCAAACTGGGTAGTAAGTTCACTTTTATATAGCTGCCTTGTGATGTATTTAGTTACACACTGCATTTTCATTTTATCTAAAATTTCATGATGATATGCTGGTCTGGATTGGAATCTTTAGAAATAGTGAAAAGCAAATTTAAATATCTCTTTGCAAACATGCAGGCTTATGAATGAGAGAAATCAGAGGTGCTTTTAGAATAAAAGTTGCTGGAATCGCGTTTTACTTTTTTAACGGTTCTTAAGAGTAGCAGAGGTCGTTGCATCTAGGCTGACTAAAAAGTCATCATGTGGTGCTGAGTATCATAAAAGTACCTAGAAAAATGGGAATTAATTATTACTGGTTTTGGGGGGGAGGGTGTCTCACAGCTGCGTCATGAACTGTGCCCCCCTACCCCCAGCAAAATGCTGCTGGTTTCGTGTGACTTTGTGCTGTCTTGGTGCTATCGGGTGTGCTGAGCACCAGGTGTTTCCCCTCAGAGCTTTGTTTGCTAGGGGCCCTTGTTCTCTTTCCCGACTGCCTTTGGTTGCTGACCTTCTGTTCGGCTGCCCTCGGAGGAAAAAAATGAAAGCTTAAATCAGTGAGCACTACAGTAGGGATTTGGGGCAGTGTGTTGGTTTACAGTGAGATTTTAAGTGGCACGATTCTGCGAATCTTTTCATTAATTAGAGTGGGATGTGGTGCTGTAAGTAGCCCTGCTGGTGTGTACGCTCAGTGCTCTGTCTTGTTGATTCTGCCGCTGCGAGTTAAATCCCTGCAGTGGGAGTTGGATGAAATGGCGACAGCAAATGTCCCAGCTGCTGTGTTTAATGGGTCACTCACTGTTGCTGCGCTTGTAATGGTGTCGGGTGTGAATGGCAAAAGGGTGCTTACCAGGGAACATGCTCCTCGGGTGAAACCGGTGAGTGCCATGTCTGTATTCGTGGTGTCTCGGACTAGAAAGCGATATAGCTTAAGGTTAGGGAGATAAGCACACTTAATTTTTAGTGAGCAAAGGAGCAAGAAGGTTGACTTTAACCATGATGTGCACTTTTCCTGAATCAGCTGCTCTGCTGCTCCAGATAAGAGGCTGGAAAAAAAGGCGACAGAGATACTTCAGGGAGTATGTGTGGAAGGGAGATGGGCAGAGCCTTCCTGGCATGTTAAGGCCTCTTCAGGGCTACTTTGCTGTCCTTGAGGGTTGTTTCTGTTCATTTTGGGGGGATGGTTAGCAGCCTGGGCTCAGTCTTAGCTAAGAGCTGACCATGCATATGTACATGATACTGCTCTGTAGCCAATGAGTCCAGGTTTGTACCTCCAAGGGAGCCAACTTCTGTCTGGAAGAGCTGGCAGTAAGCCAAAAGAGAGAAACCCAGATGGATTTGAGTTGACTGAATGTCCTCTGGTATCTCCATATTGTCTCTCCTTCCTGTTCCTGATGTCAGGAAGCTTCACCCTCTTTTTTTTTTTTGGTGTAGGCTATAAGCAGAGTTAAACTCTGCCAGACCTGCCTCTGCCTCTTTGCTTTGGATTGAGCTGGCTCTGAACATCTGGAGCTGTTTTTGCTTGGTGTGGTCCAGCAGTGTTTGTGTTTCAGAACAGGCTGGTCCTCCACAGAGGTAACATGGATGTTGCTCATCTGAACTGATTCATAATCCACGTGCACCAGATGCAGATGGTGAAGAACTGGCAATGTTTTTGTGAAGGAACTTCCAGATCCTTTGCTTCTATTTCTCTTAGGCTATGACTCATGAAAAGATTTCCTTCCAAAAAATAATTGTGTGTATCTGAAGGTAGGAGTGTCACACAGTCTTGAGCACCCTTGCTTTTAAGCTTGTTGTATTTCTGCTACATGTGAGCAGTCTAGTGGTTGAAAGGAGCTGAAAATTGTTGCTTATAGAGTATATGTATGATTTTAAAATGATCAATGACATCATAACAAGGAAAATAGATCATCCTAATGGGATTGCGTAGGTCAGCTATGAACAGATGCTGGAGGGTGAAGGTGAGAATCTCCTAACCCTGTGTGCACTGCAGCTACGGTGGATATGTTACAGAAAATCAGAAAAAACGGTGGTGGTAGGTTTGCATCCCAACAGTTTCTATGCTAGGTTAGCTAAGAACTGTCAGACTTAACTTCCTCTGAAACACAGGATCACTGAACCAAATTGTAGGAAAAATAACAGAGATTTTTAGCCAAGATCTGTTTAAAAAGATGCATTTGCACTTAACAGATTGTGAGTATTAATCTGTACACTTTGGAAAGAACCAATTCTGTCCTTTGTCAGAAGGCCAATATTTGGGCAGAGCTAAATATGCTGAAATTGTGCCTTGGCCCAGAAGGCAAAGAACCCAGGGGGTGAAAGCTGCAACAGCCAAGAAGCAGTCTAGTTTTGTTAGATTTTTTGTTATGTTTCTTCTTGTTCCAGCTTTGTAATGAAATGTGTGCTTTTTGTACTCTGCTAGAATAACTCCCCCCCCCCCCCCCCCCCCAAGTAATCAGAAGTGGCACATGGGGATCTAAGAGGAGCTGGACTTCTTTCCCCTAGGGAGCAGCAAATCTTCAGTGTTGTGTAAGGATGAGCTCACACAAACTCACATCCAGCTGTATTTTGGGGTTCATGGGAGTTACGCTCTTTTCTACTAGTGTGGCAGGATTTGTTTTAGTGTTTGTAATGCTAGGTGAGGGATTAGTGGAGAGAGGTATGCTTTGGCACTCACAGCTGCTTTTCTGGAGAGTAGCGGACAATGGATAGATGTATCATTTTGGGAATACCTGCTTGCATTGCATCTAGTGAAGGGTAAAACCATGTTGCTATTGCTTATTAAGACTTTTCTCTAAGAAACACATATTCCATCTTCCCCCCCCCCCCCCATTTTCCATATGTATTCTTTATATGCTTAAATAACAGGTTTTTTTTCATAAAGCTTAATTATTTTTTTGGTTTTGCTGTTTGTGTGTCTGACAAGCAACTACTAGAGAGAGTATCCATTACTAGTGGGTTTATCAAGATTAGCATGTTTGCCCCTGCATGAGTACAGGGAAGATGGAAAGTAACTGTGTCTTGTGGTTTTGTTCTCTCTTACCTTGACTATTTCTATTTTTTGGTTCTTAAGAGTAGAAGCTAGCAAGAAACGTGTTGAGTGAGATACACATTGGTTTCATTTGGCTTCCTGAAAAGCTTTGGTCTTTGTTTTTCTTCTTATAAAAGGAAAACCCAGAGTGTTTTTTAGCTCTATATCATGTGACCTTCTCATCAGGCAGCACAGCATGCTGGTTTTGGCTGGGATAGAGTTAATTTTCTTCATAGTAGCTAGTATGGGGCTGTGTTTTGGGTTTGTGCTGGAAACAGTGCTGATAACAGGGGGATGTTTTTGTTATTGCTGAGCAGTGCTTAGACAGAGTCAAGGCCTTTTCTGCTCCTCACCCCACCCCACCACCGAGTACGCTGGGGGGAGCACAAGAATTTGGGAGGGGACATAGCCGGGACAGCTGACCCCGACTGACCAAAGGGATATCCTAGACCGTATGGTGTCATGCTCAGCATATAAAGCTGGGGGAAGAAGGAGGAAGGGGGGGACATTTGGACTGATGGTGTTTTGTCTTCCCGAGTCACCATTACACGTGATGGAGCCCTGCTTTCCTGGAGATGGCTGAACACCTGCCTGCTGATGGGAAGTGGTGAATGAATTCCTTGTTTGCTTTGTCTGACCATGCGGCTTTTGCTTTACCTATTAAACTGTCTTTATCTCAACCCACGAGTTTTCTCACTTTTGCCTTTCTGATTCTCGCCCCCATCCTGATGGGGAGGAGAGAGTGAGTGGCTGTGTGGTCCTTAGTTGCCAACTGGGGTTAAACCACAGGCAGGAATGGCTAAATGCTACATCCTCGGTACTCGACCAGTGTATTTTGCAAGGCTTTGTTCACTGTTACAAGCCTTTACTTGGGCAAAGGCTCATCTTGGCACAGTTAAACTGAAGGATTTATAGGCAATTATAACTAATATTAACTGATCTGGAAGTTCTTTTTTAGCAATATGTGATTAAGATTAATAGATATATCATAAGTGGTACTCTGGCAGCCAGCTTATAATTGTTCAAAGGATGGTTTTTAAATTGGCCTTTTTGTGTAGCACAGTGGTAATGGGTAAGGTGTTACACTTTTTTCAAGGCTTTGCACTGGGGATTTATGTTGGGCAATGATGTTGTCACACTCTTTCTAAGGGCTGGATCTTGGAAAGGCAGCCAGGTTCATTAGATCTACTGAACCATAGCCTATTCTTTCTAATAATAAACACTGTCCCAGTGGTATAGCTAAGGATAGTGGAAGAAACTGTCGTTTGAAAGGGAGAAACTGATGAAATGTTGGGGGGGGGGGAATCTTTCACATGTGACTTGCTGTCAAGTGGGTAGGAAGAAATATTCTTGTGCTGTTATGGTGCAACAGGATGTCTTTTGAATCTACATTAAACACTGATCTGGCACTGTTGTGGTTTAACCCCAGCCAGCAACTAAACACCACGCAGCTGCTCACTCACTTCCTGCCCCCCCAGTGGGATGGGGGAAGAATGGGGGGAGGTAAAACTCATGGGTTTGGATAAAAACAGTTTAGTAGGACAGAAAGGAAAAAAATAATAATGATAATAACGACAATAATAATAATAAAAGGATTGGAATATACAAAACAAGTGATGCATGATGTAATTGCTCACCACTCGCTGACTGATGCCCAGTTAGTTCTTGAGCAGCAATCCCTACCCCCCCCCACCAACACCCCCGGTTTATATATATACACCAGGCATGACGTCCCGTGGTATGGGATACCCCTTTGGCCAGTTTGGGTCAGCTGTCCTGGCTGTGTCCGCTCCCAACTTCTTGTGCCCCTCCAGCCTTCTTGCTGGCTGGTGTGAGAAGCGGAAAAATCCTTGACTTAGTCTAAACACTACTTAGCAACAATTGGAAACATCAGTGTGTTATCAACATTATTCTCACACTAAATCCAAAATATAACACTATACCAGCTACTAGGAAGAAAACTCTATCCCAGCCAAAACCAGGACAGGCACCATGCAAACTGGGTAAAGAATGGGTATCCTAAAAAGACAAGGCGCTATGACTTTATACTTTGGAAAGACTCTTCCAAATGTTATTAGCAGAGTAGTCCAATGATAACCTAACCCAACTCCTGATCCAAATGCGATTCTGAGATACTGAGGCTGTGGCCTCACATGCAGCAGCAAGGTAGCTTAGAATATGCTGTCCTCTCTGTTGAGCCAGGATGGCTGTTTGTGGGGCTGTGCAGTAAATCAAACTGGGAGCCAGTCTAATGGAGTGCTTCTCCCGTTCCCTGGCAAGCTCCCCAACTTGATTCACTGTGTGCCTATGGATCAGAAACCACCTTCCAGGGATGGGAGCAATTCTGCATGGGGGAGGAAGCCTGAGCTGGCACTTCTCTGATGTGCTTGTGCATCCACAGCCTTCAAATGATCGCTAGAATTTCGTTGGTCTATTTTCTGGAAAAGGTACCTCTGCAAAATAGTGTCACGACCCAGGCTGGACAGACCAGGGAGTTCTGTTGAATTTGGAATTCCCTCGGGCTAAATGAAGGTGAAACAACACCAAATGATCAGTTAAACATTTTATTCATGGCAGAAACAAACTGAACTTGGGAGGCATAACAATAGGTGGCGGGGTTTCTCACAACAGGAATTGGCATGAAACTAGCTCAGTGACCTGTGTAACCTGTGGTAACCATGTACATCAATTCAGGGAATAAGGAGATCCCTCCCCTTGGGTCTTGAGGTTCAGAGTGGACCCCCTTGCTTTCTAGACTCCTTCTCAGAGAAGAGCCTAAGGGTGGCTAGATCCACTTCTAGTCCCAGACTTGGTCAGCAGTTTTATGTCTTAAAGGGATGAGGTGTAGCGATTATAGAAAAGGAAAGAGAAAGAGAGAAAAAGGAAAAGAGAGATTTCACCCATCCTGTGTCCAGTGTTGGTCTAGAGGTCCAGTTCCTGTGGCTGTGTGCATGTGAGGCTTCAGTTTGTGTCCTTTTATCATCCTTGCCCCTCCTTTGGGTGGGCACTTGAACTCATTGGGCTAATTAAATGCCAGGCGTGGTTTGTGCTTTCAGAACCTTTGGGAAATGGGTCAGTGGGCTTGGGGGTCATTTGGGGAGTAACTTCTTCTCTGCAGACATGACCTAGTTTATCTGCTAGTTTATCTGTAGCGCAGTTTTAAAGCTGTTTAAACCTTGCCGGCCTGTGTCTGGAGAGCCAGAAGGCTGCTGGATGGCTGTTGTGAGCTTGCAGTGTTGCTAGCCTTGCGTGCCCTGCCCCCCCCCCGCCCCAATTTGTGCCATTTTTTTCCAATGTAGGCATGTATTATTGTTGTCCCAAAAATGGGGTTGTTTACCCAGTGTGCAAATCGCCAATATATGCACAGAGCAGAGGTATTTTATTCCAATTCATGTTTGTGCAAAGATGGGGGCTAGGTGGTAATTCTCAAAGCTATCACACCTCATGCCTAAACGGGCAAGCAATTTATACAGTTTAGTTTTACATATTTAGTTTCCAGTGTTCTTCCCCAAAACTATTATCGGTAGTTGCTTATCCACCACAGTTTCTATTGGGCTAAAGTTTTCCCCACTTCGAATTAAAGGTACAGTGTTCTTTTATTCTACAGGGCATGCTCAAGGAGGGTGGGGAGGTAAGTCTTTTTGGTCTTGAATTGAGTTGGTGGTCGTGATGTCACCCTGCCACCTTTACCTTTCCTCCAGTTATCGAAGATCTTTGCTGACTTCATGCCTATTAGCAATTATTCAACTTTGGGCACCTCCTGCCATAGGATGTTCCCTTCTTATCAGTCTTTTAGTTCTTCAGGGGCACAGTGGTTAGGGAGGCATGCATTGTTTATACAAAGGGCATCCTGTTTCACTAGACCTTTGTGGCCTTTTTAAGGTGGCTTAAGTACATCATTATCACATGCAATGGTTATTTGTGCTGCCCTGACTTGTCTGCACATCTGATAGGATACAGGTCACCTTTGAAAAATTGAGCCATGTCCTGTGTCCAGGTTCTGCAGGAGCAGCAAGCTGTCTCACCAAACTGTTGTGAAATGTCTCATTTATCTGAGCTATCTTGACTTTTGAGGTGATTTTTTTCAAGACTTGTGCATGGAGTTGTAACAGCTAAATCTCTACCAGTTCTCTCCTCTTCCAGGCATGTCAAATTATTGCTTTAGATACCCATAAACACAACAGGTTGCACCACTCCAATAGAAAAATGTACTCTTAACAGCTGCTGAAACTTCATTCTCATTATATTCATTCTTGTATAGACAGTTCTGCCAGCAGAAGCAAAACAAGGCCTGATTATTACTTATTTCTTAAATAAGTTTAAAGTCTCCTGAATGACATACAGAGAATAGATTTAAATCCCTTTTTTGTGTCACTGCTGAAATTAAGTTTTTAATTTTAGCACCTTAATTGGGACTACTTAGCTTTGGAGTTAACCCTACAACTGAAGAATATGCAAATAAAAATGTCATGTTACGTTTACTGATACTCTTTTCTCTGAGGCCATGATTTTGGGGCAGGGTGGTGGTGGTTTGTTTTGAGCTAAGCCATGATAATTACAGGAAGGATTGTTCTAATACTTCTGTTGTGACTATGATTTGCCATTTCTTTTCTGTACGTTAATGCCAGTGGTTTTTGCTGTGTTTATCTAGACTGCTGGAGTTGCAAACATGCTTAGAAAGAAAAATCAATGTAAATTCAGCTAATCAATTAATATGCATCTTTCTAGGCACAAAGGGTTTGTGGTCTAGTCATGGCACAACATTTTAACTTTTGAATGTTTAGCTCCAGCTTTGGATGAAACAGCAGTAAGCATGAAAGAATAGAAGAGTGAGCACTTCCTCCTGTTAATTTACCTGTATATTTGCTTGTTTGTGTGTGGTGGGGTGTATTCTGGGGTTTTGAGTTTTGTTTCTTGTTTTCTTCGCTTGTGTAAGAGAGATTTTAGTTTTCTTGCACTGTTGTGTGTATCTGAACAGGTTTTTTTTTATTATTTCATCTTATAGGAGGAAAATGGCCCAAGCTACTGCACCAGCAACATCCATCCATGATGAAGACTCCTCTGAAAGCAGAATGGTGGTTACATTCCTCATGTCAGCACTTGAGTCAATGGTTAGTAGAGAAGCAGCTGTGTCATAACTGTCTTGGCATGTGCAGGATTACACCAATATATTGCCTCCTGCTGAGGAGCAGGAAAGGTGTAATATTATATCTTTATCTTATTGCATGCTGTTCGGCCAGCTGTAACTGTTATCTCCTTGCTTGTGGAAAATCATGCTAATGGTCTTCTTAACAGTCATCTTGTTTCTTGTTGTGGTGTGGTTGTTTCAAAAATTATTTTGTTAAATAAATAAATGGGAAATATTTCTTGATTGCTCAGGTAGAGTGTGGTTGAAAGGCAAGAGTATGTTCTAGTCTTTGTTATCTGTAATATAAAGTGAATAAATGGTCTTGAGTTTAATGCCTTGTCCTCAGCTGCTGTACCAATTCAACAAAACTTGTTCAGAAAATACTGGGTTTTTTTGTTTTTTTTTTTAAGTTGGCATATCACCTGTTTTGTAGAAGTTATTTTATCATTGTGTGGTGGGGTTTAAGGTTGGCCAGGGCTGTGAGTGGAAATGTCTGTCCTGTTTCCTTGAAGTTGAGGCACTGTCAAAGATTTGGTTCTTTAAAATTGTTGTCTTAAATGATAAGCAAGAACAAAAATTTTCTTTTGAGCAATGAAACTTTGAATGGGATGGTTATAAGATAATGGATTGCAAGCCTATTTTCCCAATGGGTATATTTGGTTCCTAAAAGCTTTGTGTCGCTTTTTCCTCTCATGCTGCAGTAGTTGGTGTCTTTATAGGTTGCAGCAAACTTTGATCTGAGTTCCTAGGAGAAATTGACTTTTTGTGATCACTTCTTGATGGTCTCACTAATTTTCTTAGGATCTTTGCTCTCTCCTTGCGCCGCAGGCTTCCTGCCTTACTTTGCCAGAAATTTCTCCTAGCAGAACACATGTAGGTGTTCACAGGGAAGGTGCAATCCTTCTCAGGAGGAATTCACCTGAGCCTGAGCACAGCAGGCAGGACAAGGCAGACTGCAGGCAGCCTTCCTGCTTGCAACCACACCTTTCTGAATGAACATGATGAGTGATAAGTGTGCTGTGAATGAACAAAACTCCTGTACGTTCTGTTGAAAGTTGGAGTTGGAGTAAGACACTCAATATGATTATCTAACAGGGAAGTGATAATTTCACATGGATTGATGTCATAAATCATTTTAATTAAAAACAGTGCAATCTCTGAGTCTAGACAAGGCCTTAATTTCACTAATGCATCAACAATGCTTTTAAGATTCCTGATGAAAAGCACTGCAGATGTATAAATTGTCCTTTGCTAATGGCTGATGTTATGTTACTCGCAGTACCTTCTGAAGGGTGGATGCTGGCAGCAGGACTAATAACTGTTTTACATGATACCACATACATTTCTATTAACTGTACTCTTAACTATGGTAATAAAAGCTTTTTGTTTTTCTTTTTGTAGTGTAAAGAACTTGCCAAGTCCAAGGCAGAAGTTGCCTGTGTTGCTGTATATGAAACAGATGTGTTTGTAGTTGGAACTGAGAGAGGAAGAGCCTTTGTCAATTCTAGGAAAGATTTTCAGAAGGATTTTGTTAAATACTGTAAGTTTCAATGTTGTGTTTTTGTATTTCACAAGCTGCTTAATGTGTATTGCATAATACTAAGAACTTTGGGGAGCAAAGTTCTGTATATCATGGCTATGTGCTATAATTATGCTGGCTATGGCAAAACCATCTGTTTAAGAATGTAAAAATTATCAATAACAGTGGTCTTGTTTGGAGTGTTATTTCAACTGTGGCTGGAAGTGTTCTTTTTTTCTTAGATAATGTGACAAACTAGTACAATAAGAAGTATTAGACTGTCCACCCTCACAACACATTCTGCATTTCCACATGTATGTTAATTTTTCTTTGTATCCTTTCCTCCAAGTCTTTTTTCCACTCGTGAAGGCTGGGCAGGACATTGAACAGGTAGTGGACTACTTCTCTCAGCTCAGATGGTCCTGGTTCTTCAGATCACTCTATGCCTTATTGAAGCAGATACACATTTTTGACAAAATGCTATTTTTTTATGTAGCTTTATTTATATCACTGTTATTTAGTAGACAGAAATATATACCTATACCATAATGACTTAAAATTACATCTGAATTACTTTTGTACTCCTTTAAGTACATCTAGGGTGTGATTTTGTTTAATTTCAGTTTTTTAGTAAAACAGTGAAACTTTTGTGTTCATAAAACACAGTCCATTGGTACAGGACAGTATTTTTAGGAGCTGGGTTTGAAAGATTCAGTGGCTCTTTGAGGAAGCATTGATATGCTCATTTAGGAAAGTGTTGTCGATGGATACTGCTTTATCAATAAAGAAATGTATGTTTACCTGCCTATGGAAAGGGAGAGATGCAGGTCAAGAGCAGGCTGTGAGAGAAGAATCAGTCGGGGGGTGGAGGGGAGTTCAAAAGCAACAGCTGTAAAATGTTCTGGCTTGACTAATTAAATGCTGCTTGGAAAGCAACTGTGTTTGATCTGTAACAGAAACATTTGCTCCTAAAAATGCTTTTGCTGCTAGCTAAAATTCTCCTGGAGGTTCTGTCTTGAGGTCATTAGTTCATGGTGGGGCTCTGGATTTTTTCCACTGTCCTACTCACTTGGACAGTGACTTTCCCTGTGCATAAGTATATTTACTCTAAGGAAAGTCAAGACAATGTTGCATTGTAAGAGAGAACTGATATCAAAATGCAGAATTACGACCTCACTGAGGAATCAAGTATAGGATGAATCAATTCCTTTTTTATTTTTTACAGGGGCAGTCTTCTGATACTGGTATTTATGGAAACTCTTAGCTGAGTAATGGAGGAGAGTTCAGTTTTTCACCTGATTTCTTTTTGTTGTTGTTGTTGTTCCTCAAAGGGCTTCCCAGAGGTCCTAGATACTTTGTTTTATTGCCAGTACATTGGTATCATGGGCCTTGATGTCCAGGAGACTTTGTATACTGGGCACATCTGTTGGTAGGGAGTCTGAAATAACTGGGATTTGGTGTTTGATCTCCCTGGCTAGATCTGTATTTCTGCTTCTGTACCATGGGAAGCACTGGCTTCTCATCCGTGCTTGTGTTTGACTGTATCAGATGTGGTTTCTATAGATATGTGCGTGTGTTGAAATCTTACAGTAGTTGTGATAATTCTGATCCTTTGCTTTATTCCAGTTACAAGATGCTCATTCTTGGGCAGTGTTTTGTACTCTCAGGCCAACGAGATTAAATAATATCCACTTTGAAAACAGTGTTTTCATTATGCTTCTTGCAGAACATTGTGGTGTAGATCTGTGTGAGTAAAGCCAACTAATGTCAGTCATTGCTTTCATGGTTTCACTAAGTGCATATCCCCCATACTTTCTGGAGTTTTGATGCTGCAGGTAGTTTTCTCCTGTTGCTGAGAAAGATGTTGCAAATTCCACAAAACTTGACTTCAGAACACCAATTATTAAGAATAATAGCATTATGTATTCCTGGCGATGCTGATTCCATCACTGCCTTTGACAACTTTGAAGTCTTGAAGTTTATAGTGTAATATCTTTTGATCTAAAACTTATAACTGTGGAGGCCACAGTTCCTTTCCCATTGCACCTTGTTTCTTCAGTTAAATATGAAAGCTAGCAATAGACAATGTTAGCTGCAATTTTAGTAGGTGTTTTGGAAAAGTCCAGGAAGGCCACAGTTCTGTGCAGTTTTAGTAAGTTAGAGTTGGGCCCTTTTTGTTCCTTTATGATTAATAAAGGCTTCCAGGAGATTCTTACATTGCTGTTAGAATTAAATCTTTAAAAATTCAGCTGTGATGTCAGTCCCTGGAACACATGGTGCTGACAGTATTGAGAATTAGCTCTCCACTTGTATAGGTCTCTTCCTTTTTCTTTAAGTATGGAAACAGAAGTGTAGTTACTAAGCATTCCTCTGGTTACGTCTGACTCTGTTGTGACAAGCCAGCATGTGTCTCCCATCTTTACCTCCACTTTTCCCACAGCTCCTTTGTATAGTTTGAGTAAATATGAAGAGTTTTCAGAATTTGGAGGCCTCAGGCTTCAAACCCACTGCTTACTTTTAGTAACGAGTATAATTTAGTGGGCTAAATTGATGAAGTGTATGTATGAGGTTTATGAAGGAAGTAGCATGTACTCTTTCTAGCAGTGTAGGACTGATAAAAATAACAGCAGTTCAGTGAAAGCAGCATTGGAGTTTGGTTTCCTGTGGCTTTCATTCATAACAACTTTCACCCACGTGGGTTCCCTAACGCCTAGCTGCAGGGGAAGGAGGAGTCCTGCGCATACCTCATGTACCTTGTTACCTTAAGAAAATGCGTTAGAAACAAATTATAGCAATGCTTTTTTTAACATTAGTATGGGTTGTGTAGTGAGTGTTGAAGAACCAGTCAACAGGCATTAATTATTTAAAGTTGGGTCAGGTAATATATTCTTCTGAACTGTTCTTAATTAAGATGGCTAAGCCCTACGTTACAGTGAAATGGTATGTTTCAATCAAGTAGAACTGCATGTGCTTGTACACATAACATGTAACTTAGGTAACCTGTGGTGTCAGTTATTCTAAGCCTTTGTAAGTTTGTATTGTACATAAAAAGAGTATATTCTTCGAGTACCTGCTCATATTCAGAATGTGGACAAGCATGGATACTTGTGTACTGTAAGCAGTCAAGATCATACACGTCTTGCCCTACCAGTACCTCTTTGCTTTAGTTGCTGTTCCCTGCTGAAGTGTATTGTGTGGTCCTCAGTTCCTCTTGGATGGCCTCAGCAAGATGAAGTGCCTCCTTGCTCTCTGGATTGCTGTGGAGTTCTGGGTTATCAGCCATCCTGAATGGGAGACTTATTGCTGGGGTGCTTCAAGAATGTTGTTCCCTTCATGTATTCATCTTTGTCATCTTGGCAGTTTCCCTTGAGGTTTGGTCAAGGTTTGGTATCAGCTCTGTGGAATTCATTCTCATTTGAATGGAGCTGCAGATGGTTTATAAAACAAACAAAAAAACCAGAAGAGGTCTCATCATCAGCAGGCTGTATTTGCCTGTCAGAAGTGACCTTTCAGAAGAGCTTTGTGACTCAGAAACACCTTTTTGGTCATCTGCTCTGGACTTTGAAAGAGATTTACCCAGCACTGTGTGTTCCATCCTATCTGCCAAGGAGCTGATTGTTCTCCAAGAATCTTGGTTGCCTCTGCTAGCATTTCCACTGGTACCGGCTGTTGTACCATCAGTATGTAGGTCGCACGGAAGCATAATCCTGCTAGTTCTGTAGCTTTCTGTCAGCTCTCCCAGTCATGCTGCTTTTTTTCCTTCTTTGGTGCCAGGGCTCTGGGCTCGCTTGCCTGAGGTGGGGCCATCTTGCATCTGTAGATGGTTCATCCTGGATGATGTGTCCTTTATTTTTAGGAGCCTTTGTTTTCCTTCTGGTGGCTTCAGGTTTCCACACTGATTTTAACAGTGCATCTGGTATGGGCCAGAGTTTGTCTTCAAGTCCTGCTAGAGACTTTTGCCCAGCATCTTTCACTCTTCTTACCTGTACCTCCATGTCCATCCACCCACAGGTTGCAAGAACTTGTAGCTTCAAGAATGCTCAGAATCCCAGTGGTTTTAGTGGGCACAGCTGTTCCTCCTGCTCATGATGAATGAATGGCACACGATGCTCCAAAGACCTTTTGGGAAAGATTGCTCAGCTTTGGCTCCTCAGTATCTTAGTATCTTGGGTATGTGGATTACTGTTCCCTTTTGGATATCCTCCATTATCTGCAGGCGAGTAAAATGACTCTTCCCATAAACAAGGCTACTGCGGGCCTGCTTGAAGATCTGCGGCTAGGCTTGTGTCTCATTGAATCCTGGCCTTCGGGCAAATAGAAGTATCAGGTTTTCTGGGGAATTCTTCTTCTGACATTGTGCTCCCTTATCTCTTTGACTCTGTAACTAATGTAATGCTTCAGCAGTTTAGAGGGGGGCAGAAAAAGCAAACAAAACCAGAAACCTGAAAGGCTAGATCTTACTGGTTTAAAAAACAAACACAGAACTGGCAAGTCTCTGACTGGATTGGCAATTGTTGGACTGCTTTGGCGTACTGTAATTTCCATCTGAATACCTGAAATTGGCATTTCTGGGCTTGTAGTAGCTTGTCCCTATAGTCTAGAGAGAATTAAGCATCTCTGGCTGAAGTTATACCATTTCTAGAGTCTTGCTGTGGTAGATGCAAGCTTCCTACTCCATAGCTGTAATTGTAGGTATGCAGTGACTCTCCTCATTTCAGGTTTTGGCTTCCACAGAAGCTGCTGTTCACTGTGCAGGATGTCTGTGGGGAATGAGCTTTTTAGCTTAATCTCTAAGAAAGTTTCAAATGCATAAAAAGACTAGAGCGATCCTTTGGTCTTCAAGGATGTGCAAATGGGATTCTGAGTAGTCAGTCTGTGCATCACAACTACACTAGAGAGTGTCAGTCTACTTCATCCCTAGCTGTTCATCCCCATAGTCTGGAGGATGCCTGTGTGGGATTAAAGTAAATCTGTTACTGCTTAGGCCTTGTTTTCTAGGCAGCATCTTCCCAGCTATGGCAAGGAGGTATAACTCACTTCTGTCTTTGCTTTCTGTGTTTCCTTCAGTGGCAAAATTTTGATCTGTTTCTAGGGATTCTCCTCATGAAATCTTACTCTTGCTGTTCTCTGAATGACAGAAATAGTTTCTCCTTACATTAAATGTTAATGTTTGAACTATGACTGCACAGGACAAACCTACTCACATGTTCTAAGAGGCTGTTTTGCAGCTCTGGCTGTGATACTGCAGCACAGCAAAAGTGCTGTCGGTGAACATAGTGCGCTCCACCTGGGATTGGGGCTGTTTGATGGTATCACATACACTGTACTGAGATCCTGGGCACCTGGAAGGCAACCTGAACGCTCTGGATACGCTTCGATCAGAATTGATGGCTTTGCTCACTTCAAGAGATCTCATGAGCAGTGAATATGAGCTCTATGGTTGCTGCCTGCATGAGGACTTTCCTACAGAGGAATTCAGGGTGGTGGCTGGAGTCTTCTCCTATGGAAAAGTGCATATGGACACTACAGCCCTAGAGTCCAACTGTTTGAAGGCAGCAGCTTCCTTTGCCTGTCATTATCTGTCTTAGCTGTTTCTTACTGACAAGAGGTACATGCACTCCTAATTGCCTAACAGGTTTTTCAAACTAGAAATATTTTGTGAATTAAAATAGTCAATACTTCTTTTGCGATTAAGGTTTAAAAAAATCTTAGTATTCTCCATTGCACCACCACAGGTGCAATTAGTTCTGATATTGGCAATAATTAAAGCAATGCTAGCAACAAGGCCAGATCTACAAAGCAACTTAGGTACCTAAAAAGCTAGAGAAAATTTCTGAAAGTCTCCTTGGCGTTTAAATAGCTCATAAATCAGTATTTTTGTCTTGAACTGTGTTCCCATTGTAGGTGACAATATCCAAAAAGCATGGTGTAAAAATACATTACTTCAATATTTTTTAACTAAAGCTCAGTAAAGCGGATAGCTTATTGGTGTAAATATAAATTTTAACATGCTGAAGCTCTGACTGGCATGTCTTGCTGCTTTCTTTCATTTTTCTAATGGATGAAGCTATTTATGCGTTTGATCTCATCTGTGTATTGTCTATGCACTTTTACTATAAGCAATGCTGAACAGACTGTGATATTGCAGGCCTGAGAGCATCATGCACAGATCTTGTGTTTAGAAGATGATAGGTGGGAGTCAAGCTATAGTAGTGTGAATATTTTTATTAACTCAGTAGTTCTGGGTTAATTTTAGACTTGTGCTTAAAAATGTCTTTGACTAAATCTGCTGAGATAGCCCCTGACACTGCAGCTTGCTAGTTAGTGTGTGTACTGTACTGCTAGTCTGGATGTAGTCCTTTTATGGTACTTTATCTGGATGCTCTGGTAATGATGTACAGTTGGTTTGCTTCTTCCGTACTGTTGTGATTACCTCTGATTATATTCTGTATATCTTGCTTGTCATGCCTGTAGTAATTCAGAAGCAGTATCTAAATGGGATGTTTAGCTTTTCAGCTCTAAAGCGGAATATCTCAGACTTGAAATTGAGTACAGACTGAATCCCTTGACCCGTATGGAAGCAGCCTAATACCTTTTCAGTATTACTCTAATAACAGAGGTTATTAGTGTGTCTAACTGCTGTTGATTGTGTTTGTTTGTCCTTGTTATAACATCTAAAGGACAATCTTCATCATCATCATCTTTGTCTCTGATAATATGCTGCGGTATTATAGTGAAAATACCATTCTGTAACTAGCTGACACCTTTTTATGTTGTTCAGAGGCTAATCCCTTGACACTAATGCAGCTAGTTTAAAAATACCAGTTCTTTTTGATGATTATGTGCCAGTGTGGAAAACTGGTTTCCCACAGTCGTTTTCTTTGGCCTTAAACTGTTCTGTGGCCAGCTGAGATTTCTGTGGCTTTTGCTGCTCCTGAAACTACAAAATATTTTGGAAGAGAAAGGAATCATTAAATTGTAGACATAAATAGTAAATGAAAGAAAAATAGTAAGAGCCAGGTGGAGGATTAATCCTGACAAAACACTCATGGAGTTGTGAGTATGCCATCACTAATCTGTTACCTATTTTAAGTGCAAATGGGGGGCTGTATCTGTGATTCTTGCTTTAGCTTTGGTCTTCCAGTGCACTTCAAAATGGGTACACTTTACAGAAAGCGTAGTAGGAAAAAACGATGTTGGAATAGTTGCTTTTTAAAGCCGTGACTGTCAGGATGCTTTCCTATTGCCATGCCAGAGCTGTTTTACACTTGTGTAACTCTCTACCTCTTTTTTCATGCCAGATTTCCTTCCAGCTATTTGGGAGCGGCCTCTTTAAAACAACCTTTGCTGAATGCTTATTCTGTTTGCGTATCTGCTGAAACAGGCTTTTCCCAGTCACTTTTAATAGGAACTTACTCAGCTGTGGCTCTCAGTTGTGTTCATGAGTTTTCAACTCCCTTTTTTGCAGCAGATGACTTGGAATTACTTGCACTTCTCCAAATTGCAAGACCAGAAGAGATAGATGGCTGCTCCTAGCAACACTGACTGTAGCCCATCACTATTTCCCAGCCTAATTGTGCTGGCAAACATGATGTATATGCTCCTATGGTGTCTGCCACTTGAGAGTTAAGACCTTGCATCTCTGCTAGTGGAAGGGATCATGTGAGCGTTCCCTTGTCCATTTTACATTACGTGAGCCAGGTTGCATCATGCCTGCTCAGTGATGTGAATGCTAACCTGGCTGGCTCTGCCTGGGGTTAATTAGGGAACAGTTTCATAATCCTTTTTGCTTGGGAGAGTTGTGGACATGGTAACTGCTGGCTTCCTCTTGTGTGTCTGCAGTTCTCTGTGCAAGATGGTCTTCTGCGTTTGTGCCCAGG
Organism: Buteo buteo; assembly: GCF_964188355.1. Taxonomy (NCBI): domain Eukaryota; kingdom Metazoa; phylum Chordata; class Aves; order Accipitriformes; family Accipitridae; genus Buteo; species Buteo buteo. Next base: position 37,893,338 of record NC_134177.1, on the reverse strand, counting down.
CCTCTGTGTGACTGTAAAACCTCAGCACTGTGAGCTAGTTCTGGGGGTCCCCATCTCCCTAGGATGCTACAAAGATGTCTGGAGTGCCCTGATTGCTAAAACTTATGGGACATCTTTATTTAATAAAAAGCATGAAGCTTCAGATGTTCCTGCTGGAAAGCTAGGACACTTTGCTATATACATTGTGACTGCCTCTAGCACTCTGGGCTTCCGCTTTCCCAGTCTCTTAAAGTATTTACATCGTACTCTTTATTGGAAGCATTAGTTCATATTTTGCATCTGTTTCTGCCCCACCCCTAGTTTTTGGGGGAGTTTTTCTGTTGTGGTTGTAAGTGCTTGGTAAATTAACTGAACTGTGTTCATTCTTGGAGTCCCCAAGAGCTTTTTGATTTAAGATTTAAGTTTCAAATCACTTTCTATTTTGTATTTGCAGAATGTAGCTATGAGTTAAAGCATCTACCCTTAAAGACTTGATCCTAATAAATCACATGCTTAGGAATTAGTTTAAAGATAACATTCCTAGCACTCATCACACAGTTGCAAGTACTAAAATCCAAAGCAATCATCCCCATCTTTCTTAGAGTAAGAGCTGCTCTTTTTTGCCATTTCTGTCTCCATTTGAGCTCACTTAAATGGTTCAGCTTACAGTCCCCTTCTGCCTAACCTTTTGAAATGCAAATAATGTAGTTTTTGAGCTGTCCTGTGCTCCATATTTCTCATATTAATGTGTTCATTAACTGAACTCTGCATTAATAGCCTAGATCTTAATGAAAAACATGGAAATAATTCTCCTATCTTTTAGCTTTACTTTGTGGCCTGCCATACTCTTTCTTTCTACTACTGTTCTCCTCTTCTTTTTTCCCCCAACTTCCCAGACTGGTAGAAGGGCTTTACCTGAAGTGGGTGATGGCCAGCCCTGGCTAGCCATGCATTTTTGATGGTCTCCTTTGCAAGCCCTCTCTCATGGTATTAGGGGTGAATTAATCTGTTGTTCTTAAGTTTTACATTACTGGCAATTTCCCTTGTTTTACAAGTCTGTTTACCCCTTTTCCCAAGTTCTCAAAATTAAAAGGAAAAAGCATTTTCAAAACTTGTTTCATACTTAGACACAAGTTATTTTTGAAGAGTTTTATAAGATCACTTTTTGCCTCCCTTCCTCAGGGGTGCTTCCTTTGCTTCCATCATCTGCCTCTCTGGCTCCATGGATGTGTCAGGAACAGAGACTCTTGCAGGTCGTGTGCCAGTCCAGATGCCTTTTCTTTCCAGCGCTTTTAGCATTAGCCATGCCCTGCCTAGCTCAGAGCTCTGTGCTATTTTTCTGTTTATTTCAGATTTGGGTAAGTGGCCTCTTTTACAGTCCTATTAGAGCTAGGTTGCTTGGCTTGATTATCAGAAACCTTTCATGTTCTGTCTCTGCCTAGCCAGTTAAGGGGTATGAAGCTAACAGCTAGTTTAAAAAACTTGCTAAGAAAGTTCAGTCACATTTAAGTGGAGACCACACATCTCATTCTCTGAGTCGCAAACAAACAGAAAATTACTGTAGATGGGTGAACTTTTTGAAATTTCCTGGCTCCTAAATTCTGCCTCAGGTGATTTGCTTTTCTTGTGGTTTAAGTGATCCTTTGATAATCATAAAATTATTTTTCTTTAATTTGACGTTATTGCCCAATTTCCTGAAGTGTAGAACTGGATGGCCTTAAAAAGCTCACAGATTAACTGGGTGGATGCTTTATAAAACAAAGCAAAACGCTTTTAGCTACACGCACGTTTACTTTCTCTCTTTCATTGCTTATAGTTATTTTCAGAGAGTAATTTTCCTTAAGCACAAATGATAAAATATATGTACCTGAATGTTGGCACAAAATAGTTGTTGCCCTTAAGTTGCCTCTCAGAGTGTCTGCGCAGGGATGACATTCATACCCGTATAATCACTTCTTTACTTTCTCTACCTGGGGGATTAAAAAAATCACCTGATTAAAAACGTTCCGATGTTGTAAGATACCTTATGTACCATGGGACTGACAGCCCTTTTGCTAGAGGAGTGTTGAGCTCCATCAGCTTCAGAGACTGAATCCTACCAGCTTTTCTCTGTTGTTTGTGTAGCATGTCATCTTCAGGTCACATTTTTGAGGAAATTTCAGTTACGTAAATTGTTTCTCTGCTAAAGCTTGATTTTTGTTTCTTATTCTTTGGTGAGATGCAGACAGTGCTGGTTTTGTCACTCTTCTGCAGCACGACCCAGTGGGGCGTGCTCTGCTCTGCAGGAGAAATGCAGCCTGCATCCTCCAAACAGCAGCTTTCCCCTTACCCCTGAGTCAGGTGCTTTGAAGACAGACGTGCTTTATGGCCTATTTTAGTCTGCTGCACTCAAACCATGCTTTAGTGGACCTTCAGAATAAGTGTAGTATAACACTGCTGAGCTGTAACTCTCTTCATCAATTTATAAGCATGACAGCATCTATTTAAGGCAGGAAGCTATAGCATCTGTCCATACAGAGGTCAGGGTGTAGCTATCTAATTGCTGCCATGCAACAAGAAAAAATTGCCAAATTAAAATTTGATCATTTCAAGTATTCCATTATTTGTTCTGTCATAAAATTTTTTGTAAGAGGGCTTTTTTTACTTTAAAGCAGCCTATTAATTTTATAAGAATGGTGACATCTGGGAGATTCCTTTTCCAGCCAAGTGGTAGGCTGGGCTGTCAAACCCAGTCTGCTGCTGATCAGGACAGGTAAGAGGGAAGGGTGTTCTGAATAACCAGAACACCTGGATAGTACAAGAAGATAAGAGACACTCCACCATATGTGGGCTCTCAGTGCAAAATGAGGATTGTTAGGAGTTAGGTCATTGTCATCCTTCTGAATCTGGAATAGCTTTTGCAGAGTAACTGGACTAATCCTGCAGTATACTCCCAACTGTGCAGAATGCAATTCTTTTACCATATAACCATTCCTCACCCTTCCTGAGCTATTTACCCTGTGAATACAGCCCCCTATCCCTCTTACCTGCCAGGTCTTGTTGCACATGTCCCAGGCATCCCCTCCCAAATGTAGCCTGAATCCTGCTGGGTGCTCTAGTAATTGTAGCGAGGACTTCGACAGAGCCTGTAAGGTGTGTAACCTTCTCCAGCAAGTGGAGATGTGTCCATCAGTACTGCCGGAAGGAGATGAATGGCTGCTAGGTTTGATCAGTTGTGCAGACTTCTTATAAATCTTACTGTGTTTGAGACTTGATCTTGTTTGTCAGACTTAATTGAAATTGGCCAACAAATGTGGGAGAGATTAGGGAGGCAGATGCATAATGTGAGCTTCAGAAAATGGATAAAATCCTGTAATAAAAACTATATGGGTTTCTCTTCTAGTTAAGAAGGAAAATTTCTATCTTTTTGTCTGCTTTTCATTTTAATGGGAAGTAAGCAGTGTTGGCATCTTATTTTTTGTTTTGCTTATTATTTTTAGAAAGTGTGGGTACACTTTTGAGAAGCTACTGGTAATAAAGGCGTTTTCAGTGAATCAGTCTCTTATGTGGAAAAAACCCACCCAAAAAGCGACATTGCAGGTAGCTATAAATGAAACTGATGTCTCTTATCCCTGAGTCTGCAGGCAAACCTTATAAGCTGTCATTAGTTAAGCACCTGTGTTGTGGAATATTACTATATACCTATATTTGCATTATTTTTTTATTATGTGTCATATTGCCGAGAAAGCAAAAGTTTCAGGCCTGAAGAGCTGGAGAGCTATATGTTGCATGGAGGTGGGTTTCCAGGGCACAAAGCAGATGTGTGATCTGTAGAGGAGGAGATTCTCTTTTAAATGAAGATACAAGTTTTTAAGATTATAAATGTGTTTTTACTAAAAGTATTGCTGCTTCAGCTCATTTCACAACCCATTTGTAATCAGTTGTTCAGACTGATGTTTGTTTTCTTGTATTAACGTAGAATTATGATGCCAGCAGTACTGGTAATGTAAATCACAGTGTTTCAGGCTTACCACTGTGCTTGCTCATGGTGAAATCATGACACAACTTCAGCACTTCTCTTGCACATAGGAACACAGATCTCCCTTGCTTTTTCTTTCATATGCAGAATATCTCTGATGTTTTCCCCTATTTTTGCTGGGTGATTCTAAGTAAATCTTTGCAAGGACTGAACAATAAGAAAGGAAGGCTGTCACCTGAAACAGTCACTTCCGTTTGCTTCTTAATATTGGAGTGTTGTTATTCCCTCACTCCTTTTGCAATGACTTTTGCTCAGAGAGTAGAACAAGGTGTAGGGCTGAAATCTTCTGTTCTGCATGATGATGCCTTGTTTGCAACTCCTCCTATTCGTCGACAAGAGATGTGTACTTAAAATGTCTTTTGAAAGATACAGGAGCTGTTGTGGCAAAAGTCAAATCCCTTCCATAAAAAGTATCCTGAGATTAATAGTGTTTTCTACCTCTTCATGCAAAAAAAAAAAAAAAAAAAAGCCTGCTTGGATGTGTCTCTTAATTCATCATTCTTACACCTCAGAGGGTGATATTTGCAAAGGTTGTAAGGAAGATATAATATTTTTGGTGTAAATTTAAATTTACTCATTGCTTATGTACATAGATAAGTGCATTTGCTTCTACGGCAAATAAGTTCTTATGATTTTCCGGCAGGAATCCTTCCTTCCTGAGTGTATGTAGCCTAACTGGAGGGACTAGGTACTGGGAGTTTTAATAACTTACTATTTTATTTTTGTCTTATTTTTATAACTAATTGCCAGGTGTTACAGAAGAGGAGAGGGCTGCAGAACTGCAGAAAACAAAAAGTATACCACCTGTAAACAGACTGACAGTGGATATTGTGGAACTGGAAGCTCTCAGAAAGTCTGTGGAGGACTTTTTCTGCTTTTGCTATGGTGGGTGCTTTGAAGTCTTCTAAATAGCTGTTCTGGATTTCTATATTTTTATTCCAGTTGGGAGGAAAGTACTGCATGATCTTAGCCTTCCAACTATACCGCTGTTAAGGTGGTGAGTTTAACTTTTAGTAGCTGATTCTAAAACATACACATATATTGGATAGTTTTCTTCTTGATGTGTTTTGTGGGATAGGGTTTGACATTATTGCACAGCACAGCCCATTTAGTTTTTTTTCAAGAAAGCTGCTGTATCTCAGTGGGTTCCAGTGCACATTAATGCGAGCACTACTTGGTTTCCTGTAGAGATTTGCATCTGCACCTTACTTTCGCTCCAGTCCTCTCCAAAGTAAAAAGTTTTATAAGGGGCTCGTCCTTTTGCTAACTTGAGTGCTCTTGACCTCAAAGCAATCTCATTTTTTATTTATTTTTTTTTCCTAGGTAAAGCTTTAGGAAAGTCAACAGTGGTGCCTGTGCCATATGAGAAGATTCAGAGGGACCAGTCTGCTGTGGTAGTGCAGGGCCTGCCTGAAGGACTTGCATTTAAACATCCAGCAAATTATGATGTTTCAACCCTGAAGTGGATTTTGGAAAACAAGTCAGGGATCTCATTTACCATCAAAAGGTTATTTGCTCTGTCTTGTCCTGGTCTGTCCACTTTGGTTTTGTACTTAAATTAAGTCCAATTAATTTTAATTTTTAATTAAATACATTGCAGCCTGTTTTTCTTAAACAGGACTGCTCTCTCTTTAGTGTTACGCTACCAAGTAGGTCATGATGTCTTTGCTAAAGCTATGGGTTTTTCTTTCCATATTTCCACACAGGCCTTTCCTAGAGCCAAAGAAACACCTAGGTAAGTTACTACTTACTCAGACTAAACAGAAACAGATCAGAATTTTAGTTTAGATAGCAATATAGATACAAGATTTGGTCATGTGGATAAAGTGGCAAACTGCAGAATTTCCTAGACTCCGAGTTGCCTTACTTATGGAACTATAACGTTTTCCTTTATGTGTTCTGCCATGAGCAACTAATTAGAGATAAAATTTGTTCTATTGCATCCTCCTCCTTTTACTGAATTTAAATTTAATGTGAATTGGATAGTATCCTAGGGAAAGGAGAAGTGAACTGATGGACTGCATTGCATTGTTAGAAGATGCTAAGACTTTGCAGCGCTCTGTGTTCCAATACGTAGCTGATTTGGGCATTTATATCTCATTTTAAAAATTGATTTAATCATCTGAAGTGGCTAGGTTGTAGTTCCTATGAAAGCTTCTATGTATTAAAAAAATCTGAGCTAGAGTGAGTTTTAAAAAACTCCACAAAGACTCACTTCTAGCTTAGAAGAAATCCTTTCTCCTGTTCCTTTCTTGGGATCATGTTGCTTTACTTGAAAATTCATATATGTGAGGATTTGTTTTATGAAGAGGATGAAGCAATCTCTATAGGAATGTAGACAAAAAAGAAAAGTTTCACTTTCTCAGGTCAAACAGCCAGAAGTCAATGCTGGATTAATAAAATTAGAAATGTGTTGCCTGTGCCTAGTAAGAAGACTAGAGAGTGGGAAATTACAGAGATTCTGGTAATAATATATTTGTATTGAAAATGCAAGGCAGGTTTTCAGTGTGGTAAATGACATTCTAAAAACATAATTTATTTGTTTCTAGCTGTAATTTAGGAGTAAGCTGAATCTCTGTAAAACTATCCATTTTCTTTTAGCAGAGTTTAGGTGAAAGACTTGTTTACCTTTGTTTCCCAAGATTTTCACTTAACATCATGAAAGAGAGCAGTGAAAAGCATGGTGAAATGCACATTTGAAGTAATTTTATATTCATGTTGCTTTATAGATTAATGAAGCAGTTTAATGAGATCTTTCCCTCATCTCTGTGAATACAGAAATTATGCACATATGCTTGTAAAATGTGAACAGGTTTTTGCTTTATGAAATCAATGTTACATTTTCAATTTGTATTTAAGGTAAACGGAGTACGGGAAATTCAAAGATTGTCTTTTAACTTTCAGGAGCTCATATGACAGATCCTTCACATTCAATTATACCTCCAGGTGGAAGGTGAATTTAAAATAAAGTAGTTTTTTGTATCAACTATGTATTTTCATATAGTTTATCTTTCTCTTGATGTGCTTTTTCTGTCCAGCTGACCTTTGGATAACTTTTGCTTGCCTGGGATTATAAAAAGCATGAAGCTGAATTTTCTCTTTCTTTTGACCATTATTTATGGGGAAACTGTTATGAATTAAACAGATGGCAAAGTTTCCCCTCGGTTTAATTAGCCCAATGAGTGTTCTTAATTCATAGTCTGTCAGTCAGGGATAAGTTTGTCATGTTTTATGATACGGCAGCAATGGGGAACAGATGTAATGTTGCTTCCTTCCCCCTCCTCAATTAAAAAAACTAAAATAAATTGTTTTGTTAGTAAATGAAGAGATTATATCTGGAATAAATAAAAAATTGGTTAATGTGAAAACAGGCATCAGTTTTCTGTGCTTCTGAGTTTGTTTCTCATTAAATGGTAAAAATGCTTTGAATATTGTATATGTCCTGAAAATGTAGGGATAGGAGATTCCTGGCAATTCCCTTGAGATAAATCAGATAAGCCAAGATGCGGGGCTTTTTACTTTTATGTTCCTAGTTGGAAAAAAGTACTGGGAGATTGATTTTACTTGACAGCCTGTAAAGCTTGAGGAACTTTCCAAAAATGTGATAATCGTTTTTTATAATGTCAATGTGCTTGATTTGTTTCTTTTTGTAGTTGTCCTCCTATTCAAGTGAAAACGGAACCAAACGAAGATTCTGGTATGTTCAAAATTTCGCATTTATTTGCAAAAAAATGGTCTGTTTCTGTTCAGAAGGCTGAATTTAAACGAAGATAGGAAGCTCCAAGAAAAAAAGCAGCAAAAAGCCATCCTTTTTGAGAAGAAAAACTTTTTCTTTCCTTAAAATTGTCCACTTTTCAATTGGATTTTTTATCAAGTATTGAATCTTAGCCAAATGTTTCCATTTCTAGAAGGGGGAGATTTATAGAATTTTGTACACTGAAGTAATTTATCTTTGTAAATATTTTAGTTTTAAGTGCAGAAGAAGATCCTCCTTTGGTTTTTATTTTGTTCTAATTAAAGATCACTTTGTCCCTAATGGGGAGTGAAAAACACTTTATTTGTTAATATTACTAAAATATTAAAAATGACAGAATGCCAATTTTCTAGCTAAAATGGAAATAAATAAATAATAAATAGCAAAAGGCATTATTTGTTGTTTAAAAAAAATGCCCAAGCATTCCTAAGTTCCCCTGCAGGTAGGACATGATCCTGCAAGGCACTGTGATCTGCAGCAGAGCAATGCTTAAGTGTATGCTTTGAGGTAAAGGCATGAATAATCCCATTAAAGCCAATGAGATGACAGGTGTGCTTAGAGATAAGCTGGTGATTTTCCCTTTTGTTGGGTTGGGCTACACTGCTCAGCATTTTGTATAAGAATTAAGTTTTTATATTTAGTCCCGTTTTTTGCTCTAGTTCTTTGTGCTTCGCAACTTTAAACTTGTGGCTTGGGAACCCTGCATGGTTAACATTTAGCTTAATGTGTGTGAAGAGTTGACTTGAGCTTTGCATCAAGTCAGTCCCAGACTCTTTCCAGTGCTGCTTTCTAGGCATTTTAAGTAAGTCTCCTTTTGTCGGCATGGTTTGAAAACAGTTTAGGGAATGCTGTGAAGGCTTATGGAGGGGATATTTCACTTGAAGGAAGCCAAGAGCAGTTGAGGACCTTTGGTGTTGCTCCATCAGCAGCACAGTTTGATGCAGACCATATCTGAACTTGGCTGTACAGAGGAGTGAGCAGGAGTAGGTCTAGAATTACTTTCAGCACAATGAGTGATAAAATAATTTTCTTCTTTTTTTTCTTTTTTTTTTTTTTGGCTGTGGTAATGGGCAAAAAGGAAGGAGACCATTTTTTTAAATTCTTAAGATCCAAGGTATCATTTTCAAGGATGTCTAGTTTGTAGGGAAGCATTTAATCCTGAATCCCTTCTGGTGGTGACCAAATTGAAACATAAGAAACCAGCAGGTTGTTTTAGCTCAACAGTTGCTTAGTGTCTCAGCACCTGAAAATCCTTTTTTTTTTCTTTTTTTGAATAGAGTCCAGTTAGGATCTTGGTGGGTGTTTTGTTTGGGTTTGTTTTTTGTTGTTTTTTTTTTAAGAATCTGGTTATTGGTTTCTATTTTTGATTCCTTTGTTGCTTCTACAGGAGTTGCTTTGGAAATGGCAACAGTAACAGTGAAGGAGGAATCGGATGATCCTGACTATTATCAATACAATATTCCAGGTAAAGATACTAACTTTCATATGTGTTTATCTCATGAAAGGGTTGATTGCTTAAGTGTTGCTTTCTCTGTGCCTCTCTTTTTACTTATTCTTGGTTATTAAATGTGCAATTATTTAGCTCTGATACAGTATTTCCATGGTGGCTATCATTTATTCTGAAGAACACCAAAAGAGCAAAAGTGTAACTTCAGCATACCCAATTCCGGGAGTCTTGAACTGCTTGGGTTTTTTTCTGAGGGTCTGTTATTCCACTCTTAATTCCAGTGACCTTTTTAAACAGGAAATAAACCATAATAACAATGCTGTCTAGAGCACATCTTTTCTTTAGTTTAAAGTTTCAGTAACTTTTATAGTGTATCTATCACTTTTCCTGTATGGAATGACCAATATGTGTCAAAATTGTCTTGAAAGTTTACTTATATAGACAAAGTGTAACAACATTACTGAGGTCCATGGCTTGGGCTCTGTGTATGTTTTAAGGTATCTCTCAGTTGGTTTGCCTCATCTCTACGAATCCAGTTAACACTGCAAGTTAACCTCAACTTGGAGAAAATAAATCATTATTTCTGTAGGTTGAAATGAATAATAATTAAGAAGTTATGTTTATAAATGGCAATATAAAATAACTAGAACCCTAAATTTATTATTTCAGCCTGTTTGCATTTGTCGTTAGGTTAATTGAGCAATACAGAGGAACACAGGCAAGCTGCCACGCATCTCTGAAGGATAGCTGCATGTTCAACAATGAAGTGCAGAACAGCACATCCTTTCATTTTGTAATATTATATATTATTGAGATAACATTTTTGTGCATGTTTAGACACAAAGATTCTTGAGATTATTTTCTAATGTGCTTTAATAACTAACTACGGGATTGTAGAATCAATATTCTCGTACTGGCATGTCTCAAGTAGTGTACGAGCACTGTTCAGAGAGATCTTAACTGTACAGCACAGCAAAATGTCACCACTCAAGTTCAGAATTGGAAAGGTGAATTCTCTGGTATTAGGATTATCTTTTCTTTGTATTTGTACGTTGCCTAGCCTCAGGGGATGGGGGTGGTTACAGGCATGATATAATGTAGTAAAAATAGATACTTTTTTAGAGACAACCTAATCATTGTTCCTTCCAAAGCCAAGTCCTGTCATCTTTTTGCTTTTCAGCCTCTTGTGGCTTTCCATTTCATGCATAAAAACAATGTCAGAATTTGGCCAATAGCCCAAAGTGTAATCCAATGCCGTTTGAAGAGAGTCTGTACTGAAATCGCTTCCTTACAAAATAGTAACCCATTGTACTGCAGCATGTTTGAGCTAAAAAATCCCGTTTATACAATATGTTTCCATAGTGAAGTCTAAGCAATGTGGGTTTGGGGGGAGGAATTTCTGCTGTCTTTTACAGAACCCTAAATTTAAATCTTCTGATGGGTGAAGAGCACTATATATCTCTTTCAGATAAAATGGTGCTCAATTAATAACTCCCCGTTTCTCCCCTCTCAGTGTAGTCCTCCAAACCTGCGTTTGAAACCAGACAAAACCAAGTGTGTTGGTAGAAGTGATGGGGTGCTGTGAGCTGAAAGGGATGTTACCGTGTCCGGTCATGCTGCTTTCCCCAGAGTAAAGCAGCTTCCCCTTCATTTCTTCGAGTTGCTACCACTCAGATTCAAGCCAAAGGTTGTACAAAGTGCAGAGAGCTATAAATTCAAGAGGACTATAGGGGGTTGTGTGTGCATGATGTTGCTGTGCAGGGAAGTGAACCTTAAAAAAGTGCAGTTATCCTGAGGTGTGTTCCTGAGGAATGACGCAAGTCTGCCCAAGCATTGCCTTTGTAGAGACGTGCTACAAAATAAAGAAAATGGCTACGGTCATAGTTCTTACTAAAAATACCCTACAGCAAAAGCTGGGCTTATCAATTTATGAGAAGAAACAACTTAACTGTTAGAGAACAGCAATGTGCCTGGGGCTTTCTGGAGAAAATGATTTACTGGTGAAATTTCATGGTTATTGTTTTTCTCTGAGTGTTTGCTTCCTCTCACAAATCTGTAATGCTGACCAAAGCGCTGTGTGCAAAATTCTCCTGTTAATCAAACAGGGGAAAAATTATACCTGTAGGTGGACGTTCTTTTCATCTCTTGTTATCTCATAGAATGTTGCAGTGTTTGGATGTTGCCATGAGTTAATACTGTATTACTAAATTTAGAAATGTTTTAGGAGTACACAGTGAGAAGACTGGGAAATAGGGACTTCAGCCATCAAAAACTTCATGTGGGTGTTTTGACAGAGTATTAGAGGCAATTTTCCATCAGTGGGCACTAGCAGTATGGCAGTGTGTGGTTTTTTTTTCCAGTATCCTGGACAAATGTGAAGGTCACTGCAGTGTTAAATGCTTTGGGTGATATCAAAGACAACCTGTTCTGGAAGAAAGGTCCAGACTTTGACTATTGACTAAATGAGGAAGAGGACTGAGCAGAGACCTGCAGGACTAAATAATGCATACTGGAGCATTCCAGCTATCATAGTTGATATTCCTGCATATACCTTACCTATAAGTACCAGTTATTAAGGCTCTTACAAAAAGAAATGTTAGTTAAAATGCTGTTCTTAGTTTAGTAGTTGAAATGTGGTTTAGTCCTTGAACTGTGGTTTGTACTTTTAGATTAAGCATATTAATATGCTGTGGGAATATATCCATGGCTGTTGCAGAGAGTCCGGCATTGATTTCTGCCAGACCTCCAGACCAGCTGAGTATGTGCAAGGCCTGATCCTAAAGCCAAGTAGCAGGGCATGTGTTCTGTACTGTGTTGATGCAAATACATCTTTGTGCCTGTAAATCCTCCTAGCTTCTATACCAGTTTCCTTGCAGATGAGAGACTGTTCAGCTGATGCATAAATGTATTGGACAGTAACAGATAGGTATCTTGGCTTCTTAACAGAAGGCTGTCCACAAGACCCAGGCTATCTTGATGGCTTTTGATGGAAAAAATGAGATCAAAATATCAGTGCCAGAGTGAGAACAGCTCTGAATGAATTAACAGAATAGAATTAAGAGCTATACTTTTTTTTTTTTTAATTTACAAAGAAGCAGGAATACATGAAGAAAATTTCTTGAGGATATGTACCACCTCCAATCCTCTTCATCAGCACACAGTAAAGCAAGCTTTTTGGAGACATAGCCCACGCAGAACCGAGTACTTTGCTGACTAAGGATCAAACATTTCCTGAAAGAGGCATGTTATCTTGTCAATTTTGTGGATGCAAGTCTTCAGTTACCACTGATGCCTTGAAGTTAAAACCAAGAGAACGAAAAGCAGAAGGAAAAAGCTGTAAGCAGTGCATCCTGTGAATTGGCTGGTTCAGCTTACAAACTGTTGTCTAATGAACTGACTGGTTTAGCTTATAAACCACTCAGAAGTGAGTAAAAACTGCCTAACATCTTTTCTCTTTAAAACACCATGTGGTTGAACAGTGCAGTTTTGGAATTTCTGGAAATGTTAGCGAGGCAGTTAAAATACAGGACATTTATCCAAAACCAAATGAGATTGAAAATATTTTCTGCTGGAAAAAAAGCCCCAAATGGGAATGTAAACTGTGTTTTTATTCTCACTCTGGAACACTGAAAATCATGAATGTCTTTTAGTATGTCTCTAACAACAAAATATTTGTCCTTTGGCGATCTCCCAGAATACTAGAAGTAATGTCCATTTTAATGGGGCTAAAACTGTAAAGCTAGGCTGGCAGAACTCTAACCACCATAATGTAAGAGTCAGTGTGTTGATACTATCTCAAACCAAGAAATTGCAGAGAATATATCGAGAAAACAAGAAAGCACAATGTTGTGCTTCCTAAAGGCATTCTGATATTACCCTGGTAATTACATATTGTTCACATTGCTACCATCTGTGTAGCGAAAAAAAAGACCAGAAAAGTGAGCATTGCTGATGATGCTAATCCATGAGATGATAAATCCATTCCTTCTGCCAAGTGGCACAGGTTTGTCTGTGTAGTGTTAGGACATAATCCATTAGAAACTGAGGCTGAGAGATTTGATCTCAGTGTAAGTAAATGGTTTGCTGGTGCGTAAGCAGAAGGAATAGCTGTGACTGTCGAGGGAATGACATCTACTCTTGTTTTTAAAGGAATTGTTAGAATGTGAAAAATTACATATTTGTAACAGGCATTACAGAATTTTATGATTTATGGCGACAGCCATCTTTAACAAAGGTTTCACTTCAATGCAGAACCCCAGCCCAAGTACACGATTTAGGTGTAGTGGTCTGTTAGGTATTTATCTGCTCATGAAAGACCAAATTTTAGTCTGAGTGTTACAGAATTTCTAAGTGTCTTTGTTGCATAGCAGAGTTGGCTCTTAGCTGAAGAGCATAATTGGTGCTTTTTCTGATACGAGGTGATATTGCTTAGCTCTGCCTACAAATCTTAAGTTCAGACTCCAAGACTTAATCATACTGCAAGATTTTACTTCTAATGTGTCCTGTGGTTTTAGTAATTAAATCTCCCACCTTTGTGTCCATCCTTCCTCCTGCATCCTACCTGCTGCAGTGGAATTAAATTCTTCTATCTTGAGTTTTCTTCTTTTTTTCTTTTTTGTGATTTCCTCGTACTTTTATTCCTAGATGGAACTTCTTTTGATCTGGTTACCACTGTACTTGTTTTTTGCTCTTCTTAGTTATGTGATGTGTGTGTATCTGCCTGTTATGTGCATGAATGCAGTAAAGTGGAATTGTATGTGCTTTTGCTAATATCTCCTGGTGGCAGAACTTTCAGATTTCTTTTAAATTTAATTTTCTAGTCTTTACTAAATTAAGCTAGCAGAGTATATTGTTTTACACTTTTTAATTCCTGAAACAATTTTTTCATACTGTTTTTTCTTCTGTCAAAACTTCATAATATGAAAAAAAAAAAGCTTCACGTTTCATAAAATAATCTGTGTGGGTCACTTTTAAAAAGTCTGATGGATTTACTGCATGTATATGTAGTTTTTTATTGACATTAACAATGAAGGAATTGAATTCTCTGTGCTTAATCCCAAGGGCTTGTAAGCCTAGTAGGTGTATCTTTTTAACTAGAGAAATCTTTCTTCAAGTTTGAATGTGTCAAAGACTCCTATTTTTCCTTTTTTATTGTGCGACAGCATGTATTTGGCATGAAGATAATGCAGTATAGAGACTACTGCAGAGTATGTAGGTAAAACAATCCTGTCAGGATTTCTGAATTAAGGAGTAAACACAAAAATATGTGCTTATAACAGGATATTTGCTTATAATGGGATGCATGATTCTGTGTGTCAGTGCGTTATGAATTATAATAATTGCATGTTCTGAAGAGTTCTTAGGAAATGACACTCCCGTTTGGTTGCATACACTGAATATGCTGGTTTAAATAAAAACAAATTTAGTCCACGGAGTTGTTTTCCAGCACAGCCAGGGAGGCTGTGTTCTATTCCCACTTGCCCATAACAGTTGCAAATCACACTATTTGGATGAGAATTTCTTCTCGTGTGGCCTAGAGCACCACTGATGTCTCGGGCTTCTGCCTTGCTTCTTTGCCTCCCCTTGCTTTTTCCCATCTTTGGAATATGGTCTTGACTGTGCCAGTACCACTTTCTGGAGCCGTGTTTTGAACCAAGTCAGGGAGCTTTTCTGAGTTAGAGACAAATAGAAAAAAACTCAAACACACCCCAGCAAAGAAAAAGTGGCAGGAGCAGGTTAAAACAGCACTTATTGAAAGAAATGCATGTAAAACAAAGAGCCTTGTATAGGTTCCTCACTTGAAATCCTGTTAATTTAAAATCCTTTTGAAAATCTGAGCAATCAAACTAGGCAGAACTGTCTAAGCCAAACATTGTAACCACCTAATAGTTATGTTTTTCTTCTTAAAATTTAATCCCTAAATAGTAATTTTCTTTAATAACTCACAGTATTTGATGCTGTACATGTACTTTCAGTTGACTGAAATACTCATAAAGTCTGATTGTGACAACATTCTTTTTTATCTTTTCTTACTGTGTATATGAAATAATGAGTTTGAAATATTTCACTTGCCTTATTAGTTAACAGTAGATTTTTCTGTTGTGAAGCTATTGGTATTTGTTGTTGATACACTTTTAAATGTACCTCTAAATGGCCATAATTTCGGGAGTGGGGGGTGGGGGGTGGTATATGATCTTCTGCAGATTGCTTTTGCAAATGAACACAGCAACGATTTGATTTACACAGAACAATTAGTCCAAATCCTTCAGTTCCATTGAGTCCTATACATTCCTATATGCCACACATAGGCTAGTTTTATATACCTATCTCTGTGGTATAGAACGATCTCTTGGTCAGTGTGAAGCCATTTGTGCTGCAAGCAGTTCACTCCTTTCAGTATAACTGCAGGAGTGCCAAAGTGTTAAGCAGTAGGATTTTAGGGGTGTTAATTTAATCTTTTAAGTGTCATTTGTGTGCTGCTTTCTGCAGCGGCCTTTTTAAAGCAGTCCATATATAGCCATCAAAAGAGCTGTTGTGATGAAAAGCAAACAACCTTGAAGTGTTGTAAATTATTTTAATCTTTCTGAATTTGTCTATTTAATGTAGGTAGAAATTTTAAAGTCAAAAAGGACTCCCTAGGAATACAAATTTTAACAAACAGGAGGATTTAGCTGATTAAAAATTCATTGGAAAAAGGCAGAACCATCAACATTTCATGTTTTAAAATTAGTTTATTAACACCAAAAAAATGGAAAACCTGCTGTTCTGCATGAGTCTCTGACTGTTCAGTAGTCCAAGAAATGCACACCCCTGCCCTTAGCCCCTCAACTTTTTTATTCTGTTGAACTGGATGAGTAAGGATTTATGTATTCTTAATATTTCACATGGTCTTTCCTAAGTTCAACATTACAGAAAGTATGAAATTCTATATGATATATGAAGTTAAGAGTTATTTAGCAGATTCCTCTATGGACTGGGAAAATGTGTTTGTTGTGAGACACAATTTAAAAGCCATTCTCTTTGTTCCCAAGCAGGCCCTTCTGAAACATCAGAGATGGATGAAAAAATTGCTCTTGCAAAAAGTTACACAGGTAAATCTTTTAGTTGTATTTTTCTCACATCTGTTTTGGGAATTGAATGTGTGAGTTGTACTTCTGAAAGCTCTGCTTCCTTGATTTGAAGTAAGAGTTAGGGTATTGGAACTTAAACTTCAACAGAAGCGAAAATTTAAGTTGCCTTGATTTTCAGGTGTCCAAGCAGAGAGACATACAGAAGGGAATCTCCTTTCTTTCCTAAATTCAAAAAGGAACATCAGGTTGATCATGAAATTCAGTCTGTTTCATAACTGGTTATAAAGTTTAGTAAACTTCTGCTTATGTATTATGAGTACAACTTGATCATTTTCTTTCAGCTGTGTATGAGGTGAATGGCTATATACAGAACAAAGTATATGGTAAGTCTGTGTTTAGTGGATGGAGTTCCTTACTCCTCATATACTTACTATATATGAACAATATCCGAAATAAATTTACTCAAAAATTGTACATTTCTTTTCAGCTTCTTACAATCTGTATTAAAAATACTAGTTTTACCATTTGCAAACACTAGAAAATACTGATCTGCATTTCAACCTGTGAATTTCTTTATAATGTCAAGAGTGCTCCCGCTGTCATGAATTTAAGATTCAGAAATTGAGCCTTCTGTATGTTGTTCATGTGAACGTTATAGTTCTGGAATTTTCTCTTACAAAAATCGTTGCTTTGAATAGTCAATGTTAAAAGTTCCTTTTGTGTTTTTATTACGGTATGTTTTTTACTTTATATTTGTCTAGAGGAAGCCACCAGGGTTCCGACTGCAGTGAAGGAACAGATGTGGAAATACCAGTACAAAGTTAGAGATATGAAACGTTTTTCATGAGAATAATTTAACATGATTGGAAATTATTTTACAGAAATATTTGAAAAGATGGCACTTTAAGTTGCACATCTTCTCCAACCATTCTCTTTCCACATTTCCACAAGGTTGGCTTCTGGGGTTTTTGTTTTGTTTTGCTTTTAATCTCCCAAATCATGCTACTCTGTGGCTTACTACAAGCAAGTTGTGATGGGAGTCGTCATTCTTTTAAATCATAAATTGCATTTGTAAGGTGCTTGTCACCCAACATCTAATGTTTTGACATGATGTTAAAAGTACTGCAGCTAGTTCATTCTAGGCACCTGACTCTCAAACCCGAGTTATGAGTATTTTTTGGATTTTAAGGCCAAGTTAAGCTAGCAGCAATACTCATTCTTGCAAATCTCATTAGTTTTGCTTTGAAGGTAAATATCACCATAGTTAAGGGTACCATTATATGAAATTTAAAAGCATTTCTCTTGATAAAGGTGAATATAGTTCTTTGCTCTTGCTGACTGTACTATTAACTCTACTTATTTGAGAAGAAATAATCTAGGTACTCTATTTTCCTAAGCCTAATGCCTCACCATGAAGAGAGAGCCTGAGGAAAGGGAAGTGTGATATGAAACGACCAAGACTCTGACTCTGCTTTGTTTTTGACTATGTAGAATTTTATAGCTACAGATGCTGAGTGTGGCCCTTTGTGTCAGAATATGGTGTTGTTACACACCCTTTTCTTAAAGCTGATCTCCTTTACGAGTTTCTGTAAGAGATATGCTGAAAGTTGCACCCTGATTTTGCTGAATAGAATAAACCTGTTGTTCATGAAGGTTAGTATTTATGAAAAGGTCTATAGGTAGTGATTTCATTTGTTGTTTAAATAGGCATACAGAATAGGCAGTCTTGTCTGGATTCTGTAAAATAAAATTATTTATTGCTAATCCTCACAAAAATGAGTAAGAAAAAAATTGATGACAGTGTTTGGATTTTATGAAGCCTTTGGTGTATATCCTAACTATTATTAAAGAAATACATATAATAGGCATCTAAAGTTCTTCCAAAAGTTTGTCTGAAAGCTACAGCCTGTGATGCAGATTTGCAGAAATGATTGTTTTCTGTAAAGAAAAACATTAGAGGGATGTACAAACTTATCTGTTGGTATATATCACTGGGGGTTTTCGCTGTTTTTCCCCTCCAGTAACCTTGACAAGATGGTGAAAAAGGAAGTGGCAAAATTAACGTGTGCCTGGAATCTCTGAGATTAGGTGTAGCTGATAATGGTGTCTGAGGTCTTAGTGATATTGGATGAGTAGGGAGCATGGTGTGATTGAAATTCAGCAATCAGAAAGTTAAGGTTATGTGCATCAAAATAAATTGCTTTAAACTGAATGAAATCACGTTTGAGAAACTGGAGACAGTGCCAGTGAATGACAACATTTAGAACTGTGAAGGCGGCTGCTGCTTAGGAGCTAAGATCAAAAAATACCTAGTGATGATATTTTGTTTAAAAAAACTTACTTTAGAGTTTAAACCAGTTGGTTTACTATGACTTAAGAAGAAATGTCCTACCTGGGAGTTTTCTTCCAGAACTTTGTTACCATCTGCTTTGACATTTTTGCATGTTTCTCTTAATTATGACAATTTCTCAGGGATTTGGTACTGGACTAGATGGACCATTTGCCAGTCTTTGTGGCTGTTCTTAAATTTCCAAAAATTGTTTGGTTTGGTTTTGGTTTTTTTTTTTTAAACTTTTCCGATGCTCTCAAAAAAGGCTCTAAGAGAGCAGTTGATGTGGTAGTTATTTTTATGACCATACTTTATGTTCACATCTACTGAATGACCATTACCTCCTAATTCTTTCCTTTTGTTGTGCTTTGCATTTGCTAGTTACCTACCCAGCACTTACTCTGAATTAGATCAAAACTTCATACTATGCTTTCCATGAACTAGATGATATATTTGACATAGTTTGAATAGACTCCAGTTAAGGTGTCTCAGTAGATACTGCTGAATCTCTACTCCACATGACATCATGTGAAGAGCCTTTGAAACAGAGATTCCTTCAGACTTGCTCCCAAAGTGATATCATACTTCCAGCTTACAGAGATCTGAAAGAAGATACTCTTCAAAATGCACAAGCGCAGCATTACTCTGCCAGAATAATTAAAATATATTCCTTCATACATTGCTACTTAGTTTTGAAATAGTTTCCAATACAATTACCTTCACTTTTTTAAACTTTACTGCAGTTAAATGCAAATTTCTCTTTCTCCCACCAAGTATTGATAAGCCTAATCCTATTTATTATGTTGGTGCGAACTGCCCCAACAAAAGCATTGTGTTTATGAATTTCCCTCTCGTTTTTCACTGCTGGCCTTCCAGCCTGTTATGGAAATCATTATAGTGCAACAACTGTGAGTCTGTATAAATGGTAAAGACATATATCTTCTGTAGGGGCACACAGCCTTTGTTTATATTTTCAGTAATCCTTGATAACAAAGGGAAAATATTTATGATTGTATTAATCCTATTAAGCCAAGAATAAGGAATTTCCCACTGTCATTAACACCAACTCTTCACTGCTGTACACACAATTTAGCAAGTATAATCCCCACCTCCTTACCCTTGTCTAGAATTCCTTAAAGGCTTATGGTAAAATATCTTTGTTTCTGTTTTTGTTGCACACTGTGCAAAACGTTTCAGTGAGCCAGGGGGCTTCTTTGACAAGTGTTAGTTTAAATACAGAATCACAGAGTGTTTGCTTAAAAATCTTTTCTGTGACCATCATTCAGCAGTCCTGTTTTTCCCCCTTCAGATTCTTCCCAGCATGCCCCTTCAGAAACAAGTGAGGATCCCGAGGTCGAGGTCACCATCGAAGGTTAGTTCTCCAGTGCATTGATTTCAGTCCGTTGGGCATTTTTATGTCCAAACAATGTTTTACAATGCCTGCATTACTTGGTACTAAATAAATAGAATTATGTGCCAGTGTTGACTGCTGTTTGGATCGTGCACTGCTTGGTAAACATAACTAGTCCAGAAGTTTTATAAAACCGCAATATACGGAAACATATTTGACTGACTGGGCTGGCTTTGAAATGATGCGTGACAGAGATTTGCATCTTTCACATATTTTTCAAGCGTTGGTAATGAAGGATACTCATTATTTAGCAGCCATTAATTTAGATTTTAAAAAGATTTTACAACATTCATTCTGAAGAACACGTTTTATAAGCACACTGTAGTTATATAAAATATCTATTTAACAGTAGGTTCTGGGAAGAATTGTACCAAACAGAAATGATGTGTTACAGGTGTTGTAAGTGAAGCTTCAATTTATTTGTCTAATATCAATAAATATGAGATAGAAACCTTTATACTTACTTCCTCCCTTTCTCATCTGAATGGCACTAAAGCCACTAACCAGTGTCCATGTTGTTTTCATGTTAGGATGTTGGTTGGAAGTCAGCTGTATTTCTTGTATTTTTGAATTACATGTCCTATAACTGCTTTAAAACAGTTCTGAGATTTGGCTTTTGTAACGCTTGCTTCTGGAATGGGTAAGATTAAGACCACCAAATTAGCTATTTAGAAATTAGGTAGTACATTTAAGGACAAAGTTGACACTTCTAGCATTACATTCACCTTTTTATAACCCAGCAGTAAAATAATTCTTACGTTACCTCAACAGAAGAGGTAATAAGAGAATAGACATTAAGTTCTGTGTATATGTAAAGGCCTTTACCACAAAAGTAAAAGTGCTCTGAAAAGGTTTTCTCTAACAGAATATAATACAACTGCATAGGTGCAAGAGATGTCAATGTGTAATACTATTCTTCCTATGTAAACTGGGCAGATGCTATTCTGTATGTGAAATTAACTTTAATTTTCTTTGTCTGCTTTAACCATTTCTTTTCTCTAAGGTTGCAGATATTGGTAATTGGACAATCTTAAAAACTCATTAAATGGTAGGGAAGATAGTGTTTTGGATTGGGAAGTGACTTGCTAAGTAGCAGCTCACTGAAAAATAACCTAGGGTTTGCAGTTTTCCCCCTCTGTCTGTTTGTGTGTGTTTGAGGTAGAACTGACCTGTTCAATGAATTTCAGTTATGTCCATCAGTTTTACATAGGTTTAGCACCTTTGAGCTCTTCAAGATAAAACTTAGGTACTGTGTTTCAAGACTTATTAGTGGAACGATACTTCCAATTAGATAAAAAGTGTAGTCTGTGTCTGCACAATTTATTTCCTGAATTCTTTTGCTGTTGTGTGGTCATTTTGTGATCATGATATGTACAGTCGTGTTTCAGAGCACAATATTGCTTTCCTTAGGAAGTACATAAGAAGCTTTGGTTTTTGCCATCTTATGCCTTGTGCTGGCTCTCTTATGCAAATTGTTCCTACACAGGTCAGTAGCTTTCTAAAGTTACTCAGATAAGTAATTCGTTGCAAAATGTGATGCTCTGATAAAGCACAGTTCATTATTTGCATTAGAGCTTTGAAATTCAAAGCAGTTCTAATGTTGCACATGAGTTCTCTGGACTTTAAAATAGTGATATTTTTATGTTTCTTTAAGATGATGACGACTACTTGCCCCCTAACAAGAGACCGAAGAATACCGAGTCAGCTAATGAAGCTGCCAATACTGGGAGAAGAAAAGTGAGAGAGTTCAATTTTGGTAAGATAAAAATTAGAGATTGTTTTGTCTCTCTGTTTTGTTTTATAAAAAGGTATTAGACAATTTCACACTGCAGGAGTGAGACACACCAGTGTGCATATTCATTTAAGAGCGTAGGGCTCTTTGTAGATGTATTGCAGCAGTGTAATCATCATCATAGGCTACCTCTGTTGTTTCTCATTATTCAAAGTGACCATCTGAATAGACACTGCAAGTAATTTAATAAAATAAAAAAAAAAGTCTAGATTTTTGTCAGCTGATTTCTTGGACAAGAAAATAGACTGAATTTACTAGTGTACTGAATTATGGCAAACTAGAGGTCAGGAGCCGGTCAAGCTGGTCTTTATTGATACGTGCTGTGAGCAATGAAGATGTGCTGAGGGCAGCCACATTTGGGAAGGTAAGCAAATGACCGTTATGCCGAGTGAGTAGCCTGCCTTGATCCCTGTGGACACACAAAAAGTTGGGGTCTTTTTGGTAGTGTTCTTTCATGATGCCTTATGTAGAGTTCTCACTGCAGAAACGCATCCACACACTGTAGTTATTCTGGTTAAAAATACTTCCCATGTGATTTGTTGCAGCCCCATACCTCTCCTTTATTTCTTGTTTTGGTTTGGTTTCTGGGCAGATATCGTATGAATCTGTGTACTTCTGTAAGGTTCTGAGCCATCAGGAATATGTCCTTTGGCACAATGTTTGAGATGTTTATTAGGAATGCTGGGATTTGAGGTCAATTGAAAAATCCCCATGGAACCTCTTCAGAAATCTGTTTTGCATGAAACATGTTATTTCATGCTAATTTCATCAAAAATGAATAAAACATTGTTGAGAGCTCTATTCTCAAAAGATCATTAATACTAATAGGCAGTTCCACATGTAGCATTAGTTATGTTTTGGTTGGATCAGGAGAACATAATGACAACATTAGTAGAGGAGAAGATTGAGCAGTTAATACTACAGAAGTGTTTGCTAGAATATAGTCCCTTAGTCGAAAATGGCACCTAAGCTTGGCAGGCCAGCAGTGTTTGAAGGGAATAAACAGTGAGGTTGATTAGACATGGAGAGCAAAGGTAATAAAATGTTAGCACAATAAAGTTTGAGTTGAGCTTGAAACGTTGAAACACCAGTCAAAGAACATCTCACAGTTTACCTGCGCACTGTTGCTTCTGAGTTGACTTGGTAGATTAACCCTCTGGGCTGTTCTCAAGAAAACTTTGCTCTTAACCACATGCCGTGCAGTTAGATTACAGTGTTTTGCAGCTCATGGGTTCAGTATTCAGAGATCTTTATTCCTGGGCTTCCTAAATTGTATTGGGGTTATTGCCCCTCATACTTGCTTTTGGGGTTCACCTACAGAAAGTGCTATTTCTCTACAATGTTACAAGGTCTGGTTAAAACACAAAATGAATGTGAGAAGTTTTGGAGAAATAGACTTCATTTGCTGTAATGAAAAAAAGAGCAACTGTTGGTAGTTGCAGTGCTGCTGTTTGGACATTTCAGAAGATTTTGCACCTTTGACTAGTGAAGACTAATATTAGATAATTGGACAGGAGAAAGGAGGTATTTAATTCTATCATGAGTAGCTGCAGAGTGACAAAGGCACATGCACTCAGAAGACTGGAAAGGAGGTATAGATGCTTGAGAGAGAAATCTGTCTCACGTGATAAGGACTTTCAGTATTTTACATAACATTGATGAGATCCAGATGTTTGATAGCTGTGAGTTGGAGAGACTTCCTGTATGTCTTGATTGAGTCAGAGATCAGGTACCCCAAGTGGCCTGAGAAGCAGGGTCAATAATGTGCTGTGCTCTTAATTTCATGAAAACAGGAAAACAAAGTGGAAAACAAAATAATTGTAGCCAGGGGGAGGAATGAAAAGTGTCTGGTAAAATGCTTGATAGAAATTGATAAACTTTGGGAAGGGAGGTTGCATTTCAAAAATATTTCTGAAGCAACTATTTCAGGTTAAAAATATCTTTGCTGAAAGGAACTGACATTGTGGGAAGAGATTTTTACTGACAACATTTTTTTGCTTTCTTAGATATTTTATCAGACTCTCAGAAGCTTCAAGTTGTGTCTTGCAGTTGTGTCATACCATTTTAGTGGGAAAAAAAAAGTCCCCTTAGTTGTTGTCTTACTATGACAGTGATGGAAGGTGTGATACTTTTTCCCCATTTTGACATGCTGTTGAACACAGGTTTTGCCAGCCTGTAGCATGCTTAGAGTTGCTGTGTGTTTTCCATTTTATTTCCCTACAGAGTACTGTGTGGCATGTTGACGGGAATAGGGATGTGCTTAGTATCTGAGCATCTGTATTGGGTTTGTGTGGCAAGGTTTTGGTAGTGGCGGGGCTACAGGAGCGGCTTCTGTGAGAAGCTGCTAGAAGCTTCCCTTATGTCTGGCAGAGCCAATGCCAGCCAGCTCCAAGACAGACCCGCCGCTGGCCAAGGCCGAGCCCATCAGCGATGGTGGTAGCGCCTCTGGGATAACAGATTTAAGAGGGAAAAAATCCCTCTGCAATTGCAGGTGGAGAGAAGAGTGAGAATATGTGAAACAACTCTACAGACCCCAAGGTTAGTGAAGAAGGAGGGGAGGAGATGCTCCATGTGCTGGAGCAGAGATTCCCCTGCAGCCCGTGGTGAAGACCACGGTGAGGCAGGCTGTCCCCCTGCAGCCCAGGGAGGTCCATGGGGGAGCAGATCTCCACCTGCAGCCCGGGGAGGACCCCACGCTAGAGCAGGTGGATGTCCAAAGGAGGCTGTGACCCTGTGGGAAGCCCACGCTGGAGCAGGTTTTCTGGCAGGACTTGTGACCCCGTGGGGGACCCACCCTGGAGCAGTCTGTGCCTGAAGGACTGCAGCCCATGGAAGGGACCCACGCTGGAGCAGT
Organism: Buteo buteo; assembly: GCF_964188355.1. Taxonomy (NCBI): domain Eukaryota; kingdom Metazoa; phylum Chordata; class Aves; order Accipitriformes; family Accipitridae; genus Buteo; species Buteo buteo. The sequence goes on along the minus strand of NC_134177.1, from coordinate 37,868,684 downwards.
TTTTGAAGAACTGCAGCCCATGGGAAGGACTCACATCAGAGAAGTTCATGGAGAACTGTCTCCCATGGGAGGGACCCCACGCTGGATCAGGGGAAGAGTGAGGAGTCCTGCCCCTGGAGGAGGAAGGAACGGCAGAGACAACGTGTGATAAACTGACCCCAACCCCCATTCCCCGTCCCCCTGTGCTGCTGGGGAGGAGGGTGGGTAGGCAGAGAATTTGGGAGTGAAGCTGTGCCCTGGGAAGAAGGGAGGGGTGGCGGGAAGGTGTTTTAAGATGTGGTTTTACTTCTCATTACCTTAGTCTGGTTTGACTGGTAATAAGTTAATTTTACCCAAGTCAAGTCTGTTTTGCCTGTGATGGTAGTTGGTTGTTGAGTGATGTCTCCCTGTCCTTATCTCAACCCACGAGCCTTTTGTTATATTTTGTCTCCCCTGTCCAGCTGAGGAGGGGAATGATAGAGTGGCTGCGTGGTGCTTAGTTGCTGGCTGGGGTTAAACCACAACAGCATCATTTTGTGTGCACTGTGCAGGTTGCCTCTACTATAGTGGATGTTATTTGGAGCATGTCCCTAAGGAGCAGAGAATGGGGTAAATTGAAGACACTGTGGACAGACTGGAGAAGTTTTCAGAATTGTTATTTAATTGGGATGGTGTTTCCCATGTGTCAGAAGGTGTATATATAGGAATAGAAGGAAACCACCACTTATCTGTGTGCTTATGGGAAAACTAAACTGCTTTGCAGAGAGTGATTACCAAAACCAGAGTATCAGCTTAGCTTTGTGGTAGTTCTTCAACTTTGCTACGTAGGCATGAAATGTGTGACAAAAGAATGTTTTTACAGTAATTGAATCCAAGGGGTAATAATGCTGACAATCTGATTAAAAATCATGCCGGTTACCTGATAACACCTCTGAATTTTGAAATATCTCTGTAGCTTGACATGCCAATTTGCTCATAAAATACAAAAGTAGCTAAAAAAACCAGTGTGCTGATCAAAATGTGAGCCAGTTCATGATTTTTTTTTTTTTTAGTTGCCTCTTCTCTGTGTATCCACCATTCCAAATAAACATGCCTGTATTGTGGTGTATTTGATTATTAATCCTGTAGTGTTTCCATTGGAGGAAGAGGGGCACAGAAGTAGTTGCTTGAAAAGATCTGCATGGAGTATTTGGCCAGCGATTGTGGGGTTTGGTAACTGAGGAACATGAAGCCTTGACAACTTAATGGCTCATATAGAAACACTCTTGTGAGCATGCTAACAAGCACAGGGAGACCAGGCTGGGTGGGAGCAGCTTCTCCTAAAATTGTAGCAACAACCAATATCAGAACAGTATTACTTATATACTTCTATATGGTTGCTTTGTAATATGGTATGACATTCTTTCTGGCTGTTCTCTCTCTGACATAAACCAGCCTGAGTTGTAGAGGAGATCTTTGCTGAGTCTGCTTCAAAGCTTGATGAACTGAAGGGATCTCAACTCTGTTACGGTTTCCTCTGGGTTACAATCTGGAGTCACACAGATGCCTTTCCAAACCCTTGTCCCAGGACTGTCCATATGTGTTCACCAGCTCTGTTGAGTAAAGCAGGGTTTCCCCTTTAGGCCAGTAAATTCTAACTCAGATTTTCCTGACTTATTGGTAATGCTGCTGTTAATCCACTGCTCTGTATGTACGTCAACAAAAAATGCAGACGCTGTTTGTGCTGGAATTCAAAAGAGCTTCATCTGGCTATACATCTGCAGTTAAAGGGAGAAATATTACAAGGTTGAAGTGACACAGGAATAGAAAATGTTGAGTTCAAGACATGCTTATCAGCTAAGAAGCTGTGTACTGCGGGATAGCAGTAAAACGGTGGCAGAAACAATTATATAGATTATCCACAACGATGTTATTTCAAAATAGAAACAGGTTAATTGATGTAGGTGATATGCCAGGTAAGTTGAATGAAGAGTTTATGTGTAGATGCAAGGCAGCATGCCAAAACGCCCTTTCCCCTCTAAACAAGGTCTTATTCTTGCCCACATCTGAAGCATGCTGTCCTACTGATATCCATGAAATTACATTAAAAAATATAAGCTTAAACATGGCCACCAAAGTTGTGTACATTGGTCTGAGAATGAATATTTAAAGCCCTTTCGATACAGACTCAAAATTCAATCCTCTGTCTTGTCTGATATAATAATTTTTTGACAACTGAAAATGTAATAGCTTGAATGGCCTCATTTTTTGACCTCTGTAGTTACTAGATTCAAGTCTTTGGTGTAAGAAATAAGCTGCAAGTATACTTGCTTATTAACTTGCTCTTAAAAGGCCAGCTAGCATCTGGTACCATCTACAAAAGAGTTGCGGCATTTTCCTAGAAGTATTGAGATAGTACAAAAAGCTGTGAAAACATGTGCTCTCTGTCACAGACAGAAAATTAGATGTTAAAATTCTGCCTTTTAATACAGCTCTCCATGGAACACACGATTGGATTTGGATAACTTCTGTCTTGCAGCCTGTATCTTCCTTCAGAAATAGGATTTATGGGGATGTTTTGCAACATCAGGACTTGGGAGAAGTACTGGATGAAGGTAGAGGATGGCATGATGCCTCCTGACCCAGATATTTGTACAGATTTGTGCCAAAACAACTTCATGTACTTGCTGTAAGCTTGATCAAGCTTCACTAATTAAGCTTCTCAGCGCCCAGATTTAGGTAACTATCAACAGCGGTTGCAAACTGACTTTACCCCTGATGGTAGTGAGAGCTGCCAACTGAGCCATCAAAGAGAAACCATTTTTTGGAAGTTACTTTAGCCTGGTTTATGTTTTTTTTAAACGATTTAACATCTGCACAAGTTTTGGAGGTAATCTTAAACATTTTATTCTACCTTTTTTCTTCCCGTATGTATCGATATACTTTTAAGGTATAGCCTGTACTGTACTCCACAGGCACCTGTACGCAAGTGAGCAGTAAAAGCACACTGCATATTTCATTTAGTGGTAACATAGATTTTACAAGAGATTCTCTGTTTCATTTGTAGTCTGACGTGTCCTTCTCTTTTCTTTGCAGAGAAATGGAATGCACGAATTACAGACTTGAGAAAGCAAGTTGAAGAGCTGTTTGAAAAAAAATACGGTATGTTACACTCCTTTCCAAACAATTGCCTCTACTCCTTTGACACCATAAATCACAGCTCTTTGGCATGCATCTTGTTGTTGGCTCAGGAGCACACCAGTACTGATAGCACCAAAGGGCTAAATATTATTAGAAGACCTAAAACTGGGGAAAGAGCTTTATTGATGAGCAGAGTAATTTCAAAATGGGGTGCCTGTGTTTGGCACCGAAGTGCAAAACTTGATTTTATTTTTCAGTTGTGCTCAGTTTCCTGGGGCTCCAGTGTGCTCATGTCTGGAGCCACCCACATTTGAGAGAGCTGGCCTTTTTTCCTGTAATTACACTGAGTCCTTCAGTGAGATGATCTTTTAAAATGGCTCTGGGGAGAGGCTACCACTGACTGATTGTTCCTTTCTGATTATGATTGACTTGCAGTGAAGCAACAATTATATGTTAATGGTTCTTGGAGAGAAAAAGAAGCACATGTGTTAGACTTTGGAATTTGTCTCCAGATGTTGCACCTAGACATATTTTGTGTCCACATATCGCAGACTAAAACAGCATCAGCAAAATTTCACAATAAATGGTAGTGCTCCTCTGCCATGAAAAGTGGAAGTGCTTTCAGAATGGACCTTGTGATGTCAGAGTTACTACGTGTTTTGGGTGTGACTATCATCTGACATTTAAACAGCCCACTGAAAGGAACTCACACCAAGTAAAAAACCAGTTTAGAATCTGATTCACAGTGTTTTAATTGCTCTAGAAAGGAGCATCATTCTTAGTGAATTGCTTTAATTTTGGGTTTGGTGTTTGCACATAGCCAGCCTAAAAATCTCCTGTTGAGTCTGTTGAATACAGAGCTATTCCTGACTTTCCATAGCAGGCCAGATGGTATTAATTATCCCCTTTTTCCCTGTGGATGACAACATTTCATTGATTCACAAACCAATTCTCCATTTCAGATTCCATTTTTTTCTATCAATATGGGCACGCAATTTCCCATTTACTGAAATGAGTTATGGAGGTCCAGAATTCCCAGAATGTGCCTCAGATTTGTTGGCTTCTGGAGCTCCAAAGTGTTTTAGCAATGTCAGTCATTGTCATCCGTGACAACTGACATGTCTGAAAATATATTTATTTTTGTGTCTACATGTAAACTAAATGGAATTACTTTTTATAGTGGTAAATACAAGGTAGTGGCTCACAAATACAGACTCATTTATAAAAATGAAACCTATATTCAATAGGATTGCTATGCAAAACCACATAAGCTTCCAAATCTAAGAAGCCTCACTGCAGACTGTGATGCTGATTGTGTTCTTTGGCTGTCTGAAGAGTATTTGCTAAAACATTTGCTGATTTAAGAGAAATACTCTCACTTGTAAAAACTTACCTGTTGTTAGTTACTTGCTTAAAGAAATGGGATTTTTGTTATTCTGAAGCTGTTCTTACTTGATGCTGTGTAGTGATCTAGATTTTAGTGATGTTCCTGATCTTTTTTCTGGCGGCTAACTGTGGTTCACAAACTCTCACTTCCATCTGAGGCTCATCTGCTGGATTTGTTACACTTTTCACCACTTGCCACAACAGCCTCCAGGGCTGAGAATAATTTTTTTAATTTCTTGGAAAAGGTATATGACTGCAATAAAAATCTACTTTAATGAAGGACTGGTGTGATACACAACAGCTCTTTTGGTGATTGTCCTGCAGCTCCTTTGACACAGGTTTGAATAGGGTTTCTTTAGTCTATTTGCTAAGAGTCATCTTCAGGTTCATGTCTCTCCGTATGTATCTATTCTCTGTCTCTAGTTTTGGCTATCTTTTATTTGGCAGTTAAAACCAAGTCTAGTTGAAACACAGTTCTCACAGTTTTCTAAAATTTTGATATTCGGTTCTCATCAGAATATAAGACTAAGATACATACAGTATTTTTAAAGCTTCTCTGTTTTGTGATAAACATACCTAGAACTGTTCTACTTCCAAGTGGTTGAAAGAGTATGTTACCCAAATGCCTTTAAAACCTAAATTGTTTTATTGCTTTTAAGAATTTGTGAGTTAATGTAAGCATTTGGTATACACTGACGTCTGAACCACTGGCCGCTTTCACATTAGGTTAAGTTGCTTGGAAAGGTGCCCTTGAGTAGTTTTGCTTTCAGAAACCCTGCCACAAAATCACTGTACTCTAATTTGGCCTTAGCTTGGCCTTTCTCTCCCCAAGTAATTTTTTGCATCTAATTTCCATAGCAAAACAACAGAATGTACCAAACTATTTGCAGGCCAGTCAGATGGTAATAGAGAATTCTTGTTGCATGGCCTGCAAAATTAACATGCCCTTGTGAGTATAAAGCAATTAGCCCTCTTGGCATTTGCAAACCATCATGCCATTCTCCGGTATTTGCCAGCCTGATAGGTGTATTGACGTGATTATGGTCCTCATAGCTTAAAGAAATACATTGAGGTTATTTTCCAGCAGTGAGTGAATCTGTTATTTGCTTTTCATTTGCTTCAAAGATTTCATTAGTAGGGCCATGGTTTTTCTGGCGGTGTTAGAAGTGTATTATTTATTTCATTAGTGATTCCTTGGATTTCTAAAATACAACGAAGCTTTAGGAATTCACTCAAAAGAAGGGATGTCTGCCCCTTCTCCAAGGCATTAATGACTCTTGTAACCCAATAATAGTAACAAATAATAATAATCAGAGCTAATGAACTGAAACATGCTTGGTTTATAATTAAGTCTAGATAATTTCATCTTTCAAAATGTGCTATTAAACAAACCCAAAATACTGTGAAACTTCACTGTAACAGGTGCAGTCTGTTATTAAATGTTTACAGAGTAAAGGGAAAAGAGGAGAATCTGCATATGTATGCATTTCTGCAGCTTGTTTACTGTGAATTAGAGTGATTTTGCTATAAAACAGAAACAACCCCCCCCAAATATGAATGCTTGCATGTTTAAATGTGCTGAGGGGGTTATTGCCTGTCTGCTAATTTTAATGTTTTTCAGAGTGATATCAAACAGATAATTTGAGTAGAGCCACAAGCTAGTCTAATTTTTTTATTCTCCTTTTTTCTTAAAGCTCAAGCTATAAAAGCAAAAGGTCCAGTGTCTATCCCATACCCACTCTTCCAGTCACATGTGGAAGACTTATATGTGGAAGGGCTGCCAGAAGGAATTCCCTTCAGGCGGCCATCCACATATGGCATTCCCCGTCTTGAGAGGATACTTCTAGCAAAGGAGCGGATCCGGTTTGTGATTAAAAAGTAAGGAATTTTGCATTTTTGTTCCTTTATTACTCGTTGTTTTCTGCTGGCTCCACTCTGCTTTATTTTATCTTCAAGAACTTCCAAACTGATTTCTACCAATGTATTCTTTTGCAGTACAATGAGTAATATTTAGTTGATGTTCACTCTGATAAATTCAGCTTATCAGATCACCAGAGCACCGCAGTGGGTGGCTGAGATCTGGACAGATCTCTTCAATATTATGGACTTCTTGTCATGGGCAGATCTCTTTGTACTATTTTAATCTCTGCGACTGTAATACATGTTGAAAGCCATTGACTTGGGGGTATTTTATGCTATCTGAGGATCTCAGCCTAAATTTCAGCTTGTGCTTTTATATTTTTCTTGCTGGAATGCTGTATCAAGGTGTCTACAGCTGTATCTGTGTATAGCATCTCCCAGGGCAGGCTTGAGGCCAAAATAGCTACTAGTTCCTGTGATACAGTTGGATGTGTGTCCTTGGTGTGTCTGGAGGTAGATCAGATAGTATACATGACAGGAGACCTTAGATGTACATAGAAAACTTGAGGGCTCAGTTGCCTGCCGTAACTAGCCTAACAGGGTATCATCTGCCTTTAAAGTGAGGACTTGAGACTCATGAGATGTTCTGGAGTCCTTTCTTTCTCTTTTTCTCCTTTCTTGCCTTGGTGTCTTTCCTAGAAGAATCGTGACATTATTTTCTGCAAAGACAGGTAGGATTGGAAGGGAGCCTGAACCGAGCCTGAATTCAGGATATGCAGGGAGAGATGCCAGCATCTGTGGATGCCGAGTGCTGGATCTCAGAGCTGCAGAGCATTTTGAGATCCAGTACTGTGGGTATGACTGTGACAGGCTGATATGAAACTTTGGTAGTGGGTGGATATTTACCTTTTATAGTTTGGTGCTTCGCTTCAAACAGATGTGATGTGATGTTTCACACCATAGATGGGCATTTACAGTTTAAATGAAGCTTCTGTGAGTAACTGCTAATGTTTCACTATTGTTCGGCGGTGTAGGACCTAATCCAAGAGTTTTTGAAGTGAATAGGAATCTGCTGATTGCAGTGGTTAGGCTCAGAATTGGTGGTAGTGACAGCCCATGCCTCTGTGCGTGCTGCCTTTAGTACAGATGCTAGTTTCTCAAATCTGAGAGGTAGATGTTCAGGTTCTGACTTCCGAACACTTGCAGATAACCAGAAAAGAGGAAGAAGTGTAGATCTACCTTTTGTCTCACTTAAAATCAGGCACTGTGCATAGATTTTAATATTTATGCAATGCTGGCACTTGCTCTTGCCAAATTTGTCTTAGTTGTTAACAGTAATTAATTTATGCTGTTCATCGGGTTTGGAACATGTGGTAAGCAGAGCAGATCAAAAACCAGTTCTGCTCTGTGAGAAATGTCAGAATTTTAAAATTTTTTATTGTTCTAATATGGATAAAACTAGATGTGTTTGAGAAACAGAAATGTCTGCTTTGAGGTTTTAATTTTTAAAGGTTAAATTTTTTATTTGGATCTTTGTTTCTGATGGAGTGTGTCTTAGACCTCAGAGATATTTTTAATGTAATCTGTATGTTACCATGGGATGTTATGGCTCGGGTGGATATGGGTATCAGGCATGGAAAATGTTTTTGTCAGTAGGGTTCCAACCAGCTCTCATAATACTTTGGTGTTAATTGGAATTTAATGTTGGGGATTGTGATGTCCCCTGTTATTTTTTTTTCTGATCCTTCAGTGGTAATTTAAGGCTGTAACTGTCAGCTGTAACTTCTGGTTTATCAAAGTGTATATCACACGTGTATCTTAAATCTTTTAGGCATGAGCTTTTGAATTCAACACGAGAAGATGTGCCACTGGACAAACCAGTTGCAGGAGGTAGGTCTTCGAATGAGTGAGTTGTAGAAGTACAGTATGATTTCCTATTTGTCAGTCTTAGTGGTGGCTACCATTTGCTTTTACTAATAACACATTGCAAATAATTCCTCTTGGCTTGAATTTTCTTTTAGCTACAAAGTGACAGCAATTTTCCACTGGCTATCCAAGCCAGTGCTACTAACGCTTACCAACTGATTTGATTCAGCTGGCCAGAAAGAAAAACAATGAGCTAAGTGTTAGTCTGTTGAGATACAGAGAAGAGGCAGTAGTTTCCATAGTTGATAGAGTTTACTGGGTAGGGAACTATCTATAGCATGGAATAATTTTATGTATGGAATTTGCCAAAATTAGATTAACTGAAATGCAGTGATGAACATACTGTTTATAGTGGCAATTATTGTTGTAGAATCTGACTTGCTCAGATGATGGGACTCCATTTTCACATAGTAGTACAAAGAGAATGCATTCTAACCACTTTTGCCATGAGGAATACTTTTCAGCAGATGCATGTTCTTACATGTTTTGTCTCCATTGAGCACTCATCTAAAGGTAAAAAAATGACCACGTAAAAACAAGACTACAAGAACAGACTTTCTTTACAATTGCACCCATGAACTTATTTCCCCTCAAGTTGGGAGAAAAACATTTAGTATGGAAAAATCAAGTTTTGAAAGAATTGAGCCTTTGCATGGGCACTAGTTGGTAAATTACTTTCCTGGACTTGTTTTTCTGTTCAGTTGCATTCTACTGTCTTTTGGGCTTCAGGGCAATTTTTTTAATTGTCCAGTTAAGGCAAGCATTGAAAGCTTGTATGCCTGAACCAATGGTAGCAAACAAATAGCTCCCAACCCCAAAATGCTAACTGGCAAACTCGGCCTGGTTGAACTGTGAATTTTAAGTAATGCCAGAGAAATTCTTAGTTCAGACAGTGACACAAGCATATAAATGGTAGTATCTGCACTACTGCAGCACCATTATGTTGTATTATATACTCATAGTCTGCTGTAAAAAGTATATCAAAGACTGTACTTAAGTGAACATTAAGGATCTAAATTAAGCAAAGAAATTATGTCATAAGGATGTCACTTTAACATGTGTGTGGGAATTAAACTTTTCCTGCCGTATAAGTTAACCTAGTGTCTTGAGTCTTAATAACCTACTGTTCCTTCGAGCACCAAATTTGCCTACAAAAATAGTAGGTAGGCTAATGACTGAGTCTTAAACTTAACTGTACTCTTATGTGGGTTTTTAAATTAGCCCTTTTCTCTGTTGTTTTTGTCATATTTAATATGGTTATACTGATTATGAAGACAAAGCAGGTACATTGCATATCCCATAAAACCCCTGTAGCTAAAAAAACTTTTTATGGCACATTGTTAGGAACAGTCACTTGTCTTCACTAACTCGTAATGATGGTATATTCATGTGTGACCTCGGCATTATTTCTGATAGAAGAGAAGGTCTGTGAAAGCTGTTGATAACTTCTCAGGGAACACAGATCAGAAGACAGCAGCTGTCTGAGCCTCCTTTCCCTCAGTTTTCTCTTCTCCCTGTTTGGATTCCCTCTTTCCCAGTAGCTAATCATCTCCTCTGCTGCTCCACATGTCTGCTGCTGTCTCAGGAGAGAGAGATGTGTAGTGCCAGCCTCTGCTCTCAGCTCCTTGTGGCTCCATGTCCAACGTCCTACTCTGTCCATAGCCCCTGCTAGCTTGTGCCTGCAGCAGGAGAGGAATGGGATGAGCACAGAAGTTGTATTTTGACTGGCAGAAAAAAGACCATTTGCATTTGCATTCTTGTAGGAGATAGGCTGGTCAGGAAGGTTTTATGAAATGGCCTCAGCCCTGAAGCCCTTAGAAGGCTGGTATTTTCAGCAAGACAAACCAGTCAGGCAGTGATGGTTTGGCTCAGGAAATGGCTGGAGAAGTGTGATCAGGTGCCTATGAAGATAGCCCAACCTGGTGCAATGCAGTTATGGAGCAGAAGTTGTTGCTTGCACATGTTGACTAAACCCACAGCATGGCAGCTGTCTGGTATCTTGTTCGAGACTGATGAGCTTCCACTTATTGGTCACACAGACATATTCGGAAGAAAAAAAGTGATTTGTATGATATGTGCTTTGATCCCTGCCACCCGACACTGAGGGGACAGACAGGTTCTTTTGGGGATCCTTGGCAGAATGATGACAGCACTAAATCATAGTTACAATTAAAGCTTTATTTTTTTAACAGGATATTATAATTAGTATAGCATAGAATTTATGATTAGAATGGCACAGGATTTCTAGAAGCAGAATCAGTGTAGCACAATTTATAAGTAGTATAATAAAGAATTTATAATACAACTTAACCTGTGCTTTCTAATCACCTAGACCCTCTGCAGGTCAGGTCAGATCTTAATACATGGCTTGCTGTATCAATACAATAATCATAATCTAGACTCAAAAATGATAATACATATTCTCACTCAATCCTCGGAGGAAGCTGAGGATGGTGGAGGTGTCCCTGGCCACTGGAGGGTCACAGTTCTCTGTCCAGCAGAAGCTGCTGTCCAAGTTCCCCCCTTAGGACTTGTAACTGCGTGATTTTATGGACAGCGCTCCGTGTGCTGTTGTTACATTCCCTTGTTCCATGCTGGGGACATCACCACCACTGGGCTGGCCAGGCGCCTGGGACCTTCAAGGCCGTTGAGGAAGGGAGTAATCAGCCTGGCACCCAGGAGCCTTGAGGCTGGTAGGGAGAGGAAGAAGGTATCTGTTTGTCTCCTTGGTTCACAGGACCTTCAGGGCCTGAGAATGAAGGGAAAGGAAATGAATGCGTGACCTGCTCGGTCACAGAGAATGGCTGTTTACCTTACAAAATGACATTAGTTATGCTAACCACATTACCAGGGTTTGGGAGCAGGGGGTACCGGTTACAATCCCAAATAACGAGCACACATGACAAAACAGAAACAAAAGCTCTTACCATTCCAGCTACCAAATAGGACAGCACTAATGTCATCGTTGTGCTCTGTTGTTCTGCTGGAGGAGCAGAACTCGCACTTATTACTATCTTCAGGTACAAAACTTTGTCTCACGAACTCCAAAGTTGCCTGTGTATCAGCCAAGTGATAAAATGATGGAAAAACTGTATTTAATCTTGTCCTATTGACCAGGATATGCTAATCTACATAGCTGCCACATGTTGGGTTCTGTGTCTCAATTATAATTTAACTCATATCTTAGGTAGTGTCAAGGAGACATTTTGGAGAGTTGGAACTAAACTGCTTGTCATCTCAAGAAGAATGACAAAATCCCTATAGTCATTTGATGTAGTTATTAATCACCATTTAAAAAGTATTGTCTATGAACAGTGGGAGAAATGGGTACTGCAAGTTCAACATGAGTATACTGCTGTGTGCACCTATTGTTAAGGCTTGCTTTGGGGTTGTTAGTGCTTAGTGAAAATTCCTTGAAAGCAAGTTTTCATCCCATATGCACACCAAATTCTGCACTGAATATCAAGATAATTTTTTAGAAAATGAAACTGGCAAAAAACTAATCCCATCTCCAAATGGGATCTACAGATTGGAGGCTGATGATGAAAGCATTGCAGTTCTTCATGCCAGTACAGGTGTGGGTTTTTTGTAGCAAGTGCAGTGTCACTGGTTCAGTGGATTTTTGTACAGTTTTTAACATTCTGTCATTTTTTTATAATTAATTTTCCTAGTTCCAAGTTGAATCCATACTTCTGCATGGTATTTTCTGGGTTACCTGAAAATGCAGGATGGTTATACATGCTATAAACTGAATGACTGAAAATATAACCAAAATAATTAGGGAATGTTGGTTTTGTTCTGTGTCATTCTCAAATACAGTGAAAGAGGAGTGGTATGCCAGAATCACCAAACTGAGGAAGATGGTAGATCAACTCTTCTGTAAAAAGTTTGGTGAGTACAGGTTTGGGGTTTTTTTTTCTTTTATGGCTTTGTATTTCTTGAAGGTTGCTTTCATTATTTCCTTTGAACGTCCACATGAATGAGACCTTTGATCGGTTTTTTTCAAATATTTAAAATCCTGGCAGTTGAGCAAAAAAGAACGTATTACTCTACTGCTTATATGACAAGGAGAATTCATAGTTAAAAAAAATGTGTAAGTCTTATATGCACAGCTCATCTAATTTCTCTCGGTTCCTTCCTATTTGGATTTTTTTTCCTTTGATGGTGAATAAAACAACCATTTACGTATTTATATCCATTGCAGTATCATTAAAATTAGTAGTAGAACGTTTCTGGGTGAATTGTTATGTTCTCTCCAATATAAAAACCAGTCAACTTCATAAGAGCTAGAATAAAATGTTTCATGATGCTCTATAATAGATTAAAAACTTTGGATGAAACCACTGTATTATGCCCCAGTGAGGAGCCCAGTAATCTTCAGTCTAGCATTGTCACTGCCCAATAGCAACATGATACAGTATGGTAAATTTTTATGGTTTTGATGTGCTGAGACTTGGACTTTGTTGAGTTTAGATATCCTGCATTGTCCCAGGTTCGAAGATCACGATTGCAACAGGCTGAGGAATTGGTAGCTTAGCTAGCTTTTAATAAAGGTTGATGGCTCAAGAGTCCAGTTACTGGATGTATTTTGTTCTAACAGCTGAGGCCTTGGGGAGCGCTGAACCAAAAGCTGTTCCATACCAGAAATTTGAGGCCCATCCTACTGACCTCTATGTTGAAGGGCTGCCAGAGAACATCCCTTTTAGGAGTCCCTCCTGGTACGGAATCCCTCGCCTTGAAAAAATAATTCAAGTGGGCAACAGAATAAAATTTGTGATCAGAAGGTAAGAGTTTGTTTTAATGTCTAAACATGTTTTTTTTTAAAGAAAGAGGCCAAACAAACACCCTTTGTGTAATCAAGCACTTGGTTTCTTTAAGTCATGAAACATTCAGTCTCTAGTTACCAAATAGGTAGATTAAATATTCTGCATTATAAAGTGGGTATTTGCAATCCGAACAAGACTTCCAAAATATCTTTGTAGCATGTTCACAAGTTTGAAATACATAATAGAAAAATTCAAACTTTCCAGTTCATGTCACTACTACTAAGTAGTAGTATTTCATTTATATCAAGAATGGGCGCATTATTTGTTTTCTGGTTGCAGGCCAGAGCTGCTAACTCTCACTTCAACCGAAGTTATTCAGCCCAGGTCGAACACCCCAGGTAAGACAGCTGCTGTCTCCAAGTGGGAATGGAAGGGTTTGGTGGGGAAACACATTTGGATCAATGCAACATTTTTCAAGAAGTAACCTTTTTGTGATGAGTGTGCTGACATGCTCTTCATGAGGTCTGAAAAGAATAAATTGATAATTATGAACATAGGTGGCTTTCTGGATTGTGGTGCAGTCCAGCTGCCTTTGAATAACTAGAATGGGTCACCTTCACAGCCCGGGAGAACTGGAGTTACTATCCTGGCCTGAATCAAAGCTCTGGAGCCCGTTAGCATTTCACAGCTGACTCTGTTGGCCTTTTTTCAGGCCTCTGTTGGTAAGGAATTGTAATGACTTCTTGAAAGCATGAAGTGCCTTTAGCACAGGCAAGAATCAGACTGGGTTTTATTTCTGAATGCTCTGAAGTGGAGTGTGTTGGCACTTCCTTGCTACAGAATTGCATGTTCCAGACCTTGTTAGGTTTTTTTAGGAGCATGAATCTGCTTGCAGGAATAACACAAACCTCAGCTTTAGGAATTGTAGAGCTCACTGCAGGGGGAAAAAAAGGGAAAGAATATGATTTAATAATCATGTAATCAGTAGTTGTCTTATGTCATAACAATGTATTGTGGATTTTGTTTGGATTTTAGGAAAAGGCTCATATACAGCAAGAGGGTAGCTCACTAGAAAAGACTGTGTTAAATGTGGAGCAGAAGGAAAAGGCAGCATTGTGTTTATTTTTTTCTTTGTTTTTTGTTTTATTGCCAAAACTCTGATTGTCATCAGATTTGACAATACAACTGGCAATTTGACAATGAAGTAATAAGAGCAGCTGCCAATGATAGCAGTAAAAAACCTGCTAATAAAATCCTCTTTCTGAAAGAACTAACATGCAGTGGTCATGATTCTTAAAACTCAGACTGTTTGAATGTTCAGAATAACATTTATTTTTTTTACTAGTTATTTTGCTGTATTTTTCACTAACTTGTAGGTGAGTCTGGTATTATGAGTGCCTACAAAGCTCACCAGGGTCCAGGATTTGATGTCAGACAGGCAAACACAGCAAATGTTCTCTTGGGGTTAGAGCCTATTGAAAACCGTTTTCTCAGGCAAAAGCCGAGGATCTTCTTACTGTAGATGCAAACTTTATGTTGCTAAAGAATATTAGACCTTTTTTAAAGCAAAATACTATTCTGTTACAAAGTAGTAATCCTGTGCCCTCAACAGTCTGCATTTTAATTTTTTAAAGTAAATTAGTCACTCTAATTCCTTTGCCAGTAAGACTACAACACGTGATTAAGTATAAACACAGGTGCAGGTGTTAAATACCTGTGAAATCTCTCAAATAAGTAGCCCAGATTGCAAAAAATATTAATGCATCTTGCCTTGAAAATATAAGAAGCTAGAAATAAACAAGGTCAGGTAATTTGTTAGTCAAAAATATGATTCAGAAACAAAAAAATTCTGTATAGCTTCTTTCATGTATGCTCTCCACAACTCTGAATGGGTTTAGCTCAGTGCAGTTAATTGTTATTTGTGGGTTGTGATGAAAAGTGATGAATTAGGATGTTGTTTGTCAGAAAAGAAGTGCTTTTTATTGCTGCTAGTGTCCTTTGCTTTCTTCTCTACCTAAGCTACAAATTGTCTGCTCTGGCTAGGACTCCTGTAATTGGCTTTTATTTACAATAGAGAACAGGACTGAAGATGATTTATTTTTTTTTATGCTAATCAAAATGTTTAGCAAAGCATTCTTTAAATCCTCATCTTCTGTTCTAAAGAGTGTTATTCTTATGCACTCTGATTAATTAATTCCAACTTTGTAAGAGCCACTAGAATAATTGCTTCCTGCATCTAAAGGCTCTGAAGAACAAGTTCTCCTGCTTGGGCCAATGTTTGAAATTTTTAACTACATTTAAACAGATTTTCTGTTATGTAGAGGGAATTATGTGTATCATTTAAGCTGCCATTAATAATCATTACTCATTGTGTGTCCTTGTCTACTCAGATGTGATTGTGTTGAAAGAAATCTGTTCAATGTACCTCTTTATCTAGGACTGGGTGATACTCTGACATATATCCATTTCTGGTTTTCAGTGAAAGAAGATTGGAACGTCAGGATCACAAAGCTAAGAAAGCAAGTAGAAGAGATATTTAATATGAAGTTTGGTAAGTTAAATGTTAAATGAACTTTTATAATGCTGCTGCATTTTAAAACTCATCTGTAAAAAGAGTTTTAAATTTTACTGTACTTATTTAAACATCAGAAATGTACTAGGACAGATATGGAAATCTTGACTCCTCTTACCTACTTTTTACTGACTCTTCCTGATAACTGACATAAATGACTTTATAACAACATCCTAGGCCATAGTTTTTCCAGTTGTGTGACAACTGGAGATGATGATGTGTGCACAAAAAGCTTTTGGATGAAAACAGTTCTCAGAAGAACATATTAGGCACTGCAGGCTTAGATGTTATCTGTAACAAGATGGACCAAGTCCCCATTTGCAGTTATTCTACAGAAAATAATAGAAAATCTATTTAAATATTTCTCTTGGGTTTTTTAATTATCTCTTGAGTAGCAGAGCTTCTGTAGCCAAGCTTCTTAAAATCACTTGAGATAAAATACCACCCATTTGAGTATGTAAATTATCATTAAATCTTTATTTTCAGCCCAAGCTCTGGGGCTTTCAGAGGCAGTGAAAGTTCCGTATCCTGTATTTGAATCAAACCCTGAGTACCTGTACGTCGAAGGCTTGCCAGAAGGAATCCCCTTCCGGAGTCCCACGTGGTTTGGAATTCCACGCCTTGAAAGAATTGTCCGTGGGAGTGGCAAAATCAAATTTGTTGTTAAAAAGTATGTTTGTAATTCCGTTATTTTTACTTCTGATTTTGAAGTTATTTGATTTTCTTCCCAGCAACTCTAGGCTTTAAATGCTACCTAATTCTGTTTGCATGAAACGGAAAGAACATTTTACATGTATGTTTTATCTCATAAAAGGATATACCTTCCTTATTAAATTTATATAGATGTATAGATTGTGTGTTTCGTGCATCAAGGATCTAGGGGAAAAAAATGGCCTTGTACTTGGAAGCTTTTTTCCTTCTTTTTTTTTTCCCTTCTTTTTCTTCATTTTTTTTGCTTGAAATAAACCCAGAAGAAAATTGCAGAGTAGAAAATGCAGCTTATATTTTCTAACTTTTTGTGGTTATAGTAGATGGAGAGTCATCTATGCTTCTGGAAGAATTTTATTATAGAGAGCTGGTGATATGTAAATTGGAACTCAAATGAATTCCAAGAAATTTGTAACATTTTGCTGTATTATTTTTCTTGCTCGTGTAATTGATTGGATTGTGTTCTGTTCAACTTCTAGGCCTGAGCTTGTTACTTCCTATTTGCCTCCAGCACTGGCTAGTAAAATAAACACTAAAGGTAAACAATTAAGTATTAATTGCTGCCATCAATTCATAAATATTTACTGCTCCCTTAGCAGACTGAGACATCTTTGTGGTTGAAAAATATGGGTGTTGCAAACAAAAGGTATTATTTAAGTTGGTCTAGCATAGTAGCCTCTAAATCTGCTATTATTTGAAAAACTTACTCAAAACAAATTTATCAACTTTTTTTTTACTTAAGACTATTCTGATACAGAAAACAGAATTTACTGAATTTTGACAACTTTTATTTTGCTATTAATGGCCTAAACCATATTTAACTTACAGCTGTGAACTGAAGTACATAACAATGAAGTTTTGTAAGGAAAGAATAAAAAAGCAAGTCTTTTAAGTTTGTCTATAAAAAAATCAGAAGTTAATATTTTTTGCTGTTTAGATAATAAAAAGCACCAAAGCTGTCCCTCACACTTAGAAACAATGAAGTCTTCTGTTCTGAGTTAGTGGAGTGAAAATTTAGGTGTGATACCTGCCTTTTTCAAGAGTACCAAACCTACTTTTTAAGGGTGTGAGCGTCACTGTATTGTTCAGATTTTACAATGCAGTCTGTACTTAGTACAGACACAAGTGATTCTTCAGTCTGTTGGAATTTTCAGAATACAGCTGTTTTTTCATTAGCTGTGCAGGATATACAGTATAGAGGGTTTGTGCATTATACCTTGTATTATATTGACTTCCAGCAATGAGTCCAAAGAGTTCAAAAAGGTCACGAAGTCCTGCAGGCAATTCAAAGGTCCCAGAAATTGAAGTTACTGTTGAAGAAGGTATGGAAGAAATATCATTGAATATTCTTCTAATGTTCTTCTATTCTTTTAAAGTTTTCTGTTGTTCTCAGTTTTCATAGCCCATAATTAACTTATACATGCACCTCATATAGCAAGCTCAGTTTCATTTCAGGGCTTCAGATACACTTTAATATAGAAATGGGTTTATTTTTTGTTTCTGAATAGTACTGGATTCTGTGCAGATGATGGTTATGTAAAATGCTGGAGTTTCACAACTTGCTTGGGCCTTTTATTCCAAGCAGCGATCTGGGAACTGATGTAGTCCTGAGCAGAGGAATGACAGATGTGATCAGTAGTATCAAATGCTTAAATATAACCCTAGAACTTCTTATCAGTTTTTTTATTCTACTCTTGATTCAGAAGTTAAGTTTTCTCTAGTCATCAAGTTTGATGTGTTGTTCTCTTCATATGATGGCTTGCTTCTGCTCTCTGTATGTATATATGTAATGTCTTTTTACAGGTCCTAATAAACCACAAACAACAGATGTTCGAACTAATTCTCAAACCAATGGGTCCAATATGAGTTTCAAGCCACGAGGAAGAGAGTTTTCTTTTGGTAAATGTTGTGGGAATTAGCACACATGCATTCTATTAACGTTGGTATTGAAAATTCTGGTGATTACATATCAGAGATATTTTGAATTCGTGTTTTATTCTACAGTCGGTGAATGACTGAAGTTCTTGTTTTCATGTACATTCAGTTCATCATGTAGAATAATCTGCATCGGATGAATCCTGGGTGGTGTATGGAGAATGCTTTACAAATGCAGCACAGGTCCATTAGATCTTATTAATTTGGGTTCAGAATCAGTCCCTTTAGACTTTTGCTGCTCTGTTATTTCACAGTGCTGCAGACCCTTGAAGGACTTGTCCGGTGCACAGTACCACCAGAGTGCATAAACCCAGCTGAGATCTGATATTGTGCATAAGCTTAATAAGCGTTCCACAAACTTGGAATATGGAGCATCACTGTGCAGAGTTAGCCAAGTGGTATGTAGGAGCTAGGAAGCATTTGAACTAACATTAGTAAGCCATGATCTATCAGAGCTGATTTTGCAAGATAGCCATTATAGACCTCTCCAGTTCTGGAAAATCAGTAAAGGAAAAGGCAGACAGGACTGGAAACCATGTAGTTGTGTTCATGAGCATTGGGCTGGAGCTTCTTAGCCATGGAGGACCAGGCCTGTCTGTGCAGTCCTCTAGCACAGAAATCTTTGCATTGAAAGCAGGGTCAATTTGCAACCCAGATAAATTCCTCGTAGTCAAGTGAGATGAATTACTATATTCAGAGTAACTATAAGCAGTTCCCAAGTCTCATGAAACCTTTGTTTAGCATCCTTACATTCTGAGTTTATTTGGTTTATTGTATTTGTCCCTCGTGCTTTCTTTTTAGCCATATGGTCATAAAACATGAAACAAAGTAATCCTCTACTCCTGCTGAGCCAGTTTCGAATGAATATAAGATACTGATTTGGTATGACTGCTCCTTTTGGCATGGGCAGTATTCATATTCAGAGTTGTGTACAGTTTTCTTGGACTTGCTTGTTATTGTTAGACCTAGGCTTTTTTTAAAAAAAAGTCTGCAACTTTTTTAAACTTTCAACGGAGTTTTTAATTTTGTAGACCAGCTTCGGACCACTTAACTGCAGCCACAAGTAAACCAGTTTAGGAATTGCTGCTGATTGCTGTCAGAAACAAAATGCCTAGCTAGATGGACATTTACTCTTACCCACTGAAGTTGAAACTGTGGTAGAGTTTATAGTTCTCAAGAGAGAGACATGTGTTCTGGGGCTATGTCACTAAACATGTTAAGAACTTTCTGTCACTGTTTTGGGTGCTGGTTCAGATGAGTAAATTTTATACTGCCTGATACTGTAAATTTGGATCACTCAGATTAATTTCAACTTTAATCACCTCTGCTTTATCTAGTAGCAGTATTTTTCAAAGCTTTAGGGAAATGAGGGTTGATGTGGATATAGGTTTAGACTGTGGCAGAATGTTTCAGTGGCATTTGCAGAATGAAAGCCATTTTGCACAATTTACTGTCATAGTAAATTGGTTATCAAGCATAATCATTTATTAAGCATTTATTAAAATATTCTTCAAGGACTGATTCATTCTGTGAGTGTTGATTTAATTCTTCCAATTTCCTCCTGGCAGAGGCGTGGAATGCCAAAATAACTGACTTAAAGCAGAAAGTTGAAAATCTTTTTAATGAAAAATGTGGTAAGTTTATTGATCCTTTTTTGCTGAGCTGTCTTTCTTACAAACATGCAGTTAGATGTATGAGAGATACATTCACATGTTTATTCCAAAGGTTCTGCAATCCTTATGTACTCCAGGCAACCTCTCATTTGTGTTCATTCTCATGTAGGTTGCTTGCAATTCTGTGTTGCATTTCCACTAGTTATTTTATTTGGGTTTGGAAATGGAGAAGTTGTGGCTGGATTACTACTTCTCTAATGACCCAGAGACATAGTGACTCCACATCCTGGCACATCTTTTTAAGCTTTCTGCACTGCTTATGAATGGGACTTTGTATGACTTAAGCCTCCATATGACTCAATACGTTATGGATGGTATCTGGAGAGACGTGCTCCATCGTGTCCCAGCACTTCTTCTAGTGCTGTTTGGAAGCTAATGACTTTTGGAAGTAATAACTTCTCATTAGTCTTCTGAGTGTGGTTTTTGGAACAAGAGCACTAATCTCACCTGCCCTTAGTGCTATTCTATAGCAGAGACAGAATGCATTGCCTGTAACAAAGTGGAGTACAAATGGGATAGTCTTGCATGCAGACCAAACCAGTGGCCTGAGCTGACTGCAAATTATTAATTTTCAACCGCAAATTATGATCAGATTTATTGCAACAGAATGACTTATGTTTGAGACTGTTAATGTTCTTCCTGCCTACTCATAGCTGTCACCAAAAAAGGCAAAGCCTGCTGGTTTCACCTAATCTAGTATGTATGTGCCAACTATTATATAGCGTTTATACCTGAGGTTTTCCTTTTTATATACACATCAGTTATCTAGCTGGTAGCTTATTTGCTCTGTTGCATTTCAGGGGAAGCGCTGGGGCTGACCGAACCAGTGAAGGTGCCGTTTGCATTATTTGAATCCTTCCCAGAGGTTTTCTATGTGGAAGGACTACCTGAGGGGGTGCCATTCCGCCGACCTTCTACTTTTGGAATTCCAAGACTAGAGAAGATCCTGAGAAACAAATCTAAGATAAAATTCATTATTAAAAAGTAAGACTCCCATATGTCTTTGATAATCTATTCTATGAGAATTGAAATGTAGACCAAAAAATGAAATTGTGTTGCTGAGTTGCTAAATTAGTCTGTAAAATACACACTGGAATATTTTTAGTAAATGAGGAAATGGTCAGAAAGCTATTCTAGAGGTGGAGCAAGATAGAGTAATCTCTTTGTTCTGAAAGACACTCACAACCTGTTTTAGGAGGAACAGAAAGTCCAGATTTCTTAGCCCATTTCGGTTACCACGTCACTGGTTTAGTTCCTACTGTATGGAGTGCTTACGGGTTACTCTTAGAACTTGCTTTGTACTAAGAGCTGAGAAGTGGAGATTCATATATTGGGGGTTGTAAGAATTTATTTTTCTTGTCTAGAATAGGTTTAGATACCCATGTGCCAGTGTAGAAACAGTGGCAAGAGAAGTTGCGGAGCCTCTCTGCCATTTCATTCTTGGCTGGCTGGCTGGCTGAGAGGATATCGCTTGATTTCTGTCTTTAATATATTAATACTAGAAAATTGCATTTTCTTTAATGTTGATAAATGTAATTTTATTATTGAACATGAAATGTTCAATCTGTTTGCAGGCCTGAGATGTTTGAAGCAGCTGTTAAGGAAAATTCTGCTAGAAGCCCCCAAAGTGAGTTTTGCAACTGCTTAATGTTCTAGATAACAGTCTCTTTCAAGGATTAAATACAAATCAGGAGAGCTGCATGGTGTTAACAAATTCCTGTAAGATACATTTTGCATTGTGGTTGGTTGGTTTGTTTGCTTGTATGTTTTTAAGATGGGAAAAGCACTTACCAGTTACAGTTTAAATACAGTGTTAGCAAGGGAGTATTAAATTTTTTAAGTTATTTGCAATGATCATGCCTCTAATATATTCTTTACTACCTTTTATCAAAATGTAACAAGTAATGTGTGATTCACAGAAGTAATTCAGGTCTAGAGATAAATTATTTGCTCCTAATACGTACATCATCTAAATCACAAGTGTTTCACAGATAGGAGTGCAGATAGCCAGTAGAAAATTGTGTCAGGCAGGTCATGGATTAAGTGTTTTGAGTCGTATTATTATCTGTTACTATGGGTTGGCAAAACTCTGCTGAGTTACTTGAACTATGCTAGTTTGTGCCACTGGACAGTGTGACTCACAAATATAGCTGTAAAGGATTTATTCTGTGAATGCACACAGTGAACCCATGGATCAGTAGGTGTTACTGAATTAACTCCAAGGGCTATGATTTTTCTGCTAATAAAAATACCAAAATGCATGCTCCATATACTCTTTTTTTTCCTTTTCTTAATAATCTTTTTAGAAAATGAACTAGTAAAGATTAACATTATCTTTATTCTAGCTCTTTCTCCTCTTGGGTTGGAAAGACAGTGGTGTGTACCTTCAATAAGTATGTCTCGTTGGTAGCTGCTCCCATTTTGAAAATGGAACTGGATCTGCTTTGAAAACTTTGCATATATCTGTTATTTTGCAATATTTTCTCTATATATGACGTTCAAGATTTTGAGCTTTCTACAAAAGTTTTTTAAATTAATTCTCTTACTTTTAGGAAAAAACAATTCATCTAATATAGCCAATACAGCAAGCACCACAACAAACACACTGGTGAACACAGCTGCAGGTGTTGAAGATCTTAACATCATTCAAGTAACTATACCAGGTGTGTATACTGTCTGGTTTCACATCATACATTTGTGCTTATATTCTTCATGACATTTGTTTAGTCTGATGAAGTTTTTTCCTACAGTCCAGCTGGTTCACTGAAATACAAGTACAGTCAACAAAGAGCATAATTTAGCATTCTCTTTTTGCTGAGACGTTAAATATTTTCTAACACTCATGAATATCTATTCAGTGAAATCTCTAGAATATTCTTGGTCCAGTTCCTAGTTAAGGAGTATCCACATTTTTCCCTTTTTTCTCATGCAATAAATTAAATATTGATTTGCAATTTTCTTGGCAACTTCAGGAGATCAGTACTCAGACTGAATTGAATAACCATATACACTGAACTGCTTTGTATTAACACTGATTACTATTTTCTCAGGCATGTATTATATTCATTAGAAACCATGAGGAACATTGCATGCTATGGCCATCTATTGGATGGTCACTTTGCATTTACCTTTCCTCACCATTGTATGTACTGTAAGAAAATAAAATATAATTTGTGGTTTTAGATTAAATTTACAAAATCATCTCTAGACAGTAGATCTAATGTTGGTTATAGAAATACTCTGAAGCTTCTCACAGATGTTTTTTTAACAATCATCTATTTTTGCATATTTCTACAATTCTGTGTTACTGCTAAAACTAGGAACAATGACAGTGTCTGTTTTGAAGCACTCAGGTATACCTGCTTTGAGTAAACATGCAATGACAAACAAGCTTCAGGGGCGGGGGGGAAATCTGTGTAATTCTAATGCTATTATAACAATTTCTTCCAGATGATGAAAGTGAGCGCCTGTCAAAAGTAGAAAAGGCCAGACAATTGAGAGAGCAAGTAAATGATCTTTTTAGCCGGAAATTTGGTAATTGCTTCTTACTCCCCAATTTTACATAGGTGTGAATGCAATTAATGTTGTTCATATTGAAGGGTCATTTTTTTAACCCCAGCCCGAGCCGCTCACTCACTCCCCCCGCACCCAGTGGGATGGGAGAGAGAATCGAAAAAAAGTAAAACTCATGGGTTGAGATAAAGACAGTTTAGTATGACAGAAAAGAAATATAATAATAATAATAGAATGACAATAATAATAATAAAAGGATTGGAATATACAAAACAAGTGATGCATGATGCAATTGCTCACCACCTGCTAACCAGTGCCCAATTAGTTCCTGAGCCACCCCTGGCCCCTCCAGGTCAACTCCCCCCAGTTTATATACTGGGCAGGACATCATATGGTATGGAATACCCCTTTGGCCAGTTTGGGTCAGCTGTCCTGGCTGTGTCCCCTCCCAACTTCTTGTGCCCCTCCAGCCTTCTCGCTGGCTGGGCGTGAGAAGCTGAAAAATCCTTGACTTGGTCTAAACACGACTTGACAACAACTGAAAACATCAGTGTGTTATCAACATTCTTCTCATACTGAACCCAAAACATAACACTACACCAGCTACTAGAAAGAAAATTAAATCTATCCCAACTGAAACCAGGACATGAAGTTACTGAATCATCACAGTGGATGATACATATGATCATTAAAATGATCAAATTTGAGAATTGTATATGAATGTTGTGCTTTGACTTCAAAAAGAATCTTTTATAAGTGATGTAGGTTGTTTGACATTTTAAATAAAAAATCCTAAGAGTATAAATTGCTTTATGTTCCCCCGTCCTTCCTGTTTCTTTCTGTGTAAACATGGATGAAATATTTATTTTGCTGGCAATCCATGATTCTTCTTAGGGCTTCATAATCCTGACTTCTTAATACCTGGGACTACAGTAGTTTTAAAAATGCAACTTAACCTTTTTGCTGTGTGTGGTTTCTTTTTTTTACTTTGTATTTGCATTGCACAGCAAAAATGACCTGAGTTTCTTTATCTCAAATTCCTTCACTAGTGCTGTGTTGAATTGCTTTTTGTGGTATTGCAGGAAACACTTTGTTTTCCTTCATGTAGCTATTTCCTTGGATATCCTGCTCTATACCTTTTTTTAGTAAAAAGAGAATCTGGGTTCTTTATATGGTGAGCTGCCAGGGTTGGAGTTGTAACTAACGCTCTCATAGTAATGTTCATGAGTGTAATCCAAAACATCTATTTCTAACACTGTAATGGTTTCATTGTCAAGTGAATTTTCATAGTTTCAGGTCTGATAGAAAACTTGGGTTTGCATTTACCACCTTAATCGGCTGAGGACTTTTTTCTTCAATGTAATCATAAACATGTAGACTTGAAAATAAACATGATCTCTCTCACCTAGGTGAAGCCATTGGTATGAATTTTCCTGTGAAAGTCCCATACAGAAAAATCACTATCAACCCTGGCTGTGTGGTGGTGGATGGGATGCCTCCTGGCGTGGCATTTAAAGCTCCCAGTTATCTGGAAATCAGCTCGATGAGGAAGATTTTGGAATCAGCAGAGTTTATCAAATTTACTGTCATTCGGTACGTAGTTGCCATTGATTAGATTGTACAGATGTTGCAAGGACAGCCCTGTAACTTGTATAAATTGAGATTTGAAAGAATAGAAGTTGCAGTACACCTTTAAGTAGTGGCAGATGTTGGGTCTTTTGGATAACAATATATCAGGTCAAATGAAGGCCAGATGTTCATAGCATGAATGAAGATGGTAACTCTTTGGGGGACACGACCAATTTAGTATGACAAAGGGCATATTATCAATACTGCATATTACAGCAAGCTGTCTTTTGAGTTGAAATCTGTTCATATTATATAAGAGTCTTAATGTCTTGTGAGCCTTGCTCTTCCATTTATAAGATGAAGTTTTGAGACAAGTCCAGAGCTTGTTGGCTCTTAACAGTAAATAGTATATTTGTAGTAGTATTACTATTAATATTTTTTAAATATTTGACTTGTGTTAAGAACACTGAGTTAAGGTAAGCTCTTTGATAATTTTTTTTTCCCTAAAAATGAGTTTATCTACAATATTTGAAAATATAATATTGTCCAATTACAATATAAGTGAATTTTATTTGTATGTGTATATTTCCATAGACATATATATATATACACACATGTATATACAAAGTATATTTGTATGCATGAAGCAGAATAGATGAAACTTAGGACTCATGCTAAGGAGTTCAGGAATTGAAAATAAAAATGTATAAGTTTATGTAACTTCTCAAATCATAGACTGCTCCACAGGAGTCTAAAAGCTTCGGTTTATCTTTAGAGAGAGAGAGAGAAATTTCTTAAATGTATTTTACTAAGGGGTCAGAATTCTCAACCCTTCATCACTGAAAGGACTCTTGCTTGATACATTTTGTTTAACTGAGCTCTGAAGAAGAGGTGACTCTGTTGTTAATTAGTGGTGACTGAGGGAAGGATTTAGATCTTTCTGTGTATGTTACTTTTCAAAATGCTAGTGAACAAAATACAGTGCCAAAGAGCTGCTATGATGGTTGCTTCAGTTTTGTTCGACTTTCTGTTCATTTTTTAGCATGACCTCTTTTACAAAAGGTTAGGTGAGGTTGCCTTGGGAGGGAGACCCTGTGCAGTATATTTTAGAATCGGTAATTTTTTTTTTTTCCAGACCATTTCCAGGACTTGTGATTAACAATCGTAAGTATTTTTGAGATACTGATGGCAAATGTATTTTTGTAACTTACCATGATCTGTTTTCTATGTATTGGCTTAGTGGCAGAGGCTCCACAGTGGTTAAGTTCCATATATAACTCTTGTATGTGTCTGTCTCATGAAGATTTCCTGACTAAACATGCATGTGCAATTAACTTGAGAGCAGTGTGATAAATTTACAGTACAGTATAAGATTAGCATTAACTTTGATATGAAAATGCAAGATACTGATTTTGTATTTTTCAGCTGCAGAGTCCCAAAGGGATTTAGGACCCTGACTGAGCAACAGACTTACATGGGAGTGTCTACATTTTAGGTTCGGATCCATCGCAGTAGCAGTTAATAAGCAAGAACTTTCCAGTAGCTGCACAACCATATTCCAGTGAAAAATTCTGCATTCTGCTGAAACTATAACAGTTTAGAGAGGCAGAGTGTAATTACCTGTAGTTCCATGGCCAATTTGGCTGTGTTAATGAAATCGTTTGGGGAGGGGGAAAAAAAAAAAGTCTCTTAGTATTTTCAGCTGCCTAAAATAATTGTGACCTGCTTTTTAGATCTTATTTAAGAAAAAACAAACTGCAAAACTCTGTCGTTACACTGCCCCTTGTGTCATGTTCTTTCTGAGCCAATGTCAGATTAGAAATTCAGAGGCCAAATAACCTACTGTCATTAATTTGGCCTTACCGAGTCTGAGCCTGAGCGACCCAGTGTTCGTTCATTTGCATCCAGCCACCAGTATGTTCCAGTTAACATGCCGAGGTTTATGAACTGCAAGTATGAAGTGTTCTCAGGAAGATATTATAGCTAGTAACTCACACTGACCCGCTCATCAGGCCTAGGCACACCTTCTTAGGTGGGAAAGAGATGTCTTTGTAAGAGGGAACCTTCCAAGCAGATAAGTGTGTAAAAGCATTTCCAGAGAACTGAATTAGAAATGAAAGAATCTATTAAACTGTTATCTATTCAGCATAGCGGTCAGCATGTGTTGGGACTGAGGCTAGCTAATATGCCGAGTAAGAACAACACAGATATCCGATCATCTTCCATCACTGGAGGAGCAGATTGCTCATTGAACATATGGGGTTTGTGCATTATCCATGTCCATTAATTATGATCAAAATTATCTGATATTGATAGATACCAAGGTGAATGACTGAAAGGCTCTGAGCCTACTGCTTATACATATGATGCTTTATTCTTCTGAAGAATACGTGGGAACTTAAAAGGAAATTTTTGGTGCTTGCAGGCAAGATAAGGAATGGTTTTTCTGTAACAAAAAATATTGAACTACAGCTCAATCACAAGTGTTAGTAACCTGTTCATGCGACAAGTTTCAGGATTTGCAGATTCAAGAAGTAAGATTGCCCTTGTGTTACATGTGGACCATTTTCATTGTGAAGTTAAACAGTGATCATGTCTAATCTTAGAGCTGATGGAAAAAGCTGAAGCAGAAGCACCACCAACAGCACCAGCACCAGCACCAGTACTACCAGGTGATGCAGAGCGTGATGCATGTCCTTGCAGGAGGGGTAGGGTATGGAGTTCCTAATCTTATTGGCAGATGATATTAGTAGTCATGTCCTGGGTACATGCTGCTCATGATGAGCCATTTTATTTTGACAGATGGTGTGCAATGGTGACTTTTATAGCTATTAAATATTAATAAATTAATAGAAAGAGCCCTTGCTTCCTTCAGGCTGTGTCATTGGCATGTTCCTTGATTTGATTTTTGCAGATGATGAGTGAGCTGAAAAGAAGGATTAGTAGGGGCAATATATAAAGCCAATTCAGTATCCATTTACTGATGCCTGCTTAACTCAAAGTATGTGGGTGTCTGTACCAGATGGATGTTCAGCCAAGTGAAATTTGCCTGTGTAACATGTAAGAACCTAGAATGGGGTCTTGATGGAATTTTGCCCACTGCACAGTTCTGTAAGCCCTGCTAGACTGTGTCTAGACTGCACACACATCATCACCTATCTTAGTCTGAATGGAGAACTTAGCTTTATGCTATAAATAGGTAAAGTAAATGTAGTTGAGCAACTTCCATTTGACCCAGTGTAGTTTCTAAATGTTTGCAGACCTTTAAAAATGTGTATCCCAAGTTGATATAGTGCAGGAAAGACTTTTGCAATTGACTGAATAAACTGTTACTCAAAGAAACTGGGAAACTAAGAGAAGACATTCGATAAACATTTTAAGAGTAAGGGACACTTGTATGGTGGAAGTAATTATAAAGGAAACTACTGGCTCCTTTGTTTACATTTTGAGGTGGTGGGAGGGAGGAAAACAGCTGCTGATGGGCAGTGAACTTGCTGTAGTCTATCTGTCCTTAACTCACCTGCAGTGTTAAAAAGGTTAAATGGCTTTCCTAGCACCTGTCCATCGATAATCCATCAACACAGATCATAGAAAAATCATTATGGAATTAAAACATACTTTTTGCCCTCTATTCTGCACTTTCACACTCTCCCCCAAAATACACATATTTTCCACTGAAGACAATACTATCCAGAAGTGATGGCTTTTTTTTAATACAGTTTTATATTTAACCAGTTTGAGTAAAGCTGTTCCAAACTTGGTATGTTCTGTGCAAGTCCATATTATGTTCTGCTAGAACTTGGTGATATATCTGCCGCAGTGAACCATACTTGGAAGAGAAAGTGTTAGGTAGTGTAATGTTATAAATGTTTGGGTATTTTTTATATTTTGCTGCAGACTCTATAGAAAGTTACACACGTTTATCTCAAAGATATTTGTCTGATCATAAGAGAAAAAATTGAGGTGCTTTTTTTCAGGGAAAACTTAATTTCCCTAATTTTTCCAAGATACTTACCTGATTCATATTGTTGAAACTATATTCATATTCATTTGACTATATTTTTTTCATTTAAGAGTCAGCTGAACCAAGCAAAATAGAAGTATCTGTAGGAGGTAAGCATTTGTCTTCAGTTATTACCAACAAGTATTTTTAAATAATTTTGAACAAAGTTGCATCTTTTTTTAAAGGAGACAGGTTAATAAAAAAAAGGGCTTTTATTGGTTTCTAGGACATTTTTTCATCTGTACTAATATCATGCTGCATCATGTGAAAAATACTCTGCAGCAAAAGCTATTATTCAAATAATTCTACAAAGGAGTTCTATGAATTGTTGTTCTTGGTTGGTGAGTCATGACTATATATAGGCTTTGAGTGATTGCTCATATCCTGAGCGATGCATCTAGTTATTCAGCGCCATAGTTTCCACAATTTATGCAAGTGAATGATTGCCGTCATCAGGAAATTTGAATGCCATATTGGCCTGAATATACTGTGTTGGGGAGGGGGAGTGTTGTTGTTCTTCCAGAACTTAAGCCCTGAAAAACATCCAGCTTTCCTATTGTCCAAGAGTATACCTGAATTGTATCTTTTTCAGATGTTGATATATGTGAGACCAAGGAGGCTGTAGGTCTTCTACACCCCCTGTGCTTTTTGCATATGGTCTTGGAGCATTAGGAATAGTGAATTGACCTGTGAATCAGGACGCTGGTGTCTGCTGTGTGCTCTGATGCTGTAAATGCTGCCTCTGCTATAGCCCCAGCTTGTCAGCATGGCCCTGGACGGCTGTGGCTGCCTCTGGTGTGGCCGGCATAGGGGATCCAACGTGCTGTGACAGTTTGATGGGGTGCTGTCTTCGTGCCAGGTAGTCCTCAAAGGGGCTTTCCGGTGTGTCAGTAGCAGCTTGACAGCAACGGAGCCAACAGCGCTGGGATGGAGGCTGCTGTGCATCAGCACTTGTCATCTTAAAACTCTCGAGTTCATTCCTTAATCCTGCTTAGGTTCCCCCAAAAGAGAAAGCAGCAAATCTCAGCACTCCCGTTCCTCTGTATCCTTTGCCATGGAAATGCCCTTTGCAGTCAGTCTCCATTGCTTCAGGTTCCCTGTCATGTCACTGAACTCTGAGACAAGCCAACATGCTCAACCAGAACTACTGTTACAAGCTCAGTGACAGGTTCACTCCCAGTGTTAGGAGTAGGTTTTTCTCGGAGCGTAGATCAATCCTGTTGCAGCAATCAAGACAAAAAAAAGGCAAGTGTTAGAGTCACAGAAGAGCTGAGCTGCAGATTTTAAGCTCACAGTTACTGAAAGCTGGAACATCAGATGTCTTTATAATGCCAAAACTATGTGGGATCACTGGAATTGTTAAATGGTGAAGGGGAGAGACAGTTGTTCCTGAATACCTTCATGTGGAGGAAATCTAGCTATGAGCCTTCAAAGTGATGGTTTTGAAGAAATAGACAAGTGTGGTTTTGAATTTGATGTCCAAAACTGGATTCAGACCCAGTAACCGGAGGAATGATCTTGAGGAAAGGCATGCAATTGCTAAAGAACTCAAAATCGCTTCAGAACTATGCTGGAAGGTACAAAATGATCATGTGGTGAAACGGCTTGGCTTTATAGTGATGAATTACCGTAGCCGCAAACCTTCCAAACAACTTCAGTGAAAAACCAGTTTCCTTCCAACATCATATTCTCTGTTTATAAAAAGAACAAAATCAGGCTCTGGGTCATATAGGCAGTGCTATACAGGCACGAGATTTCTTTGATTTACCTCTAAGCATCCCTCTGAACAAGAAAAAGCAAAGATTTTGTAATGAAGTCTCCTGGAAATGAAAAAAGTTGTATCAAAAGATGATGAATGCTTTAGCCAACAAGATAAGATTTCTTTCTCTCTTTATTTTAAGCATATCATAGTGCCTTCCTATGTGATACTGTGCATTGAAGAAGAAGAATTAGCTAGATTGAAATACAATAATGCAGAAGTCTGTATCTAGTTGAAAAGAGACGGGGAAAAAAATCTGAAAAATTGTCAGTGCTGTGAAAACAAGAGTTTGTGCAATGAATGTTAATTTAATAACTGTCGTGGTTTAACCCCAGCCAGCACCTAAGCACCACGCAGCCGCTCACTCACTCCCCCCCATCCAGTGGGATGGGGGAGAAAATCAGGAAAAGAAGTAAAACTCCTGGGTTGAGATAAGAACGGTTTAATAGAACAGAAAAGAAGAAACTAATAATGATAACAGTAATAAAATGACAACAGTAGTAATAAAAGGATTGAAATGTACAAATGATGTGCAGTGCAATTGCTCACCACCCGCCGACCAACACCCAGCCAGTCCCTGAGCGGCGATTCCCTGCCCCCCCCTTTCCAGTTCCTAAACTAGATGGGACGTCCCATGGTATGGAATACACTGTTGGCCAGTTTGGGTCAGGTGCCCTGGCTGTGTCCTGTGCCAACTTCTTGTGCCCCTCCAGCTTTCTCGCTGGCTGGGCATGAGAAGCTGAAAAATCCTTGACTATAGCCTAAACACTACTGAGCAACAACTGAAAACATCAGTGTGTTATCAACATTCTTCACATACTGAACTCAAACCATAGCGCTGTACCAGCTACTAGGAAGACAGTTAACTCTATCCCAACTGAAGCCAGGACAATAACTAACCCAGAAGGCATGACTTGAGCACAAGTAGGTTCATATGTTGTTAGCTAGCTTTGGAAAACAGCATCTTAAAAATTGTGGTCATGCCTGATGTATTTGAAGTCATGAGCTACAGACTTAGCTATGAGTGAAAAGCTTCACCCAGCATCGCATATCCAGTGAGGTGGTTGAAGGAAGGAATGGTGCTGGGGATTAACAAAGAGGAGGGAGAAGGACTGAAGAGCAGGATGCAGACCAAAACAGTAATATATCATGACATTTTTTCACTGATTATGTGTTGTTTCCTTTTTGGATTAAGTACCTTTCTGGCCCAGCGAGTATTTCAGCCACATAGAAAGCATTTTTCAGTTTCATACACTTCTAATACCAATTTTTATTTCTGTTCTTTAAAAACCAGAGTTCTTAAGATCCCAGGCTGCTTTACATTGAAGTGAATATGGTAATTTCCACAGAATCAGATTGTTGTGAATATGTTTTTATTTGCCGTTAATAGTTTAAAAGGATAAATTAATGCTTTTCATATTTTTGTAATTCTTTTCTTATTAAGTACAACAATAACAACAAAATTGTTTGGGAAGTTCCCTTTTTTCTTCATTCATTACTGCTTTTTCAACAGATATTACAGAAAAAGAAGAAAATTCTCAAATAAAGCAAGAACCAGACCCAACGTGGTAGACCTCTTCAATACTGGGTAAAAGAATTTAGCGTTTCCTGAAGTCAGCACCTGTCAAGGAATAATATTTTTATATTTTTGGGTGGGGAATAATATTTTTATATTTTTGGGTGGTGAGAAGAGGATTGAGATACAGGACTGAATGCCAGAAGGTGCCAGTCCTTGTGAATTATTTTGTCTCATTTCTCACCTATAAAATGTAGGATGTTTTCAATACCTTATCCAAATACAATGTAAAGCACGTTGTGTTCAAATATGTGAGGCAGTCAGTCCTAGGAAAATGTGGCCTATAAATAAAAATGGGTGATGGTAATTACATACCTCAGAGACAGAGTAACTGAAAGCTTAGGGAATTAGTGTTTACGAAGAGCTCTGACATGGTTGTGTGAAAGAGCATTATTATTCTTGGTAAAGCCTATAGAGTTCCAAATTGTAATTGAGCAGGAAAGCACTTCAATATGATTGCAATATTGTCTAAGCTTGGGACACTTGGTAAAGCTGTTAGCTCTGATGACAAACGAACTTTCTTTAAAAGTTTTTTTTATTTTCTGTTAACTTTTCATAAAAGCTTAGTTTAATTTACAATGCAGAACATTTTGGTGGAGGTGGAGAACAGTGCTAACGATGCTATCGCGTCTCCAAATGTAAAAGGCTGACCCACACAGTTGTGAGTGTCTATGCTTCATTCAGAGAAAATGGCAATTTTAAGCTATCACAGCTCTGTAGTACTTTTTTCCGTTTCGTTTTTTTGATAATACTCTAAACCAAATATTTTCTTCGTTGTGTAGTGTTTGTAGTGTTTGCTACTTTAGAGATTTGATTGATGTAACGTTGGATGCATTTATTTAGTATACTTGAGCTGTAACCTGTCTAGCTTTAGTAAGAAAAAGACATGGTATTCAGCTCAGAGAAGAAGTCTGTGTACTATTCCTGTTCTGAGGGCACAGACAGGCAATCAGCAAAACGAAGCTCTGGTTCTTCATTTCTGCTGGCCTGAGCGGCTGAGACGGATAATACCATTTGACCCTCACATGAAGCAGTGGCTGGAGGAGCCTGGAGCCTGCGGGTTTCACTCCTGGCACCATCCAGCTTTTTGGAGAGAAGGACAGCTTGGCCATAGCCCTCCATCCGTGCTGCATAAACACAGCCTGGTACGTGTCAGGCTGCTGATGGCATTGGGATGAGGGACTGAAGGGCCAAATGCAGAAATGATTTGGTAGAAACTGGCAGAGACTGACCTACCAGCGTACCAACTGTCTGTGCCCTAAGAATTTTAAGTACAGCAGTAGTCTTCCTAATAAATTGGTGAAGGCTGCTTTGGAAATATTTGTCATAAAACTGAACATGGCAGGAGAAAATATACTAAAGAAAACATTTTGATTTGTTGTGGAAGCAGTTTGCCCAGTGGAGATATAAAAAGCCATCTCACTTGTCCATTAAAGGTCACGGAAATTTTGCCTGAGCAATGGCCACACAACTTGGTGCTGCAGTGGTTCAGATTTTTGGATGCTATAGGCCATCCACTGAATTTATACTAAAGCAAATACTTGATCTAAATTCTTACAGAGACCACTCAAGCACAGATTTAATCTAATATTTATTGAGATCAATATTCGGCTTCTGCATGCTCTCTGAATCTAGGCCTAAAGAACATGAAAAGGCAACGCAAACTACTCATATTTGTAATAAAATACAGAGCTGCAATGAAACTAACTCACTTTTGTAATTTTTATTCTCTAGTCAGAAGCATCCAGTTCTGAGAAGAGCCTGCTGGGACTGTCTTGAGCTGTGTAATATAACTGTATAAGAGAAGTACCTTCTATACAAACCCTTTTTGTACTTTTAGATAGAAATGTCTACTTTTTCAGCAGTTCTGTGAATTGACTTAAAGCAAAGAATGACTGTAGATTTGGAATGGCTGGTTTTACTTTGGAATATATTATAAGGACTAAAATTCGATGCAGCAATGCTGGGGAGATGACAGGGATTAAAATCAACAGGGACTTAACAGAGGCTGTCTACATTTCCCAATGAAGCTGAATTTCACCGTACCTGAATGCATCTCAGCTTTTGTAATGAAGAAGAATTCCTGCAAGTAGTTCAGTTTGTTAGTTTTACTTTGGGGGAGAAAAAAAAAAACAAAAACATTGCTTTTTGGTTCTTACTCCTTTAATGGCTGATTGGACAATAGTATCTGTATATTTGAACTAATTTTTCCTATGATATCTACCACAATTCATATGTTTTTCATAAATAAAAGATAAACTGGTTCACTTGACCGTTAGTACGCATTAATGAGATGGACTGTGAAATGGTCAGTATTTCAGTGTGTGGATTAGGAACCAATTTAAATTAAACCCTGTTAAAGTTTGTTCCATTAATTCAAAGTAGTAAGTGCATGCTTTATCAGAATATCACATGGTTTATGTATGATGGGTCTGGCCTTGCAGTCCTAACGTAGGCAAAACTCGCATGGACCTGAGTGAGAGCTTTTCTCCTGAAGGCTGTGGGAGATGCCCTTCTGTTCATCTAGAACTAGTTATGGAAACATACGCTACAAGCTGCTGTAAGTCCTACTATGTCAAAAGTTAAGTCCCCTATAGTCCTGGTTACGCCCCACATCATGTAAGAGACTCGTGCACATTTTTTTTAAGTTTCACAAACCATAAGAGATGTGAAGTTCTGGGTATATGATAATCTCTATAGAGAAGATGCAGATTATTGTAAAGGTTTCTCTTTTATTGGCATGGGTTTGGGATGACTGCATTATGCACAAATGGTAAACCTTATTCCCTGATTAAGAAATAAAGACCTTCTGATGGTTTTCATGACTGTCCATGCAGTATACGTTTACATATTTTACAACAAATCAAGTTATAGCAGTAATTCTGTAGGCAGGTCGAACATGCTGTAGCTTAGTTACTCATTCCAGCAAAGGAAGTAAGCTCCAGTCATGCCTTTCAGACAGAAATCCAGCTCTGGATGGGTGAGGTTGTTGTATCTTCAAGGAAAATTTTGAAGCCTTAAATTCAGTTAGGTACAGTGTCTGTTCTCTGGGACCAACCTGAAATTCAACAGATGAATTCAGAGCAGCACACGCTCTGTCATTCTGGAGGCAAGGGAGAGCTGTAGGATGTCTGCTTACATTTTCACAATTGCTCTGTGCAGATCTAGGTGCTCCCACTTAAATACTCAGACCTTGTGCTGTTGATGTCAGTAGGAGCAGGGTTAGCCCCATGCTGAGTCATTTTGAAAATGCTTGTCCCCGTTGTACTTTCCAGCTCTCCAGATGGGAACCGGTGGTGACTGATGCAGTGCTGCCTTCCTGTCTCGGCAAACAGCCACTATCTCAGTCCCATGGGAATGAGCCCGTTGACTTAATTTACCTGTTGACTCTCAGCCGCATGGGTGCTATCCCAAATCATAACCACTGATGTATTTCACTGCTGATTGCTTTAATAGACATGCTCAGTTAATGTACCTCCATAAACAGGTTGTTATCAGGGTGACGGCCAGTTCCGCGATTGCTGCTACAAATGTTTAGAATGAGGAAA
This sequence comes from Buteo buteo, assembly GCF_964188355.1. Lineage (NCBI taxonomy): Eukaryota > Metazoa > Chordata > Aves > Accipitriformes > Accipitridae > Buteo > Buteo buteo. Next base: position 37,832,791 of record NC_134177.1, on the reverse strand, counting down.
TGAGTTAATGCAGCTTTCCCTGGGTTTTCAGCTGGCTCTCAACTTCCCCTTTTGAAAAAGCAGAAGGACAGTCCATCCCTTCTTCACTCGAAGCTATCTTTAGGAGGCACTTACTGCACAGCTGCCTGCCCAGCAAGGCTATATATTGCTGATGGAATTGTTAGTGCTCCCTCAAAATGAGGGCAAGGCATCATAGCAAAGGAACTGTGAAAATAAGTAATTCCAGCCTACTGCCTCGTCAAGTATCTAACAGCAGAGTGTGGACATCCTGCAATTTCATGTGCAGGAGCTGAAAAAAAAAAAAAAAAAAGAAGTGAAAACTGATGCAGTGGTTCTTACTGGAAGGACTGGAGTCCTTACGTGATGCTGGGAGGCAGGGGGGTGGTGTGCCTTGGTTCCGTCCCGCTGCTGGGCTTGCGGTAATGCTGCTGGGTGCATCAGCATTCAACACTGAAGTGTCTTTTTGGTCTCAGACATTTTGAGTTATATCCAGTAGAGAGATATTAGACTGACAAAATAATTGCACCAATATTTCTACCTTCCAAATATCCATTTTATATTAAGTATCTCTCTCTATATATACAATAGTCCTAACAGGTAGCAGACTTTTAAGATGTTGACCATGTGTGAAATCTCACTCATTTCCAAGCTAATACTACATGAGGTGTGTCACTCTTTGGTTATTGAGTGATAATGCCCTAAAAAACCTTGGCTGTACTAATAAACAAGTAAATAAATAAAATTTCAACAACTTACCAGAGCTCTGAATATTTTTTGTTCCAGCAGAGAAGTTTTGTGGTGATGAAGTAGCAGACAAGTATTTATTCCCCATGTTTTACTGAACTTTAAAAGCCCATCCTGTGCCTTGGGCTGGCTCCTGTCTCTAAAATAGGGATTTTTGGATCCAGTTAGCGTAGGATCCAGGGTGTCCGTCGTGGAGCCTGGTGTTCCTCGGGTGCAGCACCCCAGCTTTTCCTGCAGCTGTAACCACTAGATGTCAGATGAGGTCCAGCACCTCCATGGCGCAGCTGCTGTCCAGTGTTTTTCCCTTGGGATTTGAAGTTTTCCACATACAAAACTTGAAGCCTTTCTCTTTTGTTTCTTTTTGTATCTGTCCTATTAGCAACACTCTGCAAGGAAAGATGGCAGACTTTCATTTTTGTGACTTTGCAACAGCTGTTAGAGCACATGGGACTGTTCACACACAGCAGTTTGCCATCAGTGACATAGGCAAGGCCTCCCTTGGCTCCAGATTGAATTAAATTTAAACTAAAAAAAAAAAAAATAAAAATCAAAAATTACATTTTTAACAGAATTAGTGTGGCGTTCCTTTCTTCAGCTTTTAATTTCTAGGAGGCTTTGGTACTAGTTTTGGCTGAAGCACTACAGAAAAGAGAATAGTCCATTTGCCTAGGAAACTCTCAACCTCCAGCGATTTCTCTTCAATAACCCCGATTGAAATCTGTCACCTTAAGTCCCGTATCTGCTGTTCCCACTCCAAAGCAGTGGTGCATTGCTGCAAAGCACTGTTACCAACTCGGTCTGGAGGCCAGTGGGAGTTCTCCATCTCTCTCCAAGATCAGGTCCTGCATTCAGATGCCAGCCTTGTTTCTTTCCCAAAGCATGAATCAGCTCATAAACTCCATAAATGCAGCTTGTTTGTCAGGTGGGTCATTATATGTCAGGTGGGCAGTTAGTAGAAACACTAAGTGGTGTATATACTGAGTTAGAGGTTGCATCTCGCTGTGAACTAACCCATCGCCAGCAGTGAGATCTTACAAGGTCCATTTCATTTCTCACATCACAAGATGTGGAGTGAGTAAACAGGAAGAAAGTGGTTTCCAGTAATGTACTGTCTATAAAACAGTTTTAAACTTGGTACAAACAATTGTAATTATGAAATCAGCTTTCATGACGAAGTTTGTGGTGATTCTGCACAAGAAGCAGCAATCTGGCTATTAACAGAGCAGAATCCAGACAGTCCTGGAGGTATCTTCTTTAATATTAGTGGTTGTGTAATTTTGCTTTGCATACAGGGAAGTCCCCATGTTAAAATAATACGAAACCAAATTTAAATGACCATGTTTCTGATCTCAACAGCTGCAAACTACCATACTTGAGATTCAGGGGAAAGCTAAGCTTAGTATTTGATTTTTTTAATGCAGCCAGAGCAAACTTTTGTCTGTACAGCTAATAAGGGCATCAGGGGCTTTCCCTGTGCCATGGTTTGCTGCTGCTGATCAGTGGGGAGAGCCCGTGTTAGCTCCACTCATGGTTTGGGGCTACTGCCTGCCAGGAACAGGGAACACGGGTACTGCCTCGCTGACCAAGGCATCTTCCGCTCCCGGTTGAGTGTGGGTCCGGGCGGCTGGCTGGAGCTGGGCTCCTGCCGAGCATCCCGGGGAGAGCGGGTCCTGGCTCTGTTGGGACAGCCCAGCACTGGCACCCGTTGTAATCGAGGGTGCCCTTGCTGGGGACAAAAGTACTCCAGGGTGCACCTTTGCCTGCGAGCAGTGAGGTTGATAACCTGCAGCCTTTGTGTCCCTCCGGGCCGTTCTGCTCGGAGCTGGGGGCGGAGGAGGATGAAGATGCTGGTGCGCTGCCATCTCAGAGGGGCTTTGCAAGGGTCCCTCGTACTCTCCCAGTGGGAGGCAGAGGTCCATCTCCAGCCCACCCTGGGGTTTCCCCACGCCTGGGGTCCCCCGTGGCCGATGCTCCCACACAGCCCTGCGCCCCGGTAAGGCAGCGAGCGGAGCTGCGGTGCTGGGGCTGGCTCAGGTCCTTGGGGGCTGCTCAAGGGAGCCTTTTGGTGGCAGATTTTGGGGAAGCCACAGGTGACTGTCAGGAAATGACAATGCAAGGACAGGACCTCTTGTGCGCGCAGCCTGTGGCTGCCCCATCCTGCCTGCGCCGTGCCCCCAGCTTCCCTGCCTGCCCCGGGAGCACAGCACAGTCTCCCAGCCGTACAGACGACGGTGCTGCTGTCCCCGGGCTCAGGGAGCACATTACATACTTCATTCAGCCCACCCAGCTCTGCTCGAGAGGGCGAAGACTCCTCTGGTTGCCATTGCCAAGGCACTTGTCCGACCTCGACCCTCTGCGAAACGGGTGCTGCAGCACCCTGTGCCATCACCGGGCAGCGCCAGCAGTCAGAGGGGCCACTTGGCTAACGGGGCAGCTGCCCTGGCCCTGGCCCTTCACCGTCCTCTGATTTGAGAGGTGCCTCCAGGGCACCCCCGGGGCCTCCCTGCTGCCCTCCTCCTTCCCAGCCCCGGAGCCGCTGGAGGGGCTGAGCTGGAGACTCCCCACGGGAAACACCGACTCAATACAAACCACTGCGGGTGAACAATTACGGGTGTGATTGCAGCAGGGCTTCCGCTTTCCCGCGGGCTTTAACAGAGAGCAGAGCTGTGCGAAGGCAGAGGAGAGGGGAGGACGCCGAGACGCCTGGAGAGGCAGGAGCAGGGGCCGGAGTGGGACGCCGTGGCTAGGAGCAGCTATGGGGGATGTCTTCATCCGGCACATCGAGCTGCTGGGCTACGAGAAAAGGTTTTTCCCCAGCCAGCACTATGTGAGTATGCAGCGACCTTCCAACAAGCTGAGTAGCGAAGACAGGCCAGGGTAAAAACCTGGCCAGCAAAATTTTTTAGACAAATGTGACCGAGGGCCTAAGAGCATCCTTTTTTGGGGGGGAGGGTGGGGTGGTGGCTGATGGCATGAGCTGGAGGCAGCCAGAGGCTGAAATGTCCTGAACGCACAATATTTTGGGCACCTCCTTTGCAAGCCATCAGTTACTTTGCAGGCTTGGAAAGGGCTTTTCCCTCTTTGATTCCCACCTGTCCGCATGTTTCTGTCCCCACTCCATCCCTGCCGAGCTGCCCTAGCGCCCAGCTCGCTCGCTGCCTTGGGCTTTGCCTAGCGCAAAGCTACTCGCTTTGGGGTGGTGGAAGGAAAACACGCGGTGTATCTAAACCTGAAACACCTGCGGGGCTCCCTGGGGGCTTCGGTCACAGCGGGGTGCGGGGTCCCGCTCACCCACAGAGCTGTAGTGCCTTTGCTTTGCCCCTCAGGTCTACATGTTCCTGGTGAAGTGGAACGACCTCTCCGAAAAGGTCGTCTACCGCCGGTTTACAGAGATATACGAGTTCCACGTGAGTCACTCTGGGGCAAGAACTGGCCCCCAGCCCAGCACACCAGGGCTCTGGGTGGGGAAAAATAAGAGGGCAAATTCCAGGTGAAATTGCCCCAAAACAAACCTGGCTCAAAAGAGGCTCCTGGGTCCCAATGCTTCAATCTCCTTCACCCCTTGAAATGGGGAGCCATCGGCTCTGTGCTCCCCTGGCAGATTTCTCCCAGTGCCGAGGCACAGGGTCCAGCCAGCACATGCCAGTGGCAGTGGGGTGACTGCTGGGAAGTGGGGCAAGCTGCAGGCAGGGGTGCGGGTGCTACAGGGGCATATCCCAGTGCCATCCTCACAGCTTGTGCCTGGCTCTGCTCCGCAGAAAGCGCTGAAGGAGATGTTTCCCATTGAATCTGGGGACATCAACGTGGAGAACCGGATCATCCCACACTTGCCAGGTGAGCAGCAGGTGCTGGGCCTGGGGAGTGAAATAGAAATTGCAGCTTGTCGGGAAATTCCCCAGCGGGCCGAGCTCTGTGGGCTGCCTCCTGCGCAGGTGCTTGGTGCGTTTCTGTTCCCCACTGGGTTTGAAATCAAAACCCCAGAATGTTCTGAGCAGCGGTGGTGGTTTCTCCCAATACTCACCAGCCCCACAGACCCCGTCCTTCCTCCCTGAAGGCTGGGCACCCCGGAGACATGTCCTGCAGCATCGGCTGCGACCCCCAGCTGGTGCAAAGGGTCTGGCTTTGGGGAGGCTGAGCCCTCCTGTGGTGACACCATCACTGGGACTGGTTTTAGTGACCGTATGGCAACACAGATATTTTGTAAGAGGAAGTGATGCAATGTGTCTTCAATGACAGGGAATGAATTCCTGATCCAAAGAGCTGACGGTTTGTCCCCAAGCAAGGTGCAGGTCAGCAAAATCCCCCCTTTTATTTAATTTCCTGCTTTAGAGGAGGCAGGAAGGAGTATGAGAAATAGCTGCGGGTTGTGGTCGACGCCTCTTGAGGAGGAATAAACTTGCACCACCACAGCAGTGTGGGTGCCACGTCTTGGGGGGGCTCCCCTCAGGTTTGGTTGGACTAACATGGCTGTGCCGGGACCCTTCCCACGTGCTGCCGCTGCCATGCTGGGACTCTTCAGAGTGTCCTTGTCCCGTTTGGGGAACTGAAAGCACTGGGGGATGAGGCAGGCGTCAGACTGCTGCAGGGGATGTGGGGGTGTCATGGGCTGCACTCATGCAGCCCGACATGGGATTCAACACTGCTGTGGGTCAGGGCTGCCGGCAGCATTTTGGAGCCCTGGGGTCAAGATCGGCTGCTGCAGGACATGCACCATGGCCAGTGGGACAGAGGGACGTGTGTGTCTCCCCCAGCCGCAGGCTTGTCCCGAGCCCCTCCTTGGGCCCCGGTGCAGCTGCTGTATTTGTAGCCCAGCGGCTGGGCTTAGCCTGAGCACGGATGTGGGAGTTGTCCTGTAAGTGAAATGGGGTCAAACGGGGTCTTTTCTGGGCTTGCATGAGCTGTGTAAGGGTCCATGGGCTGCAGGGGGATGAGTCCAGCTGCACAGAGCTCTGCTCTGCACTGCCCATGGCACCCGGGCTGCGCGCTGCACCGTGCTCACCTTTCAAGCTGCACTGCCAAAAACGAGGAACCCGCAGCTGTAGCTCTTCTGCAAAGCAGCCGTGGCACTGCAGTCAGCTCCTCCCCAGCTTTTTCAGCACCATACATCGCCCTCCATGTGCATGCCAGGGCCAGAGCAGTGAAGGAGGAGACAGGGCCATGCTCCCGCAGAGCTTCACCTTATGGGCACCATGCAGCCATGCAGCACCCTGGGGCCAAATCCACTTGTTTTCAGGGCAAAATTAATGATTCAGAGCAGCCTGCTTGGGAAAGTTGTGAAAACAGGGCACTCCTCTGCTTTTTCTGAGTGCTTTCCCCTCTCCCCCAGCACCAAAGTGGTTTGACGGGCAGCGCTCGACGCAGAACAGGCAGGGCACGCTGACTGAGTACTGCTACACGCTGGTCAACCTGCCCCACAAGATCTCCCGATGCCTGCACGTGGTCAACTTCTTCAAGGTCCGTCACGACGACATGAACCCTGTCACAGACAGCCAGTGAGTCCAGCTGCCTGCCATTTTGGGGGAAATCCTGCATCCCCGGCCCCGGGTGCTGGCAGCAGCCCGCAGGGAGGGCACCACTGCCAGCAGTGAGGGGTGGCTGGTGTTGAGCTGCCTTTGCTCTGACCTGCCTAGAACCAAGAAGCCCGAGGTCTTCCTCCTGCCAAAGGATGCCAAGAAAAACCCCACCGGTAAGAGGCCTCAGAAGGGTCCAAGCAGCTGCCTCAGCAGCAGCAAAGCCTGGCAGGGAGAGGGGCAGCCATCCCATGGCAGATGCCGTGACTGACAGCACGGTCTCTGTGCCAGAGCTGCAGCTGGGAGGAAACCACAGCCTTGGGGGCAATGAGTCCTTGTCCTGGGATCCAGCTGGTTTGGGACCAGAAGAGGCTGGGAGAGTGCTTTGGGCTGTCCTGGGGCTGCTTTCGGCTTGCCTGAAATAGGGTATTTCTATGCTGGGGACTGGGAGAGGGAACGTTTCTCACTTCTCCCACGCAGACATCACGGGCCCCATTGTCCTGCAAACATACCGAGCCATCGCCGACTACGAGAAGAGCTCCACATCTGAGATGGCTCTAAAAGCTGGGGACATGGTAGATGTTGTGGAGAAGAGCGAAAGCGGTATGTGTCCATGTCTCCGAAGAGCCCCCGAGGGCCAGCCCCCTCCTACCTACCATTTCAGCAGGGACAGGGACTGCCCTTGCATCTCATGTCCAAATGCAGCATGCGAGTTAGTTACGCCAGTGCATGAGTTAAAAGGTAGGCGGTTATTTCAGGGTCTCCTGATGGAGAGGCTCAGAGCAAATGCAACTGGCAGGACTGAACCTCTTGGTGCTTCCTGCCCTCTTGGGACATGTTTCACATTCACATGGAGCCACATGACAGTTGGTTTTGGCTGGGGAGGGTGTGGGGCAATCCTAGAAAACCGTGCAACTTCTTTGCATGCCTCAGCCTATGAGGTTTCCTGCCCAGGAGGAAACAGGATGAACTGGCCAAGCTCCCTCGTTCCACCATGTAAACAGAGACCGTCCCCGGTGCCATCCCCTCCATCCAGGCTACATGGATGCCTGCGCCTGCCCCAGCCAGGGACAGACCTGGTGCTGGTGCCCCCACAGTGTCCCCGCAAGACCCTCTGCTCTTGCCCACGGCTGCTTTCCTTGCAGGATGGTGGTTTTGCCAGGTGAAGAATAAACGGGGCTGGGTGCCAGCTGCCTATCTGGAACCAATGGATGGTCCTGATGAGTCTGAAGAGCAGGAGCCCAACTACGCAGGTGAAATGTTGGGGTAACCGGGGTGTGCACCAGAGCACCAGTGTGCCGCACCTCCCTGCTGGGATGGTTCATTGCAAGGCCCCAGTCAGGCAGTCCGCACTAAGCAGGACCGCTGGGCAGGGAGATGTTGCTGGAGGAGCTGCCAGGAGGGATAAATCTCATGGTTAGGTACCTCAGTGTCAACCTCAGGAGCTTCCCATGACCTGCAGCTCAGCAGTAGATGCTTGTTTTGGCTGATCACACAGGCACATCTTCATCCAGTGGCCATCCTGAGCTAGATGGGTGAACACCAAGTTGCTGGGTTAGCAAAGGAGTATGGTGCAGCATCCGAACCGAGGCACAGGCTTTCCCTAGCGCTCGGCTTCTGTGCTGTCCTTATCAGCTCTCCGCATCGCCCCACTGTGACAGTGGGGCCTTATCGCACAGGAGCAGAGGGAGGATCCTGCAGACTCATGCTGATTGCTCTCCAGGCTTCGTCTTTGTGGTTTTCGAAACACTGCAACAGACTATTAGCACAACACTTCTTCCTCATTTAATCATCTGAATTATAAACACGGTCTTCAGCAGAGATAGGTGTGCTTCCACTGCTTGCATTCACCAGCTTTCTCCTGGAGAGGTGCTGGAGGGGCTGGGATGAGCCACTGGCACTGACAAGTCTGAGGAAAGCCTGAATCCAAACTTGGAGACCTGAAGCACCCTGAGTCTTGCCTAAAATGTAGGGTAGATGCCCTGGTGCCTCCTCTCCTCAGTGGCTGGAGAGGCTGAGCCCCATCCCTGGGGTGGTAGCACACAACCCACTGTCCTGATTTTGTGCACAGGTGAGCAGTACATTGTCCAGAAAAGCTACACAGCCGTGGAGGAGGACGAGCTGACCCTCAAGGAGGGTGATACCATTGAAGTCATCCACAAGCTGCTTGATGGCTGGTGGGTCATCAGGTGAGAGATGCCAAGAACAAATCAGGCAAGTGGGATTTGGGCGGAGGGAAGGGATGAACCGGCCGTTCTGCACGTTGGGGCTGTGAAAGCCACTGACCGTTTTGTGCTGCTGCCCAGCACTTCCTTTTTGCAGGGCTGCTTCTTGTAGCCTGTGGCTTTGCCAAATGTTAAATGTTGCAGCTGGGGCTTCCTCTGCTGGGGGCTTCAGAAATATCCAAGAAGGAGGCAGATGAAAAAAAAAAGTATCTGATATTTTGCCTTTAAGTATTCTGACACATTGTGCTTTGCGAAACCTTAGCTTTCATCATAGCCCTGGCCTGCCCTGCAAACTCGGGCTTTCCCAAGGGGAAC